>NC_071512.1:49082644-49707644 GCF_027887155.1 Malaclemys terrapin pileata | reverse complement strand
CAAGAGCGGTCATGCGCCCCACCCCAGCAATGCGGGCGCAGTATTTTGGGCACCTGGAGCAGATGGCAGAGAGGTAAATCACTGCATGGGACGTAGGGGTGCGGGGAAGGCGGGGCTGGGCTGCACCAGGCTCAGCTGCTAGTTCCGGCTGGGCTGGGGTGGACAGGACTTGCTCTTCCCCTGAAAGGAGCGGCCTGGGCCAGGTCAGACCCACCCCCAGAACCTCCCCCGTCTGCAGGAAGCTCCACACCCTCCCCCCATCACTCCTCAGCACTGGGGGGAGGGATCACTTTATGGGGAACTCCGCTGTCTGCCCAATCCTTGTGCATCCGGACGCCTGCATATCCAGACCCCCACACACCTGAAGCCCCACCCCGTTGAGCCTCACCTGCTACAGTCAGACCCCCCGCACTGAACCTCAACCCCCTTAACCCAGACCACCCCCTTCCCCCCGGTGAGCTCCCCACACTCCAAGCCCCACCCTGACAAGCCCCCTGCACCCAGACTCCCACCCCACCAGCACCTGGACTTCCATGCCAAGCCCCATCCCCCCTCACCCAGATTCCCCTGTTGAGCCCCAACCACCTTCATCTGGACCCCCCTGCAGAGTCCCATTGCCCCTGCACCTGGAATCCTGCAACGAGCCCCTGTGCATCCAGAATCCTCTCGCAGCCAGACCCGCCACTGAGCCACCCGTACCCTGACTGCCCCACACAGAACCCTCTCATCCCACACCTGGATCCCTCCTCACACTTGGATCCTGCCAGGCTGAGCCTGCCTGCCCACACCCGGTGTGCCTGGTGTGGAGGGGCAGGGCCCCGGGGCATTTCTGTGGCAAGCCCAGCCCTTGCGCCGTGTCACGGTTGGGTGTAGCCTCTCCATCAAGTCTGTGTCCCGAGGGGTGGGGTCGGGGAGATGGCTGGAGGTGATCTCCCACCTCTGTGCAGCCAGTGACCTGTGCTCTCCATTGCAATGCTGGAGCCTCTACATTTATTTATTGACAAAATTTGTAGAATTTTGCAGAATTTTAAAATGTGTGCAGAATATTTTTTGGCACAGAATTTTTAATTTTTTGGTGCAAAATTCTCTCAGGAATATTAAGTATATACTGCTTCCCACTGGGCTGGCTTTCTGAGCTGTACAGAGGCATCATCACACAAAAGTACTTAACTGAGAGAAGTGCCTCCTACACTACATAGGAAAATCTCAGCATGAAAGGGTAATATACTAGTTCAGGCCAGCTCAATAGGACAAGGACATTAATTTCTTCCTATTCCCTGCACTCTGACAGATTTCTAAGGCATCAAATCCCTTTCAAGGATATAAATAGGAGTCTGAAACTCTACCCTGATTAGATTAATGTACGAACCGTTGTTTTCAAGTGCAGTTATTGTCAGAAAAGTGATTCTGGAAAAACAGCCTCTCTCTGTTCAATACATATTTCCCACCAGTGGTTTCATATCAGACCTGCTTAGTTTAAAGGTCAAAACAAGATTTTTCTAACTGCTAGCCCTGCAGATTTAACAGAACTCCATATACTCAAACTCCTCTGCTTCATACAATAGATCCCCATCTAAAGAGATTCTGGAATCAGAGCATAGCACTGTGAAGCCTAAATAGCCCCAAAGGAGCACACTGAATTCTGTTCTGCTTTCTGTATCTTTAAGCTTCAACAACTAAGGTACATGGTTATTTTTGTTGGTAAACTGAGCAGACATGGCTCAATGCATGTGTACGTGTACACACACACACACACACACACACGTATGTACAAACACATGTACACACACAGATCTCCAGATTAGCCTACAAAAAAAGTGCCAAAACACAGTATTTGAAATTAGGAGGTCTAGGTTCTAATACAGTGTGTGCCAATGGCTCACTATGTAACTGACTAAGTCACTCACCTTCTCTGGACCTCAGTTTCCCCAGCTGTATGATGGCAAATCAAATCCCTACTTCCTAATGGTGCTGTGAGGCTTAAATTCACTAAAGTGGGCAAAGGTCTTTGGGGTCCTTAAGTATAAGGCACTATAGTAGAATCACCTCTATTATATTCAAAATGAAGATGGTAGAGGGGACTTCAAGCACAGCTACTGCAGTTTTGAAAAAGGAAGCTGCCGGCCCTCACCACAGGGAGCTATTTCCAAAATGGCTGTTACTCCTCTGGTCAGACGTATGGAGGAGCAATGGGCAAGACACATATTGGAACACAGCAGCACTACAGACCATTCAGATATGGATTATTTTGGTGAAAGCCCAACACTTACGTAGAGGTTTGCTACCTCTCTTTAGGAAATGGCTGTGCAGTGAGATTTCACTGCTACTGATACAGTCTATCAACACTAAAGTGACAACATTATGAGTGGTCAATGTCTCCATTTCCTTTCTATTCTGAAACACACTCCAGGCGCATATGGGTGGCAGAGAAACACAGTTTCTCCACCTCTCAGTTATTCAGAAAATGATTCTCTCTCTCACACTGGAAATGGGAGGTTAGTCATGTGACATGCTGGATCACATTGCCTGCTCCCTCTGTTGGTTTCACTTTCAAACAAACCAGCCAAGTCACACAAAGGGTTACAGTGGTCACCTCCATCAACCAGACTTCCAGTAAGATGAGGCATCTCTACTCTGCTAGGAAGCATAATTTAAGCAGGTGTGCCTAAGATTTGCAATGTCACTGTTTCATGAATTTAAAGGTTACCTCCATGTGTTAGCATCAGGATCAAACACTTCAATGGTCTTCAAGTACGTTGTGCCATCAAAGCCTCCCACTGCCATTAGCTGTCCATTCACTACTGCAAGGCCAACCTAGAAAACAACCCCCCCAGATATTATTCCTGCTTCATTGCAGGTCCTGAAGGCTTGTCTCACAAGAAAAACACTTCAATAAAAGACCATTCATTAATCAGCAGTCAAGCCTTGGGAAGATGTCAGTACACAGCACACACGTTCCTGGAGGCAGTAGGGGTAGAGAAGGGACAATTGTATTTTAGTATTTCTGTTAAAATACAGATTCATAAAACCTAGTATAAAATCGTATTCAACTAGAACATTTCAGTACAGATTCCCTCAAAACACATGGCTACTTCCCTGGGATGCTGAGGAGAGTTAACCGAAAAAAAAAGATTAGAGCTTTCCCACCCTGTCAGAGAAGACAAAAAATGTGTTTTGCTGCTTCGTGCACTGGCAATTGTGTTGGACTCTCATCAGCAGTATGTTGGTTTTACAAGTGATTTAAATGTCATTGCTCTCAAGACTGGTTCAGCTCATCAGATAGCACAAATGATACATTCAAGTTCATGCCCAGGGACTGGGAGAGTAAAAACAGCAAGGGTTAGAATGAACAAGACCTTAATCACACAATAAGCAACCGGGGTTGTACTACACTGATCCCAGAGCGAACAGTAGGATCCTCCAGCCCCAGGCTCCGAGGACCTCATTGTGATGCTGGCAGGCCAGATGCCAGCTCTTGCCCAGGCTGCAGGCATTAGTAAAGAACTGACAACCTCGTAGCTGGAGACCAGACCAGGTCACCTGTATGTTAGTTTTGCTTAAAACAGGTGGTAGTCTTATAAGACTGTATTTAGTGTTCAGATTCTATGAAATGCTTGTAAGTTGCTGCATGCATTAAACACACTTATAATGTCTGTATTCCATGCTATAAGAAAATATGTACATTTTGCTTTATAACTTTGAAAATGTTTGCTCTGAATTTATGAACTTAGCCATGGGAATCGTTCTCCCCATCCATCCAGAAGGACTACCAAAGTCAGACAGGCCATCAAGGAATATTGCAATACAAAGGATTGGTTAATGGCCCTATCATACCTGGGAAATGCTACATGCAAGAAAGCTCATCCTGTGGCCTTGGAAGCTGAATGAATGAAAGAAATAAAACAAAGCCACAGGGAAATTTTCCAGTGTTTTGGCTATTTGAACTCTGAAGGGCCAGAGACTCTAAACTGAAGCCAGAGATCCCCAGGGGCTGCCCTGAAAGACACTTAGAGTTGTAGTGGTCTGTCAATTCAATCACTCTTAGGATTTAGATGGCAAGTCATTTGTGTGTGTATGTTTGCTTGCTTTAACCTGTAAATAACTCTCTTATTCCTTTTTCCTAATTAATAAACCTTTAGATAGTTTATTACAGGAATGGCTACAGGCATTGTCTTTGGTATAAGATCTAGGGTACCAACTGATTTGAGGTAAGTGACTGGTTTCTTGGGACTGGAAGCAACCTGAGAGTGGTGTGATTTTTGGTGTAAGTGACCATTCATCATAAAGTCCAGTTTGTCTGGGTGGCAAGATGAACATGATAGCTCTCCAGTCTGTTTGCTAATTCCTCCAAAACGCACAGTAGGACAGGGCCTGTGTGTTTAATGGCATGTTCTTTTCTCTAATGGATTCTGCTGCTATTGGGAGGGCGGGGGGAGGTTATGGCTACTTACTGATGTAGTACACTCAAGAATTCCCTGCTTCAGAATTAAGTGCTCGTGACTCAGTGCTAGTTGTCAAAACTCTTATGGAAAAAAGCAGCCTAAAAAAATTTCCCCTTCTCAGTTGTATTAAACAGTTGTCGTCATCACCCACTCACCCCTTGCAGCATAGGAAGCTCACATTGCTACACCTTGTACTTCCTTCTGGGCAATGTGCTTTGCCTTTTTACAAACATTTCCCTCTTAGAAGGGGGTTAAGATGCGGGAAAAGTGAAAGAAGCAAGAAAAGAACAGAGCCCTCCCTATCCTCCAGCTAAATAGCTAAGCCCAGCACAAGCTGGCAAATGAAGCAGAACTCACGCCGCTCCGCCGTGATGTCATGGCAACCACAGGAGACCACTGGTTGGTTCTGGGGTTGTATCTCTCGGCACTGCTGAGCTCTGTGGTATCATCTCGGCCTCCCACAGCATAGATCATGTCCTGGTATACTGCACAGCCCAGGTGCTTCCGTCTAGTCCCCATGGGAGCTATTGTGTGCCAGCGGTTCTCTTGGGGATTGTAGCGCTCCACTGTGGAGAAAGTCACATTACAAATCTTTGGACACCATCTAATGCCCTTCTATTAGTGACTCTGTGCTTGTAGCCATAACACGGATCAGACTGTGAAGACACAACATTTCCGCCCCACACCAGAAACACATTGTGTCAGTTTGTCACCATCCACACTGCTTCTCCCTGCTTTCTCTAGAGGCTTGCTATTCCTCCTCCTCTCCCCAACCCCAGTCTAACAAAGACAGGAATGCCAGATGTTCAGTCATTTATTGCACCTCAGCTGAAGAATGACAATCTGGTGAAGAGCAACAGAGGGTCCTGTGGCACCTTTGAGACTAACAGAAGTACTGGGAGCATAAGCTTTCGTGGGTAAGAACCTCACTTCTTCAGATGCAGTCTTGCATCTGAAGAAGTGAGGTTCTTACCCACGAAAGCTTATGCTCCCAGTACTTCTGTTAGTCTCAAAGGTGCCACAGGACCCTCTGTTGCTTTTTACAGATTCAGACTAACACGGCTACCCCTCTGAATCTGGTGAAGCTACAACTGGTCTGTACTGCCATCTACACTTGTGACAGAGTGACCTCCAGTAAGTATCCTGTTGCCCAAGCCAGTGAAGACCAGAGATATTGCAGAGATGATGCACTGGCTCTTGGCAGGCAAATGCTAAGAAAATGCACAAAGTAACTGCCTATTGCAACATCCTAGTGATAAGCAGACACACAAATATATAACCAGCTATCAGCGGTTTAGGAGGATGGGGACAGTACTAATGTATAGCAAAATCAACTTCAAGTGAGGAACTCACTCAGAAAACAGACCACAAAATATTTACCAGCTGTCTGGGGAAGGCTTATGGGTAAAAGAACGGGACCATGGAAGATACTGGTTGCAGTGCAGTATGGAGAAGTGACATACCTGTATTGAGAGGCGACGTCCCATCGGAGCCTCCCACAGCATAGAGAAAGCCCCCTAACACAGCCACTGCCACTCCTAAGCGCCTGGTACTCATGGAAGCCACCCGAGTCCATTTGTTTTCTTTTGGATCATACCTGCCACAAGAAAAAGCAGAGACCAGTTGAGCTTTCAAATATACACATCAGGCCCTGTTTCCCTTGGGAGCTGCACCAAGCAACTAAAGGAATCTGTGGGGAGCAGTAGTTCTGACAGTTCCACATTCAGATGAGGTAATACTAACACGTCTATTCTGGTTTTAGCCTCTAAAAGAGGTTCAGGATATGCACATTGTGGCACCTAGGCAGACAGTTGCTGTTTGCTGGAATTCAGGTTAAACTAAAAACATCCACCTTCAAATACAATCACTAACAAACCCACTCAGCATTTGTTGCCTCCTTTCAAACTCATGTGCACCAACTGCATCTTCTTATAAGATCTTTCCTTCTCCTCCCCTCCCGCTTCCTTATTTTTAATACCTTTCCACAATGTTGAGACAAGAGACGCCATCCTGGCCACCAACAGCATACAGGTATCCCCCGAGAACTGCCACTCCAACACTGGTCCTGCAGGTGCTGGTGGGAGCCACATCACTGCTCCACTGATTCGTCTTTGGATCATATCTAAAAAGTGTGTCAAATAATTCAAGTCTGAACTGCTTATCTATGGAAATCTCCGACTCCCCTGTGGTTTGGGACTAGTGGTACAGTGGAACTTGCCTACCCTGAATTCAGAGGGAAACTATAAAGAAGAAGGATGAAAGTCCTGAATTGTTCCAATGCACTATGTAGTGCAAACTGCAATTCCAGTTGCAGTAAAACCTCATCTTAGCATGAAGTCATTCTTGGAAAAGTTACTGACTTCACTAAAAGCTGGTTCCACTGTATTTTACTTTAAATCACTGAAGGTTTCAAAGGCCCAATTCTGACCTCCATTCCTCCTCCCTTGTATGTATTTCCAAGGTTCACATAATTCTCTATTTACCAAGCCCAGAAAAGAATGTCTGGATAGTTTTCCGCACCTTACAAGTAAATATATGCTTGCAGGCTCACCTTCATGAGCAACACTAAAAAAACAAGCCAGTCGGAATGCATATGTAAGGAAGTTTGCAAAACCCATGCCCATCAGAAACTACAGCCAGGCCCACTCTTACACTTCCTTTCCCTACTCCTTTACATGTCAAAGGCTATGCCTTATATAGAGCTCAGAGCAGAGTAATGAGACTCAGATTACCATTAAGTTAGGGAACAAGGCTACATCCTGCTATGTCTGATGTCTTAGTTTAATATAACATTGATACAGATGTCAAAAAGGCTGGTAATCACTGCCACATATTAGCTTATGTACTGAAGCAGGAAATGTAGATAGTATAGATGTAGTATTTCAACTGTTCAGCATGCGATCAACACAGACAGCAAAATGGACACCCTTATCACAGATGACACCATGTTTTGAATGCATGTTAACTCTGCAATGATCTGCTGGAGACCTACCTTTCTACACTGTTAAGGTAAGAAGAACCATCATGGCCTCCCACAGCATACAGGAGGTCATCCAGAACACTGACTCCAACTCCACAGCGTCTTTTGCTCATGGAAGCCACCATCCGCCACTCATTGGTTTGAGGGTCATAGCGCTCCACACTGGAAATTGCGTCCCCACTACACCAGCCTCCCACTGCGGGAATCAACACAAGAAACAGTGTCAGGGGAGTACATCAAACTCACACACTGTATATGTGTCTACAACAAATAATCTATCTACATCTTCTGCCCACAGATGCTTCTTACACAGTATCCCAAGAAGACAGTATCAGAATTATTCACTCAGAGGACTGTCAATAAGAAAACAGGATGGGATTTTCAGAAGTGCCTACATAAGTTTAGGAGCACAAGTCCCATTAAAAGTCAGGTGTTTCAGCATGTATTATTATGAGTGCTACCACAGTGCCTGGGAGCCCTAATCATAGACCAGAAACCCATTTTGCAAGACAAAGGCCTTGCCTACGCTACAGGGGAAATTCGATCTAAACTACGCAATTTGAGTTACGTGACTAGAGTAACTCAAATTGACGTAGCTTAGATCTACTTACCATGGGGTCCACACTACACGTTGTCGATGTGAGATGCTCTCCCGTCGACTCCCCTTACTCTTCTCGATCCGGTGGAGTACAGGAGTCGACGAGAGAGCGATCTGCGGTTGATTAAGCGAGTCTTCACTAGACCCACTAAATCGACCGTTGATGCATCAATCGCCATGCATTGATCACCGGTAAGTGTAGACAAGCCCATGCAATGACAATGCAAAGACAAGAAGAAAGTGAAGGTTAACTGAAAGTGTGGGATGGGTAACATAAAATGTCATTTCTGAAGGTCTGATAGTTAGGGTTGGCCATATGGACTAACTTTGAAACAGAGCATTTCAACTTGGAGCTCACAGCTGAAGTTGCAGGCACGGGGTACACACCTGCAAAGAGCACTTCTCCACAACGGATGGGTTTGCGTGGTCGAGTTCTTGGTCCCTGCATCAGCGGCCGCTCTTGGGGCAACAACAGGTAGTTCTTAGCTTCATCCACCAGGTCCCTGTGCAAGAGAAAACATTTATTCTAAATGTCTGGATGACAGTGGCATTTTTCAGGAAGTACTATTTGGGACATGCCATCCCTAAAAATAGCAGCCATCACCAATCACGTTCCAGTTATTGCCATACTAAACAGAACATGCATGACTTTATGTAATATCATATATATATAATAATATATAATAATTATATATAACCTCTCTTAGGTATTCATAAGACATCTATTGCTAAAAGCCTCACACACAATACCAATAGATGGAAGCGGTATCCAGATGATAAAAATTTCATCATTCAGCTTTAACTAGCTCACCCATCCACCCTCTTACCCATCACCTTGCAAATAATTCTAACACTCCAAAACCCTGAGCAACTTCAATCAGCTTTTTTAAAATTTTATTTTAAATAACCTGCCAGAAAAAAGCTTCCACCTTCTCCTCACAAAAATTGAACTTCTCCAACACCAAAGTATTATACCTGTCCAAAGACCAGGAAAGGAACAATTAGTGCTACACGAGTGACAATTTTCTGTATATAAAAACACCAGAGCTTCAAAGTCTGATATCTCATGAGCCTGCAGCATTAGAAAGGGGAGCTTTATGCCACTTTAAAGGAGAGTTGCAGCTTCCCCATAGTCCTAGCATTCTCTTCTAGTTCCAGGAGGGTTGGTATAGTCAGGAGTTCCAAAACTGTGGGCTAGGGCCCAAAGGTGGGCCACAACACAGTCTTGGGTGGTCTGCCAGCAAAACTGCATTCTCCAGCCAATCTCTTAGTAACTATTTAACTTCATGTGACTCATGTAATCTAAGTAAAAGCTATATAAATGTAATGTTTTGAGCTGTGTATGTTGGACAAAATATAGAAAAAATATTTATTTATTTTAAAATCAAGCTGCAATATGTCAAGTTTAATTTTCGTGAGTACAATGCTGCATTTCACTGCAAGGTAACCTAGTAATGTACACACAGTTCACCATTTACAACTGTAAAAAATGTCAAGCAGTATTTCAATCTGACATGGATAGATTTATTTTTAGAAAATGAGAAGGATGCTCTGACGGAGAAGATACTGGAAGTCCCAGACCATCTACAACTACACAAAATGAGCCAGCCAAAAAAATAAAGGAAGTGGTTAGAAAATCTGACGACACATATTTGAAGTTTGGATTCTCCTTTACCAGATCAGATGAGTACCTGTTGCCTCAGTGTGTTATAATATAATTGTCATTTTATGTTTTTATTTACAATGTTTTATTCTTTTCTAGTTAGTAGAGAGTATGGTTGGGTCTTTACTTACACAGCACAGAAATTCAGATTTTACACTAAAAAAAACTGAAAACACAATATAGTGTTCAAAGTTGGACAACTATGTTGTTTTAAAATCAACAAATAACACATTTTTTAACAATTTTGTTAACATTGTTGTGTTGCTTATTGTTCAGTTTTATACATTGTACATTTATACTTTGCGTTTTCCCTGTTTGAATGCCGAATTTTGCTCTCAAAATTTTTTTAAAGTGAAGTGTAGTTTTACCAGAGCTGTTTGGTTTCAAAGTTCTTGAAGCATTTCTTTGAGTGCATATTGCTTGGGATTTCTATAATTGTTTACTTTAAAATGAAAAGGAAACATGCACATTGTGTATAGTGTTGTAGTTTATATGTATGTAATAATTAAAATTTATAATTTTTCCCAAGAAGTATTAATAGTGGGTCGCAGTGCCTATTGCAGCTGAAGGGTGGACTTCAGGGAAAAAAGTTTGGGAACCCCTGGCTACACAGGCCATTAAAGTCACGACATTTTCAGATACAGAAAAGCTATTTTAGGTTGTTTAGAATATGGCTTCCTCTGAGCAGTGCTCAGTGGGATTCCTGGTAACTAAGGCACCTGGCTTAACAGCCAAAGTGATAGGAAAAACAGGCAATCTTGGAAAGGGTGATTTATCAGAAAGGTAAATTGCTTACCCAAAGCTCTCTCTCCCACCAAAATATTGATTAAAAAAACTCCTTTGAGGGTACATTGCAACGTCTACTCAAATAAATACATACTTGCAATGCAGTGCTTTCTTCTATCTCCCCTCTACCCAATCCCAGAAAAGGAAACTGGTTAGTATCACCTTAGTTTTACCACTGACAAATCACAATATTTTTGGAGCGCAAACACAGATAAGGCACCCATATGAAGTGAAATTCATAGAAGTGCACTGTTCAGTTTCACTCTTTCCACCGGGACTTACCTGCATTCTTCGTCACTTTTAATGAGTGGATCTGAGCCGACTGTACCCACCAGGAACTTGGGACTGAGTAGTGGCAGACGGACATGTTGTAGCACCTATGAGACAAAAGAGAACACAATTAAAGGCAATGCACTTGTCACCTTACAGATGGAGGGAACAGTCAAATAGAGAGCAACATTAGCTAATTTGCTTCCACATGCTTTGTGATCCAATTAAGTTATAATGCAGTCACAAGGACAGAAAGATTAGGAGTGTAATAACAATCCCAGTAGCAATTCAGACCATGACACTCTGGCTCAATGCAGCTTTTTGTCTATAGCACCTTTGCAATTTCAATAAGCCAATGTAGTCATCCAGCAGGACAACATCAGATTTTAAAAGAGCTGATCCAATGAGACTGCTAATGGATGAAACCAACAACCTGACTGAAAATCCTAAAGAGATTGCAGATGTCTATACATATTGTCCTAAGCACTTGTTTGGCTGGCAGTTTTATTATCTATTTACCCTTCTGAGTGTACACTGCATTGTACAGTAAATGAACTACATCAAACATGCCACAAACAGCTTACACTTTAAATGCATAAGTAAGTATAATAGAACACAGAATTAAACACAGAGGAACATATGGTCCTACAAGGGTCCAAAGAGTTGTAAGGGTATAAACTAGAGCTGACAGGAGGATGACAATTCTGTTTCACAACAACTTTTGAAAGTTTTCATGAAATGCAATTGTGCTGAAATGTTCATTTTTAGAGCAAAAAGGGCGAAGCAGGGCAGTAAGAGTCTCACTTTCTCCCTCATTATTTCTGACCAGAGAATCCTGGAACTCAGAAACCTTCCCCTCAAAAACTTTATCAAAACAGACAACGCCGCTGCAAAATTTTAGCTTTGACAAAAGAGCATATTTAATCGAGAATGTCCTGACCAGCTCTAGTATAAACCCTCAGACTTCAAGGTATAAATCAACTTCCTGGGATTAAGAAGAAACTTCCCTTAGGGGCAGGTTATTCCATAATTGCATTATGGGTTCATTCACAATCCTCTGAAGCATCTGGTACTGGCCACTGTTGAAGACAGGATTGACTAGATGAACCTGGGGTCCGGTTCAGTATAGCAAATCTTAATGTTTCTAGCTATAAGCATTTCTAAAGGGCCTGTTACTGACATACCTGGGCACTGGACTTTTAGGCCTAGCTGACTGGAAACTGTGAGTGTTGTAACACATCTGGGAAGTCCGGAGAGGAATTACTTCCACTACTTACACCGTCAAAATCCAATCTCTCTCTCCTTGTATAAAGCAGATGCATGTGAACCATGCTCAAGGTTACCTGGGGTAGCTGGGGTCGCCTCTCCTGAATGCTGTACTTTACCCAGGCCATCACTGCATTGAACACCTGCTCCTCACTGCGAACATTCAACTCATCACTGGATATGATATCTATGAGCTGATTGGCTGGAAGAAGCATGAACTCCTCACTCTCCATCACCTGTTCAAAAAGATGGTGATAAAGAAAAAGGTAAGGACAGTGTTTCAAAGCACTCAGTGCTTCTGGACTCTACCTCAAGGTTAAAGGAGAAATCCTTCCCTTTAGATAGGATCCAATTGGTCAGATCCAGTAAGGTGCTGAGCACCTTCCACTTCTGTTGACGTCAGTGGAAGTGGAAGATCTGCAGCGCTTCACAAAATTGGACCCCAACAGTGCAGTTCAGATAACTTTTAGATTTCAATGCAAATGAATGGGGAATATAAAAGTTCTGTAAAGTGGTAAGTCACAGAATGCACTAATCTAGTTTCAAAATTCGGGAATAGCAAAGCCCTTGTTTAAAACCAGCCTCCTCATTTGCCATGTGGAAGACATAAAACAGAAAGAAAAATATTCTGCAGCTGATAAATATTTGAGAGGAAAGTGGCACCAAAATAAAGACATTTTATTTGTAATGTAATAACAAATCCAAACCAGAACCGAAGGTAAAAGTCTCAAAAACACATTACCAGAGCCATTGTAGATACGCAGGAAAAATCTTCCTGATGTTGATTTGTAGCAGAATGGAAAGTGTCTCAGGACAGCAGATGGACTCATATGATCCTACCTCTGTCTCTTTCACTCTCTCTAAATATATACACAGAGTGATAGAGTGCCATTGCACTTAAGAGGGAATCAGAGCCTCTGAAAAACCCCAAGGACTGATCTCCTATGAAATATAAGCCACTGACAACCTGCAAACATGTTAATAATTTCTTCTGTACTCAAAATAAGAAGCAAGTTTCTCTGAAGACGTTAGACACCATTAGAAGACCTAGGCGATTCTTCTCCTTCCTATGCTCAGACCAAATGATAGCACAGTGATAATGCACTACACAGCCTGCTGCAGACATTCCTGGGTGGCTATGGAGCTAAGACACACTGAATATCATGCTCAGGCACTCAGATAGCAGGACAATGGAAGAGGTATAACAATCTAAATAAAACAGACTTATGGACATGGCACAATTGCTGACAGCCACCCAATCTTCCACACAAGTGTGCCCAGTTTCTACCACGGCACCTGGGAAAGAGGTTCAGCAACATGAAGTGCTTGAACATTGGCCTTCCACAGTAAGTAATGTGCATGCAAGAGCTCAGCTTCCTGGCTGCAAGATTTTAAGCATAATACAAATAAATTCTCTTGGCAAAGATTTCCACTCTTCTAGTGATCAGCTGCATGGTCCATTTAGTTACTTGAAGAACTGATTCAAAATATTGTGTGTATTAGAAAATATCCAAGATGCTCACAACAGCACATGTTGCTAAATGGGACTCAGCAGGCAGCGAAGGTCACAGTTATCAGACTAGCTTCCAATGGTCATAGGAGAAGCTGAGATAAAGTTTGTCAACAAACTACCTCGCCTCTGCAGTCCCACTGCTGGGGAAGGAGGTAGAAACTGGGCTGCCAGCATGTCTGTTGAGTTAGCCTCCCAACCCTACAAATGGTAGCTTGTGCCTAAGGCTGGCCCTGACAGTTGCAAAGTGTCAGTCTGAAAAGTAGCAGAGCACTGCAGGGAGCAAAATCCTGTAACTCTCCAATTTATTTAATAATGGGAGGTCTTTTAAGACCTTGAAAGTAATGCTAGCGCTTCTGCCAACTGAGTTGCCACCTCTGTGCAACTTGCTAGCATACATAATTTAACAATCGCATAATTTAAAAATGTCTAAACATCATCTTTGTCCCAATTTTCCAGATAATTATCTGGCTAAAATTAATACACTATTTGACTGCTTCCTTACTGAAAGCTTATAGCCTTACACAAGATCTTGAATGAGTTACACTACTGTTTTCATGCTGATTGTAATCAGGAGAATTTATCTTACAGTAATGGCTGTGATTATTTGATTTATATACCAGACAACATGGTTCATCCTCACAGAAGAAATGTCTTAAAATAGAATATCTGGTAAGAGTTTTGCCTACTGACACAAAAAAGCATGAGCTGTCCATCCTACAATCGATTTTTTTTCTCCTTTGCAAAGATGTCAGGAACAGAACAAAAAAATTATGCAGGAACAAACCTTCATAGAATAAAGTTGTTAATAGATTCATTTCACATTACATGCATGAGATTCACTAGGACAGATTAAACTGAGAGGAATGGAAAACTTGGAGAACTACTTTACCAAGGAATTAATGATGTATTGCAGCAACATACATAAAAATAAACGGAACTAGAAAGTTAGCACAGTAGAGTATATGGACTAATTCAAAGACTGTGTGCAAAGTAACTGACTGACTTTGCCTAGTTGCCTAGTGGTTAGTCCTCTACATTGGCAGGCAGGAGATTCCATCTTTTGTTTCATTCTGTCAGGTTGATAGAAGTATGTACATGCAATCCCTGTGGAGGAAGGAACGCTTTGCATTACTTATCAGTCCATTTTGGCTTATTAAATAGCCAGGTAACTGGGTTCCACACAGGATTCTGGTCCATTCTTCAGGTGGAAAGAAGATGGCTGCAAGGATGGTGGCCCCAATAAGATGGGGAAAGAGATTGGGGAGAGAGGATGAAAAAATAGAGAGTTCTTTTAGGGCTCTGATAAGGACATGGATATAGAGGCATAAAAACAATAGCACCTGCCCCTTCCAAGTTTATATGAACTGTTTTGAGTAAAGAAAAAAATACTGTTGTAATCATGGCAGCAGCTTTCTAAAGGCCACACTTCAGTTTAGTAATTTTTAGACTAATATATTTGAAGGGGAAGCTTTTTTTTTTTTTTGCTGCCAAAGCTTTTGTGCGGCATTGCGGCATGTAATCTGTTGTGGGTAGGAAGAAAGACAGGAAGCTGGCTGCAGTGGGAACATAAAGGAAGAAATGGACTCCCTGTCATTGGGACCTAACACTTTCAGATTCTAACTGCATGTATCAATGTTTGAATATTTCAATACAAAAATACTGGACTGTAAAAAGTTATTTAGAGGCTTGTAGTCATGCCCTACTCATGTAATAGTGGAAAGAACACAGCTCTAATAATTGAAAACAGCAAGCATTGAAAATAAACAACTGGCTGATTACAGTCCCTCCCCAAGAAAACAGCAGAATTGATGCAGTACAGAGAAAATGTGGAGTGGAATGGCAAGCTTGAAGCTTGGGACTGAAAAATTCACTCACCTATGGCAATCATTAACTTCTACAGAATTTAGACTCATTTAAAAAAACCCCAAAACCTCAGCTTCTAGCCCTTATGTCTGAGAAGCCTTCCAAATACATCTGAGCATAAATCGATGCAGTGTGTCTTCAGTTAGCTGTGGAGCAGTCTTCAATGTGTCTAAAGACAGTCAAGCTCAAGTCTGTCTATCCCTGCTCATAACTTACTAAGTGGCACCAGACTGAAATGAACACAACTCTGGTCAGTTTCACACAGCTCTTCAGAAAAACATGTGGGTCACAACCAATCTGTCAATTACTTACTGCTGTGGTTTGGGAAAGCTATATGTAGAGGGGAAGGGGATCCAAAAATTGGTAGCGGGGAAATAGAATAGGAGTAACTCCTTTCAAGCCTCCTGGCTGCTGTGAGGGGTAAAGTGGTGCAGGTTCTGGAGGAGGTAGGAGAGATATACTGTTCCTTCTCCCACCAGGGGAGTACAACTTCAAGTTCAGAAAACACCTTCTTGCCAGAGGCTGACACAAAATATATAGTCCCCAAACCACCAAATAGTGACCAGGAAAAGCATCCTGATAGAAAACGCAGCCCTATTACTCCCAAAAGAGAATGTGAGGCGGGGCTATGCTTCTCACCAGAGCTCTCCCCACGGGATTCCTTGGTGGGATCCCACCCTCATCTATTTCTGGCTAGTAGGACTAGTCCTTCACTGAACTGATGTCTGGTAAGTCTTTCACATCTGCTAGAAATAACTGAAAAAGTAAAAAACCTGGCTTGGGTTTAAGAAGGTCACCTCTGCAGATACACATTTGAATTACTTTCAAACAACTGTTGCTGAATGGCAGATGTGAAACACAGTTTGTGATTAGGGAAGGGAGTTGAAAGCTCCTCTGAGGCCTCTGCAATTTTTCCCACAGCTTCCCCAGTTCTCTCCAATCCCTTTATTAAAACTCTATATTTAGTTTTTGAAGTAAGTGTGTGTGTGTGTGTGTGTGTGTGTGTGTGTGTGTGTTTTCAACTATTCAGCACCTCAGGAGAGTGGAACGTCACAAACTATTGTTCAGGAACAGAGTGTCGGATGCAATCCATACACATTGCCACTTACCAATGAGCTTTCAGCATTCACTGTTTATAATATGTGTAGTATTCACATCAGAACATTAAGTTGAGAAATAACTAGTATGTAATATAGAATAGTTATCATGCAACTTAGTACTAATGCTGCAGCTACATCCTCTCTCTCTTACTACGCCAGTCAATACTGACCAGGAACAAGAGACATTGCAGGTGGAAGGGCAGGATCTGTAAGGAGGCACTAAACATGAAATGCACAGAACCCACACCCTGCAGCTTACCTCCTGAAAGTTATGTTGTGTGAACTTGTCGGCAATCCTCAGCAGCTCACGGCAGGAGTGAGTGTCAGCAAAAGCCCGGATACCCAGGCAGTTGGAAGGGTCCAATTGTCTTTTTAGGAACTCACAGCAGGCTTCCTGGATCTCAGCCAACTGGAGTAGGCAAGCAGCTGGCAGTAAGGTCTGGACGTTGCCCTCTTCCACTGTGATCTGGGAAGTGTATGCAAAGTCAATCAGCAGCTCCATGGCCCTTTCATCGATGTCTCGAATCACTACCTCTGTCTGCCGACTTTCTGCCAGTTCCCCAGTGAACATGGCTCGGAAATAAGGACTGCAGGCTGAAAGTATCACTCGGTGTGCATAGATCTTTTTGGCACCCACGACTAGTACCACATCACACAACTCCCGGTGCTTCCGCAGAAGATTGATAACCTCTAAGGTTTGTCGAGGGTGCTTATCTGAGATGTAGGGCATGCGAGCAGGTTGTGGTACCCCCTCTGGCAGTTTGTTGGGATCTCCAAGGGTGCAACGGCTCGTCACATCCATTCCGGTCTCTCCTGGTCGAGTACTGGTACACCTGCAAAGGAGCAAGCCATGAAACAGGATTATCATTGACTCATCTCTAACCAAATGTCATTGGTGGCTCTGTGTCTATCACTGTCTGGTCTGAGCTGGACACAGAAATATCACCACTTCCAGCTTCCTTGGCCACCTACGGAAACAAGCACTTTTGATCAAATAGCCACAGAAAAAAACCCAGTCTAAATCAAAGCATCCCAGTGAGTTAACAAAAGTCAGTTTGCAATAGGCTCATGTTTACATCTATTTTATAGACTTTTCTGGTACTCATCACTGTAGTATCTGAGCATGTCTTACACATTTAATTGAACCTCATAATAGTTGTGTGAGATAGGGAAGTAATATCCCCATTTTACAGGCAGTGAATTAAGGAATAAAAGAGTGATTTGCCCAAGGTCACACAAGAAGTCTGACACAGAGCTGGAACTAAATCCCAGATCTCCAGAGTCCCAGTCAAACTTCTTAACTACAAGATCAACCTTCTTCTCTTCTTCAAGCTTCCTCAATGTAGATTTTTATATCACCCATCACTGTGGTATTTGAGCACATGACAGCCCTGTAGACTTTCATAAAGTAAGACGGTTGGCTAATATCATGGTTATGTCCCAGCTTCCTGGTGCATCCACTAATTTATTTGTTATCTCTCTGAGGCCTTGGCTACACTTACCAGCTAGTTCGACGGCTGGAAATCGAAGTTCTGGGTTCGACTTATCGCGTCTAGTCTGGACGCGATAAGTCGAACCCGGAAGTGCTTGCCGTCGACTGCGGTACTCCAGCTCGGCGAGAGGAGTACCGCGGTGTCGACGGGGGAGCCTGCCTGCCGAGTGTGGACCAAGGTAAGTTCGAACTAAGGTACTTCGACTTCAGCTACGTTATTCACGTAGCTGAAGTTGCGTACCTTAGTTCGAATTAGGGGGGTAGTGTAGACCAAGCCTGATTTTTGTACCTGGACTCTTCAGACACAATACACACCCTGATGTTTCTGGTGGGTTCCAAGAGGTTGTTAATTTCTCCTAGGAATGGCATACTAAGGACTGCAATTAGTGTGATTGGATCCTAAACAGTCAAAACATTTTCAACAGTACTTAAAAAAAATCAACTCCCTTTTCCCGAAAGGAAGAAAATAAAGTCAAGATGGAAACCTTAGAAACTAGAAGCCATTCAGCAAGATATATAAACAATAACATATTTTACAGAGATTGGGGGGGCAGGGGACTACCCTGGTATTTCACCAATGTCACTGTCATTAGCTAAGGTGTAAAAAGTTTTCAGCCACTGGTGCAATTCTTTAGTTCTTTGTTGTCCTCTACTAGGTTTTTAGGCCACAACTACCTTTCCCATACACCCTCTTGCCCCTGGACGGGCATCAGCCACAGGGTGTCTTAGGAGTAGAGCCACTGCTTTATACTATCACCACCAGCCACACAAGCCCTCCAAAAAAGGGGTAGAAACTGAACTGTACCCCACCTGCATTGGCTATAAATAGGGAGAACACAGTTGCAAAAAAGGCTAACATAATTCTGTGGTGCATGTGTGTTGTATGTCAGACTTGGGCAGTCATTTTCCTGCTCTACTCGGCAGTGGTGAGGGATCAGCTGGAGTACTCTCTCTAGTTCTGGGCACCACACTGTAAGAAAGCTGTGGACAAATCAGAGAAAGTCCAGAGCGAAACAAAATGATAAAAGGTTTAGAAAACTAACCTGTGAGGAAAGGTTAAAAAACCTGAATGTGTTTAGTCTTGAGAAAAGACTAAGGAGGGACCTAATAACAGTCTTCAAATATGGTAAGGGCTGTTATAGAGAGGATTGTGATCAATTGTTCTCCATGTCCATTGAAGGTTAATCTACAGCAGGGCGAGTTAGGGTAGATATTAGGAAAAACTTTCTAACTATAAGGATAGCTAAGCACTGGACTAGGCTTCCAAGGGAGGTTTGGAATCCCCATCATTGGAGGTTTTTAAGAACAGGCTGGACAAACACCTGTCAGGGATGGTCTAGATATATTTGATCCTGCCTCAGTACAGGTGCTGGACTTGTTAACCTCTCGAGTTCTCTTCCAGCCATACAGTTCTATGATTCTATGCTGCTTGCAACCACTAGTAGCAAAACATTCTCACTCAATTTGCACTAAGAGTTAAAAGGAAATTTAGCCTCACTTTGCAACTGCATGGTACATTTTGCTGCATGCTTGAAGGAAGAATTAAAAATAGATCACATCTTTTTCTCTCATTATGATGTCAAATGCACTTTCTAACCCTAAGGAAGTTGTTCTATTCATGACATTTCAAATAATTCAGTTGCATCTTAAACTGTTTTCCCTCTTTCTCCCCACTTCCTCCCCAATCGTCGTATTCAGATGTTTCAGACCATTACTTTTCCCTCATATCTTGGTGACAAAGGTTCAGCTGGGTTTCCCCTCTAGGTTTTGCTAGTTACTCCTATTCAGTCTCTGTACACTTCAAATAGTTTGGTTGGTTCCCCCTCAACTCTATCCTTTTTATATGCTCACTGTTATCCCTCGTAACATCTCTGACAAATCCTTTTGGTTTTAAACTCTCTCTTCCTTCCTGCACTTTTCTAGCTCATTTCACCAGGTGGGGCTTTCTCATCATTTTCAAATACATGCCCTGTTTTCAGAAAGGTGATTTCACATACAATGTTGGGAAACTCTCCAGTGTGGATTATGTAAATTAATCTCAGCAATATCCCCATGCAAACCCTAGAAAACTTGGTTATACATTCATGTACTTGCCTTACCAGTTTAGTTTAATAGTTTTTAGTAAATCAGGCCAGAGGATAGGTACTTTATCCTTCTATCAGGAGATGGAGAAGGACTCAAAATAATTTGTGACAAAATCCTCCTGTAGGAGGGTCTAGTTCTAGCTAGGCAAACCAGTTAGATTGCATTATGCGCCACCATTTTTAAGAGGCATCAAGCCTTCTCTGAAAAAGAGAGAGCATGAGTAAAATGGCATCAAGGCCATAAAGTGGCATCAAGGCCACTTTGGACAGCATTTCTTGACCAAGCTTGCAGCCAAAGCATCTTTGAGCAAGGTAGATGCTGCCATCAATTGCAAAGTGACCCTGATGAAATTATAGATCATATCACAGAAAAGTGTGGGATATTTCTATTAGGGGAGCCATTTTCTGAAAAATGGGATGCTCCTTGTTATGCCTGAAGATGAACTTTTGAAGACACATGTGAACTTTCCAACTACATAAGCCCCCAGAAATGTGGTCCTTGAGCAGCACTCCCAAACTCTTTTGAGAACCGTATCTGCCTTCCATTCTATAGAGTCATGGCAAAGGCTACTCCCCTATGAGTAGGATGGTTTACTTAGCCAGTTCCATTATCCAGAAGTCTTAAGCCACGTCTACACTACCGTTTCTGTCGGCAAAACGTATGTCACTCAGGGATGTGAAAACACACACCCCTGAGCAACATAAGTTTTGCCAGCCTAAGTGGCAGTGTGCACAGTGCTATGTCGGCGGGAGAGCTACCGCTGCTCACTGGAGGTGGATTAATTATGTTGACAGGAGAGCTCTCTCCCGTCGGCATAGAGTGGCTATGAGAGATCTTACAGCGGCTTAGCTGTATTGGTACAGCTACGCTGCTGTAAGATCTCTAGTGTAGACATAGCATTAGTTGATTTTGAGAGTTGGGAAGAGAACCAGGCGAAAACTATTCGAGTGTCCTCTAGATCAGTGGTTTTCAAACTTTTTTTTTCTGGCAATCCAGTTGAAAATAGTTCATGCCCACGACCCGCTGGGGCTGAGGGGTTTGAGGTGTGGGAGGGGGCTCAGGGCTGGGGCAGAGGGTTGGGGCGCGGGGGTGAGGGCTGCAGGGTGGGGCCGGGAATGAGGGGTTTAGGGTGTGGGAGGGGGCTCTGGGCTGGGGTGCAGGAGGGGGTCAGGGATCTGGGCTGGGGGTGCAGGCTTGGGGGTGCAGGAAGGGGCTCTGGGCTTGGAGGGGCTCAGGACTGAGGCAGGGGATTGAGGCGCATGGTTGGGGCACGGACTTACCTCCAGCGGCTCCAGGTCAGCAGTGCAGCTGGGGTGCAGAGGCAGGCTTCTCGCCTCTCCTGGCACCACAGACCGCACTGCACCCTGGAAGTGGCCAGCAGGTCTTGGCTCCTAGGTGGAGCCGCGCAAGTGACTCCGCGTGACTCTCGCTCACAGGCACCCTCCCAAGCTCCCACTGGCTGGGAACTGGCCAATGGGAGTGTGGAGCCGGTGCTCGGGGTGGCGACAACGCACAGAGCCCCGTGACCCCCCCTGCCTACGAGCTGGACCTGCTGCTGGCCACTTCCAGTTAGGGACTACTAGTTTTACTAATAGTTTTTACTGGCCGGCTACCAAGGTCCCTGAGTGCTGAGCAAGGCAACCCAGTGCCTTCCATGCCACAACCCAGTACTGGGTCGTGACCTGAACTTTGAAAACCACTGTTCTAGATTGAGTAAAGCTCCCTATGAAATCTTAGGCTCTTGGGCATCTTATCCAGATCAAGCTACATTTTAAGTTAGTTGAATTTGTGGTGAAAAACCTTAGCCCCTTTCCTCTCGTTGGGGAGAATGAAATCTCCTCCCTTCCACTAGATTGAAGTCAGTTTTAAACTGAATAGCTGAAAATGTGTTAATGAGAAGAATTCCATTCTATTCAGGTTCTTACACCATGCCCATCGTCCTAGTATTTTAGTACCTCCAAGGTATCTGGTATATTTTCTAAAGGAAAGAGTGTTACTTAATGATTAAAGCAAACTGAACAGATGTAAAAAGAACGAGTACTTGTGGCACCTTAAAGACTAACAAATTTATTTGGGCATAAATTTTCGTGGGCTAAAACCCACTTCATCGGATGCATGCAGTGGAAAATACAGTAGGAAGATATATATACACAGAGAACATGAAAAAAATGGGTGTTGCCATACCAACCATAACAAGACTAATCAATTAAGGTGAGCTATTATCAGCAGGAGAAAAAAAACTTTTGTAGTGATAATCAGGATGACCCATTTTCAACAGTTGACAAGAAGGTGTGAGTAACAGTAGGGGAAAAATTAGCATGGGGAAATAGTTTTTACTTTGTGTAATGACCCATCCACTCCCAGTCTTTATTCAAGCCTAATTTAATGGTGTCCAGTTTGCAAATTAATTCCCAGGTATGGCAACACCCATTTTTCATGTTCTCTGTGTTTATATATATATCTTCCTACTGTATTTTCCACTGCATGCACCCGATGAAGTGGGTTTTAGCCCACAAAAGCTTATGCCTAAATAAATTTGCTAGTCTCTAAGGTGCCACAAGTACTCCTCGTTCTTTTTGCTGATACAGACTAACACAGCTACCACTCTGAAACCTGAACAGATATAAGGAAATTTAAAGTCATCACTCCCAATTCATCCATAACTTATCTCTGGATAGTGCAGGAGATAAGTGGACTTGGGAATTTTCACATTGGATCAGACCCGATGCTTGATGTTATGTACTGTGGGTTGCTGCTACATAGAGGCACAGAAGAGTGAATTAAAAGGACCCAGCTGATGGCATATGTCTGAACCAGGATAATAATTTAACTGCATTATGTGTGCATTATGCATAAATATGTGCAGGGAATGAAATGATGACTCAGTGGCTTAGAGGTGTGAAAGACAGAAGGCAGCACTTGATTCTCACATGCTAGGCTGGCTGCCTTCCCCCACACAGAGGGCTGAGAGATGCTCCTGGGAGACAGAAGAGGAAATAAAAAACGAAGAGTCCTTGTGGCACCTTAAAGACTAACAAATTTATCTGGGCATAAGCTTTCACGGGCTAGAACCCAAGCAACCCCCATCCTTTCATGTATTTATACCTGCTCCTGTATTTTTCACTTCATACATCTGATGAAGTGGGTTCTAGCCCACAAAAGCTTATGCCCAAGTAAATTTGTTAGTCTCTAAGGTGCCACAAGGACTCCTTGTTTGTTTGTTTTTTGTTGATACAGACTAACACTGGCTACCACTGAAACCTGAAGAGGAAATGTTTATGCAAGGATCAAAGATTCACACTCAGCTATGCAGATATTCAGGGATTAGCTTCCATCAGTGTGCAGGGCTGGGGAAATCAGCAAATAGAATGGGATTAAGGAAGAGCTGACAAGATCACTTTGTAGCATACATGCTGAAAAGTACAAACAGGAACACAGCCAGCCTGCAAGTCAGCTAAATAAATGAGCTGTTTTATCTCCTCACTGTATTTGGCTATGCTGGCTCCCAGAGCTTTATTCATTGTCACAAGCATTTATTAGGCTAATGTCTACACTTGCAGAGTTTTTGCACTGTCAGTTTCACCTGTGATAGGGAACCAGTGAAAGAAAAGCCTGCTGGTTACTGTACTCACTTGCTTCCACAGCCATCAGATAGTGTTTACATTTACAGCATTTCCATCACCAATGAGCAGCGCACTGAGGGCAGCTATTCCACAGTGCAGCTCTCTCCATTTTGATGATAGGTGGGGAGGGGAGGGAGGGAAGCTCAAGGTCCAAGCGGGGGATCCTTTGCTCTGTGGAGCAGCCATGGTCACTTGGCCAGATGAGTACTTGCAAACAAAACAGGAAAGGGACTTTCAAAGTTCCCGGGGGCTTTACAGGGGGGAGGGCCGGATGTCTGTTTACCTGGCGTCAGAGCAGCAGAGCCTCTGGCCAGAGTGGTCACCCTAGGCACCCTAGGATATCCTCCGGAAGTTAAAAGCTGTTTACACAGGAAGAACGTGTCTCCACTTGCACATCACCGCAAAAGGATCAGCAGTAAGAACTATATACCTCTCGTGGAGGTGGTTTTCTGTTTGGGGTGAAACTTCTGAGTTTCACCGCGAAAAGTCATTGGCAAGTGTCGACGCTCCCATGGTTTTTGAGCAAAAAAGGGACTTTTTGCGCTTTAAATGGCAAGTGTAGACATGCCCTTAGGCATAGAATCATAGAATATTAGGGTTGGAAGAGACCTCAGGAGGTCATGTAGTCCAACCCAATGCTCAAAGCAGGCCAACACCAACTAAATCATCCCAGCCAGGGCTTTGTCAAGCCGGCCTTAAAAACCTCTAAGGATGGAGATTCCACCACCTCCCTAGGTAACTCATTCCAGTGATTCATCACCCTCCTAGTGAAATAGTGTTTCCTAGTATCCAACCTAAACCTCCCCCACTGCAACTTGAGACCATTGCTTCTTCTTCTGTCATCCGCCACCACTGAGAACAGCAGAGCTCCATCCTCTTGGGATCCCCCTTTCAGGTAGATGAAGGATACTATCAAATCCCCCCTCACTCTTCTCTTCTGCAGACTGAATAACCCCAGTTCCCTCAGCCTCTCCTCCTAAGTCATGTGCCCCAGCCCCCTAATAATTTTCGTTGTCCTCTGCTGGACTCTCCAATTTGTCCACATCCCGTCTGTAATGGGGGGACCAAAACTGGACACAATACTCCAGCTGTGGCCTCACCAGTGCCGAATTGAGTGGAATAATCACTTCCCTCGATCTGCTGGCAATGCTCCTACTAATATAGCCCAATATGCCGTTGGCCTTCTTGGCAACAAGGGCACACTGCTGACTCATATCCAGCTTCTCGTCCACTGTAATCCCCAGGTCCTTTTCTGCAGAACTGCTGCTTAGCCAGTCAGTCTCCAGCCTGTAGCTGTGAATGGGATTCTTCCATCCTAAGTGCAGGACTCTGCACTTGTCCTTGCTGAACCTCATCAGATTTCTTTTGGCCCAATCCTCTAATTTGTCTAGGTCACTCTGAACCCTATCCCTACCCTCCAGCGTATCTACCTCTCCCTCCAGCTTAGTGTCATCTTCGAACTTGCTGAGGGTGCAATCCATCCCATCATCCAGATCATTAATAAAGTTGTTGAACAAAACTGACTCCAGGAACGACCCCTCGGGCACTCCGCTTGATACCGTCTGCCAACTAGACATTGAGCCATTGATCAGTACCCGTTGAGCCCGACAATCTAGCCAGCTTTCTATCCACCTTATAGTCCATTCATCCAATCCCTACTTTGTTAAATTGCTGGCAAGAATACTGTGGGAGACTGTAACAAAGGCTTTGCTAAAGTCAAGATATATCACATCCACCGCTTTCCCCATATCCACAGAGCCAGTTATCTCATCATAGAAGGCAATCAGGTTGGTCAGGCATGACCTGCCCTTGGTGAATCCATGCTGACTGTTCCTGATCACCTTCTTCTCCTCCAAGTGCTTCAAAATGGATTCCTTGAGGACCTGCTCCATGATTTTGCCAGGGACTGAAGTGAGGCTGACCAGTCTGTAGTTTCCCAGGTTCTCTTTCTTCCCTTTCTAAAATATGGGCACTATATTTACCTTTTTCCTATCGTCCAGGACCTCCCCCGATCGCCACAAATTTTCAAATGGCCAATGGCTCTGCAATCATATCAGCCAACTCCCTCAGCATCCTTGGACGCATTCGATCTGGACCCATGGACTTGTGCATGTCCTGCTTTTTTAAATAGTCCTTAACCTGTTCTTTCACCACTGAGGGCTGCTCACCTCCTCCCCATACTGTGTTGCCCAGTGCATCAGTCTGGAAGCTGACCTTGTTTGTGAAGATCGAGGCAAAAAAAGCATTGAGTACTTCAGCTTTTTCCATATCATTCGTCTCTATGTTGCCTCACCATTCAGTAAGGGTCCCACACTTTCCCTGACCACCTTCTTGTTGCTAACATACCCATAGAAACCCTTCTTGTTACCCTTCACATCCCTTGCTAGCTGCAACTCCAATTGTACATTCCTGATTACACTCCTGCATGCTCGAGCAATATTTTTATACTCCTCCCTAGTCATTGGTCCAAATTTCCACTTCTTTTAAGCTTCCTTTTTGAGTTTAAGCACACCGAAGATTTCACTGTTAAGCCAAGCTGGTCGCCTGCCATATTTGCTATTCTTTCTGCATATCGGGATGGTGTGTTCCTGTGCCCTCAATAAGGCTTCTTTAAAATACAGCCAACTCTCCTGGACTCCTTTCCCCCTCATATTAGCCTCCCAGGGGATCCTGCCCATCAGTTCCCTAAGGGAGTCTAAGTCTGCTTTTCTGAAGTCCAGGGTCCATATTTTGCTAATCTCCTTTCTTCCTTTTGTCAGGATCCTTAACTCAACCATCTCATGGTCACTGCTGCCTAAGTTGCTACCCACTTCTAGTTCCCCTACTGCATCCATCCCTGCAGTATAAAAGGAACTCCTACAAGGTTCCCAACATCTATGGCTATGTTTCTGAGTGAAATGCACACTGACACTTCAGTAATAATTTACTTTTAAGCACCTTTCGAGTCTCAGCCCTTCACCCCCAACCCCACACACCCCCTAGGGTGGGAAGCAGGCAGCTGTTTAACAGCACTCTGCAACATTCATTAGGAAAAGAAGTGAAGATTATAGTATCCAATTGAAGCTGCAAGGGGACTGCATTTCAGTTTGAAGAATATAAATATCAGAGCTGGAATTTGGTGTGTACACCAGGCTACAATTCCTAAATCTGTCATGGGATTTTCAGAACACAAGGAACTTGATTTTATGTCTCAGCCAGAATAAGTTACCTCCAACAATACAGTGCCCACTCACAACATGCTGGGACATTAGTTCAGTACCGACCATGAATGCCAGCTATTAAATCCTCAACACTATGCACTGGATCAACTAGATGTTTAGTGGAGGCTTCTAGGAGCCGAGTACTAACTCTAGTCATCAACAGTGGGAACAAAACCGTGTCCCTGCCCTTCACAGATTTTGGGGTTTAAAGGAACATTGTCAGTTATGTGTTGTGAACAAGCACTTTTCAAAAACCGGATACTAATACCATAGATTATTAAAAATTAAATAACTGTAATAATCCAGTTTATCTGTCACTATTTACACCACTTACTATGACAATTCTCTTAGTTTAGTGAATTAAAATCAATTAAGTCAGTTTCACTAACTATGAGATTATCTATATGCAAAAAGAAAGAAGCCAATGAGGCTCTGCAGCCTGAGTCTTTTAATAAGGTTTCTATGCCTTCTACAGCTAATTTCACTCAGATGAGATCCCAGCCCATGCAGCTGGCTGACTTCCCCAGTGAGAAGCAACAGCCTTCCCCAAACTACAATTTAATCTTTAATTAACTTCATCTCATTCCTCCATTGTAATCACTGCAGTGAAAACCCATACCTGCTATTTTTTCTTTGCTCAAGGAAGACAGTTTTAACCAGTTCCGTCTAAAGGCTGGATACTTGAAGCGAAAACACAGATTGACAGAGCCAGAAGAGTACCCAGAAGTCACCTACTACAGGACAGACCCAACGAAGAAAATAACAGAATGCCACTAGCCATCACCTTCAGCCCCCAACTAAAACCTCTCCAGCGCATCATCAAAGATCAACAACCTATCCTGAAAGATGATCCCTCACTCTCACAGATCTTGGGAGACAGACCAGTCCTCGCTTACAGACAACCCCCAAACCTGAAGCAAATACTCACCAGCAACCACACACTACACAACAAAAACACTAACCCAGGAACCTATCCTTGCAACAAAGCCCGATGCAAACTCTGTCCACATATCTATTCAAGTGACACCATCATAGGACCTAATCACATCAGCCACGCCATCAGGGGCTCATTCACCTGCACATCTACCAATGTGATATATGCCATCATGTGGCAGCTATGCCCCTCTGCCATGTGCATTGGCCAAACCGGACAGTCTCTACGCAAAAGAATAAATGGACACAAATCTGATATCGGGAATCATAACATTCAAAAACCAGTAGGAAAACACTTCAACCTCTCTGGTCACTCAGTAACACACTTAAAGGTGGCAATTTTGCAACAGAAAAACTTCAAAAACAGACTCCAACGAGAAACTGCTGAATTTGAATTAATATGCAAACTAGACACCATTAATTTTGGCTTGAATAGAGACTGGGAGTGGCTGGGTCATTACACAAATTGAACCTATTTCCCCATGTTAAGTATCCTCACACCTTTTTGTTAACTGTCTGAAATGGGACATCTTGATTATCACTACAAAAGGTTTTTTCTCCTGCTGATAATAGCTCATCTTAATTAGTCTCTTAGAGTTGGTATGGCAACGTCCACCTTTTCATGTTCTCTGTGTGTATATCTTCTTACTATATGTTCCATTCTATGCATCTGATGAAGTGGGCTCTAGTCCACGAAAGCTTATGCTCAAATAAATTTGTTAGGCCATGGCTACACTTGCAGATGTAGAGCGCTTTGGGTTAAACCAGCCTTCGGAGAGCGCACCAGGGAAAGCGTTCCAGTCTGTCCACACTGACAGCTGCAAGCGCACTGGCGTGGCCACATTCGCGGCACCTGAAGTGGCATTTGGAGTGGTGCACTATGAGCAGCTATCCCACAGAGCACCTCTTCCCATTCTGGTGCTGTGGCTTGTTCGAAGGGGGTATAGGGTGAGGGGCTTCTGGATCCTGTCCCAACACCCCATGATGCATCGCTTTGCATCCCAGCAATCCCTGTGTTTCCATCCACATTTGGCACCATCTTTCAATGGTTTCTGTGCAGAGCGTGCTTTGTCTTCCCTTTCAGTCTGCGGGAATGGAGCCCGAACTGCTGCGGAACATGCTGACGAGTCTCACCAGCACGTCTCGTTTGGCAGTCGAGTTACTGCTTAAGATCCAAAGTGACAGTGAGGAGTCCGACGATGATATCAAGTCGCGTAATGCATACGACACGAAATTGCTTCTCTCATTCACGGACATGCTCTCCACCGTGGAACGCCGCTTTTGGGCTTGGGAAACAAGCACTGAGCGGAGAGATCACATCATCCTGTAAGTCTGGGATGACGAGCAGTGGCTGCAGAACTTTCGGATGAGAAAAGCCACTTTCATGGGACTGTGTGCTGAGCTCGCCCCCACCCTGCGGCGCAAGGACACGAGATTGAGAGCTGCCCTGCCGGTGGAGAAGTGGGTGGCTATTGCAATCTGGAAGCTGCCAACTCCAGAGTGGGAAAGTCGATGGTTGGAATTGTGTTGATGCAAGTTTGCAGGGCCATTAATCGCATCCTGCTCAGAAGAACCGTGACTCCAGGTAACATGCATGACATTGTGGCTGGCTCTGAACAAATGGGTTTCCCTAACTGCGGAGGGGCGATAGATGGGATGCATATTCCTATTCTGGCACCAGCCCACTTCTGGGTTTCTGTGCCTTGGGGAGAGCCAACAGCTGCAGGGGGCACGTACACCGAACACTGTCCCAACATTCTCCACAGGAGTTCATCCTGGAAGATATCTCGCTGCTGAGGGTGACCAGGGAAGCAAGGGAGGGTCTTCTCTTACAATGTGGCTTCCGCCTTGGCCCATACGCAGCTTGCCTGTGTGGAGCAATGGTCCCACCGCCCCTCACAGCACAGTGGCGAAGACAGGAGCCTGTCTGGGACAAGAACCACACTGGCTCTCCCAATAAACCTGCACAGGCGCATTGCTCACGTTCTGGCTGAGTCTTTTGAAAAGATCACCGATGCCGATTACCGCAATGTGATAAACCACATCAATGCGCTATTCCGCATCTAGGCATGCATGCAGCCCTTACTCTCCTTGCCCAAAGAGCCCGTACCTAAAAACTTCCTTCCTGAAAAGACAGCCGCTTACCAGGAACCTCCTCTGTTGTTTGTCCTTCCCCAAGCACCTGACGCTGCGACTGGCTGCCTTCCTCCTGGCTCGAGAAGAGCTCCTGGCTGCATGCATCTAGGGACTCCGGGGTGTCTCTCCCCGCCTCAGCACCATCGCTCGTGCTTTCCTCCTCCTCCTCCTCCCCCCCACCCTTGCTGTGCTGGGCTCGGAAGTGTCCATGGTGGTCGTTGCAGTGGAGGTGGGATCGCCCCCAAGTATCGCGTCCAGCTCTTTGTAGAATTTGCAGGTCGCGGGGGCAGCACCGGAGCGGCTGTTTGCCTCGTGGGCTTTCCGGTAGGCATTCTGCAGCTCCTTTACTTTAACCCGACACTGCACCGCATCCCGGTCATGGCCTCTGTCCATCATGGCCCTTGAAATGTGCCCGAAGGTATTGTAATTCCTACGGCTGGAGCGCAGCTGGGACTGCACTGCTTCCTCCCCACAAACACTGATGAGATCCAGCACCTCGCCATTGCTCCATACTGGCTTGTGGACGCACAGCCTCCTGGAAAGATGCGCTGAGAGCACTCCACGCCTGACTGAGCAAACAGGAAGGGGATTTTCAAAATTCCCAGGGAATTTAAAGGGTGGGTCTGATGCTTGGTCACCTGAGGACAGGGGAAAAGAGTTCAAAAGCGATGACCAGAGTGGCTAGAACAGGCATTGTGGGACACTTCCGGAGGCCAATCAGAGAGTATTAGGTGTCCACACTGGCGCTGCCGCGCTCCAGCGAGAGCGCAACAAATGTTATTCCTCTCGGGGAGGTGGAGTACCAGGAACGCTCCAGCTGCAGAGTCAGAGCGTTCTACGTGCCTGGCCAGTGTGGACGGGGAGTGAGGTAGAGCGCTCTTGACGGCTTTATTGTGCTATAACGCACAAGTGTAGCCAAGGCCTTAGTCTCTAAGGTGCCACAAGTACTCCTGTTCTTTTTGTGGATACAGACCAACACGGCTGCTACTCTGAAACCAGACCCAACATAATCATCTATCCAAGTAATGACCCAGCCCAACCCCACTTTGCTTGTGAGCTCTGACAAGACCATCACGCAAGGTGCTACTACGTCTGTAGAGCACTGATTAAGGATAAAAATAAATGCTTCCCCAATAGTACAAACTTGATTTCATAGCAAGATTTGTTTGAAATACATTTTGGAAGCAAATAAGCAATAGAATAACAAACTAAACAGGAACCTCATGGCCCACACAGAGCTCCCAGAGATATGCAAAAGATTAGGAGTCCCCCCCACCACAAAAAAAGATCCATGCCATTGTCAGCTTCTAGCTGGACTACAGCAATGCAATATACTTGGGCATGAAGCTGTCAGCTCTTAGGAAACTCCAGTTAGTACACAGCACAAACACCTCAACAACACAAGTTAGCATTAGCACATCACAACTGTCATCTGCTCTCTCCACTAGCTTCCTATAGGACACTGAGTCAAATTCAAGATCTCTGTCCTCCTCAAGGTGCTAGAGGATCTGGACCCAGTATATCTAAAAAATTTTGTCTAATGTTCCAGGATTAGGACCAGGATAGACAAATCTGCTGCTCAGGCACAATGGAGCTGTTCATTGCCAGGGTAAACTTAGCTCTGTTTCCTGCACAGACAAGGCTGAGAAATGAACTTCCACAGGATCGAAAAACAACCTCAAACCTCAACACTTTCCATTCCTTGTCATACAGCACAGCAGCCAAAATAAATGCAGAAACAAATTAAAAAAAACTCACATTTTTTTCCCTTGCGCGCGCACACACACACACAAAAAGGGGGGGGGGGGGGGAGGCCACACATAGCAAATGCTATTCACACTGCTTTATGCTCTTAGGCAAAGCATTCAGGTACTACAGTGATGAGGGCAGTACAAGAACCTGAATAGAATAGATGTGGGCTTATGGTTGCTAAAAAATGTTTAAACTGCTCCCACTGCAGAAGATCAAGATGGAAATATCTGGTAGATTATTCAGTCCATCCTCTGAGGAAAAAAACTCACAGTAGAAAGCCAACTGTGTCCCCTCACATCCTAAATCAGTCTCCTTGTCTCAGAAAAATGCTGAATGATACAATGACACCTGTGTCACGTCCCAGGCTGTATTTATTAGCGTAACTGAAGCAGTAGCATAGATAATCTTTTTCTGGTTGTTGAGGGATTCATTTAACTCAATAAGGGTTTGTAGAATGACATTACTGAGCTAATAAACAATGCAATTCCTACCACCCTGTTACACAACCAAGTTTATGTTAGTACTCGTTTCTGCAAATGCAGTAATTAATATCCCTCTACAAAGTGGCTTATGCTAAAATCCCACCTCTTTTCCTCCTGTAATGTTTATGTGATTACCAGCGTGCATCTAATAAGTTTTCCCCACTTACAACAGATACTTTGACCTCAGGGACACAACCAGCATAACAGGCTAGGTGATATTCATGAGTCTTGGCTGTCCAATACCTTTGAAAAGTGATTCTCAACCATGCAAACACAGATAGGCCTTTCGTAGGCAGCCTGTTTAAAAATACATATATTTATCTGCTATAGAGCATAACTATGGCACACTCATTATTAAAATCATCAAAATGGGCAGATACAATTCATGTCAAACAGGCTGGTCAATGTCCCTTTTTAACAACACAATACGTCTTTCCTTTACAGGACAGAGACACCATAGCTGATGTCAGCATTACACAGGAAGAGATTGCAGATGTGTCCACAGCCCATTACAGTAGATGCAATTAGTATCCACAAATAAGAGACAAATCCCCTCAGCCTGTAGAGAACTGGAGTCTACAGTAAAGGTCACATTAACGCACATCAGGAGCATGATTAGGTTTAAGAAATACTGCTAGATGGTTCATGAGGAAATATTGGTATAATCACACCATAAAATAAGTGGTCCAAAGTACATTTTTTAAGCAACACAGTGAACTATTTTAAAATGGATGATTATGGCAACACATATCTTCTATACTTCCTTTCTCTAACAGCATATTCATGTTAACAGATGTTTAGTTTTGCCCCTTAAAATAAATATTGTTAGTTCTACAATACACACCTCAAATAAACATGTTATGGGCTAGCTACTTACAAAATCAACTCAATATCAATTGTCAGGTTTTGATCAGAGAAGAATCATTTCTTGTTCTGCACCTTACCTGCGCATTGGCTTTCCGTCCATGCACCGTGAAGAGAAGCCTGCACCTTACACTTCAAGACCTGACCTAAGGGGTGAAAAAAAAGGATGAAAAAAGTGAAAGTATGTCCTATTTTAGCTCTTCACCATGATACAAACAATAACTAATCATACCCAAATAGTATGATTAGAAGCCCTTATTCAGCTGCAAAATTCACAATCTCGCTAAACAATGGCTGGGTTACAGAGAATAAGGCCTGGTCCCCACTAAGTCCCCAAATCGGACTAAGGTACGCAAATTCAGCTACGTTAATAACGTAGCTGAATTCGAAGTACCTTAGTCCGAACTTACCGCGGTCCAGACGCGGCAGGAAGTCTCCCCCCATCGATGCCGCGTACTCCTCTCGGCGAGCTGGAGTACCGGCGCCGACTGTGAGCACTTCCGGGATCGATCCGGGATCGATTTATCGCTTCTTAACCAGACGCGATAAATCGATCCCAGAACATCGATGGCGTGCCGCCGGACCCGCCGGTAAGTGAAGACAAGGCCTAAGACAGAAGAAAAGTTAACAACCTTACAAATAATGAGTTTAATACATTTAGCACAGTGATGGTGTAGACAAATGTGACACCCATCATGCGCTCAATAATCTGCATACTACGCTGGACACACTAAACAATTTTATCAAGGAAGGAAAGGTTATCTAGGACACTGGGGGGTGGGGAATGGGATGTTTCTCTCACACTTCCAAAAAACTGCCAGAAAATATTTATACTTCACATACTTACGAGAAAAAGATGGCACCCATTAAACAGTACAGCACTGACCTAGGGTCAGTATTTGGTATAAGATCAGGTTAGGGTCTGGACAACTGTATGTCCCAGAGGTAAGAGGAATGCTAACAAAGCCACATATCCACAGAATAAATAGATGAAGTTGCATGATACTGTAACTCACTTTCCAATTCTATTAAATGTATATTTACTTTTTAGTAGAAGCAACAGTTACATACTTTGTACTCCTCAGACTTCCAATTCTAATGCTGAATACACCCTCTTTTTACAGGAACACTTGTCAACTAGATTATTTTAAAAAATGACTAATATAATGAAATTCCGCTTTCTGATACAGCTTCCTTTAAACCAGTGGTTCTCAAACTTTTGTACTGGTGACCACTCTCACATAGCAAGCCTCTGAGTGTGACCCCCCCTTATAAATTAAAAACACTTTTAAATATATTTAACACCCTTATAAATGCAGGAGGCAAAGCGGGGTTTGGAGTGGAGGCTGACAACTTGCTTTTCAATCTTAGTAGGTAAAAAAAAAAAATCTATAGTAGGTACAAAAAAGAAGTGCAATGTTCATGTTTCTTTTAAAATAGGAACATCAAGCCAATATATAAACTAAATATAACTTTACGGAAACACCAAATACTCCCTCTGTATTGTGGTGTTTCATAACAGCCTTTAACATTTGAACTCAAGAAGCCAGAGCAGTATAACAGTACTTTCGAATTCCATAGCACCTATTCAAGAATCAAAGAGCACTTCACAAACAATCAAGATGCACAACATTGCTAGGAGACTGGAAAGCAGTAAATTATACCATCTACAAGAGAAGACATCCTCAGCATATGAAAAAAGCTTCAAAAGGATAGTCTTGTGGTTAAGGCAACAGACAGGAACTCAGGAGATCTGGACGCAATTCTCCGCTCTGTCACAGATTTCCTTTATGACCAACCTGTGCCTCAGCTCTTTATATGTAAAATGGGCATAATAATAATTCCCTAACTCCTGTATATATTAAAGGTTTAGCTTTACATATTGTTTTTGCAGCCTAATTTATAAAAACCTTGTATGGTCAGATCAAGAAACAATCATACGTATATTCCATCAACATGATATATTATGAACGCATAGGGAAAATGTAATATTTTGCCCTAATGAGGTTGTTGATTAATCAAGATGATGTTTAGATTTGCTATCTTTAGTTTTGCAGGCTTCTCAAATTATCAGTACCTATTTATTATTTGCTAATAAATGTGACTAATAAGTCATTTGGAACCTATTCCTGGTGGGTGTTGAGCACATGCAACTCTAATGCAACGTGTGAAACACTTTTCACATGCATGAAGGGGCTTCAGAGAATTATAAAGATCATTCCACTACAAGATTAACAGTACTGGATGTCACGAATCACCTGTATACATTTAGATGAATGGGCATGTCTACACCTTTTACAGGAATGTGAATAGAAGATGTTCACAGTATGCTGCAGGCATTTTGTACAGTAAACTGAGGCTATGTTCTTCACAGTCCTTTTGTGTTTATGTCAGAATTAATCCCCTCAAAATATCATTAAAATCAAGAAAATAAATTTCTGTACAATTTTGCTACAATGTCCCTGATTTAATGTCCTCACTGGGATAGTAACACCAAGTAATACTTAGTCCCATTTGTTGTTCCATTCAATTAATAGTGTTCTTTTCTCTCTCATAGTGGCCCCAGCTCCAGGATATACACAGATATAGCTGTATAGCAGATATATACTGCTGCTTTCATGGATAAACATAGCTGGTTTTCTATCACCTACTGATACGAGACGTTCCTTTTGCATGATGTCATGCATAAGACGTGACATGAAACGAAAAGAAGTCAGAAAGAGAACTAGCAAATAATGTTGTTGAAATATAGAAAAGCAACTTAAACAACATTATTCCCTGCATCCCCCAGCCTCCAAAAGAATACTGGATCAGGCCCCTAGGTGCATCATCACTCCTCATACTTCATCAATAAGAAGGTTTAAATCTCTATGCCTCTTTTTCCCCATCTGTAACACTGGGGAAGGGGAGGGAATTTCAAAGGCACAAACAGCAGTTAAGAACTTAAATGTATTGACTTCCAATGTGAATGAGCCCCCTAACTACCATCTGTGCCTCTGAGACTCTCCCCAAAATCAGGTATTCATCTCACCGTGATGCTGGATAATTTGTTCACATTTGCAAGGCAGTATGATGAGCCCAGGATGGGAGGTGCACTCAGATACCATCAGTACCCTCGAGACACAGGCAAGGCTCCAGCGTGACCCACTGTCTATTCCCAACCAGTCCAAGCGGGGGGAGGAGGGGTCGGCAAACGGATGCTTTGGGAATTTTAAGGGATTACAATTGAAGATGGAAAGCCCCTCCCCTGCCCCCAGCCCCGACCCTGCACCCCAGGCACCCTGCTCCTCCCCCATCCTCCCCCAGCCCCGACCCTGCACCTCGCCCCGTCATCCCCGGCACTCCCTCCCCACCAAGTCCCAGCCCCTAGGCCCGGCCCCCCGCCGTCCCTTGCGGAGGCCTGACCCCCTCGCTCGAACGGGGGGGGGGGCAGTCTTCCCCTGAAGGAGCCACCGCCTGGGAGGCTGTAGCCGGCGGAGGAGGGACCCGGACCCTCGCCCTGTCACTCACGGGCGCGGGGTCTGTGCCTGCGGGTGCTGCTGCTGCGGGTCCCGGAACAGCGAGTAACCAGCCCCCTCCGCCCGTCGGCTCCGCCAGCAGGACGCGGTCCGTTCTCCCCAGCCTTCCCCCGGAACCGCAGCCGCGGACACCGCCGTTCCGGGCTCAAACCGGCCCGCCCCCTTTCCTCCCCCGGGGATGGGGGGTCGGGGGCCCAATGGCGGGACCAGGCTGAAGGCAAACACCTGGCCGTCATGGCAGCGGACTGCGCTAGTATCGCCCTGAGTTATCACGGCACCACCATGAAGTGTCATGTAAAGCCTCCTGGCAGTGGGTCACCGACAAATAAGGTGGTTAGCAAGGATGTCCTTTATTTTTTCATCTCTGAACAAGATCGGGAGTTACTGAGTGCTGCAAAAAGCAGCAAGAAATACCCCCACGCGAATGTAGGTGAGTACTGCTTATTATATTATTAATTATTATTATTTTATTTATTGATTATCATAATGTTGGGAGGATCAGTGGGGTGAGAGTGCTAAAAAACCAGTCCCTTATTTTTTGAAATGGCAACCCTACAGTCAAGTGTCACTGTGTCATGGCAACAGTCACCACCAAGTATTATAGTAATGGGTCACCTCCAAGTGTTACGGAAAAGTGTCATGGTAATAGGTCACCGCTAAGTCTCACTGTGTCATGGCAAAGCATCGTGGCTACAGTTACCACCAAGTGGCATGGTAATGGGTCACTGTCAAGTTTCACTGTGTCATGGCAAAGTGTCATGATAAGAGGTCATTGTAAAGTGTCACTGTATCATGGCAATGGGTCACCACCAAGTATCATAGTGTCCTGGAGAAGCGTTCACCTCACAGCAATGCATCCCTCCATCATGGGAGTGTGTCATGGAGAAATAGTCACACCAAAGGGTCATAATGCCATAACAGAGCATCACCAGGCCACAGGAAAGCATCATAGCAAAGTATCACCACATCACGGTGAAGTGTCACTGTGTCCTGATAAAGCATCACAGCGAACTGTTGTGGAGAAACATTCCAATGAAGCATCACCATGTTGGGGCAAAGCATAGCCACATCACGGTAAAGTGCCACCAACCCACAGTGCAAAATGTCACCAAATGTGGCTTAATGACTCAGCACTCCTGATGACAAGAATTCAGAATAATAAAATGCAGGGTCACATATTTTTTTAAACATTCAAAATGTGTAGGCATGTTCAGGCTACATTAGGATCCATAATTATGAAGCTTGGCACATTTTCACTTATTTAAAGTGGGAGGACCCTGGAAATTTTGGGGATAGGTGGGATTTCTTCCTGTTTGCTAGGTAAGAATTATTATCCCCATTTTGCGGATGAGGAAATGGAGGCATGGACAATTTACGTGACTGGCCCATGATCACACAGTGAGTTAGTGATAGAGCCAGGTATAGAACTCAGGACTTAGTCCAACATTCCAGCACAATCCAGCAGCCTAAGTAAACCTGAACTAATAATATTTTACATTTCTAGAGCACCATTCCTCCCAAAGAATATCAAAGTACCCTACAAATTGCAACCTCTGCAACAAGTGTGTTGTGTTTTTTATTCTTTGCCTATCAGAATAACTCAAGATACTCAGAATGACTCAAGACAATTCCCTTCTCCACACCAGGCAATAACACTGATGAGAGAATAGCAGATTTGTGCTGGGTCAAAAATGAAAGAAGAGCAGTTGCAAGACCTCATCTCAGTGTACTTCAACTGGACTCTGATTCTGCAAAGACTTCTGCTCCTTCCTAAGCATGACAACCCATTTCAAAACAAATGTGGGGCAGATCATTCGGCCCTTATCACCTCAATGAGTGATTATCAATTATTATATCAGTTTCACTAGGCTCTGGGAATTCACTGTGCATTGATGTGAATAAACAGAATTTCCTGGAGATTAGAGCAGGAAACTGGGAGTCAGGATTCCTGGATTCTGTTCCTGGTTCAGAGCCCTGATTTGCTGTATGGTCTTGGGCAAGTCATTAAATTGCTTTGTGCCTCGGTTTCCCCAGCCTGTAAAATGGAGCTAGTATAACATGATCTCACAGGAAAGACTGTCACCCAATTATTGTCAGGATTATATAGCTTTTCACAAGGCGTCCTGCAATTACAGGTTCCTATGGGTCCTGAACTCACTTTTGGGATCTGTGAAACATTATTCCTTTGCATCTCCAGGTGCTAAGGTAGCATCACAATCTTATGACTCATCCCCAGTGTAGCAATTTTGTCTTGGTAGTGGGATGGTTGTGAGGTTTAATCAATGTTTGCATAGTGCTTTGTGATCCCCTGATGAGGCATCCTAAGAATGCAAAGTGCTATCTTGTTAGAATTGCATAGCAAACTCAGCATCTCCTTAATTTCTTAAATAAACGGAGTGGATTCAACTCCCTTCCTTTTTGATGCGTTACAGTCTCTTGGGGGAAAAAAACGACGAGTCCTTGTGGCAAACCTTGTGGGAGGTTTGATTGTGACATTTATATATCACTCTGCCTAGGGTGAGTTCTGCTCCGCCACAGAAGTTGCTCTGGAAGCCCCCAGTGTGCAGATGCTGCACTATCCTGAGGAAACTGTGGTGTGTTTTTTTTTTTTTGCCATCAGCCAACGCTACTCCCCGTCCTCTCCTCCCCATCATTACTTTTGGCATGTTTTGCGTATCAAGTGGGTAGTGGGAGGGAGCAGTCTGTGTGCTGTAGGGATTGTGATTGCACCCAGACACTGTGGGAAGGGGCAAAAGGAGAGAAACTTCATGTGTCCTACAACCCTCTTGCTCACCTGGGTCCGAGCCAAAGTCCACTAAAGTTAACTTCAGTTCAATTCAAGGAGACTTTATTGGCATGAAAAGCTATGCAAGTAGTGTCAAAATGTTTAAAAAAAAAGATCCCTCAGGTATCTGTTGGGGCAGGTACAACCCACCCAGGATTGGGGCCACACTGTGTTGGGGCTGGATCCCTTGCATCCATTGCTCATTACTGTCCATTCCCAATCAGGTGGCAGGTTGCTATGTGGTGTGCTGCCATTCCTTTTCTTGAGACAAGTGAGTGAGGTAGTATCTTTTATTGGACCAACTTCTCTGGTTGAGAACAGAAGTTGGTCCAATAAAAGATATTACCTCATCCTCCTTGACTCAGGAAAAGGAATGGCAGCACACCACAACCACACTGCATATCCCTTTTCTTGTTCTAGGGCCAGGCACAGTGGAAAGACTTCCATTCACTTGCAGTCAGGTCGCTGCTTAGTGGCTATGCACAGTCTGGTCCAAAATCTTGTGTGACTCCCAGAGACGTCACTGACCTGAGAAGAATTTTAAAGACAGCTCACTGACATGATACCAAGGGTTTGCAAATGGCTTTTAAATCCCTTCCCTAAAAATTACAGTGTCAGGAGATGCAGGCTGGCATCAGAAGGCTTTGATGATTCCTCCAGCCATATTCACCAGTGATTTCCCTCTCATTTCCAGACTCAGTGGCATTGTGCACCCCGGAACTCTTGGCAGCAGGCCTTGTCCCCCAGCTGGCTGGGCGGGGCCATTCCATGATGTCAACCTTCCCTGGAATCCGGAGGAGAGTGACGGTGGCACACAGAGAACTGTTGCTATAGCAACAGCAGAAGCTGTCTGCATTGGTGTTGGCCAGGCAGGGCCAGGAATAGCTTTCTTGGGACTTGGAGGTGAGGACATCCCCACTGTGCACAGGTTTGTGTGAGCCCTAGAGGGGCCATGGGGCCCTAATTGTGTCTTGTTCAGTGTGGTCATTTAGGGCCTGATCCTGAGAATCTGCACTAGGGAGCTGTGGGATGTGGCAGGTGTGGTGCTTGTTGTCCCACAGCAGCCTGAGTCCAGTTGGGAGCCACTAAGAAGCATTTGAGCAGAGAACAATGAAGTTACATGCACGAATCCAGTGCAGCGGGCCCCTGTCTTGTGAGCTTCGATGCCACTGTGCAGGGGGCTTCCCCTTGGCAGCTGGCCCTTTGTCCTATGTTACCCTGAAAACTGTGTGAGTATGGTACCTGCAGCTCCCACTGGGATCAGTGAGTCTGGGGCACCCAGCACCAGTCAGGATCAGGTCCTTCTATGACAAATCCTCTCTAACATGGCTTTTCTTCTTAAATGTTTGTGAAAATGGCACTTTCCCATGGGCTGGAGAGAGAAGTAGCCTCACAGTAAGAATGTATTTGCCCTCTCATGAGAAAACAGAAACAAAATGGTTCCTGTCAGCTTAAATGACGTTGGGCCTGATGCAATTTCCAGGTATGGACCCTTTCTCCTGTGCAGAGCCCCACTGACTTCACTGGGGCACCGCGTAATCCTCTGTCCTGAATTAACTGAGTTAGGCCCTGATCCTGGGAAAATACATACCAAACTGTCCCTAGAAAGTCCCTCTCTTATGGAGTACATAGATATTCAAGTCCCCTGTGTTTTTGTTCCTTAATCTCTAAGTGTCTGTGTATTTTAAATCTGTGGATAAGTGCTTTTGTGATCAAATGAAAATAAATAATGGCTATACAAATATATATATATATATATATATGTATGTTACGGCTGTCAAATGATTAAAAAAATAATTGCAATTAATCATGAGATAAAAATATTTGCAATTAATCACAGTTTTAAACACACTGTTAATAATAGAATACTAATTTAAATATATTATAAATATTTTTGGATGTTTTTCTACGTTTTCAAATATTGATTTCAGTTACAACATAGAATACAAAGTGTACAGTGCTCACTTTATATTATTTGATTACAAATATTTGCCATGTAAAAAAGATAAAAGAAAAAGTATTTTTCAATTCACTTCATACAAGTGTTGTACTGCACTCTCTTTATCGAGAAAGTGCAACTTACAAATGTAGATTTTTTTTTTTTTTTTTACATAACTGCACTTAAAAACAAAAGTCCACTTCTTCTTCAGTCAATTGGTAAGACAAACAAATTTGTTTACATTGACAGGAGATAATGCTGCCTGCTTCTTATTATAATGCCACCTGAAAGTAAGAACAGACGTTCGCATGGCACTGTTGTAGCCGGCGTTGCAAGATATTTCCGTGCCAGATGCTAAACATTTGTATGCCCCTTCATGCTTGTACCTCCGTTCCAGAGGACATGCTTCCATGCTGATGATTAAAAGAAATGTGTTAATTTCTGTTGGTGGCATCTGACTCAGATGATGCAAATGAAGGTGCATTGGTCTGCACTGCTTTGGATCATTATTTTTTTTACTGTGCAAATATTTGTAATAAAAAATAATATAAAGTGAGCACTGTACATTTTGTATTCCATGTTGTAATCAAAATCAAAATATTTGAAAATGTAGAAAAACATCCAAAATATTTATAATAAATTTAAATAGGTATTCCATCATTGTTTAACAGTGTGATTAAAACTGTGATTAATCACTATTTTTTAATTTAGTTAATGTGTTTTGTCTTAATCGCTTGTGTTAACTACAATTAATTGACAGTCCATATACATACAAAACACATAGTGTGCCCAATTTCAATGGGATTAAAAACTATGTCCCTATCCCCCAACCAATATCACTGTTGCTAGCTTCCTCGGGCTGTAATTAATTGCCTCACAACAACCTTGTAAATTTACATTATTATCCCCAGTTTACCAGTGGTGAAACCAACACATGGAGAAGTTATGTGACTTTTCTGAGGTCATACAGGGCCTCATACGTCTACTGAAATCAATGGGAGTTTTTCCATTGATTTCAATGGGTGATGGAGCAAGCCCATTGCTAATAAGTGACAAAGCAAGGTCTAGAACCCAGCAATCCCAACTTTCAGTGGTCTACTCTAATAATTAGTCTTGCAGACTCCCTAACAGCTGCAAGAGAATAGGAGCCCATGATCTCCAATACCAAAATAATTATCCTTCTCCAGCAGCCCAGTAAAAAGTAAAACTGCGAATTGCTATGTTTCACTTTAGCCAGCAGGAGGAGCCAGTAATGGGATGAATATACACTACAGTAATGGAAATAAATTGACACTGGGCAGAAAAATCACATTTGAAATCTTTATGTAAGGGCTACTGAGTTCAAAAAAAGTTCATTGTCTTGCTCATACCAAGCTCTGCATGATGTATAAACTCATGAAAATCTGTCTTAATTTATCATAATGATCTGCACTTAATGTGGTCGCTAGTTAATTTGATCTGCTCTGCCTGAGTTAGGTGGCAAGCCCTTTTAAACACTACATTCTGCAAAACTGGCATGCGCATTGGTAACAATGTAAAATCAGTATTGCCAGCCCCAAAGTTCAAAACTCATGAGTCTGACTCACACAAATCACAAAATTGGCTTTAAAATAATGAGATTTAAAAAAAAAATAGTAAATGTTGGGTTCTTGGTTTTTGCCTTCTGGGGTTTGAGTCATTAGGGTTGACATTTTCCAGCTGTACTCTGCAGCCACAAGGCACGAAGTGTACTTTGTTTTTTAAATGAAAGTTGAGATTCTCATGCAATATCATGGTTCCAACAGCTGGGGCTTTAAGAAAAATCACAAGACCCACAATAAAATAATGAGAGTTGGCCACACTGTAAATAAAAAGAATACATTCATATCAGGGAGGGTCATTGGTGAATATTGGATGTGCCCCATTCTATTTCAGAAAAGACCCAGGTTACAATCCTGATGAATATATATACGGGCAAACCACAAAACCAATCAGCTGCTTTAAAGGATTCCATACTGTTCCTCCTTTTTTGGCAGACATTGCTCTAGAGACAATGGAGCTAGTAGAAGCAACACAGCCAGCAGATACAGGGGAGCCTAAGGAGCCAGAGTATTCTAACCCTCTCCTGAGGCCTGCTCTCACTGGAGATGTGGAGGGTGTGCAGCAGATTTTTGCCGACCCAGAAGACCCTGATGGTGAAAAGGCCATGCAACTTCTCATGGAAAAGGACATCGTAGGGAGAGACCTACTATATACAACCAGCATGGCCGGACAGAGTGCAGTCATCAGAGCACTGGCAAAATACGGAGTGGACATGAAGGATAAAACAGCCAGAGGTATGCTGCTGACGGCAGTGGGCAATGGATTGGGCCCCACACCTGCTCACTCCGGCCATGACACAGTTCCCATCCAAGCCAACGCATTGACTTCATTGGTGCAGGATCAGCCCTTCTGCTCCTTCAAGCTTATCCTGACTTCTCTGAATTCACATTCACATTCATTTACTCCTTCCACTCTCCACTCTGCTTCTGTGAAGCTTGATCCAAGCACCACCAAAGTAAAGGGAGCCTTTCCATTGACTTCACTAGGCTTTGGATCTGACCCTAGATTCCCATGTGGCTTTATACTCACCTCCTCTCCATGCTCACTCACTCCCCCTATCTTGGCCTCTCCTCTGTTCCCTTCCTGAAATTATCCACTGTTAGAAATTGATCTTTCTGTTCTGTTGTCCCAGCTGCTTGCTCACCTCTCACTTCCTGCAACCTAAATTCTCTAACCCACTTGCTGCAAAACTTCCCTTTCCTCTGTCGTACCACTGATTCCAGACTCCACATGCCTTTCCCCTCCCCTCCATGGCTGGCTCCTTCCCTGTAGATTTTGTCTGAGGATTGCCCTTGGCCACAATTTTCTCCCTGCCCTCACTATGCTGTGCAGCACTGGTTAGTTGCTGACCTCCCCTCCAGTGGCGGCTGCATTACAGGGGGTTTCACATGTACTTAGCACTTTGGGAAGAAAGTTGCTCTGAAAATGCAAAGTATTATTAGCTGGCATTTGACCCCCAGCAAGATACCTCTCCCTTTGGTTCTGATGACTTCGCTGTCATCCCCCAGGTTACACACTCCTCCACTGTGCTGCGGCCTGGGGCCAGCTGGAGACTTTGAAAACTCTGGTAGAACTGGAAGCTGATATTCTAGCGACGAACTTCCGGGGTGAAAAGGCCCGAGATATAGCCAACCGTTATGCACAGACAGACTGCGTCGAATTCCTGGACTGGGCAGGTGAGACTGGTAATGCCCAGCTACACAGGGGAGGTTGTGATCACCATGGGTTAGAGCCTCAGCTGGTGAAAATCCATCAGAGCTCCATTGGAGTGAATGAAACTATGCTGATTTACACCAGCTGAAGATCTGACCCCCATGTCTGTAGGTCAAATGAATTTTAAATACTACTCTAGGCCTGACCTGTAAGGTGATTGATCCAACAACAAATGCAGCTCCTAAGGTGAGAGCTGCACCAGTAACTCTGTGAGTGGATCCTTGGTGCCCATGCCCTAAGGAAAGTCCTGGATAGCAGAAATGTAAAGCATCAGGCTGAGATTCTCTGGTCCTGCTAAGCGATGCTCAGTGCAGGACCAGAGGAAAAGGGACAAAGCTGGTTTACCCTGTCCATGTAGCTCCCTGACATGCAGAGTGGTCAGGGAGCAGTTTGGCCTCTGGTGTGACCCAGCACCTACAGCCCTAAGGGGCCATTCTAGCAGCCAGGGGTTGCTGGACACAGTGGTTCTCCAGTCATGCCCCCGTTCCTTGGCCATGCCCACTGTGCTGGAGGAGCTGATGTACAGCACTTATTCTGGTTCCATGCCATATGGGGATTCACCTTTGGCTAGAGGAGTCCCCAACTATCTGGAATAAGGCAGCTTTCCAGCTGCCTTGCATTGAGGGAGTGGCTCAAAGCAACTAGATCACAGGAGAGAACTGGGGCTTCTTTCAGCCTAGTACAACGTTATTTTACTGACGTTCCAAATTCAAACTGCCGTCACCACGCTTCTGAAAGATTTTTTTTTAATAGTCCCTCTTTCTCCCCTCCTCCTTCCCCACCTTGTCCATGGGAACATCGACAGCATTCAACTCTCAAACTGTCATAGTTAGATAAACGTTCAGACAAACAGACATAGACTTCAGATTGGCTCTATCCTTGTCCTTCCCACTCTCCTGTCTTCGCAACATCGTAGCAAAGAATATGGATAAACAATTATTAGAGCACAAAAATATGATTGTTGTCCAAGGAGGAGTCCTTTCCCTTATACTTCCTGCATTATGGTATCCATGCTGGAGCTGTGGCAGGATGGACAAATAGGGAAGATCTCTTCATCCTTAATTTCTTCTTCCTTCCTCTTCTTACTTAAGTTCTGGTGCCTGGCTTTATTCCTATGATGGTGGCATACATCCTTTAGGTATTTCATCATGATAGACGTGTTTGCCACCAGCCTGCAGAGCATTTTGTCCACGTTGCAGGTGCACTCAGCATGAAATTCTGTCGTGACAAAAGCAGAAGAGGTCTCCACGGACACCTGGAAAGACAAAGCAGATGACATTGTGACAGTAATTCTTTTCATCGAGAGCCAAAAGCCATCAGCCTGGATTTCTTACTTACCAATTCAAGAGTCTGCAGGCCAGATCTTCAGACGGTGTAAGTCACCTCCACTGACTTCAGTGGAGCTATGCTGATTTACACCAGCCTGGGGATCTGGCCCATGGACTTGCGCAGAACTACTCTTCGTTACCCTAGCGGGGGATCTGGCCCATGGACTTGCGCAGAACTACTCTTTGTTACCCTAGTGGGGGATCTGGCCCATGGACTTCAATGGAGGTATGCTGATTTACACCAGGCTGGGGATCTGGTCCAGTCTGTTGTTCTCCAGAGATTTACTTTCTGCAGGTCGTTATAAGAAAACTTCAGACTTATCCTCCCATCCACTTGCTAAGGCTCCCACTGGGTTCTATCCTGGCTGTTACAGTACTTTCAAATGTCTCCGTTGCCCATTTTAGGGCTTAAATCAATCTCTAACTCTTAGGGACTAGGATGAGACCTTCCTGGGGGCAGACCACCCCTACATCTGCCTATAGGGGGTTTCTTGCCCTTTTCTCGGAAGTGTCTGGTTTTGCTAGAGACAGGACACTGGGCTAGATGATCACAAATCTGAGCCAGTCTGGCTGTTCCTATGTTATGTTCATGGTGCATGAGAGAAATTCTTGAGCGAGCCCATGCTACAGAGTCCTTTGCTGTTAGGTTCAGTCCTCAGAATAGCAATTCAGTTTAAAACGATGAGGCCCAGTTGACCTGTCCCTTTAAAATCAGCCCTTTCCTCTTTAATGGATCATGGAGAGGTTTCCAGTCTCTTGGAACAGTGCTGAAGAGGGAGCCAGAGCGTTTTAAATGATCAACAAGTCATGTTTCTTAAGCATCTTCTAGAGACTGCTGACAAAGGGTCTAATCCTGGGCCTGCTGATGTCAACGGCAAAACTCCTCTTTTCATCGGTGTGAGCAGGACTGAGCTGTAAGGGCCACTTCCTGATGCACTTACGCTGAGCTGTACCTTGCTTTGTGAATAGTCCCATTGACATACAGCACTCTGCCCCAAAAGCACCAGGGCCCAGGTCCTCAAAGGTATCTAGGCTCCTAATTTCCATTGATTTCAGTGGAAGTTAGGAGCTAAAATACTTGGCGGACTTGGGCCAAGATCTGACTCCATCTGAAAGCCCAGGTGCAAGTATGTTGCCTTACTGAGGGCGTGTGTGCTCTGAGTACATAGGCAGCCCTGCCACGTGGGTGAGCCGGAGCAAATCCTTGGACTTGGATTAATTTGGAAAGCTCAGTGTTTGCAGCAGCAAGGCCCCAGGCATCGACTGTTTGATGATCACCGAATGTTTGGAGTGTTACCCCCTCTCACCTCTCCGCTGCTCCTTTCCTTACCTCTTTGGATTCAGAGAGCACCATTCGGTAACCCTAATCCAGTGGTTCTCAACCAGGAGTCCCCTGGGGGCCATGGGCAGGTTTCAGGGGGTCTGCCAAGCATGGCCAGTGCTAGACTTGCTAGGGCCCAGGACAGAAAGCCAAAGCCCCGCCATGCAGGACTGCAGCCTGGGGTCCCGAGCTCTACCACCAGGGGCTGAAGCCGAAGCCTGAGCAACTTAGCTTCCCAGTGCCCCCTGTGGCATAGGGCCCCAGGCAATTGCCCTTCTTGTTACCCCTTAACGCTGGCCCTAGCTTTTAGATGCAGAAAAACAGTTGTTGTGGCACAGGTGGGTTGTGGAGTCTTTATAGCATTCTGGGGGGCCTCAGAAAGAGAAAGATTGAGAACCACTAACCGACACTGTAAGCTCTCTGGGGCAGGGACTATTTTTGTTTTACTACTGTCTGTACAGCACCGACCACCATGGGACCCTGATCCTTTACTGGGGTCCATAAGTGCTACTCTAATACAAATAATAGTAATAGCATAAGGGTGGGCTTTCCCTAGATCTCTGGCCATACCCAGAGGGCTCCCACCTCCTCCAGGAAATGGGACTCAAGTCTCAGGGATGATCCAAGCCAAAGCGGTGGGTGCTATCCTGGGCTGGTTGCTATTTCCCACATTTAAGTGCCTTGACTCTAGCTGTTCATAGCCTCTAGCTGTATCATGGCACAAAACTCTAAAGCTGACAACCGCCTGTGGCCAACACAGGATATTTCAACACCTAAATAAGTGGTCTGACTTCCCAAAGTGACAAGCACACAGCAGAGCCCCTGGAGAGATGGGTACCATCAATGGGAGATCTTGAGTGCTCGGTATTATTGACAATCAGGCCACTTTCTGAGGTGCCCAAATATGGACTTAGCTTTAGTCTCCTATTTCTGAACCTCTTGGCCTTGGTGTCTTCAATGGCGCCTCAAAATGGAGGCACCCAAAATTAGCAGACACCTTTGAAAAGTTAGGCTTAAGTGACTTGCCCAAGGCCACCCAGTGAATCAGTAGCAGAGTTAGTCAGTTTCCAGTCCCATGCTCTAATCTAATCTGCACCGTTCCTACCTTGCTCATTTACATCATTTACCTTCTTCTGCGGTCTTCTCAATTTGCTCCATAGACAGCGTACACATAAGCCCCCTAGGAAGAAAAGTGTAATTTTGCAGCTGACATACAAAACCTCGAAGCATCCTTTGGCTATTTCCAGGTGAGTAAAGCAGTGAGACAGTTGGTCCAGAGGGTAGGGCAGGCAGTTAGATTGAAGTGGAGTTCCAAGCTGCAGTTGCTCCAGATCCTCTGGAAGAATTTCCCATCCAACTCTGACCCAGCTTGGGCGATCACAATGGCAGAGGCTGTCTTGGAACAAGAAGGCAATCCAGATAGGAAAGACTAGGGAGACACCTCGGACAAACATTGTCTTGTTTTTTTAAGAGGAAAGGTCTCCAGTGACTTGATCGTCAGCATGTACCAACTGCAGCCAGAGATCCAGCAGCAAATAGCCTTTAGAGTTCATACTGTAGTGCCTTGGATGGATTTTAAGCAAATGAACCACTCCACCCTGGCGTTTCGTGGCTTGGGACCAAGCTCCAGTCCTGAGTGCCAGAGAAGTTGTTGGCTGGTGACATCATCAGCCAGTGGCGTTTGCTTTCAAGAAAGATATTGTGATGTCATAAGGATCTCAAAGCTTTTTTCAGTGGGCACCATAAGAAGTTAAAGATATAAGCAGCCTAACATGGTCTAGCAGCTAGAGTGGGGAAGGGGGAGTTAGAAAGATTGACTTCTAATCCCAGCTCTGTAACTGATTTAGCCGCTCTGTGACTCAGTTCCCCATTGGTAAAATGGAGATAATATTGACCCGTTTTGTACAGTGCTTTGAAATCCACAGATGAAAGGAGCGATATAAGTGCAAACTATTATTAATACAGATGTGTGACTTGCTAAGGACGCTGTTCTAGTACAGCCAGTTATATTTATGGAACTAGGTAACATGAGAAACCTGGTGTCATTGAGTGGTTGTGAACCCCTTGTGCACACAACTAGTCCCATTGAAGTCACAGCTCCTCCTGTGAGTAACTGCTCTGTTGTGAGTCAGGGGTTCACAGTCTGGCCCCCCAATGACTTGGTCAGGGCAGTGCTCTGCATTGTGCTCTTTCTAATATACACAGTTTTGCCAATGACTGACCCCTCAGGTTTGCAGCCTACAAAGATGATCCTTAGTGTAGGTGTGACCCTGTGGGAGGCTGAGCTCTTGGGACTTCCCTTGAAGTCCAGGGGAACGAGGGGCACCCACCACCTCACAGGAGCAGGCCCATCATTTCTAGATCCTTAGCTGGCATAAATTGGCATTGAAGGCAGTGATTTACACCAACTGAGGATCTGTCCTGTTGTGCCTAGTTTCCCAATCTGTAAAATAGGACAATAGACTTATCCACCTCTCAGGAGTATGATGAGGTTCCATTCGTTAATATTTATAAACCCCAAGGTCTTCCAAGGAAGGGCAAATAATTAGTACCTAAATAGCCTTAAAGCAGTCTGGATCAACATGGGACACAAGGCTGGTTCCTTTTGTGTAGCAGTCTGTCTCTCTATAAGCCCCTGCCTCGTTCTGTGAGTACTTCCCCATGACTAACCTTGTCTCTTCATCGTGTGTGTCCTGTTTCGCAGAAGCTAAGCAAGCTCTGCGGACGTTCATCGCCCACATCCAGGCAACGATTGCAGACCCAGAGAAGGTGCAGGGAAGGCTGAACAAGGAAGACAAGGTACAGTGCTGAGCTCTTATCAGGAGAACTGACCTATTCGCAATAAAGTTTAGAACTGCCTTCTTGATTCCATGTGGGGATATGTTTTCTGCTCACACCACTCTTTGCAGAATAAGAGGGGAGGAGACTACACTCAGTAGTGCTTGCAATGGGGAGCAGATCAGCGTATGAATGATAGTACTTTGATAGCCTGTTGGAGAAGGTGCTGGATAAACACAAAGGCTCAGATTGCAAAGGAATTTGCGTGTCTAACTCCCATGGATTTCAATGGGAGTTGGACACCTAAATCCCTTTGAGGATCTGAGCCCAAATGCTTTGCACATATGAATGAAGTCTTATAGATCCTGTGCGAGGTGAGTGTTATCCCCATTTACAGATGGGGAAAGCGACCCGCGGAGAGGTGAAGTGGTTATTCCAAGGTTACACAGGGAGAATGGAGCCTACGCTCCTCCCTCCTGCACTAGCCCTTTCACTGCACTCTTAGCGCTGGATCGCTCGGCACCTTGTGTTGCTTTGCAGCATCTCCTGTAGCCCAACAGCATTTATGGGCTCTGAAGGGAGTCGCACCCAGTTCTCCTGAACCCAGAGGCACAGGAAGAGTGAGTATCCGGTTCTGGATGATATCTTGGGAGCTCCTGGCTCCCAGTCCTGTGCTCTGATCACTACACCATACCGCTCTCTTCAATTAACTGATATAAACTTAATCTATGTGCCTTATTTGTAACTCCTAACAGGAGAGGCCAGTTTCAGTTCAAGAAAGCCAATGTTGCATCCTCTCTTTTGTGGCTGGCAGAGGCAGGCATGTAAGAGATCATACGGGCAGTTTGACCCTGGGTTGCTATCTGGTCTTCTGATTGAACGAGAGGTGCCACTCGTAACCTCATCTAAAACGAAGTAATTAATTTTTGGAGGTCACCTTCTAAAGGTTAATGTCCCTTGTCTCTTCTACAGAACATGTCTCTCAGCGCCTGTCGTGTAAAATGTGATTGGCTTGAGAACGCCAAGGAGCCCACCAGACAAGATTTCCTGGATCAGAAGCAGCAGCTGGAAGATATCATGCTTCCCATCTTCACAAAGCTGGCCACGCCCCGTGAGTATTGGGGCTACAGAGCTCAGAGCCTGACGGGCAGGATGAATCTGTTATATGATTATCAATATCTGTATATAATAATAATAATAATTTACAATAATTAATATACATTAATAAATTATTGAAAAATAAATTCAAATAGTCATAGCCACTGAATACAGGGTGGGCTCTTGAGTGACCATATAAATTAAAATGGCACATGTGTGTTGCCCTACACAACATAGTATATGGTATTTCTAGGACAAGATTACCTGAGGGTGTGCTGTGGCGGAAAGATTATGGGCCCAATTCTCTAGTCCTTTAGGGTAGCTTTGTGCTGGTCTCCACCCCTGCTGACTGGAAGGTGGGGAGGGATGGATGAACACCTCCGTCCTTGTGGGTACAGAAGGTGCTCAGACTCCAGGCAGAAAGGTGCCATAACGGAATGCGGGTGGAGAGATGGGAACCTGCGATGTGGAGGAATGAATCCGAAGAGTTATTCGCTGTTGAGTTAGGAATGTGAGAAGGACACACCAGAGGCCAGGGAACCTCCTAAGGATGCAGGGGGCTCTTTTCCTCCCACTGCCTTGGGAAATCCTGGATTTCCTTGCCCAAACGTATCTCATGCCCAATTATCCCTGGTTTGTATGCCCTCCCACTCCCCTGTAGCTCCCAAACCCCAGCAGTCCCTCAGTCACCCAGCCTCTTGACCCCTGCCACCCAAATTCTCCCCTTGGAGCCACACAAAACCCAAGGGCCAGCACCTCCAACTCATCACTACCTCCAACCAGAGCCCTCCCTAAGTGCTCCCACTCCCTGCTTCTCTCCTCTATCCAAATCCCTTGCTCTCCAGCCCAGGCCACAGGCTCTGCTTTCCTCAATAGCTGAGTTCCTTAACTGCCCTAATCTTCCCACTCAGTCCCCACGTCCTGGTTAGTCTTTTCCCAGTCATCTTCCGTCATGAGAATGAAGCCAGAGAAGACTGTAAAGCAGAAGGGGTGGGGAAGCAAGTGATGGGGAAGAGACCCTGCAAGCTCTAAGGGAGTCATTCTGCACGTGCCAGCTGTGCTAGGACTCCCTTCAGGGCCGGCTCCAGGTTTTTTGCCGCCCCAAGCAAAAAAAAATGTTGGCTGCCCCCCGTCCCAGCCCTGGGCTCCTCGCCGGACCCCCCTGTTCCCCCAGCCCTGGGCTCTTCCCCCCCACCCACACCCTCTGCCACCCCAGCTTTGGGCTCCCTCATTCCCCCCCACCATTGCCCCACACACACACCTCCTGCCGCCCCAGCCCTGGGCTCTCTCCCCCCCGACCTGCACTCTCCTTCCACCGCAGCCCTGGGTCACTGGTAACTTGCTCCCATGGCAGGTCATGCAGCAGGAATTTTAGATGTGCACAGAACACAGACAGGATTGGTTCCCATATGGTTACAGAACTGCAGTAAAGTGGAACAAGTTTCAGCTTGTGTGATTGGAGGATATCTGGATGCCTATTATAAGACTGTCCAACATAAATGAGGAAAAGTTGAGGTGCCTTTATTATTCTTTTGTTTCATTCTTTGTTTCTATGGGGAATTTGCCAATGCAATATCACTGTCTTCCTTTTAAACAAACAAACAAACAAACAAACAAACAAACAAACAAACAAACAAAAAAGGCAATGGCTGTTGAAAATACCAATTCCAGTCCTAATAACCACTGGGAAGCATTTCTTGCTCAATTTTATCCTACTTTTTCTACAGCAAGTTACAGTGGATCAGTATATTTGATTTGGGAGAAATGAAGTAACAGCTGCCCAAATTGAGCTTGAGCACTCCTGAATTTTGAGGTGTTCAAATCTGGAAGGCAGGTGCTGGGGGGAGGTGGGGGGAGAGGGCTGTGGCTCTGCGGGGGAACACGGCAGCATATATGCAGCAGTGTGTCTGGCGCTGCGTGGAGCCAGACACGCTGGTCTGAGTGGCACGGTAAGGGGGCAGGAGGGTTGGATGGAGCGGAGGTTCGGGGGGGGCAGTCAGGGGACAGGCAGCGGTTGGATAGGCATGGGAGTCCTGGGAGTTTGTCAGGGGACAGGTAGGGGGTGAGGGTTCTGGGGGAAGTTGGGGGGGTCTCAGGAAGGGGCAGTTGGGGACAAGGAGAAGGGAGGCTTAGATAGGGGGTGGGATCCTGGGGGGCAGTTAGGGGCAGGGGTCCCGGGAGGGGGTGATCAGGGGACAGTAGGGTTACCATTCGTCCAGATTTACCCGGACATGTCCTCCTTTTTGTGCTAAAAACAGCGTCCGGGGGGAATTTGTAAATCACTCAAAATGTCCGGGATTTCCCCCCTCCCCTGGCAGAGCAGAGCGAGCGGCTGGGAGGGCTGCAGGAAAGTCACGGGCTGGACTCCGGAGCAGCTGTAGAGGAGCTCCTCCCCCCCTCCCTCCCTCCCTGCATTCTGAGCCGGCAGCTCCTCCTGCCCTGCAGCCCAGTGTTCCGGTCCGGCAGCACTGTGCAGGGCCAGGGACCGGGTTGTGTGTTGCGCTGGGGAGCGCAGCCACGTGTCCGGCTCACACAGAGCCCAACACCCTGTTCTGAGCAGCAGGGTAAGGGGGCCAGGGGGCAGGAGAAGGGGCAGGGAGGTTCTGGAGGGGGCAGTCAAGAAACGGGGGGGGGTGTCGGGAGGTCGGGGGGGGCTTTTTGGGGGGAGTGGAGAAAGTTTTGGGCAGTCAGGGTACAGGTAGGGGGTAGGGTCCTGGGGGGCAGTTGGGGGGGGTCTTAGGAAGGGGCAGTTAGGGGATAAGGAACAGGGAGGCTTAGGTAGGGGGTGGGGTTCTGGAGGGCAGTTAGGAGCAGGGGTCCCAGGAGGGGGCAGTCAGGGGACAAGGAGCGGGAGGGGTGGGGGTTGGGAGTTCTGGGGGGCAGCTGTCAGGGAGCAGGAGTGGGGAGAGGGATTGGAGCAGTCAGGGGACAGGGAGCAGAGGGGTTTAGATGGGTTGGGAGTTCTGTGGGGGGGCTGTCAGGGGGTGGGGAGTGGTTGGATGGGGCGTGGGAGTCCCAGGGGTCTGTCTGGGGGTGGGGGTGTGGATAAGGGTTGAGGCAGTCAGGGGACAAGAGGCAGGGAGGCTTAGATAGGGGGTGGAGTCCTGGGGGGCAGTTAGGGGCAGGGGTCCCAGGAGGGGGCAGTCAGGGGACAAGGAACGGGGGGAGGGTTGGGGGTTCTGGGGGGGCGGGAAGTGGGAGGGGCAGGGGCAGGGCTAGGGCGGGGCTCCTCCCGTCCTCTTTTTTGCTTGCTGAAATATGGTAACCCTAGGGGACAGAGCAGGAGGGGTTGGATGGGTTGGGGTTTCTGTGGGGGGCAGTCGGAGGGAATAGATGGGGTCAGGGTGGGGCTACCCTCCCAGTGGAATGCCCTATTTTTTGAATGTTAAAATATGGTATACCTACTCACAGTGCAGCTCTCCATTCACTGCAGCATGAGGTCTCAGCTACCTCACTCCCTCCCCCTTTTTCCTGTTGGTAGCGGCCAAGGGAATGCTGGGAAATGTAGTTCTTTCCCTCCTCCAGGGCTGGCTCTATAGGCAGCGAGCTAACCAAGGAACTACAGCTCCCAGGGCCCCCTGTTGGTTCTCAGCTCTCATGCTGGATCCCTGCGGCCCCTGCAAATGGGCTGCCCCAAGCACGTGCTTGCTTTGCTGGTGCCTAGAGCCGCCCCTGAGTCACTTTAGACACCAAAGGAAATTCCCAGACAAAGACTTTGTTAGTTGGAGTTAAGACGGAGAGCACATCAGAGACTTTAGATTAAAACCCCTCCCAGGGACTAAAAGCACTGAGATTCAATAGGTCTGATGAGGAAGGGACACACAGCAAGGGATTGGTCATTCAGCATTGCTGTCAAAAGTGACCAGAGCACATAGCCCTCTGTCTCAAAGTCTGGTGATGATGTTGACAGTTTTCTCAGTTCTCTCAGCAGCAACGCATTGTATTTGTCTTATCCATTAATCTGTAACTGCACTAGAGGAGGCAGTATTAGAACGCAATGAAGCATCACTTGGAAATCTGCTGTTTTGCAGGTCCTCCAACAGCTAAGAGCACCAGGTCAGCGCTGAACTGCAGCAAAATCTGAAGCTTCATTTCCACAGCTCCTGCCTGTCTCAGGTCTTATATTTTTTTAAGCCTCACACATATATAGTCATTAATCTGAACGTACAGCCCTAGAGCCAAACTTTGGGAGAGGCTGGATCCACATGCAGACCCAGCAGCATGGACCCATCTGTGATCAGTTTCTAAACACCAAGATAGAAAGGTTGTTTTGCGGTTCGTGAAAGGTCAGATGAGGTGCTGGCTACCTTATGTTACCTGGATCAGTGGCACTTTCAATTCAGTTCAACGAGACTTTATTGGCATGACAAGATTTACAAGTGTTGCCAAAGTGTAAGAAAGGGACAGACCCCTTAGACCTCTGTCAGAGGCAGGGATGACCCACTCAGGCTGAGATTAGACACAGTCTTTGGGGTTAGATCTCCTGTAGCTACGTGTCATTGCTGGCCCTTTGTGATCCAGAGGCTGGTTGTTTCAGCACCTCAGTAATTTAGAGGCTGATTTTGAGGTGCTGAGCACCTGCAACTCCCAGTGACGCTAATAAGGGGCAGCCCTTCTCAGGGTCAGGGTCTTCATTATAGTGTTTTTTTGCACTGCAAATCTACTACTTGCAGACCTGCATGAGATCACCAGCTCCTGCTCACCCTGAACTTTCTACTTTAAAAAAATCAGCCTGATCTTGCGGTACCTCTTTGATGCTTTCCCAGGTGTAGCTGTTGTCCCAGATGGCAGAAAACCTACTGAGAATCATGCCTCCTGAAACAGGAAGGACAAAGCACAGCTGGGCTGTCAGGCTCACTCTCCCACTTCAGTTATTACTATAGGGGCTGTAGTCATGTGAGGTGCTTTACAAACAGAGAAGGCAAAGGCCCTGTCCTGGGGAGTTTGCAATCTAAAAATAGCGAAGTCTCTCACCCGTCCCTCCCTTGAATCAACGGGTGCAGTTTAAAATCACCCAGCCGAGCACATGCTGGAGGCTGCGCTCTGGCTGTCCTTAGCGGAGCTTCTGGGTTTTTTTCCATGCTGGTTTAAACCTCAGTTTCTTTCTCGTTTGGGTCACGGCCATTCTGTGACTGGGACAAGGACTCGGCCTACATGTGCTCATTGTGTTCTGGACCAAGCATGGGTGGTCCCCAAGGGTTATGCTGAGGCATCTTTCCCCATCTGGAATCGCCTGGGTGCCAGAGCCTCAGTGACTTGCCTCCCATTCTGTAGTGTTACGTGCTGCCCACAAGCAAGGTGCTTACAAGCGGCTTTCAGCCAGGATCCATCGGAATGAATTCCATCCGTTCACCTGGCTAGTGGAGCCAGCACATGGCTGCTCAGATAATCTCCTTGATTATGCAAAAAATTAATCAAATAGCATAAAAACTCCTCAGCCATCCAGCGTGACTCATTGCCATGGCAGCAGGCAGAAAGCCAGTTTGCACCAAACATGCTGTAAAATTAGTCAAATCCACTGCGGTAGGAGCCGTTGCTTTTGATTACTTAGCTGTCCCATGCATGCACCCTTTGGCTGAGCTCTGCCTAGGTCCTAAGACAAGCCAGTGGATAGATCAGAGAATAGCTCTGTTTGGCCCTTCTGTTGCCATAGGCACCTTATAAAATGCCCTCTTTAAAAAGTGTACCTGTCCGTTCACTCCAGGTGAAGTTCAGCCTATGCGGATAGCCACTGCAAAGCACATGCCTCATTTAAACCTGACTTAGAAGGTTTAAGTGGAGCATAGACCTCGTGCTGGCTCTCTGCATGAGGGGAGGAGAATGTCACAAAGAGCTGACACATTGCTAAGCTAATGACCCTCAAGGCGTCATTGTAAAGGACTTGCTGAGGGGGGCCCCTGTGAGTGACACTAACTAAGGGCATGGCTACACTTGCAGATGTAGAGCACTTTGGCCTTGGCTACACTCGCGGATTCACAGCGCTGCCGCGGCAGCGCTGTGAAGCGCAAGTGTAGTCACGCCGCCAGCGCTGCGCTGCAAGTACTCCACCTCTCCGAAGGGAGTAGCTTGCAGCGCTGCGAGCGAGCGTGCAGCGCTGCAGGCACCGATTACACTGGCGCTTTACAGCGCTGCACTCGCTGCGCTCAGGGGGGCGTTTTCACACCCCTGAGCGCAGCAAGTGCAGTACTGTGAATTGCCAGTGTAGCTAAGGCCTTTGAGTTAAACCAGCCTTCGTAGAGTGCAGTAGGGAAAGCGCAGCAATCTGTCCACACTGACAGCTGCAAGTGCACTGGCGTGGCCATATTAGCAGCTCTTGCAACGGCCACAGAGAGCAGTGCATTGTGGTAGGGTTACCATTCGTCCGGATTCCCCCGGCCATGTCCGGCTTTTTTCAGTTAAAAATAGCGTCCGGGGGGAATTTGTCAATGTCCGGATTTCCCCTCCATGCAGAGCGTGCGCGGCTTACAGGGCTGCCGGCCGGATCGTGCCACTCGCACGGGGCTCCGGCAGCCAGAGCCCTTCCTCCACTTCCCCCTTCTCTCCCCTGCAACTTGACACCACTCCCCTCCTCTCTCTCCCTCCCTCCCCCCACTCCCTGCATTCGCAGATCGCCGGCTGGCCGTTCGCCTCCGGCAGTCTGGAGCTCCGACCCTGCTCCCCTCCCCCGCTGTCGAGTGCGCCGCTCTGCAGCACAGTAAGGGGGCCAGGGGGTCAGAGAAGCAGCAGGGAGGTTCGGGGGGGGGTAGTCAAGAGACAGGGAGCAGGGGGAGGGTTGGATGGGTCAGGAGTTCGGGGGGGGGCTGTCTGGGGGTTGGGGGTGTAAGGTTTTGGGCAGTCAGAGTACAGGTGGGGGGGTCTCAGGAGGGGGCAGTTAGGGGACAAGGCACAGGGAGGCTTAGGTAGGGGGTGGCCACTTGACTTAAGGGGATTATGGGACGTTTCCGGAGGCTGATCAGAGCGCAGAAATGCAACCCCTCATTCACACTGACGCCTGGGCGTTTCAGCCAATGCGCACCAAGCATTAATCTTCTCGCCAAGGTGGAGTACCAGGAGCTAGCCTTGGAGTCAGAGCACTCTACGTGCCTTGCCAGTGTGGACGGGTAGTGAGCTAGGGCGCCCAGGGCTGCTTTAATGCGCTCTAACTCGCAAGTGTAGCCAAGCCCTTATATACACCTGTATATGTGGCTCTGAGTCTGCTCCGAGCATCCCTTCCTGGAGCTGTGTGACTCTTCAAGAACTATTCCAGCAACTACAGCTGCTAGATTTCTTTGTAGTTGGCAATTAACAAGCTGAACTCACTTGGAGGTAATAAAACCTGTTCCGCCCTCAGTTAAAGGGCAGTTATATTCAGAAAAGGGTCTGTAAAAGTAGCCAATTGATTTGCAGAGCACCTTTGAGTTCCAGCTGACCTCAGTGCTTTTGGCCCATCTCTATGTTAAGTCTCATTTATTGCCAAACCGACACACACCCCTTTCATGGCAGATGGGAAAGCTGTTGCAACCCGCATAAGGGTCCTTCCTCCACTTTCTTCCCATCTGCAGTGTTCACTCATGGTGCATACATGGCTCATGTTGGGCACAATGTAAATAGCATGACCTTTTCTCTCAGTGCTTCTCTTGTTTCACTGAGGTCCATTTCTAACCTGAGCCCCTTGCTGGGTTTTTCCCCTCTTGTAACTGGTAATCTCCACAGGAAGTGCAAATGAGGTGCAAACATTCACTCTTGCCTTGCTGTATTTGATTCTTCCTTCTGTGTATTTGTACCTCTCCCATTTTTGATCACGAGTAACTTTAAAGCAAAGAAACACTCAGTAAAGACATAGATGGAGCAGAGCTGCAGGTTGCCATAGCATTCTTAGCCGTTTTTAGTTGGTCATGAAAGCCTCTGGAAACTCGGAGGCCTGGCCTAGGCAGCCACTAGGAGGCAGCATGGTCAGGTAGATAGGATTTGGATTGGGAGTCAGGAGACAGCTTCTACTCCTGGCTCAGGCACTGACCTATGTGGGACCTTGGGCAAATCACTTACGCCTTCTGAGCCTGATTCCCCCTCCCAGCCTTTGTCTTGTGTATTTAGATTGCAAGCTCTTGAGGGAAAAGATGACGTTTTGCTTTATGTTTGCCCTAGCCCAGCGAGTCTGATTTTCCTTGGGATCCCTTGGCGTTACCATCATATAAACAGTCGCCTTGCTGCTTAATGAGGCACTGATATTGCCTTTGTGACAGGAGCAGCTTCACAGCCCACGGGGCAGGAAGCCCTGGCCTATCACCCTCTCAAAATAGGAATGAGGTGTTCATTCCTGGCACAGAGGTGATGCTAAGAGACTGGATGAGGGCTCTGTGCCTCAAGGCCTTGGAGCTGCTGGAAAAGGCTCTGCCCCTTGGCTATAACCATCTCCCTCTGTGACATTAATCCCCTGTATCAGAACTGACACCAGCCTCCTTACCTGCCTCTAATGAGCACCAGCATTTGCAACGTTCCTCCTCCTCAAGAACAAGGGACCACATCCCATTCAAATCCAATGAAAATCACACCTGCTTCCAGCTGGTCTGTATGTGACCCATGGGCTGCAGTTCTACAGTCAGGCACAGCTTCCACTGGGAGCTGAGCCCCTCGAATGAAGGGCAAAGCTGGGCCCAAGAGCTTTGAGCAAAGGGGGGATATGATAGAGGTCTATAAGATCATAAATGGTTTGGAGAAAGTGTATAGGGAAGTGTTATTAATGCCTTTGCATGACACAAGAATCAGGGGTCATCTGATGAAATTAATAGGCAGCTGGTTTAAAACAGACAAGAGGAAATACTTCACACAACGCACAGTCAACCTGTGGAACTCGTTGCCAGGGGATGTTGTGAAGGCCAAAAGTATAACGGGGTTCAAAAAAAGATTTAGATAAGTTCTTAGAGGCTAGGTCCATCAGTGGCTATTAGCCAAGGTGGCCAGGGTTGCATCTCCATGCTCTGGGTGTTCCTAAACCTCTGGCTGCCAGAAGCTGGGACTGGACAACAAGGGATGGATCACTCGATAACTGCCCTGTTAATTCTTTCTGAAGCACCTGGCATTGGCCTCTGTTAGAGGCAGGATACTGGGCTAGATAGAGCATTGGTCTGACCCAGTCTGACTGTTCTGATGTACAGTCTCCTTGGCAGCATTGTTGGGCTCACTAGCAGAGATTCCAATGTGTGGGCGGAAGGAGTGATCTGAAAGAACCCTCATCTCAGGCTATGCATATGTTAGTACCCCACAGAGCTATGCAGGAGGCAGTGATTGGGTTTCCAGTCACATACTCAGTAGGCCTCAGCGCTGCAGCAGGCTTTGGGGAGCAGACAAATTAATTAAAACGGTGTAGTTCCAGAGGGAGAATCTTAATGGCTTGGAGAGCATGATGAATCATGCTGTGGTATTCCCCACTATTAACCTATTCCTCATGAATAGTGCAGTATGTTTAGAAAGAACAGCCTAGTCCCTCCATTACCTCATGTAAGAAACCTTACATTTAGCAAGCTAAAGCTTCGTTAGGGCCAGGGCCGTCCTTAGGTATATGCTGTATACTTGGCAGCACCAGCCCTGGCGACCAGCCCTATCCCTCAGCCAGCCCCCCCTGCAAGGGGCAGGGCCATCCCTAGGGGGGTGTGGGGCCCCGGACAACTCCTTCCGCCCTGCGTCTTACCTTCCCCCCTGCTCCGCACCTGACCCACCCCCATTCCACCTCTTCCCCCAGCGACCCCGCACTCACCAGCAGCGGTGGGAAGCGGAGCAACCCGGCCCCAGCCGGCTCTACTCCGCCAGCTCCCAGCCGTGGTGCTCCGCTTCCCGCCGCCGGTGGGTGCGGGGAAAGGATTGCCTCCCGCACTCACCAGCGGCAGGCAGCAGAGAGACGCGGCCTCAGCCATGTCGCTCAGGTTGGGTTGGAAGGTGGCACGTGCTGAGGACGGTTACACTTTTGCAGCTCTTTAACTAGGGCCGGCTCTAACTTTTTTGCTGCCCCAGGAAAAAAAAAGAGCGCCGCCCCACCGTAACACCCCCCCCGCCCGAACACCGCACCACCAAAACCCCTGCCTTCCCCCCCCCGCAGCGCCTGTAGCTGGCCCATCCACCTCTAAGAGCACATCCATTCAACTCGTGTCTGAATGCAGGTGACATCATAGCAAATTTTTTTTTGGAAGCCTTCTTGATCCACTGCTAATTTTGCATGCTTGGCAGCTAGCTGATCGGTGATATGCCGCAAACCCTGCCCCCTCCCAGCGCCGTGCCGGGCCAGGCCAGGCCGCCGAAACCCCTGCCCCCGCCCCAAGTGCCGCGCCGAGATTTTTGTTCTCCCTCGCCCCCGAGTGCCGCGCTGAGCCAAACCCTGAGCGCCGCGCTGGGCCGCCCAAACCCCCGCTCCACCAAGCGCCGCGCAAACCCCTGCCCCCCCCCCCCCCGAGCGCTGCGCAGGGCCGCCCAAACTCCAAGCGCCGTGCCAGGCTGCTCAAACCCCCACCGCCCCCAAGCGCCGCGCCAGCCCCTGCCCCCCCAGTGCAGCGCCGCTGAAACAAAAACAAACAAACAAAAAACCTCGAGCGCCGCCCCACCGAACAAAACAAAAACAAAAACCCCAAGCGCCCCCCACCACCCCAAGATTGGCCACCCCTTCCAAGGTGCCGCCCCAAGCACGTGCTTGGTCGGCTGGTGCCTGGAGCCGGCCCTGTCTTTAACCCTGTATTCTCTGTCAGGGCCACAATCCACCCCCGCAGTGGACCGGTGGCCACAGTCTCCTCTTCCTTTCCCCCGCCTCCCCTCCCACTGCTGCATTGCTGTCAATAGGGCCAGCTGCAGGCGGGCTGATGTCACCCGCTCCGATCTGCAGCCGGCAGCCTTTGGGCAGCAGCCACTGTTGCGGCAGGGGGTCCGGGACTGCCAGAGCCGGAGGGAGCAGGCTAGAGAGCGATGCGGCAGCTTGGGGAGGAGGCGGCTCTGGGCTGGCAGGGGGGCGCGGGCAGGCAGTGATGTGGGGCGTGGCGGAGGGAGGCGGCAGGGCCCGCGGTTGCAGAGGACACCCACAGAGGTAGGTGCTAACGTGACTGCAAGCAGCCCGTCCCCCTGCCGGGAGCAATAGTGTAAAAAACAATAAAATTTGGGGGGCACCACTTTTTGGCGCCCCAAATCTTGATGCCCTAGGCAGGCGCCTAGTTCGCCTAGTGGTTACACCGCCCCTGGGTACAGTTGGGGTTGCCAGTGGTGGTGGAAGCAGAATTGAGGTAGTTCCTTAACCCAACTTTACTAATTCCTTTCCCTGAGAGACAAGCAAACTAGACTGGCTTCTTAGTCAAATGACTGTAATTTAAGATTTCAGAAGCCCTGGATGTAAATCCAAGAGAAGCCATGCTTCACAGTGGTGTGAAATCTGAGGTCCCTTCACATTGCTGACAAAAAAAACCTACCATAAATAAATAAAAAAGACTTCATAGCTAATTTACAAATTCCTTTCCCAGAGAAACAAAAACTAACCCCGCAGCTGGCTTGATAGGGTAGGGCTGTGCATAACATAAGTTCAGTCCCTGATGAGCTTTTGTGTTGGTGAGGAAAATAAAGGTGGGTATGTTTCATGCTGACTTGAGCTGTGTGACTTACCAATTCATTGTAGTAGCACACACCTAAAATAACACATCCTGTAGCTGGTGAAGATGGGAGCTGGTTCTGCTGGTTTCAGTACATGATGGGCCCTCAGATTGGTTGGGAAAAAGATATCTTTGAACTCTGAGGCAACAGCTTGTGGGTGATTCACAAGGTCCTATCAATGAGGAAAAAAAGCAGCGTGTGTTTCAGTCTCAGGGGATGGTTCTGCTTTTGTGTGACACGCATCCTGCCCGGGCAATGGTTGTGACACATCTTGTGGCACATCGCGTGGTGTTCAATTTTGGAGGTCCTTTCTCTTGCTTAATGTGCAAATTACTTCCCACAGAAAATCAGGCGCCAAGTTGGCTTCATTAGTGGACATTATCAAGGTGAGACTCTAATACAGGGGTTCTCAAACTGGGGGTCAGGACCCCTCAGGGGTTGCGAGCTGTTGGCCTCCACCCCAAATCCTGCTTTGCCTCCAGCATATATAATGGTGTTAGATATATAAAAAAGTGTTTTTAATTTATAAGGGGGGTCGCACTCAGAGGTTTGTTATGTGAAAGGTGTCAGTACAAAAGTTTGAGAACTACTGCTCTAATAGGACATTAGGGGTCCCAAACCAACCCTCATGGGCAAGGCCAGAAGGATGGCCCCTTTACATTTCTCTCCAGAATAACTTGGGCCCAGATTCTCACAGGTATTTAGGACTCCCACTGCAATCAATGACCTGAGGTTTGATGCCTAATTTACAAATGTCATTCCCCACCAACGAGAAGGCAGCCCACTGCTTGGCCCATGAGTTGGCTTTCACTACAGGTTGCACTGGATTCAATTGCTAACCAGCACTGTCAGTGGAAAGGAGGGGGTCTTTCCAGTTCTGTGAAAATGTCTTGTTTGCAAATTGCTTGTAAAAATTACACGCTTGCCGAGGCATGGCTGGGCTGGTCACCAACTGAAGGAGTTGGGAGTGGAACTAGAGAGGGTTTTCAACCTATGCTGTAGTGACTCATGTGTGGTTGCTAAACATCTTTTCATGCTACTTGTACACCAGCCTGGCCCCAGTTTGGTCTAGCGATAGCGTCTGATGAGGGGTTTAGGTGACATGGGGGGGTTTCAGTCCTAGCCCAGCAGTCGGATTATGAGAACAAAGATGAATTTCACCTTTAAGGCAATAGCTCGTGTGAGAGTCAAACTCTTTCCCAGCAAAAAGGAATAACAGCCTGATCCAATGCTCTGAGTCTGGGGTTGAGAGGTCGCAGACAATCCCAGTCAGTGGTTGTGATGGTTAAGGTCCTATTCCACTTCTGAGTTAATTTCTCTTCTCTAAGCAAATCCTCTGCACCCTAAGCACCCTTCAGAACTAAGGTGTGCTCTTTCCCTTTGACCCCCAGTTCCTTAGGTGGCAGCGCTCAATGGCGCTGGCCCTTTAGCTCAGGCAGCACAGACTCACGTGTGTAGAGCCTGGGGTCTCTCCCTGTAGCTGGCCCATCCACCTCTAAGAGCACATCCATTCAACTCATGTCTGAATACAGGTGACATCATAGCAAAAAATTTTTTGGAAGCCTTCTTGATCCATTGCTAATTTTGCATGCTTGGCAGCTAGCTGCTCAGTGATAGGCTGCAAACCATCTACCATCTCCTCAGTAGTCATCCCCTACTACGATGATCTGCCACCATTCCTTCCTCCATAGCCTTCTCAGGGCTCTTTCCCCTCTCTATGCCTGATGTGACCGAAGTACATAAGTTTGCGCCTGTTGATTTCCGACAGCAGGGGCTACTTCTCTCCAATATTATTTCTAACATAAGCATTCATCACCTTTTCCTAGCAGGAGATACTGAACAGATTGTAGGAGCCAGCACCACAGCTCAGAGGCATCAATTATCTCCTTGGTTGCAGCTTTAGTTTCCAAAGATTCACTTCCATAAGTTGCTATGGAAAAAAAATAAAGCTTTTCACCAGTCAAACCTTGGTAAGTTTTGAGATAGCCTGGTTTTCCCACACTTTCATAGGGAAGCCATGTCTGAGTGAGCCATCCGCAGGCTTCTTCTGATTTCTTTGAATCAGCCTCCATGGTGGGGTATGTGTGAGCCCACAGAATTACATTCATGTACTGCCTCTACAGCTTGGCCATTAATTGTGATGTCCCGTTATTATTGATGGGGTCAATAATTGCTCTGAGAGCAATCCCTACTAAACATGCTTTGATTTGATTCCTAATGCTCTATGTCTCTGGTAATCAGGGGAAGCTCTACCAGTAGAAAACTGGAAAACAAGATCCCTGTTGTGGTTGCCATTACAAATAGCTCATCTATATCGTTCCTTTCGCCCCTTCTTTATGCTATGCGTACCATCCTTTGAGCTGATCTTCATCTCTTGGGTTAACAGATTAAACAACTCCATTGTGTCCAAATGGACACCTCTCCAATGGAAGGAGCTACAGCTTGGTTGACCCTGGGGCCTGAAACAGGACTAAGAGCATGAGCTGTTACAGTGCCAGCCTCTCCCTACGAGTGCTGTACTAGACTCCTCTCTGCTGTGGAGCAGATGCAGAGGGGGATCAGTAGCAAACACTGCCCAGTGCGTTACACAGGCACACTTGGAAACAAGTCAAGCTCTTCTCATTCTGATCATCAAGCACTCCTCCGGCTCTGGAAGAGCCTGATAGACAGGTAAACGAACTCTGAATGTTGGGAAAGGCTTTCCCCGGCTATTTCACTTGCTTGTCCAATGAAAACAGAATCAATAGAAGAGAAAGTATTTTATTGCTTCTCAAAGCTAAGCAGCCCATTTCCCCTGGCCTGGTATGTAGAGCCTGATCCTCAGCTGGCATAAATCAGCATAGCTCCATTGAAGTCTCTGCTGAGACTCTGGCACATAGTTGTCCTTCGTTGCAAAAGGAAACGACCCTGTCATGAGCTCTCCAAACCTCCCACCAGAACTCTTGGTAAATTGTTCCAGTGATTAATTACTCTCACTGTTAAACATTTGCGCTTATTTCCAGTCTGAATTTGTCTAGTGGCAACTTCCAGCCATTGGATCATGTTAGATCTCACTCTGCTAGATTGAAAAGACATTAAATATTTGTTCCCCATTTAGGCTTTTATAGGCTGTGATCAAGTCACTCCTTAACCTTTGCTTTGTTAAGTGAAATAGATTGAGCTCCTTGAGTCCACCACTACAAGGCATGTTTTCTAATCCTTTGATCATTCTCATGGCTCTTCTCTGACCTTCTCCAGATTATCAACTTTCTTCTTGAATTGTGGGCACCAGAACTGGCCACGGTATTCCAGCAGCGGTCACGCCCGTGCCAAATACAGAGGTAAAATAACCTCTCTTCTCCTACTCGATATTCCCATTGATACAGTCAAGGATTGCATTAGGCTTTTTGGTCACAGCATTGCAGTGGGAACTCATGTTCAGCTGATTATCCACCACCCCCCAAATCTTTTTCACAATCTCTGCTTCCTAGGATAGAATCCCCCATCCTGTAAGTATGGCCTACATTCTTTGTTCCTAGCTGTGCGCATTTACATTTATTAAAATGCATATTGTTTACTTGTCCCCAGCTTACAAAGTAATCTAGAATGCTCCGTGTCAGTGACCTGTCCTCTTCATTATTTACCCACTCCCCCAATTTGTGTGTCATCTACAAACTTGGGGGGAGGAATAGCTCAGTGGTTTGAGCATTGGCCTGCTAAACCCAGGGTTGTGAGTTCAGTCCTTGAGGGGGGCCATTTAAGGATCTAAGGCAAAAATCTGTCTGGGGATTGGTCCAGCTTTGAGCAGGGGGTTGGACTAGACAAGCTCCAGAGGTCCTTTACAACCCTGATATTCTGTGATTCTATGAAACTTTATCAGTGATGATTGATGGTTTTGTACCAACTCATTGATAAAAATGTTAAATAGCATAAGGCCAAGAATAGATCTCTCCAGGGCCCCCACTAGAAACACACATACCTAGTTATTACCCATTTACAATTACATGTTGAGACCTATCAGTCAGTTGTTTTCATTTTTAATCAAAATGTCATGCGGTACCAAGTCAAACATCATACATCAGTCTAAGTATATTACATCAACACTGTTATCTTTATCACCCACACTTGTAATCTCAAAGAGAGATATGAAGTTTGACAGGATCTATTTTCCATAAATCCATGTTGATTGGCATTAATTACCCTGCTTTAAATTTCTTTATTAACTGAGTACCGTAACAGCTACTCCATTATCTCACTAAGGATTGATGTCAAACTGACAGGCCTATAATTATTTAAGCCATCACACTTACCCTTTTAAGTATTGGCATACAATTAGCTTCCTTCTAGTCGTCTCAAACTTCCCCACTGTTCCAACACTTATTGAAAATTAGGAGTCCAGCAAGCTCCTCTGACAGCTCTTTTAAAACTCTTGAATGCAAGTTATCCAGACCTGTTGATTTTAAAATGTCTAACTTTAGTGGCCTCTGTTTAACATCCTGTTGAGACAGAGTAGTGGAACAGAAAGTGTGTTTTAGGGTATGGTGCCATCTACTTCTCTCTCCCAATACAGATCAGAAATATTTATTGAATACTTCTGCCTTTTCTGCTTTATTGATAATTCTACCATTCCCAGCTAGTAATGGACCATTACTATTGGTAGAATTTTTGTTGTTCTTAATATATTTTAAAATAACTCCTTTGTCCTTAACTCTCCTGGGCATAGATTTCCTCCTTGTCCCTTTGCTTCCCTTAATTTTCTACAATTCTGGCCATAACTGATGCTTAAAACTACATACATTCTCCCTCTCATCACAATGGATCTGACTTTATCTTACCTCTTTATTCCCCCCCCCCCACTTCCCACTAAGTTTCTATTCTAGTGCACATAGCAGGTTCTTGCAAATATCTGTAAAAGTGGAATAGTGCATCTACCAAAGCCAAAATAATATTGTCTCTTCTAGAATATGAGTTTATAAAGAGGTAAGTTAATTGGACAAATTGATTAATCAATCCAACCCCTCCAAACCTGAAAGTACTCAAAATAATTGTTTTAGACTGATCTTGTCATAACATGAATTGTATTAAATAAAAGAGGACAAAACCAGGCAGGTGTGGTAGAAATCCCTAAGAGGGAAAGGAAGCAATATACATTTGGAAACAGCACCTCTCCCTTTTAGCTAAAGCTAAATTAAGAAAAAGCATTGCTGCACTGATGCCATCTACTGGATAATGCAGCCATTGCAGTTCAGAAAACTCAAAAGCAGTTACTGTACTTCCAAATGCAAGTGTAAATTGCTTTTGTTTAAAACAAAAATCCCACCCTCCCTGTGATGCCAGAGAAGTGACAGAAGCTAGGGCTCCCACCTAGTGCTACCCTGGCTGAAAGAGCCCCCTCCGGGGAACCATGAAGCATTGCTAGATTCACTACAGAGATTTTAAGCCATGAACTGGAACTGTCCACATCTTTGTAGGCTCCTGTGGTTCAGCCTGGATCCCTCCCCTGCCCCTCAGCCTACCAGCACCCCTTACCTGGAGTGTTTTTCCCAGGAATTGAAATGGGGAGGGGGGTGTTGGAATATTCGGGGGGTGAGGGCTAACGAGGGTTGAGACCATGAGGGCAAAGGTGAGCTGTATGGCACCATAGTAAAAACTGAAAAATGTTTCACAACCATTTTATTAGATTTAACTCATGTTTTAAAATCATCACAAAAATTAAAGTGGGCTACTCAAGCCTACTATGAAGCACTACAGCTACATCCTTCTTGGTTTCTTGTTGTAATTTTGCACTCTTCGGTGGCTTCTTGTGTCCCCGTTACTTCCAGTCCTTCATGATATGCTCATGATCAGGCAGAAGGCGACTTCTTTCAGAACACAAAATTCTATTCAATGAGGAAAAAGAATGCTCAACTGTAGCTGTTGTGACTGGGAGAGGCAAGAGATTAATTCCTACTCCTTTCATCCCAGGAAACATAGCACAAAGATTGGGTTGAACCACTAGTGATGATAAAGAAGTTGAAGTTAAATCTTCATTTGTTTGTCGTATGCTATTCCTCTCTGTGTTCAAAATTCTCTATTCTGCCCTGATCACACAGCAGCCCTATTGCTGGTAGTGCTTCCCTCCACTCAACTATAGGTGTTTTATAAGACCGGCATCTGTAAAAGCTATGTGGAGGTTGAGTAGAATCCAGAAATCGCTATTATAGATTTGTAAGAATCAAGTCTGCGTACTTTTTCAGCTAGCTTAACAAACACTTCTTGTCCTCTTCATTTAAGGAATCAATAGACATACCTTCTGGACTGAAGTCTTTGCTTCTTCCAGTACATTTTCAATGGATCTCTCTGATTGTCCAGCAATAGAAGCTACCCTTCAATCAAAGATCTACTACTGTTGTAGCAGATGCCTGAATAACATTGTTTAATGACCTAAGTGGTTTCAACAGTAGACTTACAAGAGAGAATGGGGATAGTCTTCTCTGAACTTAGGAACCAAAGTAGTCCACCAGCCTCACTATTTAGATCTGTCCCATCTTGGTGGATACTTTCCAAAGCCAGTAATAACAGTTGCAATAATTTTAAGACAACAGGCAAGAATCACTCATGAGAAAGCCAGCAGGTTTTCCCAGGTTGGACTAATTTGAACTTCAATCCCAGTGTATCTTCTATTTGTTTCCAAGATGTTCAGTCCTTTTGGACTCTTTTTTCCAGCAAGAGTATATAAAAAAAAGCCATTACATTTTTGGCTTTTTAATGTCTTTTGAAGATTCTGCAGCTCGTACTAGCACTAGCTGGAGTAGATGGCCTCTGCAGTGTGTATAGGGGAGATTAGGGTTACACTTTTCTTTAAGTAAAGCTTGTACTCCACTATGTCTTCCGGAGAAGTTTGTAGCTTCATCAAATGCACAAGCAGCCATCTGTTTGAGGTTCAATTTACAATTATTTAAGTCTTCTAAGATGTCACAGATGGCAGGTGATGGGTCTTCTATAACCTGAACATCTAAAATGCATCTATTGGCCTACCACAGACAAAGGTAAGTCATTGCATATGTTAATACTTGATGCCTATTTGCATTGGTGCATTCATCAGCCATGTATGCACATATTTTGAATATGGTGAGAGAGTTCTTCACTTTTTCAGCTGCTGAGTCTTTCACTGTTGCATCGCACGCTTCTAGAGAGTCAGCTGAGTTTTTTCAGAAAGATAGCAAGCATTTGCCAGTCTTGTTTGAAAGCAGTGTCCAACTTCAGGATTAACAAGTGACAAATCAGTTAACATTGGCCTTCAGTTTGTAGTGTGTGGTATCTCTTGCTTAAATAGAAAGTATGATGTAACAGCCATGTTGGTTCACATAAGAATGCTGGAGACATAACTCAGTTGAACAGCCTCATTAATTTCTTCTAAAACTGTATTTGACTGTGACAGGCTTATAAGGCTTTCTGCATGTTGGTGCAGTCCAGAGGCATGGTGATCTGCAGCCTTTTCATATAGGTTGTCAGTATTGGCTTAGCTGATCAGTCTGGCAAACCAAGCTCCTCCACTTTTACTATATGAATCTATAAGCCCACATCTTGAATACTGCATGCAGTTCTGGTCACCCCATCTCAAAAAAAGATGTATTGGAATTGGAAAAGGTACAGAGAAGGGCAATGAAAATTATTAGGGGTATGGAACAGATTCCATATGAGAAGAGATTAAAAAGACTGGGACTTTTCAGCTTGGAAAAGAGACTACTAAAAGAGGATATGATAGAGGCTTATAAAATCTTGACTGCTGTGGAGAAAAATGAATAAGGAAGTGTTATTTACCCCTTCACTTAATACAAGAAACAGGGGTCACCCAATGAAATTAATAGGCAGCAAGTTTAAAACAAATGAAAGGAAGTATTTCTTCATACAACGCACAGTCACCCGTGGAACTTTTTGCCAGGGATGTTGTGAAGGCCAAAATTATAACAGGGTTCAAAAAAGAACTAGATAAGTTCATGGAGGTTAGGTCCATCAGTGGCTATAAGCCAGGATGGGCAGGGATGCAACACCATTCTTTGAGTGTCCTAGCCTCTGTTCGCCAGAAGCTGGGAGTAAACGACGGGATGATGGATCACTTGATGATTCCCTGTTCTGTTCATTCCCTCTGAAGCACCTGGAATAGTCACTGTTGGAAGACAGGATACTGGGATAGATGACCATTGATCTGACCAATATGGCCATTCTTACATAAAAATAATAATAAAAAAAGTGTAGTACAGAAACTCCCCAAGCTAATGACCTCTTGAGATAGCGATGATGTGAGATGATGACCTTGATAAATAATGCATTTTAAAAATCTTGGCCTACTAGGAAACGTGTATTTATAAGTTTCCCAGTCACAAATTTAGCATTCTGGAGCCAAGTCACTAAAACATAGTTCAATGCTCTGGCTGCTGGTGTTTGTCGTGCCACCGTTCACTCTACTGTTCCGTCCCCCAATGGCCCTGCACTGTCACCATCTGCTGCCACCGTGACCTCTGCAAGTTGGTCTCTTGAGGTTCCACCCAGCTCTCAGGGATTTCAGCTCTCAGTGGAGGAACCTAGCTGCTAGTGCAGGCTGGATTCTCTCTTCCTGCAATGCTGTCCTGCAGCAGGTCTAAGCACTTAGCCCTGATTATCACTGATTTCAGCTCCAGTGGTCAGTTTTGAAGCCTAATCAGCTCTCTCTCTAAACAGGAGAGAGGGGCAGGTCAAAGACTGCCTGTGACTCTTAGGCAGAACCCACACCAAGCAAAACACCTGTGCCCCACCCTCTCTCTCTTCATTAGGATATGGCCTCCAAACCTCCTGCTTAGCGAGTGCAGTTCAGTTGAGGGTGACCAGTGCTTAATTTGTAATGAAAGAGGTGCCGAGACTCAAGCAAGTTTGTTACTTTCATAACTGATGTGACAAGCCCAGAGGTGCCGGGGCTATGAACTGCCAAGCCTAGAGGTGCTGGGGCTCAGCCCTGGCACAAATTCAGCACTGAGGGAGACCCCCCCGCCATTCAGTCAGGCTAAGCACAGTTCTGCTGCCCTTTACTCAGACAAAAAGAACAACATTTCATGACCCCCACATTTAATACTTAAGTGATTTGTAACCCAACACCAGCCAAAATCGATCACTTGGGTAACACAGCTCTGTCTGCTGGATACCTAACCAGAGTAGGTGTGTTCATGTAAATACAGTCTGGTCCTGAAGCTTTCCACCCACCACTGGCTCATCATTAGCTGTCAGAGGAGAGCTCATTCAGACCTTTCTTATAAATTTGAAATTAGGTAGGCCAATATAACCTAAACAAATGTGTCCACATTGTCATAAATAACATCTGTATGAGGAAGCTAATCTTTGTTCATACTTTTCAAACCCATTATGCTTTCCCAGGTACACATATATTCTCATATACCGTATATGCTTTTAAAGTGTGTATTAATGTTTCAATTTCAACTCAAATTTCCAACCAACAACTAAATTGGCAACAATGCATGTAACTGGGGGGAGGGGTGCTGGAGAAATTCAGGAGGGGTGTACACCCCCGCCGGGGGAAACTAGGGAAATCCCTGCCTGGAGAGGAAGGCCAGGGCAGGGGAGTTTAATCTCACCATGTGGAAGAGGTGAAAGTGTATTAAAATACAGGCCAGGGATACAGAGAGCCAATCCACATAGCCCACGGAGCCAGGGCAAAACGGCCTTACAATACATTAGTTACTAAAGCATCATGCAGTGAGCAGTATTATATTACATAGGTTCCAAGGCCAGCAGGGTACTGGGGTCATCTAGTCTGAACTCCTGCATAACACAGGCCATAGGACTTTGAGTCAGGGAGCATACTTTTAGAGCTACTGCTATTGCACAAGCTGCAGTGGTGTGTGCAAGTCAGGTTCACAATTGGACCCCTAAACCATGTGGGAAATCTGCTCTTTAAAGTGCCATCGTTAGGCTATGGCTGCAGACCATTCTCCAATTTGCTGAGTTGCTGGACTAGGACAGAGTTGCATGTGGAAGGTTCTCTCTGGCTGTAAAAAACAGAGGGCTGGTCTACACTGGCAATGCTAAAGCGCAGCCACGGACGTGCTTTAATGTGCCTTGTGTGGTCGCAGTGCTCTCCCAGCCCTCAAAAAACACCTCCCCCCCCCATACACATAACCCCACCTCCACGAGGGGCACAGCTCCCAGCGCTGGGGCACTGTCTACATTGGCGCATTACAGCGCTGAAACTTGCTGCACTCAGGGGTGTGTTTTTTCACAACCCTGAGCGAGAAAGTTGCAGCGCTGCAAATTGCCAGTGTAGACAAGCCCAAAAGCTTTGATTCTGCAGGATTCCTCACAGCTGCTAATTAAATCCACTCTCCAGGCTGGGTGGATGACACCCTGCTCTAGTGCGTCAGCAGGGAGTGCTGCCTGGGTAGTCAGCCAGCTGTCAATCCACAACCATGATTTTTCAGCATGAGAATTTAGACAGAACAACACCTGCAGGTGGGATTTAGCTCCAATGACATAGGGGCAGGCTCTCCCCTACAGAGCAGAAAGAGGCAGTGCAGGCCCAAGCCTGGACCACCCAGCTGGCAATCAGCTTAAGAGAGGAGACAAGAGGCACCTGTATCCAGTTATTTCATCTTTATTTACAGGGAAGGGCAGAACAGTACATCAGTCTTGAAAGCCACCTCACCCAGGCTGAGCCTCCAGCCCCTAGAAACCTCTCCCCCCTGTAGGGCTCCAGACACTTGTTACCTAAGTGCTGGCCTCTGGCCCTCTTGGGGCAACCCAGGCGTCACTGGGTCTCAGGAGTAGGGAGACTGCCATGCCTCAGGAGTTTGTTGGAGGGGTTTCTGGACAGGGTGGAGAGGAGAAGGGCTTCCCATCCCACGACAGGAGAGGAAGAGAGGAAATGGTTTTGCCCTGGCAGTGCTGACTTAGGGCATCTATTCCCTTCCTTGCCCCCTTGTGGTCTCAGAGAGCCTATCACACACCACGACTTCTCCCAGCAGCAAAAGCATCACAGTATGCTCCACACCAAGCCTCCACCCACGCCCGGTTCAGTTAGAGGAGAGGGAAGAGCCAGCAGAAAGTGAATAATAAGCATCTCTTTTCTCTAAGAAGCCAGGCCTCTAGGTTATTCCTCAGTTAGCCCAAGAGCAGGACCATGCAGCAGCCTTGCAGGACTCTAGATGTCCACACAGGGACAAGAACAAGCCTGAGCTCTGAAGGCTCACCCCAAAGCACAGGAGCCTGGTACTGAACAGCTCACAAAGACAGTGAGCCCCCAGGGAAGCCACCCAGTCCCATGTGGGGAGCCGCTTAGGCAAAAGGAGAGCAAAGCGCCAGCAGGCTTGAGGGCAGAGGCCACAGCACAGAGCTCAATGGGACATGACAAGGTTAGTACTGGGAGATTCCTCAGTTCTTAAGGGAACCCAAGATGAGCAGAAGAGACCCTTTCCAGTGCTGCTCCTTCCCCATGAAGAACCATCCCTTTGCTCCCATTCCCGCCCCCCATGGAGGCTCTTGGGGGTGGGGGGGTCCCTATCACCACAGTGATAGCCCCTCAAGCACAGCTGTGCCTGACAGCTGCAGCACTGGCACTAAATTGAAGTCCCATGGTCTGTGTCACATCATGGCACAGTCACTCACAACCAGCACGGCCATCTGCCCCTCGGAATGAACTGTAATGGCTTTGGTCTCCGCAGAGCTCTGTGAAAAGAGCAAGTGCTTCGGGATACTGTCTCCCAAGGCAATACTGGCAGGCTGGGGTCCGAATACAGGCACATGTGGGTTTAGCACCTTCTCAGGGAGCAGAGAACTCGCTCCAGGTCCAGTCCAGCTCAGATCCTTAACCAAGCCAATTCTGAAGTAATTTGGAGGGCTAACACCCCAGCCCAATCAGGATGGCCCCTCTAGACCTGCCCTCTACCGTACTCCCCATAGCAGTGACTGCTCAGCCCTTTGCTGTTCTAGTAATAGGGAGAGAGAGAGAGAGAGAGAACGAACACGTGCCCAGGGGGCTCTGAGCGAACAGCAAGCCCAATGCTAAGTCGAGGGCCCTGAAAAGAGTTTGCTTTGCCCAGCACCAGCAGGGAGAAGATCCCACCAGCTGGCAAAGAAGGCAGGTAGCAGGGAGAGTGTGGACACAATCTGATCCTCTGGCCCAAATCCCAGCCAAGGCACTCAGTGGTTTGCCCTGGGAGTTTCAAGTAGAAACTGGTCATGGGGCCATGCTTCTCTAGGGGCAGAGGTTCCAGTCTCAGAGGAGCTTGATCTAGGGTGGCCCCAGAGTGCCAGCAGTGCTAGGCTCTTCACAGCCAGCTGGGCATGGGACACACACCCCTGTGCCAATGCTGCAATGCCCTGGCATAACATTACTCTGCGGGGCTTACTGGGAGGGGCTGCTCTGTAGCTTCTAGCCCAACTGCCTTTCTTCTCCCCACAGACCAGCTGGGGAGCAGCCTCAGGGATGCTGTAAGCAGAGCTTGAGCTCAAACTCCGCTCATGGAGAAGCAAGGCCACTTCAGACAGCATGCACGTTTTCCCCCACCCCCACCCACTACACAGGCGCTGCCGAGCTCTCACCTGGCGCTCTTGCTATTTCAGCAGCTGGCCAAGGGGTGGTGCTAGAGCGCACTCATGTCTATCATATTGCTCTACCCATGGCCCCAGGCCTTCCCCTACCAAAATCCAGGCAGCCGAGGAAAGCCCCCAGACACTTGTAGCCAGACAGGGGTGAGGTGCTCCTGACACCCAGCCATGTGGCAGGAGTCTGAAGACCAGCAGCTGTTAATAGCCAAGCCCAGAATTTCATCCTTTCAAAATCCTCTCCTCCCCTCCCCCCAGCCAGTTCTTTGTGGGATGAATCACTCCAGCCCCAAAACCACAGCCAGCAGGAAGTCAGCTGGGGGACAGGGGCAGTGCTGAGTGACTCAGGCAGGAGCACTGGGGAGCCTTGGCAAGGCAGGCAGCTAGCAGGGATGGGGGAGGAAAAGCAGAGTAGGAAAGGGCAGCCAAGGTTTCAGCCCTCAATCCCTACTCCACCCCTCCCCACCAACCAAACCCAGCACCCTCTTGCAGAACAGGCACAGCAGCTGTGTGACAAGCCACGCAGGCCAGCAGCAAAAGCATCACAGTATGCTCCACACCAAGCCTCCACCCACGCCCCAGCCATGGGGTAGCTGCTTCTGGCTCCTAAGCCACTTGGTCACCTAGTTTGAAGCCTTTGGTGCAGTTTTCCCCTCCCACACTTACCAGTTCCCCATGCCAGCAGCACCCGTGTGTCCCCCTCCGCCCCCCTGTCCCAGCTGCCCTCAGCAATACCAAGCCTGGCAAATATCTTATGGCAAGTAGTTTTACATTGTTCTTTTTTACACAAAAATAGAGCGATTCTGTATTGATAGACGGTTCTGTGCTGGAGTGGTTACTGAGCAAAGCCAGCGGTAGGCATCCCCAGCGGCATCTGGGAATCCAGATGCTCCTCTCTCATTTCCAAGATACAAAATTAAAGGCATGTGTCTCCATCCGGTTTCTTAAATATCGGGGTGGGGGTGTGATTGGACACAGTACGGACAGATCAGCTGCAGCAGAGCCCAACCACCATCCACCCCAACCTCACCCCAATGTCGGGTCAGTGTGGCCGGCTACTTGACTCAGAAGGCTGCCTCTGGCACGGAGCGGTGTAGCCATTCAGGCAGCTGTTGATCTGGCGTTTGCTATGTCCTCCATTCAGAATGTCCTGGATGTGCTGCACGATCAGGTTTATGGCCACTGGGTGTGGGGGAAACAGAGCTGGGTTAGGATTGTACAGCATAAATGAGTCCCAAGCTATAGAAACGGGGCCACTCCCAGCTCCCTTTGCAATGCAGTGGGGCACACGCCCAGGAGTGCCAGGCTGTCAGCACTGCAGGGAACAGTCAAGTCACTGAGTGATAGCTTCCCGCATGCAGGCGGCGCCTCGTCCTCTCCTGCAGCCAGAGAGGAGCCATGCAAGTCAGTGGAGTGACACTGATTCACAGCAGCTGAGGAGCTGGCTTTGCCGCTCTACTGGGACTATCCGAGCATACATACTTTAGACATACTAAGCCCCCTTTGCCTTAACATGTCTCACTCCAGGAGTTCATGCTGCAGGATACATACTACTGAGTTACTACCTCTTGTACTCTGACTCTCACAGTAAGCTGCAGCCTGCCAGCCCACCCATGCAGCAACAGGGAGCATCTAGGAGTTTCCCATGGGAGAGCACCTCCTCCAACCAAGTCTGCAGACCGTAACCGACCTTAAAAGCCAGATATGGGACTCATCACCTCGCTAGGAGCCACACTGGCTCCCATCTAACCCCAGCCCCGCAGGGGTCATTCACGTCCACATGCCAAACAGCAGCCAGGGCCCCCTTAGTCTGTTTCCCCACATGAACCCTCCCCATTCATTGAGGAGCATCACCGCTCACCTTCATTATCTGCCCCCCTGGGGATGATCACGTCAGCATACTTCTTGGTCTGTGAGAAGAAAGCACGGTGTTACAGGAGAGACCAGAGCGTGTAACTGACCCAGCCTTGAAGTATTTTCATTGCTTCTGCACCTCTGAAGATTTCATACCATAATCCCGTAGTGCCAACCCCAGTCAGGCCTCAGAAACCAACGAACCAGCCACCCCACCATGGGACGTTAACACATTCTGGTTTCTTTTCATTTGCCCTCTTGTTTGAGCTTTAGACTATACTCTGAGCACATTTTCATGCTTTTCTCCACAATCATGAGGGCTACAAAGTTTCATTAGTAAAAGTTGTGATCAGGTGAGAATCTCATGACTCTGGAAGTTGGCGCTTCAAGATAAACATCGCACCAAAGATCACCAGACTGGCAGTAAGGGTCACAGGAGTTGACAAGACTGAGTTCACAGGGAGTTTGTGGGGAGAGGCTGCCAACTAGTTTGTTTAGACGGGATTTCAATGTTGCTTACACTTCCCTTCTGGAAGGTTAACGATGCAGCATCCCACTCTTTGCTGGCTCACACCTTCCTTCCCCATGATGCCAATGCCAGCTTCATCCCAGTCTTGGCATTTAGCCTGGAGCATAGCGAAGCCACCCACACTGCACAATCAGCATTAAAACCAGAGCACCAGGCCAAGCGTTTAATAGTTGTTGCTGCTGCAGGATCTGCCCTGCACAGCTACACCCGGAGGGCTCCCTGAGGCGGTGGCCAGGCTGTGGAAATAGTTTGTGGGGAGAAGCTGTTACATTATTCATGGCTTTAGACAATGGCAGTTACGAGAGCCCATTACAGCCTAGCTCTGGCTCTTAGGGCTTATCTACTCTAGCACTTTACAGCGCTGCAGGGGTGTGAAAAAAAACACACCCCTGAGCACAGCAAGTTTAAGCGCTGTAAAGTGCCAGTGTAGCCCGTGCACCAGCGCTGGGAGCTATGCCCCTCATGGAGGTGGTGTGGTTTTTTTGTTTTTTTTTTTAAATAAAGTGCTGGGAGAGCTCCCCCCAGCGCTGTGCCATGACTACACATGCCGCAGCAGCGCTTTAGCGTTACCAGTTTAGACTAGCCTTAAGACAAGGTGGGGAAAAGTAATATTGTTTATTGGACCAACTTCTGCTAGTGAGGGAGACAAGTTTTCAAGCTACACAGAGTTCTTCGGGTCTGGGAAAAGTACTCTGAGCGTAACAGCTGCATACAAGATCAAACAGATAATGTACACACACTACTTAAGCTAACCTACCTGTTCCCTGTGATATTTAGTTGTGACACTCTGCCTACCTGTCTCACACCCAAAGAGCTCTGTGTGGCTCAAAAGTTTCTCATATCAACATAAGATGGTCCAATAAAAGACATTACCTCCCCCATCTTGTCTCTCTATGATCCTGGGACTGACATGGCTACAAGAACACTGCATAGCTATGGATCTGTCAGATTCCAGTCATGGGGATTCCCTCCCAGCCCGTCTGACCCGGAGCTTATTAGGAGATCAGCACCAGGATCACCAGTGCTTACACCAGGTTGCCTGTTCTGCACTGCATGCAAGTAGAATAGCTGCCCCTTGAGCCAGGAGCTTGGAGTGCAGATCAGTCAGAGGCAGGATTCACCAGGGCAGGAGGAGAAGAGATGTTGCTGCCATCTCTGTTGCTCATTCCTCTCCCTGCAGGACCATGAGCAGATTTTGGAAGCAGATGAGGGTAGCAGTGGCACTTTTGTTGGGGATCGATGATCAGGAGAGGAGTGCGCCAAGGTGGCTAGAATATATCTTCTTGCCTCCTTTCTGGAGCTGACTACCTACCCTTCCTGACGGGCCTCTACACCCTTCCCTGACCCTATCAAGGAGGGCGCTAGACTTGGCTCCCATGACAGGTCTGTTCCACTCCATGTCTCCCAGAAGCCAATGATGACTGTATGACAGCAGATAGCCGGAAAGGAGGGTCCAACCCTTGTCTGTCCCAGAGCCTCCTTACCCAGGCTTTGCATCCCCAAAGGACCCACTAACACAGCTCTCTCTCTGGAGCAAAGCAAGGCTCCCTCCCTGGCTTGAGGGGAAGGAAGTGCAGTGCTGGGAATAGGAAAGAAACGGTTAAGGAGAAGGGTTGGTCAAATAGTTGAGGCACTTGACTGAGTTCTGGGTTCTATTCCCACCTCTGCCACTGACTGACCTGCGACCTGGGGCAAATCACCCCATCTCAGTGTCTCACTTCCCTCACGTGCAAGAAGGGGATAAAAATCCTTCCTGGCCCATGGTGCAGGGTCAGTCTCTTACTAGGCACATGGCCAGTACCTAGTGCAAGGGGGCCTTGATCTTTGTTCCAGTCCTCTAGGTGCTACCACATAGACTGGCAACGTGGGCTCCTTGTGTTCACCTCCCAGGCCCCCCGCTCTCCCTCTGCCTTCCCTGGGAGCCAAAACCATCTCCACCTCCACTGACAGCACCTGAACTCACTTCACTTCTGATTCCAGGAATCCACAGCTGGAAGCCAGCAAGCTCTTCATTGGCTTTGTAGCCAGCCAGAAGTGGGAACCCTAGGCCAAGACCTGCAGCACAGAGCTCAGTCCCCTGCCCCTCCTTTTGGGCCACCCAGAAGGCATGAGCACTGACTGTGTCCCAGGGGTAGGGAAGGGAACATCAGTGTGTCCCAGCACACCCACGACAGCCTGTAAGCCACTGGGACTATGCACAAGCTGCACCCACAAATAGGGACTTCCCCTGCTGCAGCATCTAGCCAGAAACCCCAGCCACAGGGAAGTGACCATTGAGACCAACAGACACCGTGCCCTGCCATGCAGCCATCTGTGCCTGCAGGGAGAGAATGCACTGTCCAGGCTGGCGCTGCCCTGAGGAAAGTGACGTCGCTGCATGGTAGGGCAGGCCCCAGCGAGAAGAGAGCTCCCAGTCAAGGAGCTCCCAGACGGCTCGTGGGGTGGTTGTTTTTCCTCACTCACTGGCAAGCAGAATTCCTCAAAGGCTGGTTTGACGAAAGTAATGTACTGAGACAAGATTTGCTCAAGGTCCCGGCCTCGCTCGCTGATGTCTCGTAACACTAGGAGGAGAAAAACAAGGCAGTCAGGAGCCAATTGCATGGGCCAAAGCATCCCCCCCCCCGTTTCCCAGACAGGCCCCTTTCCCAGCACTCTTCAGGCCACACCCCAGGCCGGCTAGATGGCTCACAGTTTAATGTCATTTGGTTGCAAGAGCTCCTGAGAAGAGGGGCTGATATTACAGGCCTGAGCCAGGCGGCTGTGCATGTTTCCCCCTTCTAGGTCTATCAGTGCACTTCAATTCACAACATTCCAGTCCTGCCTCCCAAGTTCTCCCAATGCACCAGTCCCAGCCTACAGCCCTGATGCTACTACATTACTGGGGTCCCCCCACAGCTCTACTGATGCCCCTCAATCCTGACCTGCAGCCCCCTGTTACTCCAGTCATAGGCCCCTCACACAGATCTGTGAATACCCCTGAATCCTGCACTGGCCCCCCAAGGCGGGGACACTCAGAAGCCGAGGCTAACAGTCCCACAGCAGCTTTCGCATTGTAAATTGGATAGTTCTATTTAGGGGGCAGGAACACAAGGGTGGTGGCTCTCAAACCAGACAAGTGACCTCACCAAAGTTTCTAGAGTGGAGAAGTGAAAGCTACCCCACTTCCCCACCATGGACAAGCCACTGCCTCGCTAGCCTTGTCTAGCCCCTTTTGGGGGGTGGCTGGTCCGAGTGCAGCTTGTGGGAGGCGGGAGATAAGAGACGGTTGCATGATGCTAGCGAGTTCCAGGGCTCATTCTGGACCAATCCCATCCTTCCACACCAGGGCCGGCTTTAGCAAATGCGGGGCCCGATGCCTGGGGTGGCACTTCAGATTGCCGGCTGGGGGAGAGGGGGCTGCAGGGCTTGCCGCGGTCCAGCTGGGGTCGTGGGGCTGCCGCAGTCCGGCCGGAGCTCTGGCCAGGGGAATGGGGCCCCCAAAGATGACCGCCACCAGGATGAGTGCGCGGGGCCCTCTTAGGTGCGGGGCCCGACTCCGGGGAATTGGGCGAATCAGCCTAAAGCCGGCCCTGTTCCCCACAAACTCCTGGTCAGTATCTGGAGAGGACAGTCTCCACCTTCTCCTGGTGGTGAGACAGCCGGGCCTTGCCTGCACTGGAGATTCCTGCTGATTCCAGTAACCGCCCCAGTGAAGACAAGAGAAACAGATTTACACCAGTGCAGCTTCTTTCTCCCTCCCATGCAGGAGTTGGGCTCTGCTGGTGTAGAATGGCTTTGCCCCTCTACATGAGGGACTGGCCCTGGTGCAGCCAGCTGATGGCTGAAGTTGGGGCAAACCCACAGAGCAGACAGTGCTGGGCTCTTTTCAGGAAGAGCTTGAAGGAACTTCTCCCCCAGCATGCAAGGGCAGCAGGGTGCTCGCAGCACCAGCCAGCTGGCTTTGTGGGACATTGGCAGGAGCCAGGCAGCCTCAGAGCACAGCGGCCTCCAGGGCAACCCAGAGGATTCAGGGGGCCTGAGGCAAAGCAATTTCGGGAGCCCCTTCCATAAAAAAAAAGTTGCAATACTATAGTAACATGTATTTGGAAATGTAAAAAATAACCAGTGAAATACATTCAAAAATTTTTAATAATTTGAAAATACACAAAATACATTTTAAAATTAAATTCTTTAGTACATTTGCAATTACATGATGGGCCGTCACTGGGTGATGGTTGGTGCCAATGGGCTGTCGCTGTCTGGGGGTGGCACTGCTGTTGCCCAGGGCTGGGTGGGGAGCTGGGCTCTGGGGTGGGGGGGGGGGTGCCTGGCTCAGAGGGGCTGTGCTCAGAGCTGAGGGTCAGGTGTCCGGCTCAGAGGGGCTTACCATGCTGCTTACTCCCACCTCTCCTAGAGCCTCAGCGCGCCACGTCCAGGAGCGGCCCTGGACAGCGCTGCAGCGGCGGGACCTGAGCTCCTCCCGCTCAGAGCTACATGGTAAGGGGGCGCGGCTGTGAGCTCAGGTCCCACCAGAGCACCGCCTCCTTACCACGCGGCTCTGAGCGAGAGGAGCTCAGGTCCCACCGCTGCAGCGCTGTCCAGGGCCACTCCTGGACGCGGTGCGCTGAGGCGCCGGGGCATAGGGGAAGGCGGAGGTGGGGAGCCTCTGACATTCTCAGGGGGGCCCCTGCAGGGCCCAGGGCAAATTGCCCCACTTGCCCCCCCCCCAGGCAGCCAGTCACTGGCACGGCAAACATCCAGAGTGCTGTCAGGAGGCAAAGCAGCATTGGTCTCTCTATGCTAGTTTGGAGCTGACCCAGCAGCTCCGATCTCTTTTCCTGCTTGTGCTTGGCTGTCAGTTCCAAGACACGCCTTTCGCACGCCATAGGATCCTGGGGTGGGAACAGGGACTGGCAAGCCTGGCGTCTGCTCCCGACCTGGAGACCAGCCCAGCCCCATTCCAGGCTGCTCCTACTGACTTCTTCCCTCTCCAGAAAGCTTCATAAAACCCAGCACAGATTTTCTGAGCAGCACACAACAAATGGGCAAGAAGAGGGAGAGTTTAGCTTTCCCAGTTCCACGCTACACTCCCTGGTCTGAGGGGGAGAAAGCCTGTACGAAGGTCACACACAACTCCATGCCCAGTGGGGTTTCTACAGTTCCCTTCTAACACAACGGAGTTGATTAACCATTGCTCAAACCCAGAGCCAGACAGATCCTCATCTTTGGGGCATAGACTGACCATAGCTAACAGGGGACAGGAGGAAACTTTCCTGGGGCAGTTTATCCCTTAAACTTGCACTGTGGGGTGCTTGCACCTTCCTCTGAAAGGACTGGCACTGGCCACTGTCCAAGACAGGATACTGGACTAGCTTGATCATGGGTCTGTTTCTGGGTGGCAGTTCTTCTGCCCCACATGCCAGGTGCTGCAGCATACAGGTTACAGCTGCAGGGAGTCCAGCACCTTCAGACTTACCACAGTGTCAGCCGTGATACTCTGCAAAGGTGAGACACCCTCAGGACAGGTAGGGAGAGTGTCCAAGACGACAGGGGACGCTCCAATTCTGTTTCCACAAGGCTCCTCCCCCCAGGAATTGGGCTTTACAGTAACTCCTCACTTAATGTCCTCCCGCTTAACATTGTTTCAAAGTTACGTCGCTGCTCCATTAGGGAACATGCTCATTTAAAGTTGTGCAATGCTCCCTTATAACCTTGTTTGGCTGACTGCTCTGTCCACTGCTTGTAGAATTCTGTGGAAGAGCACTGCCTCCTTCCCCTCCTTCCCAGTGCTTCCACTGCCACAAAACAGCTGTTTGGTGGCACTTAGGACTTTCTGGGAGGGAGGGGGAGGAGCGGGGATGCAGCGTGCTCTGGAGAGGAGGTGGAGAGGAGGTGGAGTGGGGGTGGGAAGAAGTGGGCCTGGAGTGGACAAGAAGAGGTAGGCCTGGAGCATCCCCTGGTAAAGCTGGCACCTGTTCTTCTGGGGAGAGAAGCTGCCGCTGCTGCTGCACAAGGTGCTTCCTAGTGTCCTTGCCTGCAGCACGCTGTGCCTGTGTGGGGTAAGCCGGGGCACCTCCCAACCACAGTACAGTATAGAATGCCTTTTGTCTGCCTAGAAAAAATTTCCATGGAACCTAATCCCCTGCATTTACATTAAATCTTATGGGAAAATTGGATTCGTTTACCATCATTTCACTTAAAGTTGCATTTTTCAGGAACATAACTACAACGTTAAGTGAGGAGTTACAGTACCTGCCACCATGGCTATTCTTTTATTTCTAGTGGTCTATGGGCTTTGCTGATGCACAATTCACACCCATCCAGAAAGCCTGATCTACACGTGAGAGCAAGGAGGGCTGGCAAAGATCAGATCAGGCCTGATGCATCTCCCATCAGAGTCCCTGGAGAGACTCCTATTGACTGACAGGAGACGATCAGCCCATCACAAAGAGTAGTATCTGGAGCAGCTGGCCAGTTCTGCGATCTGGCAGCAGAACCACTCTTAGCGGAAAGAGCATGACGCAATTTACAAAAACCAAAGTCCCAAGTTTACTGCTCCAGCCCGTGCTAATCCAGGATTCTGGGCTCTGGTTCCCACAGTAACATTCGGTTACAGTAATGTCTCATGAGTGGGCTGCGACTCAGTAGCCAGATCCCACTACATCATCCTGCCTAGTTTCTGCAGTTCAGGGGTTACAGCCAGAAAGGACCATTAGTCACCAGCTCTGGCTTTCTATGAAACACGGGCCATTGGATCTCCCCCCACATCGCATTATTGGTTGAGATAGGTAAATGCTTGGTCATTGGTTAGGGAAGGAGAGAAACAAGGCTATGACTAGCGCTTTCCACAATGCCTATGAAAGGGAACACACAGAAAGCCTTTGGGTGGTCAATCCTCCCAAAAAAGGAAGGAGTCCAGTCCCTTGAACAGGCAGGGAGCTGCTCTCTGATGGGCCCGCTGGTCTCCAGCCAACCATATTGCAGGGCTTTAGAAGCGGGGGTGAGAAGAGAGAGAATGAACATGAACAGTTCCTAGTCACTGACTTTTACCTATAGCAAGGGCTGAGAGAGGGTAATCGAGCACTGATTTGAGGATTGTTGTCTTTAGGGGCTGTCTGTTCATCACCTACGATTTCTTGCTTCCAGGGTTCCATTAACCAAGACCTATAAGCCCCACTAACACACCCACCTCAGTGATCAATAGAGAGTTCTTTCCAAATCAGCTGGTTCAGTTTCTTCATTGAGGTGGTGGTGGTAGGGGGTGGGGGTGGGGGTGTTCATTCCTCGGTTGCTATCATTGGAGTGAGGGCCATTTTTCAGTTCCTAGCACCAAGAAGAACTATAGCTGGATCTTAAAAAGGGATTGGATAATTCTAAGACCAACAACGTTAGAAATCACATGCTAAAACAAAGGTAACCAAATCTCATGCTTCAGGGCATGAGCCAATTGCCACAGTGGTCAGGAAGGTTTACAGTGATCCTATATAAAGCACTGTACTGTCAGCCAAGTACAGGTGATTTTCACCTTCCCTTGGGACATGAGACACAGGCCATCTGCAGAGGTGGAAGATGCAACTGGACAGACGGCAAATCCTAGATCTCCAACATCATGACCACTGGTTAAGGGAGACTCGTTTTGTAAGGTCCATATGCAGTGTTTGTGACCTGCTAGTTCTTTCTCCCCCCCGCCCCCCAAGCAGTGACTTTACTGTGACCTCCCTGAATGAGTCATGTGGAAGCAGCGGGGTGGGCAGAGAGGAGACAGGTGGGTGTAAAAAAGCGTTCATCAGCAATGATGACATCTTAGCTACTGACGAGACAGTAATGTTGGCCTGACAGTGGCAGGCATCCTGGAGTATCTCGGCTCTAGCTTTCTCGGCCAGCACTGAAATCCCATCTCAGATGCAGGATAAGCACATCTCTGGAATTCTACAGAGACACACTTGTGCTGGGTAGGCCTTCCCTAGAGTCCCTTAATGGAGTTCCACTCTGGTGTCCTGTTTTATCTATACTCAGCAGAGGTGAAAGTAAGCTGGTACAGGCCGGACCGGCTTCCCCAGGTTGGCGATTTAAAAGGGAACGATACCAAGGGACTGGAGTCCTAGTACAATAAGGCTCAGGTTGTGAATTGTGCCTCTGGGGCTCTTCAAGTCATTGGTCTGGATCAGTTTGAAGGAAATCCCTTTCTGAAGAGGCAACTATCCCAACTCCTCTTTGACAAGGTCCCTCACCAAAGACTCTTAAGCAAAGTAAGCAGTCATGGGATGAGAAGGGAGGTCCTCTCATGGAGCAGTAACTGGTTACATGATAGGAATCCATGGTCAGCTTTCAGACTGGAAAGAGGTAAATAGAGTCCTCCAGGGATCTCTATTAGGACCAGTGCTGTTCAATATATTCATAAGTGAAGTGGAAAAAGGGGTAAACAGTAAGGTGGTAAAATTTACAGACCAGTACAAAAATTACTCAGGATATTTAAGCCCAAGGCATAATGCGAAGAGTTACAAAGAGATCTCACAGAACTGGGAGACTGGGTAACAAAAGAGCAGATGAAACTCAATGTTAATAAAAGCAAATGCACATTGGAAAACATAATCCCAACTATACATACAATATATTGGGATCTGAATTAGCTGTTACCACCCAAGAAAGATCTTGGAGTCATTGTGGATAGTTTTCTGAAAACATCCACTCAATATTCAGCAGCAGTCAAAAAAGCTAACCGAATATTAGGAACCATGAGCAAAGGGATAGATAATAAGACTGTAAATATCATAATGACACTATATTAATCTCTGGTACGCCCATACTTTGAATACTGCATGCAGTTCTGGTTGCCCATCCCAAAAAAAGATGTATTGTATTGGAAAAGATACAGAGAAGGCAACAAAAATGATTAAGGGCATGGAACAGCTTCCATACAAGGAAAGATTAAAAAGACTGGGACTGTTCAGCTTGGAAAAGAGACAACTAAGGGGGGATATTATAGAGGTCTATAAAATCATGAATGGTGTGAAGAAGTGAATAAGGAAGTGTTATTTACCCCTTCACATTACACAAGAACCAGGGGTCACCCCATGATGTTAATAGGCAGCAGGTTTAGACAATCATAAGGAAGTACATCTTCGAACAAAGTACGGTCAACCTGTAGAACTCATTGCCATGCGATGTGGTGAAGCATAACTGGGTTCAAAAAAGAACTAGAGAAGTTCCTGGAGGATATGATCCATCAATGGTTATTAGCCAAGATGATCAGGGATGTAATGCGATGCTCTGGGTGTCCTTAGCCTCTGACTGCCAGAAGCTTGGAATGGATGACAGGGAATGGATCAGTCAAATATTGCCCTGTTCTGTTCTTTCCCTCTGGAACAGGCCACTGCTGGAAGACCGGATACTAGGCTAGATGGACCATTGGTCTGACAGAGTATAGCTGTTCTTATGTAACCCATCCAAAGTCAGCCCAGACTGTCGATACTAAGCCAGGAGGCTAAGAGCAAAGAGGGCTGACTGCAGTGGGAGCAGCCCACCACACAGTACTGCAACCCCATGTAATGTTGTGCTGCATGTGCTTGGAGCCAGGTTCTGGTGTTGCCAGGGCTCTCAGTAGTACTGCACGGGTCAGGGGGAGGAGTTTCCTCAATTCCAGAGGCTGTCAATATGGTAACCAGAGCACCCAACTGACCTGCCTGCTTCATCCCAATTGGAAAACACACATGACCTCCCCCAACCCCATTCCTTCCATTGCCCCAGCAGAGTCCAGCCTCCACAGCAGGCCAGCTCCTGCCATTAGCATTACTATCAGAGTGGCAGTGGTTGTCTGGGGACAGAAGTGGCAACAGGACTCCAGGGAGATACATTAGTGTTAAATACACTTATTACTCCCCAAGTTCTACAGGTAGCGAAGAAAGACAATTCAGTGTCATAAGCCCTTCATTTCCCAAATTCTACGTGCCCCCATTCCCAACCCTGAACTGCCATGCCATGCCCACCACACTGTCAGTTCTTGGCCAGCATTCATAGCCAGAGCTGACCGGGCCACAGGAATCCTGCCAGGCAGGCCCCTCAGCTCCCAGAAAAAACTGCACCCAAGGAAATCAATTTTGGAAGCGACCCCAAAACCCTCTGCTCCCAATGAGCACTAGGCAGGTGAGGAGTTCCAGGATGCAGTGGCATTATTGTAAGGAGAGACTGTTAGTGCAGGCCCTTAGAGACAGCCCCTTATCCACCCAGAGCATGAGAAGTATCTGCAGAGACTACCTTTCTATAGTCACCCCCTGAGCTTACACAGCCCATCCCCACCCGCCATGCCCTCTCCTACACAACAGGCATTGACTTGGAACTAGTCTTTAAACAGCTTTGCCATACCGCTGCTTTTGGCACCCCATGACTGGCAGAGAACTGGCATTCCAGCCATCTGCACTGAAGGGAATCTGTAGGGCCACTGCAGCTAGGCACAGCTTTCTCAGAGGAGCTGCCACAACAGAACTGAACATCTGGTCTGGAATCCTGTCACTCATGCTCACCAAAGCCAGCAGCTTTGGGAAGCATAAAACCCACACAACCCACTACCACTTGGGATACAGGGCAGGTGTTTCCTGATGCTGACTGGGGGTTGATCTAATACCCTGGACCATGAAGGCCAAGTGCTCTTGCCATTTCTGTCTAGCTAGGCGTCACAGAAGATGCTCTTCCATCGATCCAACAGACCAATCCTGCTTCAGAATCTCTTTGCCTTCAATGTCTCACAGAAGCAAGCTTCCCAAGTCAGTTACGCACCAGGTAGCATCTTTCTACCTGGCTATGCGCCCTCACCTCTGCGGGACAGCCGGGTGTCTGCGTCCGTGTCCACAAACAGCTTCATCCGGAAGAGATCCCGGACCTCCTGGGTGTAGAAGGCCAGGATGCCCTCGAAGAGGACCACGTCAGCTGGGTACACAGTCACCGTCTCCTCCTTCCTGCCATGCACGAGAAAGGCATGTCAGAACAAGAGGAAGAGCTGCCCTGATGGGAGGAGTGTTGGGGCTGGTGGCTTCTTGACCCAGCTTTCCCCACTCCACCCCATCCCACTATGGCAAAGCTTAACCAGGGAATCCAAAAGCTATAGGCACTCTTTCCTAAAACATGGTGAAAAGAGGGAGCAGGCTAGACCTTCCCCATCGCTGCCACCACCATGTGCACATCTATCTCCCCCAGGCAGCTGCTGCATGCAAGAGTCAAACTAATTAATCATGCTCAGGGACCCACCCACAGGAACTTTACAGACATCCCTTCCAGTTTCTCCAGCAGAAGAGGCAGGTGTCCTGCAGACAACAGTCCCATTTGCCATGCAACCCTGCTGCATTCCCCGAGCACTTTATGAAGCAGAGGTTCTGTGGGAAATAGCACGTGATTGTACCATAACACAGAGTTTAGGTTGAGCGGATAACTTACATTCTGGCATTTTTTTTATTTGAGTGCTTGATTTTGTAACCTAGGGTGTTTTTGGGGTGGGCTATTCAGCTCAAGCATTTGGGCGATATACAGTGCCTACAAGAGCTGGCAAAATAAAGATGCCGTCTCCAGAAATAGCCCATATTGGTAGTTTCTGCTCAAGAGATCATTGCATGGGGTGTCAGGGGAGGGAGGGTGCTGCAAATGAGGATGGGCAGAGCTGCATCCCATTCTCCCGAATTAGAGTAGCAGGTGCAGAGCAAGGCAGGAGTAGTGTCTTACCTGGAATGGGAAACAAAGTCATAGACAGGAATCTGGACTGTCTTCCCTTCCATGATCTCTTTGAGCGTTTTGACAATGAGCTCGTTGTCAAAGGCATCTGAGGAGAGACAAGCTGTTATGAAGGCTGCCTGCCAACCTCTGCCCCCATACATCCTGGTATTTCAACCTAGACAGAGTCCCAGCTAAGCTAGACATGGAGGAGCGCAGGCAGGCAGATTCATGCTGCCTCAAGGCCTGAGTGCTATTGGGCCAGATCCCAGCTGTTGGAAAGAGGCAGAACTCCACTGAAATCAGTGGGGCTATGCTGCTTTACACCAGCTGAGGATCCAGCCCTGGAAGATCAATACAATCTTTGTACTGATTTTGTTTAAAGCCAAGACTAAAGAGTGAATCTCCTCCCGAACCCCAGCCCCTCAAAGACTAGAGCGGCCTTTTATCCTTGAACAGCTCCCTCCCACAGCTTCACAGAAAGGGCTCTGTTAGCAAGGCAGCCCGCTGCCCAAGGCAACTGGGTTTTGGGTGAGGCGGTTCTGGAATTTCCAACCAGCCCATTAAGCAGTTGAAAGAATCTCTGTTGTAGTAACAGGAATTGGGTTTCCTTTGTATTTAGCCCTGTTTTCTGGATAGATCCTGCTCAGTAGGGTACCTTCCAGAAGGGGAGGGTTTAGGGGAAATCAAGCACCAGTTTGAGATACTCCCCTGCCCCACCATCATTACATGCCAATCAGTGATCTGCCTGGAAAGGGCAGAAGGCTGAGTCAGCTCTACTAGCACCTTCTTGGAGTTGGGGTAAGTCTTAAAATTCCAGCCTTTAAGGAGATGTTTTAACCCTACTCTCCTTGGGCAGAGAGTGTTCCCTCTGGCTGGGCAGTGCGCTGAGCACGTCAACCCACAGGCGGTTGCTTTTCAGTGGTGCGGTTTGCATAGAGTCTGCAGAGCGCTTTAGGATCTTCAGGATGAAACCGGCTGTAGAAGTGCAAATAATGTTATATGATAGTGCAGCCATCTCTTGGGATAAGGACAAGACCCAGGTTCACTTCACTAGGAACCTAACCAGGATATGACAGCAGGTCCCAAGCAAGCCAGTGCATTGCATCACTACCCGTCCACCCCACATTAATGCAGTGGAGCAAGAAGCTGGGTCCACGGCATTACCAAGCTGTTCTGTGCCAGTGGAATTAAAGGAACGACTCAGATTAGGAGAGGTGTCACTGAAGCCCTACACAGCCCAACACCTCCTCCCAAGGATCAGGCTCCATTCACCTGGGTGGTCAAAGTTGAACTGGCCCTTGAGTGCCTTGGACTTCTGCTCAGAGGTAAGGACCTGATAGAAGCTGTCTTGACTCAGTATCACCACCTGCTTCTGGCGATAATCCACTTCATTCTGGCCCAGTAGCTGGACGATTCTGGCGCAGACTGATGACTTCAGGCGATGTAGCAAGGGGGAAAATGAAAGAAGAGAGTCTGATGCAAATGAAGACTACTCTGAGCAGGAGACTTGCAGACTGAGGAGAAGCCTGCCTTGGGTGGCAGGGAGCAGGAGGCTGAAAGCTCAGGCGGGAGACATTCCCATCCTCATCTGATGCTTTGCTCCTCAGCCAAGGAGCAGAGAGCTCATCTGTCCTCTTGAGACATCCCAAAGCCATCTGAGTGCTGCCCCTGGATCCTTTTCTAAGGCCATTGTTTTGTGGCTTATTGCTCATTTATTTAGCTAATAGGTGTGAATCCACCTGCCCTCTCATTCTCCCTTGCGCCTTCTAGCTGCTGGGGGGGAGAAGGGGTACTCTCTCTCTCTCTCTGCGTCCCAGACCTGTACTCCCAACCAGCTCAAAACCGCCTAGCTGCCCTGAATCTCCACTATCCTACTCTTCTTCCAGCCTGTCTTGTTTCTCATTCCAGGAGTAGCTCCAGGGGCCACTCTGAGCTTTCCCTAGGCAGCAGCATGAACCAACCTGATCCAGGTCACTTGCACTGCTGCCCACGGGGTTCCCATTAGCAGCAGTGACGCCAATGTGACTCAGGGTCTGCCCTCACTAAAGAGCAGCTGAGGAGGCCTATAAGGAGCAGCAGAAGCTCAGGAGCTGCACTCAAACTGGCTCTAAGAGGAGTGTTTGTGGGACAAAAGCCAACAAGCTCTATTCTCCCCTCACTCACACAGGGAAGTCCTGCTGAATTCTGTTACGCCAGTGAGGGGAGAAATCAGGCTCTCATTGGGGAAGTTGGAGGGGGAAAAAAATCTCTACAGAAGTTTGTTTTAACACCCTAAATAAAACCCTATAGAAAGTAGCTGATTCTGCACCAGCCAGAAAACACAGGGGCCTTTCTCTGAGAGTAAGCAGGGCTCAGAGGAGCAGAAAGCACATCCTGGTGCCTCTTGGCACAGAGGCTAAGGGAGCTGTTGAATGAGCAGCTCAGTCCATGGCTCTGGTGACATCTCACACCTTCACACCGACAGAGGGAGCAGATCAGAACGAAGAGCCATGGAGCTGGGGAGGGGTTTCAGGGAGGAGCTGCTGGGGATCCCAACTTGCTCTATAGGGAAGAGGTCTGGAATGGAAAAAAAAAAAAAAAAAAAAAAAAAAAAATCACCCTTTCGGGTGCCCAAACTCAGGTTGTTTGGATTGGAGATTAAGCTAGTCTGGGGAGGGTCCCAGCAGCTGGGGGAGCAGACATGTGGCTGGTGGAAGCCATCCCCAGGTCCATCCCTATCACTGTTTCCCAACTGACTCATCAGGGAGGCAAGTGGCACGGGAGTGTCGGAATAGAAGAAAGTAAGGAGGTGGCAGAGTATGGGTGTAGAGAAGAGCAGCTTTACTCCAAACAGGTTTGAAGATTTAAAACTGAACTAACAGGACAGAGAGGAGAGCTGCATTGGACCCCATCATACATGCACTGAAGTCCCTGTTAGCTGCAGCAGCAAAGCACCTCTGGGAAAAGGAGGGGAGCCCCTAACTTTAAGTTGTGGCCTCAGTCCCATACAGCAGCACTTGGCTGTGTCACTAGCAGGCTGCCTCACTGGAGTCCTGATCAGTTTGAACTTAGATTAGTTACAGAAAGTGGGCAGATGCCTGCAAAACTTCACCTGTTTAGGCAGCCACATAACCATACTAGTGCTTGCCTAAGGCAATTAGTTGGCCAGGGATTCTGGGTACCTAATCCACAATATACCAACACACTGCATTGGCTTGCGGGCCTCAGAGGAACAATCAGGAGCTATTGCTCCACTCCTCCCACTACTGACTCAGCTAGCCTCCTAGTTTGCCAGCAGACATTCCCTTCTCTCTTCCTCAGACGGACCTCCCTTCCTCCCCCCACCCCCATTTCCATTCCCATCCCTAAGCCACAAATAATGCCCCTGCTTCCAGCTATACACTCTGAGCCAGAAATCCCACCCTGGAGTGCCAGCTGGAAATGCCAGTTGGATCGCCAGCTCCAAGTGCTTTAAAGCAGCAAAGAGGGGTATTAGTGGAGCTTCTCAGCACTAACATACACCTCTAAAAATGCCCATGGCCATGCTGCAGCCTACACCCTCCCATCCCCTCCATTAGGTCAGATGTTCCACAGTTGGATTGTTGGCTCAGGAGGTGGAGTTGAAGCCAGGGGCATCATCAGAGGCCAATGGGAGGAAAATCTGTGGGGGTGGGTGGGTAGGGGGGACCTTCACCTGGAGAACAGATGAGCAGATTTGACAGCCCCATGTCCCTTCCCCTTCCAAGCCCAGATGGGCCCCTTCTGCTATGAGCAGTGCACTATGGGCCAGTGCTTGGAGGACTCTCTAGCCACAGGAGCTGTACAGAGTGAACGGATAAACAGCTTATAACTGGTTCAGCTCTAGAGAGGTGGGCTGTTTGAACTGTTCTGTGGATAGCTCAGCCCTCACCTCATCAGAGTCCAGGGGCTGGCAGAGCTACCGTTCTCACCAGCCTCTGTCCTGCACAGCTCTAATTCACTAGTCACCTCTGCAGCAGGGGGCCTGACAAGAAGCCAGGATAGGAGTCACCACTTAAGTTTCTGAAGCTCAGCCTCCCTGTATATAGTTAGAGCTAATTTCTGGAGTTCCCCAGAGCTCAGCTAGAACAGCAGCATTTGGGAAACTTCAGGTTTTGTGTTTTTTATTATGAAAAAGTAAAGAAATTCAGGCTCGGGGGAAGAAATCTAGTAAGAGTAGCTAATTTAATTGGGGGTGGGGGTTGAGAGAGCACACAGGCAGCTATGCAACCCACTCCCACCTCACTTAATGATTCTGTTGGCCAATGGTGCTTTATAGGTGGGATGTGGCATCCCTTCCTGACCTCTGCAATGGACAGCTGACACCCAGAAGCAGGATATTTAATTCCTGTAGATCTTATCAATGGATAGTCACTTATCCAGACTCTCTCATTGAAAACAGAATTCAACTAGAGCCTCTGACCCTGCAAGCATCCCACACTGTGGGACAGAGAGTGTTTCCTGACTCCAACCATCACCAGTTACTTGCCATCACCGCTCCTTTGTTTTCCCATTCCATGCCTCCTTCCCCAGCACTGTTTCAACATCCCACTCTGGCTTATCAAGCTTTTATCCCTCTGCTTTCATAAACACTTGCCACACAGATCATCACCCCTCCACCTCCTCTTCCTGTTGTCTCTCTCCTAGTTAGATTGCTGCCCATCAATATTGACATTCCAACTCTGAGAATCACTCTATCGGGAGTCAGCAATGTGCTATGGGCAGAGCCATCAGCCAGCAACCCCTTCGGGTTCTTCTTGCAACTTTCCCATGGCCTTTCCATTTGTGAATTAGCCCTCTGTCTCACACAGGGGCAGAGCCTCAGCTGGTGTCAGGCAGTGTAGCTCCATTGTAGTCAGACTATTTGCCCAGCTGATGCAGGAGGGGAGATAGGGTTCCCATAGTTTGAGTCAGACAAAGGAAGAAAGTTCCAGGCTCAGTTAAACTAAAGCTCCTTATCTCCCCACTCCAGTAAGTGGGAGAGAATTGATGTCACACAGAGGAACACTGAGCGGTAACTTCTGGCCTCTCTGAGTTCAAGCAATAATTGTCTCTTGCCAGGCCTGCTGCTCCTACAGAGCATGGTAAGGCATATAGGGAATGGCATCTTCGAGGGTCCATCTGTACAGCTATGCTCTGGCACTGGAAGCAGAGGAGTTCTGGGAACATATTGGTCAGATGCTCTCCATCTCTCCCTCTAGTGGAATTATTCTCCCCCTTTGCAATCAGCTCACTAGGCACCCCATGCATTCAGCAGCATGAAGTTAAACACTAGTTGTGAAGTGTGGCCGTGATTGAGCTAGCCACGCCTCCGCCTTATTATCGTTTAGAAGATTGAGGGCGGAATGTGGGGCCCACCCCCACTTCTCTTCAACTGACCCTTAAAGGGTGAAGATCAGAGCACATACAAGCTGCATTTGCCTTCCAGCAGCCTGCTTCTATCAGGCACCAGAAGGGATGGCTGCACAGTGTGGGCTCAGGAGCCTACTTCGTTTTTCTTAATGAATTTTAAGGGCTGTCAGAAACAATGGGGGAGGCATCCATGAGGATTTCCTGCTCTCTAGCCAGGAAAGACAGACACAGATGCTACCCTCCAGCTCCAACTACTGCAGCAAGGCACACACTGCTAGCTGACCACGTTCAAAATCCACATTTGGATTCATGTGCCAGGAAGCTGTGGCTACTCAGTCCCTCTGAGCAAAACAAAGCCACAGTTGAGGGCCCCAATTTTACTCACCCATATTTGAGCAGTCTTAAATTATACCTCAGTTTCCCGATCTGTACAATGGGGATAGCCCTGACCTACCACACATATATATAGGAGTTGCAGCATGTAATGAATATTTGTAACATCTTGCCCAAACCCTAAAACTCATCAGAAGGGGCATACAACCCTTCAGTGCCCTAGGACCAAGCTGCCCCCAGAACCAGAGTTTATTTTGCTGTTCCTTGGCAAAGTCTTTTCTAAAGAGTGGCATCTATGTACAGACCTCAGCACAGGCAGCTGGGCTCCAGTTCTGCAGCTGGAGGGGAGAGGGATAAGTCAGTTAAATGTACGGTCCATTCCCAACACTCCCTCCCCCTCCCAGCCCACCAGTAACTCTGCCTAAAAATCTTCCAACCCAACACTTCTGTGATCATGCCCCACAAGACATTGAGCCAGCCGGAAGGGACTCAAGAGGTCATCAAGTCCAGCCCCCTATGCTGAAGCAGGACCTAGTCTGCCTAGAGCCTCTCTAACAGGGTGTTTGTCTAACCTGTTCTTAGAAACCTCCCATGCTGGGGATTACACAGCCTCCCTTGGAAGCCTCTTCCAGAGCTTAACTACCCATATAGTTAGAAAGTTTTTCCTAATATCTAACCTAAATCTCCCTTGCTGCAGATTAAGCTTAATTGGGCTCAGACTTGAGCCCTGGGGTGGTTGGGTGGCAGAGACTTGTGGAGTCTGGCTGCAAACTAGGGCTCCAGCCCTGGGGCTTCAAACTCCAAGCCCTGGCCGCACAGCAGCGGGCTCCAATCCCTGGCTCTGGCCATGTGGTGCTGACCCCTAATCCCACCAGCAGCCGCTGGCCCCAGGCACTGACCCCCGTCTGTGCAATCTGACCCCCAGCCCTAGTCACTGACTCTGGGTGCCGGCTCCAGGCGCTGACCTTGAGCTCCAGAGGCTGCCAGCCTTGGGTGCAGATGCCCAGCACTGGACCTGGGCTCTGGCGGGTGCTGTCTCTGGATGCCAACCCCTGGCCCTGGGGCAGCAGACACAGACCTCAAGCGCCAGCCCCAAACTCAGCATCAGCCAATCCCCAGCCGTGCACTCTGACCCCCAGCCCTGGGTTCCGGCAGGTGCTGGCCCTGGGCACCCATCCCCAGACACCAGCCCTAAGTGCCGATCCCCAGCCCCGGTCACGCAGCAGCAGGCACCAACCCCAGGTGCTGGCCTTAGACACCGACCTCCTGTCCTGGTCGTGCAGCAGCAGGCTTTGGCGGGTGCTGGCCCAGGACAGCCTCCTAGCCCTGGCTGTGCAGCAGCAGCTGGCACAGACCCCAGGGGCCAACCCTGGGTGCCGACCCTCAGCCCCGGTCACACAGCAGCAGGTGCTGCCTCTGGGTGCCAACACCCAGCTGCGTGGCATTGGCCACCAATCCCTGGCCCTAGCCACGCAACTGTGGGCATGAACTCTGGGTTCCAGTAGGTGCTGGCCCAGGGTGCTGATCCCCAGCCCCAGGCACCAACCCACACCTCTGATCATGCAGTGGCAGGGCCCCCCATCCATCGCCCCTGGCCTCTCCTGCCTCACCCCTCCATCCATCCTCCCTGGCCTCGGCCGCCTCACCCCCCACCCCTCCATCCATGTCTTAGCTTGCCAGGACTTACTATAAAAAGTGATATTAACAAACATACAAATATCACTTCACAGCATTATTTTTATTATCGAGTCTGCAAAAAAACCCTACCTAAATAAATTACAATTATCTGGATGTGTATACGTTCATATTTATTTGTTTCTCCTAAAGTTAATTAAGTATTTTAGGAAAAAAAGTGTCAGCGTGGCCACCAGCAAGAGTTTTACCCATCTCTGACTCAACAACAGCAGCAGGGCGGGCTTTTTTGCATGCGCGCCTTCGCAAGGAAAGCATCCCCGGTTATCTTCACTCTGGTGTGTTGTCAACTGAGTATGTTGACACAGTCCACAGTTTTGCTGAGAGTTAGATAGATTTGCAGCTTTGGAATAGGAAAATATAGGTCTCTCCCCTACCCCAATCCTCTCTGCTTCTAACCAGGGCCGGCACATGTGGACCTTAAGAACTGATAGTCAGCCATACTGCTAGCCACAGGACATTCAGGAAAGATTACTTGCCCTGCTGCAGGGAACCCCTTGCCTGGGCTCAGTGTGGTGCATATCACCATAGATGTACAGCATTCTTTGTTCTTCCAAGGACCCATTTTTGCCTTCTATTATAGTAATCAAGATTATCACCAAAAATTGGAGATCCGTGTTGTCACAGCTGCATACACACCTTGCCTTACCTCTGACACCAAGTACGTTCTCGCTTTGCTGCGTCATGAGCCACATTAAACTATAATACACCAGTTTTGGATACTAGAAGCACAAACACCAATAATCTCTTCCTGCTGCTTCTGCTTGAGCATAGCAAGTTAAGAATGGACTACAAGAGAGCTGGCTATGAAGTTTGCACTGATCTGTTGAGTTCCTTTTAAAGGGTAGCATTACACAGTGTGTGTGTTTTGGCAGCAAGCAATCATTGCAGAGGGGAAATCAAAGCGGAGAAAGGAAAAGCCATCAGTACACCACCCTGACAATAAAGAACCTCCTCCCTGTTTTACAGGAGAGCCTACTACTGCTGCTAAGCATGTTTCACTTTGAAGCGGAGAACAACTGTGCCCTATTGGACTGTAATCCCTGGCCTTACCTTGTGGGTTCAATAGACTGCTCCGAGACAGCATTTCAGCAGCGACAGACACAATGTTACTGAGACAGGTATACAGAGTTAGGCCCACGCACAAAAGGCCTCACATGAGCCCAGAATACTTGAGTCACCAGAAAACGTAGTGTAAGAACAATTCAGCGTTGGTTCCCAGATAGAGATTTCCACACACACTCTCCACCTTCCATGGGGATTTTTTCATTGGGGAGCAGGCACATGTGTGTTTTCAACAAGCAAGAGAACAGATAAAGACCCCCTCCCATCACTGCAGTGAAGGCCTGGGTGGTTTTGGGTTTTTGTTTGTTTGTTTGTTTTTTAAGTCATCTTTAGAAAAAACTGAGTGCACATAGCCCTATGCTCCTCCAGCAGCAGCCAGGCATTTAGTGCTCCCTGTAACGAAGAAGATCTCAGGTGCATTCCCACCTATGAACATGAGCGTGTTCACCTGGAACACTTTTTAAATGGGCACCATATGCTGGAGGAAATTCCATCCTCCCTCTGAACAGAAAGACAAAATGTACATAGAGCAACCCTTTGCGGGGGTTTGCCTCTACTGGTAATTCAAATAAACTCACCATAAACCTCAGCCCAAGCTAACTCCCTAGAGCTTGGCAGTTCCTAGAGTTTTCCCCTAGCCCCAGTTCTGTGTCCAGAGGAGCTCTCCTACACTGCCTTACACCCAGGGTGGAGTTAGAGAGTCACATCTGCCATTATGAGTCAGCATCTCCCAGTAGGATTCCAACACCTGCTACCAATCTGGGTCAACAAAATACCCCCATGCCCTCCCATCAGACACACATCTTTCTGAAAAATAATCTGTTACTCACTATCATTCTAAGCATTCTTCAGATTACTGGAACAGTAAGGGATTAGAGAGGGGCAAATATTTGTCCTTTCCCTCCTCCATCCATGTTATTGTCTGTGTATAGCCAGTTTCACTGTTTCCCCTATTTGTCTGAGTCTTTCATACACATTAAATACATTAAAGCAAAGCACAATTGTAAAACCACTAAAGTTACCAGAGGACTCGGGATGGCGTAGTACACAGACAGAGCCACACACATAAAAACTAGTGTGCAATAATTACAGCTCCAGTCCTGCACTGAGCTAAACAGGGCCAGAGCATGAGTCAAGTCAGTGCAGGCGTCTGTTGACAGAATGAAACTGGTGTTGCTTTAAAGCGGTTATGCTCTTACTGATTACACTGACAAGTTTAATATTAGTGTGGAGAAGAAAGTGAGGATCTAAGCTCCTTTCTCTAAGAGACAGGTATAAAATCCTAGGACCAGCTTTTCTAGGAGTGCTTGTACGCCTGGGCATAGACAACTGGGGAACTTAATTAATAATGAATAAAGAAAACAGGTCAGAATAGCTGCTCTTATCTCACTTTATTAAAAGTGGACAAGTTTAGTCATGGTAAAAATACTACTCAAGTTATATTCAACAGCTACTATTTTTTTCAACTCTACCCTCTGATAAGAGAGTTGTCTGTGCCTCTAGTTTATATTTTCTTTCTACCCAGTCTAGGAGTGCAGGTGCATCTCCAGTAGGAGCAGTTAACACAATGGCACAACTGCCACTCTCTCACAACAGCTCCTATTCGCCTGCTTCCAGGCAGGCTGACGGAACCCCAGCGATTCCGCCACATAGCTTCGACCAGAGTCAGAGGAGGGGAAGCTGGGCAGCCCCAGGAGGGACTGGGGAACAAGACACTTATCTGACCCACCCCCCATTCAGCCGAGCCATCCGTGCAGCACTGAGTCACCCCGGCACGGAGCAGCGTCACCACCAAGGCAGAAGGGGGGGGAGGGGGAAAGGAGCAAGGAGGCTGAAGGAGTTAGAAACTGGGTAACCGTTTAGAGAGATGTTTACAGGATCACAAAAGCCAGCAGGACCCATCTGTGTCAATCCCCCACTCCGGCACAACTGCCACACGGACACCTGCTCCCCCTGGGGCCGGAGCTGAGTAGCAGGGGTGTCAATCAGGAGGGCGCCCGCCAAAGCCGCTGAGTGCCACCTGCCCGGGGATCAGGCCTTTGTGTCTGGCAGAGAGAGAACACACGGCAGGAAGCAGCCGCTTTGCGGAAAGCGGAGGCACCCACACAGCAGAGCCGAGCTCGCTCCCCAGGGCGGGCGGGCTGCGACCAGACAATGTGTTACACAGCCGCCCTGCCTCGCCGGAGCGGAGCAGTGCAGGAGGGGGACACGGGCAGGCCTCCCTCCCACCCAACGCCTCGCTAGGAGCCGCACCCCATCCCGGCAACAACACGCCCCCCCTTCGCCGCGCACACGTGTTCTTACAGCCCGGAGGGGGCCGGGGGCTCTCCAGCAGGGTCTCGGCTGGCACTCAGCCGCCCACCCGCTACAGCAGCCGCCGCCAGCACAAACCGCGGCCATGTGTCCGCTGCGCTGGGCTCCCCATGCACCCACGCGGGGACCAACCACCCCCGGCTCCGCGCTCCCCCGCTCACCTTGCCGCTGGCTGTGCCGCCGCTGACCCCGATCAGGAAGGGCTCCCCACCGCCAGGCTGCTCGTGCTCCTGCAGGCTCTGCTCACTGTCCCCTGCCATGCTGCTGCCGCTGCTCAGTCTCCGGCTCACCAGGCGCCTTGGGGGGCTGGATTTATCTGATGAGTCAAGGAAAGGCCTTCCTCCCCGCCTGCTTCACATCCCCAGCGTGCGGCTCCCTGCCAGGTGCCTGCTACAGCTGCACATGCTCCCACCACCCGGGCTGATGCTGGGGCTCTGGAGCCGCAGAGACCCAGCATCCATCCCCCTTCCGCCCACTGCCTCCTCCAGCTGTTGCTGAGGACGGAGAACAGAGGACAAAGCGAAACGTGTCTGGAAACGCCTCCTACAACACCTGTGCTCAGTTAACGCTCTCTAGCACCGAGGCCCTCTGCTCCAGATTGACCGCACTGTGAGTTGTGTTATGCCTCTGAGGCTCTAAATCTTCCAGATATCCTACTTCGCTCATTTCACCCCAGGGCTGGGCCCCTTTCATTTCCAGGGGAGGCTGCCCAGGGAGGACACCCTGATTTTACACTGAATGCATTTGATGAATTCATTCTCTTTACCCTAAATCAGTTCAGAGCAGTCCTTCTAGCTAAGAATTTCCCCAAACCATTTCCAGAGATTCAAATCAGCCTCCACTGGAATGCTACTTGAGTTGAACCAATGCTCATGATGGGAACTCAAATGTCACCCATCCTAGGTTCATCACCCTATCCCCCCCAACGCCCTGATCCAAGCACTTATGTGCATAATGTATGCACTTAACTTTACAGGTAGAGAAACAAATGAGAGATTCCTGCAGTGGTGATTTCCAATGGGATTCCCATGACCCCATACCAACTTTAAAGCTGTGATTGGGGGCATAGTGCCAGGCACAAGGAACCATCAAAAGTTTGTAACAAACAATACAGCAGTGCTACAGCACTTCAGTGCTCCAGGCATTATTTAGGCCCAGATCCTCAAAGGTATTTAAGAGCCTAATTTCCATTGCTTTCAATGGAAATTAGGCACCTAAATACATTTGAGGAGCTGAGTCTTAGCTCCATTTCCCCCATTGTAGCCATCTCTGTAACTGTCTAGTATCTTCAGGTCATTTTGCTCTCCTTGTGCCCACACACACCTGCACCAGATTCTACCTTCTCTGAGGTCAGAGTTCAGTTTCTCTCCCAGATGCCCATCATTGAACTTCCTCACCTATTAGTATCCACAGTCCAATCCCTGTCTTAAAAGCAGGGATTTTTTTGGCATATAAAAGAAATTGAGAAAACCATGAATAAAAAGATAGGCTCCTGTCTTGTTAGGATACTATGAAAAACTAGGCCAAGCCAGCACCAAGCTTATGTTACAAAATATAGAAATATTACCTATGGCATATCCGAATAAAGGCTCTATCCCAGCCTAAAGTTATCTTTCAGTGTCCCCCTTTGTCTTAAAAAAGTTGTATGTAAGCAAGGCCAGGTCTTCACTACAAACTTACATTGGTATAACTACGTCGCTCAGGAGTGTGAAAAATCCACACCCCTGAGCGACGCAGTGATGCCGACCTCACCCCAGATGTAGACAGCACTATGTTGATGGGAGGGCTTCTCCCATCGACATAGCTACCACCTATTGCAGAGGTGAATCAACTACACGGATGGGAGAAGCTGTCCCGTTGGTATAATAGCTGCAGAGTTTTAAGTGAAGACCTGCCCAGTATAACAAGAGGTCCTTCTTTCATAGAAAATATATTTATTTTGTCTTTCCCCAAGAACTAAGATCCAAATCCTCAACGGTATTTAGGTACCTAACTCCCATTGAAATCAATGGAAGTTAGGTGCCTAAACACCTAGAGGATCTAGGACTAAACTCTTCATAATGGAGATGCTAGGCAAGACACTACTTCAACTTTCAAAAACAGTCCAGAATGGTAAAATGGAAGTGAATCAAGTTCAGGTACCAGTTTGTGCTACATATAAAAAACAATACAATTTCCTATACACAGGCTAAAAGCTTACCAAAGCTCACCTGTCAGTCTTATGGGACCCTAGTCAGCCAAAGTCTTTCCCACCCTTCCACAAGGTTTGGGCCCCTGTCGAACAGAAGGTCCTGTCTGTTTGCTGGATCAAAAAGAAGGCCCTGAGTCAGTTTAAATGCAGCCTTTTCATACCAAAAGCCCCTTCTTTGTCTATTGGTCTCTGGAAAACCCAGTTTGAACCATATATGCAAGCCTCCCCCAGGGGTGCTACCTCTTTGGAGATGTTACAATCTGAGTGATTCATCTTAATACCCCCCATAGTTTTCGGTTCCTGAAGAAGCCATGGTAACCTATCTGCGGTAGGTGTATACAATCCCAGGCCCACAGTAATACATAAGCTGTAATACAATATTACATAACTGTAATACAATATGGTCCCCAAAGATACTGCATGCAGTTGCACTATCTGTCACAAATGGATTTTTATGCTTCTCCGTCCCATTAAAGATTGTTATTTTGGATTATTTTCCCCCAGGTATATTAGGTTGCATTTCTCCAATCTGAATCTCATTTTGTTGTTTTATACCCATGTGTCTAACCTCTCTACAAGTCTGATCCAAAGATCATTGAAGTCAACCAGTTTTTCCATTGACTTCAATGAGTTTTGGATCAACCTTAAGTGATTCAGCAAGTCCAGTATCCTCCCTTTAGCAGTATCTTAGGTTTCATAGGATGGGTCATAGTGCACCTTCTCACATGTGCAGTAATGAGGAGCGGAAGGAAGACCCATGAAGACTAACAATAAAGAGCAGGTAATGGAATATTTATAAAATTCAATCATAGAATATCAGCCAGTCTTGATTATCTGCATTGTTGAGTATTAATGGGATCAGCAAATGAACTGATTATACAGTTTTGAAAAATCTTGACAAATGAGGAGGTACTGAAAGACTGGATGAAAGTAAATGTAATAGCAGTGTTCAAAAAATGAAAGTATCCCTTAAATGTAATGTTTATTCTTATGAGAATAATGGAGCAAATATTAAGAGGAAAAAAAAACCTGAGCATTGTCAATAAACAGCTGGAGTTATAAAGCACAGATATTGCAAATCAAAAGGGGTCAATTGTGGCTTTGCATAAGCTCCACATATGGGCCCATGCATTGTGTTACCCTACGAGCACATCAGGAAGCAGACTGTGACTGAGGAAGACAAAATGGCTGAGACTCGAGATCCTCTAAGTATTTAACTGCTTGATTCCAATTGATTTCAATTGGAGTTTGGCCAATATCCTCAAAGGTAATTAGATGCCTATGTGCCTACTAGTCCCCTCAGCTCCAGGTGAGGGGAGGGGGACATACCCTGCCCCAACTTTATACCTATACATCCCCCAACACTAAGCAGTGGTGCTAAGGTTGCCTATTCCCCATCTCTTCCTGCCCACGTGTGCAGAGGGAAGGTATAGCAGCCCCTCGAAAATGGGAAGCTGATGCAGGGAAGCAAGGGAGTACTTTTTGCTCCCTTATTCCCTTTTGCAGGATGGGCCACAATCTGGCCTAAACTTTGATGCCTTTGTTTTGATAGTATTGTTACCCCTTTTGACATGAGTGGTTGGCCAAAGTTTGGGGCCCTGCAGGTTTTTTCCACTAGGATGGGGTCAGGTATTTCTTTGATGTAATCCTGTTTATTTACAAAGAATGTACAAAGTCATGTTTCCCAGACACAGCAGGAATCAAACAGCTTTGCTCACAGCTTCAAGATTCTTTTTGACAGCACCCACCTTGAAAACTCTTTCTAGGCTTTTCTCAGGGCCATACACTGTGCTTGTCTGGACTCTGGAGCTTCCTTGCTGCCTTCTCTCTGCTTCTCTGGTGTTTCTCCCCGTTCCCTTCTCTCTCCCACACACATAACTCCACTAAACAATACCCAACAAGAACCCTCCGCCCACATCATTCTAAGTCCTGAGCAGACTCACATGTGTGTGCTTGTGTTCTGGTTTGAGGCCCCTATTGTTTCTAACATTTATTCTGAATGAAGGACTGCTGCTTCATGCATCAGTTTCAATGATGTTCTGCCCAGCCCACAAGAGTATTAGGCCTGGTCTATGCTTACAACTTAGGCCAACATAACTACAGTGCTCAGGGATGTGAAAAACCCATCACCGAACCCTCAATGTAGACGCAGTTAGGTGGATGGAAGAAAGCTTCCGTTGTCCTACCTACCTTCTTTCAGGAAGGTTGAGTTCCTACAACGATGGAAAAATCCCTTCCATCGCTGCAGTTTGCATTTATGCTATGGGGTTACCGAGGCATAGCTATGGCACTGTAGCTATGTATGGCCTGGTCTACACTAAAAAGTTACATTTCTACCTCAGGGATATGAAAAATCCACATCCTGAGCGACGTAGTTAAGCCGACTTAAACCCTAGTGCAGACAGCGCTAGGTCAACAGAAGAATTCTGTCAACCCAGTCTACCACCTCTCAGGGAAGTTGATTACCTATGCTGACGAGAGAACGCCTCCCATTGGTGTAGGGGGTAGTGTCAACACTGAAGCACTGCAGCTGTGCTGTTTCAAGTGTAGACAAGCCCTAGACCACTAAAGCACCCATAATGTAGACATGGCCTTATTTAGGGCCAGATTCTGCTACCCTTACTCATGGTGTGAAGTACCAGACTCTGCAAGTAGTAGAAATGATTTCAGTGGGCCTATCACACAGCATGAATAAGGGTGGTGGAATCACCAGACCCAAAGGGCTAGATTGTACTTTATGACACAGTCCTGGGCGAGGGTCAGTGCATAAACTGCATGACTCCAGAAGCAGCCTCAGGAGGAAAGGTGACTCTGAGATATCTCTTGGAAGCACCACTTTCTCTTGGTTCCCCTCTTGCACAAGAGTAGTAATCTACTGGTAGCCTATGCCAGAAGCCTTAGCCCTCACTGGCTCAGATGTGCTGGCCAGCACATAGGGAGGCAGACTCAAGGCTCCAATATTCCCTACTCTTCTCTGCCCACTCACTCCAAAGAATGAGTAAACGGGCACCACCGCACCTGTTTACTTTTGCACACTTAAGTTCCAGGTAGCTTCTGCAGGGTGAAAGGGGAGTCTCCCCCTCATGCCACTGTGCTAGTGCATACTTCAAGTCACAATCTAGCTCAGGGGTAGGCAACCTATGGCACATGTGCCGAAGGCGGCACGCGAGCTGATTTTCAGTGGCACTCACACTGCCCGGGTCCTGGCCACCAGTCCAGGGGCCTCTGCATTTTAATTTAATTTTAAATGAAGCTTCTTAAACATTTTAAAAACCTTATTTACTTTACATACAACAATAGTTTAGTTATATATTATAGACTTATAGAAAGAGACCTTCTAAAAACGTTAAGATGTATTACTGGCATGTGAAACCTTAAATCAGAGTGAATAAACGAAGACTCGGCACACCATTTCTGAAAGGTTGCCGACCCCTCTAGCCCATAGTTAGTGGATGAAGTAGATATACTATATTTGACTTTTACTAAAGCATGTGATACTGTCTTATGAATCACTCTTGAAATTACTTCAAATTGGCTTGAATAGGAACTCTATCATGTGGACTGAAAACTGGCTGAAGGACCATAAACAAAGGGTAATAGCAATGTATTGAGCTATGGGGAGGATTTTAACAAGTCAGTGTTGGGTCCAGTCTTATTTAATACCCTCATTAATGATCTGGAGGAGAGAGTAAAGAGAATGATGTCACAGATGACATTGAGGTGGAAGGAACTGTGAATACCAGTGATCGCAGAGAAAATAATGAAAAGGAACCTAAGGTCTGAATCAAACCCCACTTAATCCACCTTGACATTGACTTCAGTGGCCTTTGGGTCAGGCCCTTAAAGAGGGTAAATATCTAGAAATAAACCAATAACATGAGATTCAATTTAAAAAAAAATGCAGACTAACACACCTGGGGAATAATAATCCAAACCCTACCTAAAAGGAAGAAAAAACTTGGAAAAAAGATAGAAAATAAGAGCAAATTAGATACAAGTTTGCAAAAGGACACAGCTGTAGAAAGGCCAGTAAAAATGCACAGGGTAATCATTTCACAGCAAGGTAAACTACAGCTCTAATGTGATCATACCTGAAATAAAGTATTTTTTTGAAGAACAAATTACCAAAAAGATATTGACAAAACTGGAGGAAATTTAGAGAAATCAACAAAAATGACTAGGGAGCTGGAGGGATTGGTTCATAAGAAGAGGCATAAAGAAATAAGGTTATTCCATGGCCACTAAGAGATAACTAAGGGGGATAGATACGTGTAGAAGTAATGGGATGAAATTAGGAAAGAGAAAAATTATGATGAAAGACTTTGGGGGAGTCTCTTAACAGAAGTCCGGGAAGCCACATTGTTCCGGACACTTAAAATTAGACTGTCCAATACAAAATGTAAGGCAGGCAACAATCCCTCGTTGAAGGACTATGTACTGGATATTTATCATCTATTTCTAAGACTCCGTCACGGTGGAAACGTTTCCCTGATTTTCACCCAAGATAATCCGGGGACTAATAAGGCATTCAGTCCTAGAGGAGGAAGCATGGGCCAATGGTTTGCTCCATACTCAGGAGACCTCGGATTTGCACGGGCTCCCTGGTATAAGTCACGTAGCCCCTCTGTGCCTGATTTCCCCACCTATTAAGTGAGATTAGTGACACGGGGAGGCGCTCAGCTGACGGGGGGCCATACACGTACCTAAGGCAGCACTGGGCTCTCCTGGGTTGCGACAGCCCGGGGGCTCTCCGCACTGCCTGCCAGCGGGGCGGGTCCCGGGAAGCACCCGCCCGCCAACAATGGCATCAGCGCGGGACGGGCTCCTCCAGACAGGGCTTTGGGGAGGACCCCCCCGCCTTTGCGAGAGGGGCTGCCCGGGGTTTATCTACAGCAGGGCCGGGGAGGGGCCCGGCACTCGCCAGGGCCGGAGGGGGGAGGGGCCCGGCACTCGCCAGGGCCTGGCGCTGGTAACACGTCGCGGGCGCCAGGCGGGGCTCGCAACACCGCTGCGAGCTGGGCCCGGCTCCGCACCCCCACAGGCTGAGGGGGACGCCGCGGCCCGACCGGGCACTCAGAGCAGCCTGGCGCTAGGCACGCTGGGGTCCGGCGCCCTCTGACCCACGGGCTGCGAGAAAAGCCCCATGAGGGGAAGGCTGGTTCCAGCTTGAGGCACTGAGCGGTCCCTGGCGCGAGGTGAATTTAACGTCACTATTGGCAGGCTGCTCGCCCAACCAGCAGCTCTTCCCGCCCTTTACTTGTAGGCGGGATTTCCGCTTGGCGGTGTGCCTTGTTGCCGGAAATCTGAGTAACATCACTTCCGGAGAATAGAGCCAGTTGCTAGGCTGCTAGTCGGACCGTTTATAGCTTCCGGTCTAGTCGTGTGTGCGCGGGAGTCTCTTCCGGGTTTGGGGGCACCATGAGCACTATGTTCGCCGATACTGTCCTTATCGTCTTCATCTCGGTGTGCACGGCGCTGCTGGCCGAGGGTAAGCGGGCTCGCGGCCTGCGCTGGGGTGGCCGGGCTGCCGGGCGGTCTCCTTGGCCCCCGGCGTGTTCCAGTAGGGAGAGGGCGCCGGCCAGGCGTAACCCGGTGAGCAGCCTCCGAGCCAGCCCCTTCCCGGTTCAGGAGCAGGCAGGCTGCGAGTGGGGCTCCGGGGGCGCAGAGGGGAGGGGCTCCTCTCTGGTCACCCAAAGAGCCCATAGTGGGGCTCCGGCCTGGGTCCCCGAGCGCGATAGCCCTGAGGCCAAGGGCCAGGCCTGGCTCTGTCACAGCGACCGTGGGTGACTCTGTGCCCCAGTTCGCCATTATCTGTGCAATGGGGGCAATAGCCCTTCGCGGGCGGTTGTGAGGAGAAATGCATTACAGGTATTTAAGGGCTCTGGTGATGGGGACTGTGTACATATCGTGGCTGGACAGAGTGAAAATGACTCCACAGCCTCAGTTGTGTGTCTCTATTTCTATAGATTTCTGAGGTAAATAACTTTCAGCAATAAAAGTGCTGGGAGATATGAGGTCTGCTTCCCACAGAGGTGTCTGTGCCATTCAGTGCATCTAATGCTTCCTTGACAAAGACAGCCCTCTGCTTACTGTATGTTGCTGTTCTCTGGGTTTCTTTCTCCTTGTTAAGGTACCCACATCTAAATATTGCAGCAGCCCTGGGGCAGTTGCAATAGAGCTGTATAGAAAGTCCTTGTCCTCTTATTTTATCTGATGCTTGTTTCAGGTATAACATGGGTGCTGGTTTACAGAACAGAGAAATACAAGAGACTGAAAGCTGAAGTGGAAAAACAAAGCAAAAAATGTAAGTGTTGCCTTTCAAACACCATACATACTATGGCTGTTCTTGTCTTCTCATCGTTTTCTGCTCCAGGATTTTTCAAAGTAGGGTCTGCTCTTGGCAAGAGGTGCCTTCTGTTTGCTCCCGAGGGTCCCTACCTCACCATAGAATACTTGGGAGCTATAAACATGACTACTTCCATTCTGGTCTGAGGGAGCGAGCCCCTAGCTTTATCCTTTTTTGTCCTTCACTGGAAGGAGAAGGGTTAGTACTGAGACCTGTCCTGATGTTAATTCCACCCCCTACCTAACTTCCACTGAATAATGGGGGGGACAGAGATGGGTGTAAGCCTCTCTTTCCTTAGCACGGTTAGCCAGTGGTTATGTATATAGATTCCACCAGCTGCACTGAGGTGAGCTCAGGGATCCTGCCTGTGCTTTTTGAGTGGGACCCCAGATCTGGGGAGGAAAGAACAGGAGGCGTTACTGAAAAGAGGAAGAATTGTGGTTGGTTGAATGGTATGAGAGTCTAGGGAGGAATAGATAAGGAGTGAGATTAAAGGTGCCAGAGGAGAATGAGGGAGGATGATTTTTGTGGTGGGAGGAAAAAGTGAGGGAAGAAAGAAGACCTTATACATACACACACATACAGAAGTTGCATGAGTTTAAACTGTTTTTTAAACTGATTGCACCAGTTTAAGTACAACCTCTCTATATAAAATGATCCTGAAAGGACTTGGAGAAGGGTGGAGGGAGTACAGTGCAGTAAAAAGAGCAAAGGGGGAAGAAGATAGAGAGGTGGAGGAAGAGTTGGAAGATCTACGGTATAAGGTAAAAGTGGAGCGCAAAAGCATCAATAGAAATAAGTGAAGTAAGGGATTTAAGCAAGTGACAGCTCGACAGAAGATCGGCTTGGCTTCTGTCTCCCTCTCTTCTGAGCCTTCAGGAGAAGACCAGTTGGAATCATAGTCATAGAAGATTAGGATTGGAAGAGACCTCAGGAGGTCATGTAGTCCAACCCCCTGCTCAAAGCAGGACCAACCCAACTAAATCATCCCACCCAGGGCTTTGTCAAGGTGGGCCTTAAAAACCTCTAAGGAGATACCACCACCTCCCTAGGTAATCCATTCCAGGGCTTCACCACCCTCCTAGTGAAATAGTGTTTCCTAATACCCAACCGAGACCTCCCGCACTGCAACTTGAGACCATTGTTCCTTGTTCTGTCATCCGCCACCACTGAGAACAGCCGAGCTCCATCCTCTTTGAAACCCCTCTTTAGGTAGTTGAAGGCTGCTATCAAATCCCCCCTCACTCTTCATTTCTGCAGACTAAACAAGCCCAGTTCCCTCAGCCTCTCCTCGTAAGTCATGTGCCCGAGCCCCTCCGCTTGACTCTCTCCAATTTGTCCACATCTTTTCTGTAGTGGGGGGCCCAAAACTGGACGCAGTCCTCCAGATGTGGCCTCACCAGTGCTGAATAGAGGGGAATAATCACTTCCCTCCATCTGCTGGCAATGCTCCTACTAATGCAGCCCAATATGCTGTTAGCCTTCTTGGCAACAAGGCACACTGCTGACTCATATCCAGCTTCTCTTCCACTGTAATCCCCAGGTCCTTTTCTGCAGAAGTGCTGCTTAGCCAGTCAGTTCCCAGCCTGTAGCAGTGCATGGGATTCTTCCATCCTAAGTGCAGGACTCTGCACTTGTCTTTGTTGAACCTCATCAGATTTCTTTTGGCCCAATCCTGCAATTTGTCTAGGTCACTCTGGACCCTATCCCTACCCTCCAGTGTATCTACCTCTCTCACCCCCAGCTTAGTGTCATCTGCAAACTTGCTGAGGGTGCAATCCATCATCCAGATCATTAATAAAGATGTTGAACAAAACCGGCCCCAGGGCCAACCCCTGGGGCACTCCGCTGGATACCAGCTGCCAGTAAGACATTGAACCGTTGATCGCTACCCATTGAGCCCAACAATCTAGCCAGCTTCCTATCCACCTTATAGTCCATTCATCCAATCCATACTTTTTCCAGGCATATAAGACAGCGCAGAGTAGCTAAGTCTAAAATCTACTAGTATAAGTTATGAAAGCAACTGAAACCCCAGCAGAGGGTTTAGAGCAGGAGTGAGCAAACATTTTGGCCTGAGGACCACATCGGGGTATGGAAATTGTATGGTGGCTCACGAAATTGGGAGTAGGGGTGTGGGAGGGGTGAGGGCTCCGGCTGGGGGTGCAGGCTCTGGAGTGGGGCCAGAAATGAGGAGTTCATGGTGCGGGAGGGGGCTGGGGCAGGGGCTTGGGTTGGGGGGGTTGAGGGCTCTGGCTGTGGGTGCAGGCTCTGGGGTGAGGCTGGGGATGAGGAGTTTGGGGTGTAGGAGGATGCTCCAGGCTGGGACCGAGGAATTTGGAGGCCAAGAGGGGGATCAGGGCTGGGGTTGGGGAACTGTGTGTGTGTGTGTGTCAGGTTCTGGCTGGGGGTGCGGGCTCTGGGGTGGGGTGCAGGAGGGTGCTTCGGGCTGGGACCAATGGGTTTGGGAGATCGGAGGAGGATCAGGGCTGGGGCTGGGGGGGTGGGGTAGGCTCTCAGGTGCAGGCTCTGGGCAGTGCTTACCTCAAGCAGCTCCAGGAAGCATGTCACCCCTCCGGCTCCTATGCAGAGGCACAGCCAGCCCAATGGAAGCTGCGGGGATGGCGCCTGCGGATGGGACAGAGTGCAGAGCCGCCTGGCCATGCCTCCTCATACTACATAGGAGCTGGCAAGGGGTCATGCCGGCTGCTTCCCGGAAGCCCCACGGAGCGAGGCAAGCCCCCGACCCTGTTCCCTTGCTGGAGCGCCGGAGTGGAGCAAGCCCCCGACCCTGCTCCCCAGCGGGAGCTGAGGGCTGGATTAAAAGGTATGATGGGCCGGATGTGGCCCACGGGCCCTAGTTTGCCCATCCCGGGTTTAGAGATAATATGCTACTCATTTAAGTGCTGTAGAACTTATAAGCAGCTGGTATAGATTAATCTTTGCTGTTTAATGATTGCTGTAGAGCAGGGGTGGCCAACCTGTGGCTCTGGAGCCACATGCGGCTCCTCAGAAATTAATATGTGGCTCCTTGTATAGGCGCCAACTTTCCAATATGCCGGGGGGACTTCACTGCTCAACCTCTGGCTCTGCTACAGACCCCGTGAGCTTGAAAGTTTCAGGATATATGTCTGATTGTTATCGGGCAAGGGAAGAAGTTGCAAGACTGAAGCGTGGTTATAGTGAGAATAAAAATGATGTTGTGCCACTTTATTTACCCCTAGTGACCTTTCTGAGCAAACTTGCTCAGTTTGTCACCCTTGCTTAATCCTACTGGCCTGCTTGCTTGAGGTGTGTAATTTAGTTTATGGATAAGTAAACTTCACCAATAACCTTTTCATCAGCAGCATTGTGGTAAAAGCAGATGAGTAGGTTTGTGCCTGGGCTGCTCATTTTTTTGACAATTGTGCAAGGTCGGCTTATGAGTCATAAGAATTTTATCTGTTAGCACCACAAATTCTCCTGTGATCTTGAAATTTAGCTGTAGTCTTTCTGTCTTGGTTATCACAAGGATTAAAAGTTCTGCCATTAAAACTGAACTGATATACTAATATGTGAGACAGAAGTCTTCAGCGCCGACACTATGGGACAACAGGAGTGAAAATGGGTTTGTTGGTAAAGTAGATATACAGATGTGCCATTGAAAAAGGCGATCCATATCACTTATCTTATCATAACCGTACTTTAACATTTATCATCCCATTTTCGCATTGTGATATTGGCTATGTAAACCTGAAATTAAAACTTGGCTTTCACTTTCTGGGAATGTCAATCAAATTTCTCTGCTATTGGAGGTGATTCCATTTGCAGATTGAAAAGTATAGTTGCTGGATCACAGTCTCAACTGATCAGCACTCTGGCTTGTGACTATCTGGCTTTGCTTGGAGCAATCTGTGGAGTGTCTACTGTCTGGATTGGTTGTCTGTCTTGGTTTTCTGGTAGCTTTGATAACTAAGTTTAGACTTGTTACTTAATTTTTAACTTCAAAATATTGGAAATATTTCAGCCCTAATTGGATGACCAGCAAGAATGGAGCTGGCTGTGCCAGACTGCTGGCGCAGCACTTCCACTGAGAATGCCTGCGTGTGAAGAAGGGATATAATAGAACACAGGCCTTTCTGTGTTCTGCTTCCCACTGCAGATAGCTAGGGTCAGAGTTTCCCATAAAGCTTGTTTCATCACACTTGTTGAATTGAAAGTACTGTCTAGAATTCATAATGACAAATCAGCAAGGTCTGTTTAAACCAAAATGATACTCAAGCTCCTTGGTTCACAGTGTAATGGGCTCCTTTGGCAGGCTTTAAAAGTCTGGCTTTTAACAGGGATTGAAATTGTTCTTTTCCTCATCTAGGACCAGGGCCTGGAAAATATTCCTGGTCTTGTAAACATTTGTATTAGTCCAGCTCTGGCAGGTTATAAGACATTGAACATATATCATAGACATATATCTGTATCTTGCTTCCTTCCTCCTCCTCCTGTCTGCATGAGGGTTTTGGGTGTAAGGGAGAGGAAAAGAGAAGGGATTAGTAGCATAACTTTTCATTGTTTGTGTGAAAGTGATTCTATGTTGTCTTTGCCCTTTGTAGTGGAAAAGAAGAAGGAAACGATAACTGAATCAGCAGGCCGACAGCAAAAAAAGAAAATAGGTAAGATTTGGGGAGGGGGGAGGTGTGATGCTCCAAAAGTGAGCGGGGGGGCTGTGAGAAGAAGCTGCTGGAGGTGACTTTCCCTTTCCTTCCACCACCCCCACTCCCCCTTAAAACTTTAACACTTTATTTGGGGATGGGAGGAGACTTTGTTCTTGATGGGATGGCTAGAATGTGACTTTCTCTTCTTCCCTGTGGACTGTTGGAGCCTATTTCAAGGGAACTAGCCTCTTCCCTTCTAGATTGACTTTAGGCAAACCCGGTGGCACTGGGATTCCAATGCCTGCCGCTGCATAAGCGGGACTGGTCACATGGACCCAGACCAAGTAGTCTTTTAGCCTTAACTGTTCCCAGATGTTAGCCCTGAGAGCTCATTGCTGCAATGCTTTATCGCAATGCAATAACTGTGGGACTATTGGAATACATGTTAGCGTTTGTGGTCCCAGATTGGATGAAACCTATCTTTTTAGAGGTTAGATTTTTCATTTTTTCCTCATAGCATGACTGTAGGATGGAGTGAAGGGTGTATGGGTGTCGTAACGGCATCTTTATATCTAAATGTGGTCAGATTTCTTTCAAACTTGGCCTCAGTTGCGTTTGTAGCATTTGTTTTGGGGATAATTACATTCCTTTAATGTGTCTTTTCCTTTAAGTTACTGATGTATACTCCTTAACTCCAGTTCAACGTAATGTTTTGTCTGGGGATATGTGAGAGAAAATGTGTTTAGAATGGCCACATTACTCTCAAATGTTAAAGCCATGAGTGAGTGATGCAGAGCAACCAGTTGAATTGTTACAGAAAACTTATCAGTAACATCCTAGACAGATACAGTCCCAATAAGTTTTGTATTTTCGTCCCTCTTCCTGTAAAACCATGTGTCTTCCTTATCAGTTCTGTACAAGGCCCAGAATGATTTAAAATAGCCTTTCCTACATATAAAACTTGTGATCTCTGGACTTCTCCTAGGTGCAGAGCCTTAATTCCTTTCCTTTTCACGTGTGCATTATGATACAGGCCTTAATTACACAAGCACATCTCTTTCCCACAGAATCAGTGGGAAATTCAGTGCATAAGATGGAAGGTGCTTAGTGAAAGAGGAAGCTTTTTGCTATTCCTTCTTATCCTCATTATTCAGTGTGGACTCGCACCTTATTTACAGCTAACTATCCAAACCCTACTGTGACCAAGGAATGCCTTATTTCCCTTTGGACTTCTCACCTATTCATCACTTGAGTATGAGTGCCTCACTAGCACTAATGAAGTTATTTTTACAATGCCCTTTTGTGCTAGTGAAGTGTTAACTGGAGTCCTAAAGCAAGCCTGGGAAATTCTAGCCTAAATGGTTTGTTTGATAAAGTTATAAGTGGGCTTGGAAGGATTAGATATTTATTGGTAAATGTTTGTAAATGTCAATTTCATTGTACACACAAACTGATGAAAAAATATTTCCATCTATGATTGAAGTTTAGATCGGCAAAGTAAGAAAAATGCTTCTTGAGATCTTTATTAGAGTCAAAATCCACCGATTTAGACTTTTGAATTAGGCTTCTTACACATGGTCTTGTGAATGAATAATAAAAAGAGATACCATTTGTGGATTCAAGGATATTTATTTTGTATATTTTCACACGTGATGTTGACTGTTTTAATAGTTATAAAGAATTAACTTTTTGAATCTGTGTCTAGTCATAATTGTCTGACACTCTCCCCCCCCCCCCCCCCACTGAACATTTAAATGGTTAAATCTAAAAAGCTTAAAAATAAACATTAATATTGTGTGTCAAAATTATTTTTTAAAATTTGAATATTGTTATTTCTAGTTATGAGAAACAGGGAGGGGAGGGTTAGAAGAGTTACTATTGCTTCACCAAACACTTCCCATTGTAACCCTCTATAATCAGCTGCTTATAATTTTGATGTTTGAAGGACTCTCCTGGTGCTACTGGCTCACAGCAACAGTGCTTTAGGGCCCACATGTTGTGTTGATACCCCAATATAGAGATGCTGGACTCCCAGACACCTTGCACTGCCACAGACTACTTCCCCAGGCCTCACTCACATTCCCTTTCCAATATCTCTTGTAGTTTTCCACATTCCTATTCAACCCCATATCTGTGGCTTTTCCAGGCTGCCTCTGGATCTTTAGCCACTGAGAGGATCAGGACTGGCGAGATGGGGCAGTGGAAATAGCAGATGGAACATGACAGTTCCATTGGCTGACCTTGACATAGCACAAAAGAGCCCTCCTGAATAAGGGAAATAAAAATAACTTCTTTTTTAAAAAAAAATTTGAAGTGGCCTTTGCGTGAGATGTTATCAGGATGCGTGAAACTTGGAGTTTGTGGTGACTGAAATGGCAGGGGCAATGCAGCGCAGTGTTTCCAAAAGGAGTATCCTAAAGTGTTCTGTTCAAAAACTAGTATACATATTTTACTTAAATATTGCATAGAAAATCCAATCTTTGTATGAATGGTTCCTTAGGCTTTTGAAGTGTGAAACAGTAGGATTTTTGTCCTACTTTAAGTGCAGCTTTGGTGATCTGACCTTGGAATCCCTACAGACACCTCTGTAGTGAAGTATGAGTTAACATATGTAGTGCATTTCTTTACAGCAGTGGTTTTCAAACTTTTTTTCTGGTGACCCAGTGGAAGAAAATTGTTGATGCCTGCGACCCAACGGAGCTGGGGATGAGAGGTTTGGAGTGTGGGAGGGGCTCAGGGCCGGTGCAGAGGTGAGGGCTGCAGGGTGAGGCTGAGGATGAGGGGTTTAGGGTGCAGGAGGGGGCTCCAGGTTTGGGGAGGCTCAGGGCTAGGGCAGGAGGTTGGGCTGTGGGAGGGAATCAGCGTTCTGGGCTGGGGTGTGGGCTCTGAGGTGGGGCCAGGAATGAGGGGTTTGGGATGCAGGAGGGGGCTCTGGGTTTGGGGAGGCTCAGGGCTGGGGCAGGAGGTTGGAGTGCAGAAGGGGGTCAGGGCTCTGGGCTGGGAGTGCAGGCTTGGGATGAGGGGCTTGGGATACAGGAAGGGGCTCCAGGTTTGGGGGGGGGGGCTCAGGGCAGGGTGCTGGAGGGGGTCAGGGCTCTGGGCTGGGGGTGCAGGCTCTGGGCTGGGGTCGGGGATAAGGGATTTGGTGTGCAGGCAGGGGCTCTGGGTTTGGGGATGGGGGGGGTTCAGGGCTGGGGCAAAGGATTGGGTTGTGGGGTGGGCTCCCCTCAGGTGGCTCCCAGTCAGCGGCGCAGCAGGGGTGCCAAGGCAGGCTTCCTGCCTGTCCTGGCACCGAGGACTGCACTGTGTCCCGGAAGTGGCCAGCAGCAGGTCCGGCTCTGCGCAGCTCTTGCCCACAGGCACCACCCTACCCCAGATCCCATTGGCTGGTTCCCAGCCAATGAGAGTGCGGAACCGGTGTTCGGGGGGAGGGGGCAGTGTGTGAAGCCCTGTGGCCTCCCGCGCCTAGGAGCTGGACCTGCTGCTGGGCGCTTCCGGCACACAGCGCGGTGTCAGAACAGGTAAGGACTAGCCTGCCTTAGCCGGGCAGCACTGCTGATGGGACTTTTAATGGCCTGGTTGGTGGTGCTGACCAGAGCCGCTGTGACCCTGTGCCTTACATTCTGTGACCCAGTACTGGGTTGTGACCCGCAGTTTGAAAACCACTGCCTTAATAAGATTTGATGTGCAAATAACATTCTTAGAACAACACTACTTCCAGAATAAAATATGCTGACACTACCTGATTTTTTACAAGCACTATTTGGTTTTCCAGTTGACATGTCTGTATGTCGTCATGCCCATTGTCTGAGTTGTTGTGCATTGCCTCTGAATGTTGACAAACCTCATATACTTGTTCTGCTGCATGTTGTTCCGATTCAAGGACAGTTGGCTGTGTGCAGTTTTCACACTGTAACGTCTGGCATACAGATCTGGAGTCTGTCTTGGAACTATTACTGGCTTGGATATCAAGGAAGGTTTAGACTTGAAAGTGAAATCATTCTGGTGTCTGGGTTGGTATAACCTCTATTCTCTTTCCTGCTTTACAGAGAGGCAAGAGGAGAAGCTGAAGAACAACAACAGGGACCTGTCGATGGTAAGAATGTTGTAAATTAGGGGCAATGCCCAAACTAGTGAAGGGCTAGATCTTGAGCTCTCCAGGAGGTGAAGAATCACCTTTAATTTCTTTATTCTAAAGCACAGATCGTAGGTGCTCATATTCACATATCTCCATGGGCTGCACTTCTGACATCTGCAAGCTACAGTGTGACTCTGAGTTCTACACTAGTCGCCCCTTCACTCCACACATAGCTTCATTAATTCTCATTTCCCCTCTGCCCCCACAATCTCTCTAGTGCTTCCAAAATAAAAGCAGTTTTCCTGACTTTCCACTTACCCACCCCATCTTCCTAGTGAGCCCACTGCATTTGTTGTTTCCCTTCCCTCCTCACAGTTCCTGTGGACTCCCCTTTCTTTATGAGTGGTCAACCTCTTGGTTAACAGGACAGCCCTGAGCACTCCCTTTCCTCCACAGGCTCTTCGTCCCTATGATCCCTCTCATGGCTGTTCCAGTACTTGTCGCTATTCAACCCTTCTAAGAGTTTTCTGCCTGATCTCCTCTCCTACAAGCTGAGATAGTGAGCTGAAAGATTGCCTTCTCTTCTGATCCTGACGATGCTGCACAAAACCCATTACTCAGCATTAAAGCCCTCAAGCCCTAACTGTGGGACTTGCCTTTATTTTTAATCTGTTTGTTTCTCTCTGCATTAGCTGTCAATAATGAATGACTCTGACCTCTCTGGTTGCAGGTTCGAATGAAGTCCATGTTTGCAATTGGCTTTTGCTTTACTGCCCTCATGGGCATGTTCAACTCCATGTAAGTATCAACTCTCTCTGCCCCTCCTCCCCCCACCCTCCGAGCCTTCAAAGTGAATGTATCCCATCCCCTCTCTCCTTTGCTACTTGGACTCATTCTACTGATGTTCATGGGGTCCCACTGAGAACTGCACCTAATTTGTATAAAATGGATCAAACTGCAGCTCTCCTCATCTTCGATATGGAGGTCACAGCACTCATTGCTTCTGCTCAGCTCAGCACGGAGCATTGCATGCAGGGATTCTCTAAGCTGCACTTTAGCCACAACTGAGCATGCTTGCTGTTCTGGAATATATGACCAGGATGAAAGTCTGGCTAATTCAGAATAGCTTTGCAGAGATCAGGCAGCCTTCCACAGTCTTTAGACCTTTCTATCACATCTGCATTGGCTGCTTCATTGCTTTCTAAAGCAGTACTGGCTGTTTTTTTGTTTTTTTTGTTTTTTTTTTCTTCAGAAGCTGAGATGCTTAAAGAAGAAAAGATTTTGGAATTGACTAGGGTATTTATATAAGCTCTACTTTTCATATGGTTATATGTCTAAATAATACTGTCAGAATACCCCCAAAAACAAACAAACAAACAAAAATGCTGGGGGATTTTTGTCCACAATGATTGTGACAGTAGTCCCATGGTTGGCCTCTGAATTTGTGGATGTCTCAAACTTAACTGGTCATTCAAACAAATCTCCCCCGCCCTGCTTATTTGCTCGTGTTGTCACCTTCCCCATCACCAGTAATGCCATCCTCAGTTCCTTATTTGTCCACCTATCCCACAACCATCTTTGTGGTTTCTTCTGTGCAGCCCTTTGTATGGAACACCCTCTCTGAACTGGACCATAAAGACACTTTGCAGTCCCTCCTCAAGTCCCAATTCTGCCATGATGCTTATATGAAACTTAAAGGCTGCATCAAGAGCCACTGAGGGGGATACTTGATGTACTTTGGGAAGGGTGAATGCAGCTTGTCTCAGATGTGTGCTCTTCAGGTTAGGAAATCTCACTATATTTAGACAGTACCTAGTATATTGTGGGTGCTCTGTGATACAAATAATTTATGTGAAGGGATCTTTCAGTCTGGGGCCAGGAGGGACACTTCCTGCTGTTGGTGAAGTGAAGCAAATTCTAGCCCTTTGTATTAGGGTCTGGGCATAAATGCCAGCACTTAAAAATGTTCTGCCAATGACAGTTCTTTGTTGTACTAAGGTCAGTTATAGTGCAGCTTTAGATGCAGAACCAGATCTGTCACTCACCAGCATGAAAAGGTGGGTCCCTCCCCACTGAAGAATCTGCCATTTTGTTTTGTCTTCACAGCAGCAGGCAGACAGGTCTATGCCGCCCCGCTATAGAGCTTTAACAAAAGCACCCTTCCTTCCATAGTGTCTACTTAGGCCCCAAATTCTCCAGCAGTGCACTTGCAGGACAAAGTATGTGCCTCTCGGCTGGAGCCCTTGTTCATCCACCGGGAGTTCAGTATGTTGGGCAAAGAGAGAGGCAGAAATATACACTTTGTACCATTCCCCTCACTGAGGCACTCAGTAGGGATCTGCGTATTTTGAAGGGCCCAGGTTATGCTTACAAGCAGCTCATTCTGGGTGAGGGTTGTTCAGACCCTTATCTCTAGGGAAGGAAAAGGCCCTGGGAGGTGCAGACAAACAAGCACAATTGGAGAAGCAGTCAACCATCTGGAACCACCCGCTGCTCCTCCTATACATAGTTGGAAACTGCACTACAAGGCCAGCGTTCTGCATCCACCTGGCAGAAGCAGTTGTGTTCTGTGTGCTTTGCTTTACGGAGGGCCTTGGATTGTGGTCCCAATTCTCTCTCTCTCCTTCTCTTTCCTCCCTCCCCTCCCCCACCTCTCTGTGCAGGGGTTCCATGTCTGTCCAGCTGCTAAAACTACTTTTGAAGGTTATTACAACTATGTATCATTCCATCCTAGAACCTACTGATGCTTGTGATTAAACTTTGAGCCTACTGACTCTTGATGTGGCGTTGAAAGTTTCATTCTTGGGGGGGCCATCTTCTCAGTCTCTGGAGTACAGTCTGCTACCGCCGGATTCCCCTATACTGTACTCACATGAGCCCATTAGAACTTGAGCCTCACTCAGTCTTGACTTTTAAAATTATCTTCTTTTTTTGTTTTTTCTTTTTTTTAAGTTTAAATCATGCCATGTTGCTGTCTGTTTTCTAAAGCTATCACAGGAAGGTGAAGTTGCACATCCCAGACGTCCAGAGAGCTCCGTTACTATTTAAACAGGACTAACCCTTTTAGCAAGTCCAAGAGACTGTCTATGGCACTTAAAGAAAAATCTAAAGGTTTGACAGTTTTGGCTTAATGGCAATCTAAGTGGCTAAGACTGTGCTTCCAGTCTTATGAGATGGCTAGTGTACCTGTGTGTGAAGGGCAGCTTCAGTGACTTGTATCAGTGCCATGCCCTCATCTGAAATCTGTAGGGCTATTTGGGGAGGAGGGAGAGAGCTGGTTGACACCTTCACCAATTGCTGTTCTCTTGACATGGTATCAAGAAGAGATGTTGGTTGCAGGAGAACAGTGTTCAATCACTGTTTAGCTGGGCTCCTCAGGCCACTTCCTGGGAGGTCATGGCTACCTAGCTACCTACAGAGGTGCTCTGGATTCAGGGTTGGGAAGGAGAAAAGGAGATTGCTTGTGCTTGGAACAAGAGTCAGTGTATTGCTTCATTCACCCACTTCTTTTCCCCCCACTGTTGGAGAGCCCAAGGCCTAAAGTTTTTGGGGAAAGGGACTATAGGTTGTCTGGAGTGAGCATGCTGTGTTTCTTTGGACAATAGAATGTAGGTTGGCCATATACCCCTTCTGTCAGCTACTGCCTAAAAGCAATGGCCATACATTTAGGCATATGACTCCTACAGAGAGGCTTTGTACATGCAACATTATATTATATATTATATATATATACACAGAGAACGGTAACTAGCCCCTTTCTTGCTGTTTGAAAATGGAAGCTATAATACACGATACAGGGATGGGAAGGACAGGTGCAGGAAGGCTGGCTTGAACACTAAAAACAGAATGCCAGGTTGAGGATCTAGTATGAGGATCCTGATTATCCATTCAGGGCAATCTCTTTGTAGGTTGGTGGGATCCAGGCAAAACATATGTCTGCTAGGAGTAGGGCGATCTGCAGGTGAATACTAGACTGGGATCCAGGCAGATAGGGCTATCTAGTGAGAGAAGTTACCTTGGTTCTCTCTGGACATTAACATCTTACTCATAAGTCCTGATCCATGCTTAAAGCATCAAACCTTACAGAATTCCCTACAAGAGTGTACCTTAAAACCTAGGTCACCTGCCAGAAGAGAAGGTAGGTATCTCAGGGTATCACCTCTGAGCTACTCTGCGTTACTCCTACTGTGGGAACATAGAATCCTAAAACACTGGGGATGTTACAGGGAGACAAACATCCGTTCCTAGCCCCACTGCCAAACTGCTTGTGAGATGTCGGCACATGTTAGAACCATAGCTCTGTGTGAATGCCTCTCCACAGGAAAGAATGCTCATTTAGGAGCTCTTGATACCAGAAACACCTGTTAGAAAATCAGCACTCAAGGAGAAAATAACATCAAACTCTGAGCAGACACTGATGCAGCATGATATGCACACTGCTTCAAAGGGTAGTGTTGGCTGTCTGGTTTCAGAGGCTGAATCTCTTCAGTCTGTCTAAATTCACACCATGTCTCCATCTCTGGAATGTAGTACTGAATGCTTCCCATCTCCTGGAGCTGTACAGGTACCTTGGGGGAATATACAATGTCCCCCGCTTCTGAAGAGCGAATGCAGAGAAGGAGTATTGTATGAAAAGGAATTCTCTTCTTGGCGGTTGCCCACATCCCTTTTGGTAACTGATAAATGTAGCAAATCTGGAGAGAAAAAAAACAGAGTTGGACTTTGTTTTGTCTTCTGAAAGCTGAGCATGCACCTCTAGTACAAAAATCCATCAGTCTGCATAAAGTAACTGTATTACAACAGGCTGGTAATTCAGTCTCTTGACTCAAGTGTTACAGTACTCTGGGAGAAACCTATGTGTCACTTGGCTTTTAAATAGCAGGTGTCAGCACTTGAGGATGTTGATTAGAAAGTTCTTAGTCTGTGTCCCACAAACCTTGGTCAGCAATTTATCCAACCAGTAATGGTTAATAGGTTGAGCTCCAGGAGGGACCCCTTGTCATTCCACAGCATCTGTTGAGGGAAGCCTGCACAGTCCATCCAGTGGATGGCAGGCCACTTTGATATGCAGGGGCTTGAGGATGGCAGGTGTGTATATATTAGTCTCTCTAGTATTGTGCATGTGAAAGTGGGGCGACATTTTTCTGGGCTTTTGACTTGATCTTCCATCTGGTTTTGTCCTCTTGGAGGCCTGTTTCATTTAAAACACTTAATCTGTTTTTCTGCAATCCAGGGACCCAATTACTGTCCCAGACTGAAGCCATTCTCTAGGCTGGGTACTTGGTTGACGTCTCACATTAAGTGATCTCTTCTCTTCCAGATTTGACGGCCGGGTGGTGGCAAAACTTCCTTTTATCCCCCTCTCCTATATCCAGGGCCTGTCCCATCGCAACCTGCTGGGAGAGGATTACACTGACTGCTCCTTCATCTTCCTCTACATTCTCTGCACCATGTCTATCCGACAGGTGAGTGCTGAGCTGCTTCCTATGGGTGGGGAATGGGGCAGGTATTGATCTGCCACCCAGTAAGGAGTAGCAGGTGCCCAATAACCAATTTAGCACATGTAGTCTGTCTTTGATCTACGTTTGTTTGAAGCTTTCATGTTGACCTCTGGTTCCCATAGGCTTGGCTGTCAAAGGAAATGTAGTGCAGAAAAGTCTCACTTTATAGGAGGTCTTCTCTCAGCCCATGAGGGGGAGACCTGGCTAAAATCAGTAGGATTACTCCAGGATATTCAGACTGAGCCAGTGGAAATAGCTTCCACCCTGCTATGTGTCTCCAGGTAACTTTGTGGCTTGACAGGATCATTGTTGGCAAAGAACAAGTTGCATGATTTACTGACTTCACTGCAGGCTTCAGAAGATGCCTGGATTGCTAAGAAAAAGCCCTTACTAAAAACCTGTCAGTACAGTCATATCAGAAAGAAAAACACTCCTCCTTTAGTGAACCCTGAGGTCATGTCTACACTGCATGTGGAAGTGAGCCATCTAGCCCAAATTCTCAGATTCATGGTAGTGGGGCTTGTACTAGCACTCTGAAAATGGTTCTGTGTAGATGTTGTGGCTCATGCTTTGAAGCCAGCGGGGTGGGCTTGAGACCCTGAGCTGCAACATCAAAGCATGATCTACATGCTATTTTTAGAGCATTAGCCTGAGCCCTGCCAGCACAAGTCTGTGGACCCAGGCTGGGATGCTCATTCCCAGATGCAATGTAGCCTTAATGTAAGCTGCCTTTGTGCTCCAAAAGGCTCAATTTGTGTCCAAATATCTGCTGAGGCAGCAAGGAAGTCTGGGGTCAAACCTGCATTTTTCTCAAGTGCCTTATTCTCTTCCCTCCCCTTGCCTGCTTAATACATGACACTCTCTGAATGCTGAATAGCTTTCCCTTCCGAGTATTGTCTATTCCCAATCACCAGTGGGTGGAGTAATTTATAGAATTGGGGTCTGGTGTGACAAAATGCAAGACCATGCTAGAGAACACTGTTAAGAATTTAACACCATGGTGGACTGTGACCCATACACAGGCCCTTCTGCTACAAGGGAGAACTGCTGGCCCTGAAAATGGGAAGTTTCTTTGTGGTTGGGAATAGCTTGCCACAGTGATGCCATCATTTTATCCTCTGCAATGCACTGAAGCAGGGATAATGGTGAAGTAGCTGTTTAACTGACAGTGGATCTGCTATTAGTGTCCGTCTGTATTGGTGAGGACCAGTGGGACTTGAGTGCTGCTGAAAGTGTGTTCTGCTTGTTGATTTTCCTCCAGGGAGTGGTGAGAGGCTAATAGACTCTGGAAGCTGGATTGATGTTGATGCACTTAGATGGTTCTCTATTTTTATCTTTCCTCTTGCTTTGGTTCACTTCCTGAATGCTTGCTGCTTATTTCTCCTTGATCTGCAGATCTCTGTTGCTTTTTCCTCTGGAGGTGCCAAGGGACTTAGAAACCCTTACAGCAGGTCAGCAGAGGAAATGACTCTTGTGCCAACTTCTAACAGAGGGGTCAGGATGGGCTTGGTGAAGTGGCTCAATAATGGAATGAAAGCTCCTTTACCCCAAAATAAGTGCATATTAATGGATCAAACAGATTCTCTCCCTCCTTCCACAGCAGGATCCTTCATTAAATCAGATCTGTGTCCAGTCTTGTGTAAAGGAACAAGGCAAACAAATTAGCAAAAGCCATCAAGTCCACCGACCCCTTATTAAATGCTCTCAGCACAGCAGGTCTTGTCCAGTGCTCTTTCCCTGGCCTGGAACTAGAACAGCAGGTGCTGTTGTGTGCTGAAGGGTTTGTCTAGCTTTTGTGGTTTCTGTGTCACCCACTGGGAAGCATTTGTGTTGTTTCTACAGTGACTGCCCCCCAGTGAATCTCACACCAGATAGCAAGTGCCTTACAGGGGAAACTCTCCTTGCCACCAATTTGTGTTACAATGTGGCTCTACGCCTTTCCATTCTAACACAATAGACTTTCTTTTGCACCCTTGAAAGGCCAGGAGTAGTGAGAGTGAAACTCAGATTGTGCTGGCTGCTGTATGTCTGCTCTGCACAAGTTGGATACTTGGGGAATTCAGTGGCTGAAAAATCCCAAGTGGCTTTGTTGTAAGTTTTTAAAATAAAAAAATCCCATGGTAAATTCCAGTTTTGACTATTTCCTGCTGTCACCTTCTGCAATGAAACAGACTAGAAGCAGCACGAAATGAATGGCTAGGCATAAACATGGTTGTTCAATGCTAGGTGTTCAGCTTGTTCAGTCCAACAAGCCTTCCATAGAAAATTCCAGTAAGGGTCTTTACTTGTGACAGAGAGTCCCTGCTAATGGCCTGGTGGGGGGGAGTAGCACCATTGCCTTGGAAAGGGTTTTTCAGCTGTGTAGCTTCATATGCTGCAGCCTCTCTAGTTTAACACTTTTTTTTATTCCCTGTAGAACTGATGTACTTTGTACTCCTAGCACTACATTAAAAGAGGTAGCTGCTCCTTTCATACTCAAGTTTTTACCTCTAAACTGTAGTTTAAACTGGCCCCCATAGAGCTGGGAGGTGAAGGAACCCCTCTACATTCCATGTGGGCAATAGCCCAAGAGAAGAGCTGCATAGAGGTGGGCCGCTGGAATTAAATAGTGGGAGAACAGGGGAATATCCCAGGGTCCATTTGGGGGGAGGGGTGTGGGAGAGAATCCCCAGAACTCATTAAGTTGAGGCAGAGCCTGGGTTTAGTTCAGGGTGTGAGTGTCTCAATCTGCTTTGGGGGAGGGAGAGGACTAACTGGTGGGGATCAAGTGCTGCTGATTTAAACAGGCATTGCTTATGGGATGGGGAGTGGTAGCACAGCTACTCTTCACCTTGAGGAAACTCCTCAAGCCATGCTCGACACCTTTTTGCCTGTGACCTGGGGCCAGCATCTCCTGAAATATCCAACTTGCAGTGAGTAACTTCCTCTGCACTGTTCCCATCTCCCCCTGCACGTAAATCCTGTCCAGTGGTTCCTCATGCCTTCCTGTTTGGAGAGAGGGCTGCTGCTGGGAGAGGTTTTCTACTGGCTATTGAGCTGCTGCCTTTCAGCTGAGGAAGTCTGCTGCTGAATTGGGTGTGATGCAGAATGTCAGTTATATCCCCTGCCCCTCCTCCTGTTAGTGCACTAACAGCCTTCACCTGTCCTGTTTATCTTGAGTAATAAATCTTTATTACACAGAGGCTTGCCAATATTTAGTTTCCTTTTCACACATGCTTGAATTTTAGACCTGTCCTCTTCCCCTACTCAAGATCTGCTCCTGGTGGGAGTGGGGGCCAGCGATTCCCCCTGCAGACAGGAGACGGAGCACATCTTTCTTTCCCACAAACTGTCCTGATTATTGTGGGGCAGGAGGTCAGTCCTGGTTAGTTTTCTTCTCCTAGGGCACTTAAAAGTTTTGCACAGAAATGACATCCATTCTCTCTGCACTGATTGTGGGATGGAAAGGATTCAAAGAAGAAGACAAGGGGCGGGGTGGTGGTGGGAGACTAGTGTAATACAAATGTTCTTGCTCCCCTGCTGCTGCTTTCTTCCGCTCCCATCAGTAACAGTGTGCTGCCCACAGCATCCTTTTTAGAGAAGAAGAGTGTGTGCTATGCTGTGGGAACCCAACATAGTGCAGGCCTCCATAATACTTAGTCCCAGCATCAGTGTCTGGGACCTTCTGTGCAATTTTAACATCACTGTCGTGCAAAAATCATTTATCAGCATGATGCTAGCTACATGTCTGCTGGAGAGAGAACTCTACAATTGTGGGAAAGGAAAGGCTGTCCAGAGAGTGTGTAGTATTCGGATTGGTTATAGTTTGGCTCAGGTCTAGTTGGCACAGGTCAACACGTCTGTTTGCCTCTACTCTCATAATCCGTCCTCCCACCAATGAGATCTGTCTGACCAGCTAGAACGTAGAGGGCTGAGTGATGACATCGACAAGAGTCGGGAGGATGCAGTGCAAGCTTCCCCTTTTGCTCTATCGGTGCACCTCAGTCCTGATCCTGCAGTACCCCCTCCTGGTCAATTGAGTCCCTTTTCAATAGCTGTTCCCTTTCTTTATTAATATCTGGAGCAAATAGTACTGGGACAAGAGACACCAGATGAAGCCTCCCACAGCAAAGTATTTTTGTGTTATATACAGATCTTACTCCTAAAATGATGCAACACATCTTAGTGTGTTCCCTGTCTAGCAACTATCCCACAAGTAGGAAGGTGAAGCAAGAACTATCAATTTACTTAGGGACCTTTCATTGTGTTTAATGTTTTTGTTAGTTAAACCAGTGGTCTCCAAAATGGGCTGTGAAAGAGGATCCTTTGGGGTGCGCGGCAGGAGGAGCGCTGCCGGAGCAGCGCTGCCTTTTTTTTTTTTTTTTTTTTTTTTCCCCTTCAGCAGTTTGGCCGGGAGTCCAAGTGCCTTTCTGTCTCTCTTCCCTCCCCCAGCCCCTTGGCAGTTCGGCCGGGAGCAGGGGGTGCGTGCTCAAAAATTTTTTACTGATGGGGTGCGCGATCAAAAGTTTGGAGACCACTGAGTTAAACTATAGTGTACATGTATCTTATCACAGGTGGGGGTGGTAGCATCTCCTTTTATTAAAGTTCGCTAGTATTTCCTGTTACAAGGCCCTGTTTTTAGTTATTGATAACCTGGCCAAATTTTAACCCTTTGGGCTGAAATTTTCCATGCTATTAGTTACCTCTGGTAGTGCGAGTGGCAGAGGTCTGTGGGTTGGATCTAAAGGTTCCAACCTTGCTGACGAATCATGTGGGCATCAATATAATGCCACATGATGGAATTTTTTTTTTGTTTGCTTTTTTAAAAACCCAGGAGATTACACACAGGTTTTTGTGTTAAAAGAACATTACTAAAGTTGCAAATCCAAGCACTCAGAAGTTAGGAAATGCCAGAATTAAGGTTGCCTGTGCATATGTGTTATGATACAGCCCAGGGATCGGCAACCTTTGGCACGCCGCCTGCCAGGGTAAGCCCCTGGCGAGCCGGGACGGTTTGTTTACCTGCAGCATCTGCAGGTTTGGCTGATCGCAGCTCCGATGGCTGCCATTCCCGCAGCCCCCATTGGCTTGGAACAGTGAACTGTGGCCAGTCGGAGCTGCGATCGGCCTAACCTGCGGACACTGCAGGTAAACAAACCGGCCCAGCGCACCAGGGGCTTTCCCTGACAGGCTGCGTGCCAAAGGTTGCCAATCCCTGATACAGCCTTTAATCACATGACCACACGCTGTTTTTTCCACAGGACGCTGCCTCATTCAGTGAACAGGATGGACAGTGCTCACTTCATTAGCAACTACTTACCATGTTTTCTCCTTGTTCAATGGGTGGCCCCAGACCTTGGTTACTCTCACTAGTCAAACCTTGTTCTGAAGACAGAACTATTAATCTCCTCAGGGGCTTTTCTCTCATACTCAACACTACACCAGCTTTGTGCTTTAATAAACATTACTGATCTTATTTTCACAATACTCCTGTGAGATGAGGGGTATTGGCCCCATTTTACAGATGAGTAACTGCAGCCCAGAGAGATTAAGATCAAAAGTATTCACTAATCTTAGGTGTCCAGTTTGAGATGCTGAGGACCTAATTTGCAAAGTACTTAGCATTATACGGCTTTATATGTTCAGAGCACAGCTCCCATTTACTTCAGTTGCAGCTATGAGTGCTCAACATGTCTGCAAATCATAAGAACAGCCATACTGGGTCAGACCAATGGTCCATTTAGCCCAATATCCTGTCTCCTGACAGGGGCCAATGCTAGATCCTTCAGCATGAATGAACAGAACAGGCCACTTTATCAAGTGAGCCATCCCCTTTTGCCTAGTTCCAGCTTCTGTCAGTTGGAGGCTTTGGAACACCTAAAGCATGGGGTTGCATCCCTGACCAGCTTTGCTAATAGTCCTTGATGGACCTATCCTCCATGAACTAATTCTTTTTTGAACCCAGTTATACTTTTGGCCTTCACAACATGTGGCAATGAGTTCCACACGCTGACTCTGTGTTGTGTGAAGAAGTACTACTTCCTTTTGTTTGTTTTAAACTTGCTGCCTATTCATTTCATGGGTGATCCCTGATTTTTGTGTCAAGTGAAGGGATAAATAACCCTTTTTTTCCCCACACCATTCATGATTTTATAGATCTCTATCCTATCCCCTTAGTCATCTCTTCTAAACTGAACAGTCCCAGTTTTTTTAAATCCGTCCTCAGATGGAAGCTGTTCCATACCCCTAAATAATCCTTTTTGTTGCCCTTCTCTGTACTTTCTCCAGTTCTAATATATCCTGCTTGAGATGGTGTGATCAGAACTGCATGCAACGTTCAAGGTGTGGGCACACCATGGATTTATATACTGTCTTATATTTTCTATCCCTTTCCTAATGGTTCCTATTGTTCTGTTAGCTTTGTTGACTGTCGCTGCACATCAAGCAGATGTTTTCAGAGAACTGTCCATAATTACGCCAACATCTCTTTCTTGAGTGGTAATAGCTAATTTAGACCCCATCATTTTGTATGTATGGTTGGGATTACATTTTCCGATGTGTAATGCATTGCATTTATCAATATTATATTTCATCTGCCGTTTTGTTGCCCAGTTACCCAGTTTTGTGAGATCCTTTTGTATCTCTTTGCTGTCACCTTTGGACTTCACTATCTTGAATAGTTTTGTATCGTCTGCAAACTTTGCCACTGCACTGTTTACTCCTTTTTCCAGATAATTTATGAACGTTGAACAGCACAGCTCCCAGCACAGATTCTTGGGGGACCCTGCTATTTACCCCTCTCCACTGTGAAAACTGGCCATTTATTTCTACCCTTTGTTTACTATCTTCCTATCACAGGCCTCAGGTTGGGCACCCAGTAAATGAGGCATACATAATTAGTGGCCATTTGTGAAAAAACTTGGTTTAAGTGACTTGTGCAGCATCACACACGAGCTCTGTAATAGAGGCAGAGATAGAATGCAGTTCTGCAGGGCTGCATTCAACTGTCTTAACCATGAGAATATCCTTGCTCTTCCTTCAATTTCCTGCCTTATTCACTATGCACCTTCCAACTTCTGCAACAAATGAAGTAGACCATAATCTTGTTCACTACACAGCCCTGATTGATCCCCAGAGCAGGCTGGAAAAAATACTATGTGGTCCTGTAATTAAAGATTGTGTCGTCGTGCATATGCACAAGGGGGCCAAATTAAGGTTACACTGACAACCTTAATTCTGACATTTCCTAACTTATGGGTGCTTGACTTTGCAACTCTAATGTTCTTTAACATAGCTTTGTGTGTAATTGTAAAAAGTAGAATGTTTGCAATCGGCAAATGCTATAAAGCCGATGTGACTTCCCTTTAACCTCCTTTCCTTTTTCAATTGCTTGTAACTCTTACATATTTGTATTTGGGCTGAAATTTTCCATACCCTCTGCCCAAAAGTGACTTCTGTCTTGTGTGTGTAAAATTTTTGGTTCTCTGCACTATGTGAGTGTCAAAGTAATGGGGAAGTTCTCCGTATGTTCCACTTCAAAGCACAAAAATCTCATGACTCTAAAAGGTAGAAGCTGGAAATTTCCTAGTTGGCTTGTGTTGACAATCTTCTTGAGGCAGGCATTCAAGAGTGAAGAAACGCCGTTCAGTAGTTTATCCTCTTTTTGGTTTGTCCATATTCAGATTTTCCATTTTGTCCCTCCAGCACCATTTAAACTTGCATCATTTAGAACACTGGTATTGATTATAGTGAAGGATGCCCTCTGCTTATATCCTGCTTCTAACATGATCCAGTGTTGAAACTAAATAAATGTAGTTTAATTGCACTGTGCTGTTTTTAACGGAGCTTCACACAAATCTCAGTACAATACTAATCTTTAAGCATTCTGCTGTGAGTATGACTTTCCTGATGAAAATGCTTGTTTTTTGTGGGGTTTTTTTTCCCCCAATCCTAATGTTCCATTAACACTAGTGTGATGTTGCATTAAAACACTAAAAGAACAGGAGTACTTGTGGCACCTTAGAGACTAACAAATTTATTAGAGCATAAGCTTTCGTGGACTACAGCCCACTTCTTCGGATGCATATAGAGTGGAATAAATATTGAGGATATATAGATATATAGATAGATAGAGAGACACACACACACACACACACACACACATACAGAGAGCATAAACAGGTGGGAGTTGTCTTACGTGTTTATGCTCTCTGTATGTGTGTATATATATCTCAATATTTATTCCATTCTATATGCATCTGAAGAAGTGGGCTGTAGTCCACGAAAGCTTATGCTCTAATAAATTTGTTAGTCTCTAAGGTGCCACAAGTACTCCTGTTCTTTTTGCGGATACAGACTAACATGGCTGCTACTCTGAAACCTGTCATTAAAACACTGTGTTCTAATGTTCAAAAATCTAACCAGTGGACAAAGGCAGAGACGAGGTCATCTGCAAAAATTTATTTTTGTTGATAGGTAGAAACAACCAGGAGTCCTTGTGGCACCTTAGAGACTAACACATTTTGTGGGCTAGAACCCACTTCATCAGATGCATGGAGTGGAAAATACAGGAGCAGGTATAAATACATGAAAAGATGTGGTTTACCTTAATGTGAGGTCAGTCTAAGGAGACAACTCAATTGACAGTGGGATACCAAGGGAGGAAAAATAACTTTTGAAGTGGTAATGAGAGGGGCCCATTTCAGACAGTTGACAAGAAGGTGTGAGTAACAGTAGGGGGAAATTAGTTTTGGGGAAATTAGGTTTAGGTTCTGTAATAACCCAACCACTCCCAGTCTCTATTCAGGCCTAATCAGATGGTGTCCAGTTTGCAAATTAATTCCAGTTCTGCAGTTTCATGTTGGAGTCTGTTTTTGAAGTTTTTTTGATTGAAGAATTGCCACTTTCACGCAAAAGAATAAATGGACAAAAATCTGACATCAGGAATCATAACATTCAAAAACCAGTAGGAGAACACTTCAGTCTCCCTGGTCACTCAATAACAGACCTGAAAGTGGCAATTCTTCAACAAAAAAACCTTCAAAACCAGACTTCAATGTGAAACTGCAGAACTGGAATTAATTTGCAAACTGGACACCATCTGATTAGGCCTGAATAGAGACTGGGAGTGGTTGGGTTATTACAGAACCTAAACCTAATTTCCCCAAAACTAATTTCCCCCTACTGTTACTCACACCTTCTTGTCAACTGTCTGAAATGGGCCCCTTTCATTACTACTTCAAAAGTTATTTTTCCTCCCTTGCTATCCTACGGTCGATTGAATTGTCTCCTTAGACTGACCTCACCCTTGGTAAGGTAAACTGCATCTTTTCATGCATTTATACCTGCTCCTGTATTTTCCACTCCATGCATCTGATGAAGTGGGTTCTAGCCCCCGAAAGCTTATGCCTAAATAAACGTTAGTCTCTAAGGTGCCACAAGGACTCCTCATTGTTTTTGCTGATACAGACTAACACCGTTACCACTCTGAAACCTGTTGAGCAGTAGGTATACTGTACCATGTGTCTCAGGAGAGAAAACACTGTTTCTATCTACCTCATTAGCACAGTAATCAGCTCTGTACTCAGACTTGTGGCAGGAGCTCAGCAATTCCTGTGGTGGCCAGGTGGGTGACCCAGTTCTGATTGTATTGTGTGAGATCCTTCCTGTCTCGTTTGCAGATTCTCGGGCTCTAATTACAGCCTCCCTTGACGGTGGTTTTTGGAATGTGAAAACAGCGACGTGCTGCTCCTAGATTTTCTGCCTGTAAGCAGAGAACAGGAACCTGCTACTGCGTATGCATTGTAGTTGAATTGCAAAGATATCTAATGTTACTATCTTAATTTAAAGAAAACAAAATAGGCAAAGGCTGCAGCCTGCAACAAGAACTGTATTACCTACCCATTGGCTTTATGACTTATGTAGGTGAAGATAAAATTGAATTGTAGCCCTGGACTGGACCCCACTCCAACTGTGGGAAGCTTGATCAGGAAACAAACTCTGGAGCTTAGGCCCACCTCCAATTGCAGTTAATGATACATATAAATCAGTTAATCTCTCTGGGTTGCATTTCTTCCAGGCCCTTTTGCATGGATACAGATATATCACATATATACACTGGCTAAACTGAGTTGTAAAACCCTGGAGGTTGAAGTTAATGAGAGGTTTGCCACTGGTCTAAACGGAACCAGGATTTCACCTCTCTATTGGCTTCCTTCTCACCACACCACCATCACATCATTCTGTTTTTTGTTTTCACAGAATATTCAGAAGATGCTTGGCCTGGCTCCTTCGCGGGCTGCCACTAAGCAGGCAGGGGGCTTCCTGGGTCCCCCTCCTCAAGCTGGGAAATTCTCTTGAAGTATATTCATGCACCTTCCACAGCAGCTCCCATTGATGTCAATATCAAAGACAGATTGCCCTTGGTTTGTAACAAGATCAGATTCCACAGCAGGCTTTCTATTAATTTGAAGCAGCCTTTGGGATGGGTTCTGTCTTCACAGAAGCATCTTTGTATTGGGCGTGTTCTACAAGCAGCTTGTCACGATTGAAGCAAAGTTCTTGGCAGATAACGTGAGATGTGTTTTGTGTGTCTGTGTAATAAACATTTAAGCCCCTTGCATTTAAAATGTAGTAACCTAATCACACTGCAGGGACAGTTGAACTGTCTTGCTTTATAGAACTACTGTAAGGATAATAAAACCTTATTTGGAGCCATGATAGGGAACCTGAATCAGGTGACAAGGATCTGTAAAATAAACAGATTTTGGAAAGTCTTGCACCATCATGCTGTAGTACTGATTGTGTCCCAGTTCTCTTAGACAAACTGGCTAAATACCTCTATGTATTAGAAACCCAACTATAGGGAAACTAGGCATGTTCAGTGCCATTCTATGAATGGGAGGAAAAATACATGTAAAGTTGGAGTTTGTTTCCTCAGTAGTGCAGTACCCAGGCCACCGTGCCATGCTGCAGTTAGAGGTCGTTGGTGCTATACTTCTGAACGAATGAAAGGAGTTCAGCTTGGCAGTGGTTTATGTAGCATTACGGTGTCCACGTTTTAGCCGTCTGCTTAGCTGGAATCTGTTCAATTGCAGTCATACTTTAAACAAACCTGGCCTTTAGTCTTATCTTGATTAAACAGTTACATAAGCTCTTGTTTGTTGTATGCCAGTGATACCATCTGCAACTACCCTTTACTACCTAAGGGTTACGATGTACACACACAGCGTGTACCGGACCTAGAATGCTGCTGTGCTATTCACTGTACTTCTAAAGCTGAGTGATCGGTTTGCATGTCTTAAAGGCCTCAAAATTTGTTACCACTCACCACTATGTTCTTAGTTCAGTTCCTGATGCTATTTCTACATTGCCAGATATTTACTTAGTTTAGTCTTATTAGCTGGAGCCCAACTCACTTTATTTATGAGGGGACTTAAAAAATAAATCTTGAAGCTAAACTTTTATCAGGCTCACTATAGACAAAGTTCTAGAACTGCTGAGAGGTGGAATTGCCTTAAGTATCAGCTCTGTACTTCTGCCGCCGCAAATTATAAACCACTCCAGAGGATGGAAGTCTCTACCTGTCTTTGGAGGTATTTATGTTACACCTATCATCCATAGTACCTCTGCACTAACAACTGAACTAAATATGATATGTGCTTGGTTAAATGATGTGCTCGAGGTAAATTCAAGACTCCCTGTATGTGGCAATGTGGGGCATATCCACTGGATTATTTTAAATGAATAATGGGAGAGTTCTGAATAATAAACCCTGCCCTTGAATCCTATCAGAGAGTGCCTGTGCATATATAAACTTGGTTTAAAACTGGTTAAGGTTGCTTAAATGCCACACACCCTTTAACACAAGCCCTTTAAAAACAAAGAAATGCCAAGTTAAGGGACATATTTTTATCATCATATGAAGAGGGCACAGCATTATCAGCCAATAATGCCAGATTCTGCATCTCTGTAAGAAACTTTTTTGCCTCCAAGAAAATAACTACGGGTACATGCAGCACACAAAGGTCCCTCACATTATCATACAAAACCTTCAGCAAAATTAACAAGTATTCAGACTTGAAACTTGTGCACTGGTTAGGTGTGTGGTGAGATGGGTTTAGAGGAAGTATGAAATCGTAGTTAAGATTTGTATTATAGTTCATTGTGTTGTGTTTGTTTCCTTATCTGTTAGAGACAGAAAGGAGATAATTCCTTGTGCAGATGCAGAGTGAGCAAACTATAGGCCACATCTTACAGTTGTTACATAGACAAAGTTCCCGTGAAGTTCCGGGGCTCATTTGGTCTTGTATAGAAACTACAAGATCAGGTCCTATTGGACTTATTTTGTATAAACACTTATAATGGACTCAGTCATGGACTGCCATTAATTCCCATGTTCCCACTGAGCTAAAATCATGAAATTTGATTCAGTGGTAGTCATGATATAGAATCAATTATGTCTTAAGCAGGATCTGTTAAAACAGCTTGAGTTCCAGCTTTGTCTCCCTTATTTATCTGGCACCACACCCTGTCTGGACCTCTTATACAGCTAATGGCTCAATAATGCGCTGCAAGTAGGTCATTCCACTGAGTACAGGAAAAATCTCACATTTACTCCTGAGGGAATTCTATGCAAAAAACAAAATTAATAATTCTGCACACTATTTTAAAATTTTGCAAATTTTATTTGTCAATAAATTAATGTGGAGGCACCAGCATGGCTATGGGGAGCACAGGCCACTGGCTGCACTGAGTTGAGAGATCACCCTGAAGCTCCCCCCTCTCAGGACAGGGAGTTGGCAGTGAGGCTGGACCCAACCCTGACACAGTGATAGGGCCTTGCCTGCCCCAGAAATACGCTAACGCCCTGCCCTTCATTATCAGGTGCACCAGATGTGGGCAGGCAGGCTCGGCCCAGCAGGATCCAAATGCAGAGAAGCTTAGTGGGGGGAGGATCCAGGTGAGAGGGTTCTATATGGAGCAATCTGGGTGTGGGGGATCTGGGTGCAGAGGGGCTCATTGGGGGTTCTGTGTGTAGGGGCAATGGAACTCTATGGGGGTACAGGTAAAGGTGTTCAGAGCTCAGCAGTGGGGAGTCTGAGTGTGGGGGGGATGGGGCTCAGCAGGGGGGGTCTTAGTGTGGGGAACTCAGAAGTGGGAGCTGGGGGAGTGGGCTGGGGTGGAGGTCCAGGTCCAGCTGTTTGGAGCTCAGTGGGGCAGGGATCCAGGTGTGGAGGGTTCGTTGGGATGGTCAAGGTGCAGGGGGCGTGGAGCTCTATAGGAGTGTGGGGGGGGGTCGAGATGGGCCTGCTTAACAGGTGAGGTCCTGCTGCTCCTGAAAGGACACTGCATGCTGGGCTCCCTTTTCTCCCCCACCATTCCCCATCCCATCCCCTTTCCCACTCCCTCTTTCCCTCCCACATCCTCCTCCCCATCACACCCTCTTTCTTCCCCACTGCCTTTCCCCGTCCCATCCTTCTCCCATTTCCCCACCCAGGCCCATCGCAGGCACTAACCGTTGTACAGAAAACAGAATGGTGGCCATGCAGGGCACCCAGCACACATAGAAGGGGAAAACAACCAGCACTAGGACCCAGGAGGTGGCATCCAGCTGCAGAGTCAGTGAACTATAGAGGGCAGATCTGTGCTGCAGAAATGGGGAGGGAGGTGCATTGGCATGTGACCCCGTGTGCCCCCCCCCATGCCTCACCTCGCTTTGGGGAGCACACAGGGTCCCTACCCTCCCAATGACACCCATGGGTTTCCCCAGCCCTGCCCCCCCGTCCCCGTCCCTCCGCAGTGATTTACCTCTCCATAGGCTGCTCAGGTCACCAAAAGGCCATCAGTCTGTCTTGCCAGATTTTGACTGGTCAGGTGTCCTTTTGTGCTGCCATCTTGAAATTTGGTACAGTCTATCATTGTGGATTGCTGATTATAGCGACAACACACCAAATATGACATTTCTGATGGAGGTTACTGAAAGATCATACATCTTGGAATTGACAAGGATTCTGTTATTTTAATTCATGGGGTGCTTTTGTCGCATATGAAGCCTTCAGTTTAGAAAAATGAACAGCAACTAAGGTCACCAGTTCTGTTTACCGGATGATAGCTACAAAAAACCTGTCAAAGCTGAGTGAGTGTGTACAGGTGGCTACAATGGAAAAGGTAGGACTGATGTCAAGTAGTGATACAATCCATGGTAATTTATGCTTTCTGCTATATTCTTTTATTGAAATACAACTGTCTATTAATCATCTCTATATAGCTCAACTTTAGACCCATTTACCCATACCTCTTTTATCTTACATAGGAATTGCCATACCAGCTCAGTCTATCCTCTATCTTGTCCCTAATGGTGGACAGCACTAGATGCTATGAAGAAACTTGCAAGAAACTCCATAATAGACAAATATGAAATAACCTGCCTATAGGGGAAGTTTATTCCTAAACCTAGTCAGTTAATAGTTGTGTTATGTCCTGAAGCAGCAGGTTTTGTATCCCTATAGTTTTGTCCTGTTGTATTGTAATCTAACTGCTGTTTTTTTAAATTATATAAATATTTACTCCTTTAAAAAATTCTAAACTCTTTGCCACATTGATGTAGCAATGAATTCCAGATTAATTATGCTTTGTGTTAAGAGTATTTCCTAGTATCGGTTTTGTATGTTACCTTTGGATTTCATTGGGTTTCCCCTTGCCCTTGTAGTGTAATATTGTGAGAAGGTAAATAGCAGTGCTTAACTACCTTTAGCACCCGAGCACTTTAATTGCCTTGGCATCCTGTGGGAAGTCCAGCAATCTTTATCTAGATTTTGGAAATCCTTTGATTTTTTCACTTCTAAATGTTCTGAATTCAGTTATACCTCAGCTCCCCACTGGTGGGCAGCTGGAGAGTTGAATGCCAGTGCAGCCTTCAGAAAGCGCTGCCTTGCAAATTGATTCTATGCCCCCTGCTCTCTCATAGATTCCAAGATCAGAAGGGACCATTATGTTCATCTAGTCTGACCTCCTGTATAAAACAGGATACAGATCTTCCCCAAAATAATTCTTTAAACAGATCTTTTAGAAAAAGCATCCAATCTTGGTTTAAAAATTGTCAATGATGGAGAATCCGCCACGACCCTTGGCAAGTTGTTCCAAAGGTTAATTACTCTCACTGTTAAACATTTATGCCTTATTTCCAGTCTTTATTTGTCTACCTTCAACTTCCAGCCATTAGATCATCATGTTATACTTGTCTGTTGCTCGTTTGAAGAGTCCATTATTAAATACTTGTTCTCCACTTTTGTTCAGAGCAATGATGTTCTGGGGTTGTCTGTATAATTTCACTCTAATTGGTTTATTTCCTCTTGTTGCAGCACTTAATTAAACACATTGGTTCATAACTAACCTCGAGTGCCTAAGCATACTAGTGGGAACATAGGAAAGTATGTGAGGTGAAACTCCCTTGGCTGGGTTTTTCTCAATATGCAGTTATTTATATTTTAAACCAGCGTTCCTGATGCTCCTGCATACCCAGCATTGGCTTATGTAGAGGGGCATCATCCACCCAAACTTCAGTATTTCAACAAGTCTCTGGGGAATTGGTCCCACTGGAACCTTGAGGGAAGTTTTTCCTACACAGCAATAAATTCCTGGGAGATAGTTCTGCGTTGATGGCCATAATCTTGGGCATTTTAGGAATGTGACCTCAGTGCAACAAATAGCCAGTTCTACAACAGAAGCTTTTCTGTGTCCTGCAACTGTAGGGTTACCATATTTCAACACTGAAAAAAGAGGACAGTCCACGGGGGCCCTGGCCCTGCCCCAACTCCGCCCCTTCCCCGGCCCCGCCCCAGCTCCGCCCTGGCCCCGCCACTTCCCCAAAGTCCCTGCCCCCTCCTCTGGGCACCCTGCATTCCCCCTCCTCCCTCCTGTTCTGATCTTGGTTGGGGATTGCTAAGTGCTTCCCTGCTCCCCACTCGCCCTGCAGCCTCTGCACTCCCCCCTGCAGCCTCTGAGACCCCTGCTCCCCACTCGCCCTGCAGCCCCTGCCCCCCCCGCCCCTGCAGCCTCTGTGACCCCTGCTCCCCACTCGCCCTGCAGCCCCTGCACCCCCGCCCCTGCAGCCTCTGTGACCCCTGCTCCCCACTCGCCCTGCACCCCCTGCCCCTGCAGCCTCTATGCCTCTGCCTGCCCTGCTCCTCCTCGCCCTGCAGCCCCTGCACCCCTCTGCCCCTGCAGCCTCTGCGCCGCCCGCCTGCCCTGCCCCTGCAGCCTCTATGCCCCTGCCTGCCCTGCTCCTCCTCGCCCTGCAGCCTCTGTGCCCCATGCCTGCCCTGCTCTCCCGCTCACCCGGCAGCCTCTGCCTGGCAGGGGCTTCAGACACTCAGCGGTGACTGGGGCGGCGCGGGTCCCTGCAGCCCCGGCCACAGCCTCCTTCCTGCCGCCGCCGAGCACGTTCCCCGGCCTGTTGTCCCCACCGGACACAGCTCCCACGGCGCCGGGTTCTGAGCCGCGCGGGGCAACGGGGCCACAGGAAGGGTCCCCCAGTGGCTGGGGGGTCCCCGCCCGCGAGAGAAGCCCGAACCCCCCCCCTACAATGTAGCTGAGGCAGCTGGGCTGCGCTGCGGACCCAGCGGATCGTGCTGGGGCCGGGCAGACCCTGGCTTATGCCTCCCTATTTCCTCGGACATGTCCGGCTTTTTGGAAATTCCCCCCGGACGGGGATTTGAGCACCAAAAAGCCGGACATGTCCAGGGAAATCCGGACGTATGGTAACCCTATGCAACTGTGTGATTGTAACAAACTCCCTCCACCTCATGTGATCCTGTCTATTACAGTGTTGCCAAATCTCATGGTATTTGATGTTTTCCTTTAAAACCTTCCTTGGAGTCATGTGATTATAGGAAAAACACCTTTTTCATTAAAAACGGTTTCTAGCTCAAAGGGTTGCAAAGTTTTAAACTGTGACTCTGAAATGCTTCAAAAACCCGCAGGCAAATAAAAAGGGCAAATTGTATTATTTTTTTTAAATCTCATGCTGTTTTGACAATGACTCATTACAGTGTTTTTGAACACTTGGAGTTGCCAGTCCTGCAAACCACACTGGCATACTTTTTGCTTCTCAAAGCTGCATTAACCCTATGCAGGCACACAACTCCCTGGGAGATTGGCAACCACACCATTACTGCATTTAGCCAATCTGTGGCATGGTGTTAGCACAGATCTGCACACATGCTTCCCCCATCTGTGATAACACCAACAGAGTGGTTGGTTGCAGGATTGGCTCCAGGCCCCTCCTCTTACTCCTGAAATTATCACTGCCTATGTGTTGATGCTTGTCTGTAACAGAAATCCTCTGCTGGCTGAGTCTGAACACCAGTTGTATCATTGGAACGACTATGAGTTCAAATCCTGCTTGAGCACTGGGAATTTTTTTGGAAGGCTAAAAAATAAGTTTTAAATAAAACGTAAAGTAAGTAGTCAAAGCAAACTGGGATGTGATCCTCTCCTCAAATTCTAAGGTCACTTTGGGAATACGCAGATGCTATGATGGATTTTAGTGGATCCTAATTTAGATTCTGTCACACTGTGTGGAGTGGCTCACAACCATGAGCGTCTACCTCAGTGCAGACTGTCAAAAGCAGACACTGCAAACTGCGGATATGTTCTATAATTAGATTTCACCAACTTAGTACCAAATGTGAAGTTCCAAAGTACTACAGTACTCTTATAATGGAGCCACAGATAGACACTCCTCTATCTTGCCGTCCAGGCAAGCTGGACTATGTGATAAATGGCCACTTACGTCAGAAATCACAAATATTCCAGGTTACACCCAGTCCCAAGAGACTTGTCACTCACCCATGTTGATTTGCACCTCAGATCTCACACCAAAGACAAAGCTGGTAGCAAATTCTGTAGTAATCTAAGTAAAGGTTTATTAGCTAAGAAAAAGGAATGAGAGTTACTGAAGAGACTAAAGCAGGCAAAATATATGTACAGGTGAGTCACAGTCTATAAATTCAAATGGTAGTAGAGAGTAATCTGCCAGTTTCCCAAAAGTCTCTCAAGGCTTCCCAGAGTAACTGGGGATCTCTGTCTTCTCATTCAGTTTTTCTGTCCTGTTAGAATCCTAACAGTCCAGAGATAAAGAATTTTTCCTTGTGTCCATACTTATAGCTTCTCACAGAAAACAAGCTTACAGGGTAACTACCCACCCATTCTTGGACGGCGGAGTACAATTGATCTCTCATTATCACACACAATGACCACTTGCTTTCAACTGTGCAAGAATTAGCACTTTCCTGTTAAAGTTCTTCATTTACATTGCAAAAGGCTTCTTTCTCATTTGATGGGTTATTTAGTTACAGGGGTATATACGGTTGTGACGTTATTGACATAAACTGGGACCATATAGATCATTGTTGCAACCAAGGTCCTCTAGTGGCACCCAAATCTTGTATAAAGGGGGTCAAATGGGGTGTCTAGGACAAGGTTATGGTTTACTGGTTATGATTATGCTGTCTATATGTGTGTATCAGTTTTGTAGTCGAAGTTATGAATATTGGCTCTATACTGTCTGTATGGCAAACTTATGCTATGCTTCTGGGTGACATCCCAGACAAGCTGAGATTAGCTCTGCCTAGCCTGCTTGATGGCCCATTAAGGACCATCAGCTATACAATGGACCCATTGAGAGAAGGCAGATACGCCTTGTACCTCAGCAAAGTATGCAGGGACTGGCCCATGTGACTCCAGACTCCATTTTGCTGTAATTTTCCACAGTAAGAACAAAGAGGTGTTCTTACACCTGGAAAAGACTATATAAGGCTGATGCCTGATCTCCATCTGGTCTTCAATCCTGCTTCTTACCTCTGGAGGAACTTTGCTACAAACTGAAGCTCTGAACAAAGGACTGAATGACCCATCCCAGCTGGGGATGTATTCCAGAGACTTGATTTGAACCTGCAGTTTATTCCATCGCTGCTGCAAGCCTGAACCAAGAACTTTGCCATTACTGTATGTAATTGATTCCATTTAACCAATTCTAACTCTCATCTCTATCTTTTTCCTTTTATGAATAAACCTTTAGATTTTAGATTCTAAAGGATTGGCAGCAGCGTGATTTGTGGGTAAGATCTGACTTGTATAGTGACCTGGGTCTGGGGCTTGGTCCTTTGGGATCAGGAGAACCTTTTTCTTTTACTGGGGTATTGGTTTTTATAACCATTTGTCCCCATAACGTGTGGCACTGGTGGTAATACTGGGAAACTGGAGTGTCTAAGGAGATTGCTTGTGAGACTTACGGTTAGCCAGTGGGATGAGACCGAAGTCTTAGTCTGGCTGGTTTGGTTTGCCTTAGAGGTGGAAAAACCCCAGCCTTGGTCTGTAACTGCCCTGTTTTAGCAATTTGTCCTGAGTTGGCGCTCTCAGTTGGGTTCTGCCAGAACCGCATTGTCACAACGGTATAAATGTTTTCCATGACATTATAACAGAATACAGATAAGTGAAAACAATGCATGCAGCATCCCATTCGTTTTCATTAAGTTTAAACGCCAAACACATTCTTATATATTTAACCATCACTTTGATCTATACTAATACACAAGTGAATTGGCCTAGCTTCCAGCTATGAGTTTTTGTCTGTTCTCAGCTGATGCCGAGGCTTTGGCCAGAGCTGGCACTTGATTTCCCAGCATCACAGATTCCATCTAAGGACCCTATCCAGACAAGTGGTGAGTTCTCTGACCTTCCATTTACTTCAGTGAGACTGAGGGTGCTCAGCACCTTTCAGGACTCATAGTGAGGAAACTACAAATGTCAGCGATTCTACATGTTGTGGGCCAAATCCTCACTAGTATAAATCAGTGCAGCTCCATTGACTGAGCTGGGTGGGTTTGGGGTAGTGTTTGGGTGGGTTTTGGGTAACATTTGGGTAACATTGGCTAGTTGGAGTTTGGGTACAATTTGAATGGGTTTGCAGTAGTATTTGGGTAGGGTTGGATAGGTAGTGTTTGGGTTGAGTTTGGGTGGATTTGGGGTAGTGTTTGGGTAGGGTTGGATAGGTAGGGTTTGTGTGGGTTGGGGTTAGTGTTTGGGTATTGTTTGATAGGATTTGTGCAGAGTTTGGGTGCGTTTGCGGTAGTTTTTGGGTGGATTTGGGGTAGTGTTTGCATATGATTGGATAGGTAGGGTTTGTTTGAATTTGGGTGGGTTTAGGGTAGTGTTTGGGTAGGGTTGGATAGTTAGGGCTTTGGTGGAGATTGGGTGGGTTTGGGATATTGTTTGGATAGATAGGGTTTGGATAGAATGGGTGGGTTTGGGGTAGCGTTTGGGTAGAGTTGGATAGGTAGGTTTGGCTAGAATTTGGGTGGGTTTGGAGTAGTGTTTGGCTAGGGTTCAATAGGTAGGGTTTGGGTAGGTGTGACGGGTTCGATCACAGAAACCCCCTTGGGAACTGCCAACTGATCTGCCATGACTACTTCTGCCCCTGCTTTGCCTGTCAGCCTGGGAATCCAGCACCCTGTCTTGCTGAGCCAGACATGCCAGTCTGCTCCAACACAGACCCAGGGTCTGAACCACATGCCCCAAAGCTGCAGACTTAACTGAAAGCAACTTACAGAAGTGTTCTTGTCTTTAAAACTCAGATGCCCAATTCCCAATGGGGTCCAAACCCCAAATAAATCCGTTTTACTCAAATTGTTCGCCCTATGTAACACTGATAGAGAGATATGCACAGCTGTTTCCTCCCCCCCCCCCAGGTAGTAATACATACTCTGGGTTCATTAATAAGTAAAAATTGATTTTATTAAATACAGACAGTAGGATTTAAGTGTTTCCAAGTAGTAACAGAGAACAAAGTGAATTATCAAGTGAAATAAAATAAAACATGCAAATCTAAGTCTAATACAGTAATAAACCTGAATACCGATAAAATCTAACCTTCAGAGATGTTTCAATAAGTTTCTTTCACAGACTGGATGCCTTCCTAGTCTGGGCACAATCCTTTCCCCTGGTACAGCCCTTGTTTCAGCTCAGGTGGTAGCTAGGGGATTTCTCATGATGGTGCTTCCTTTTCTCTGTTCCACCCACTTATATATCTTTTGCATAAGGTGGGAATCCTTTGTCCCTCTGAGTTCTCACACACCCCTGCTTCTCAATGGAAAAGCACCAGGTTAAAGATGGATTCCAGTTCAGGTGACATGATCATATGTCACTGTAAGACTTCATTACCCACTTGCCAGCACACAGGTATACAGGAAGACTCACAAGCAAAAAAGAGCCATTTACAGACATTTGTCCTGGTTAATGGGAGCCATCAAGATTCCAAACCACCATTAATGTCCTACACGTTGCATAACTACAATAGGCCCTCAGAGATATATTTAATATTTCTAGTTTCAGATACAGGAGTGATACATTTATACAAATAGGATGACCACACTCAGTAGATTATAAGCTTTGTAATGATACCTTACAAAAGACCTTTTGCATGAAGCATATTCTAGTTACATTATATTCATACTCATCAGCATATTTTCATAAAATCATAGAGAGTGCAACGTCACAGTAGGTTTGGGTGGGTTGGGGTTAGTGTTTGGATACTGTTGGATAGGTAGGGTTTGGGTAGAGTTTGGGTGGGATTGGGGTAGCATTTAGTTATGGTTGGATAGATAGGGTTTGGGTTGAATTTGGGTGGGTTTCGGGTAGCGTATATACGATTGGATAGGTAGGGTTTTGGTAGAGTTTGGGTAGAGTTGGATATTGTGTTTGGGTAGGGTTGGATAGGTAGGGTTTGGGTGGGTTTGGAGCAGCGTAGGTAGGATTGGATAGGTAGGGTTTGGGCAGAGTTTGGGTGGGTTTGGGGTAACATTTAGGTAGGGTTGGATAGGTAGAGTTTGGGTGGGTTTGGGGTAGTGTTTGGGTAGGGTTGGATAAATGGGGTTTGGGTGGTTTGGGGTAGCGTAGGTAGGATTGGATAGATAGAGTTTAGGTAGGGTTGGATAGGTAAGGTTTGGGCAGAGTTTGGGGTAGTGTTTGGATTGTTTTGGGGTAAAAAGTGAGGTGGCAAAGTTTGCAGATGATACTAAACTGCTCAAGAAAGTTAGGACCAAAGCAGACTGTGACGAACTTCAAAAAGATCTCACAAAACTAAGTGATTGGGCAACAAAATGACAGATGAAATTTAATGTGGATAAATGTAAAGTAATGCACATTGGAAAAAATAATCCCAACTATACATACAATATGATGGGGGCTAATTTAGGTACAACAAATCAGGAAAAAGATCTTGGAGTCATCGTGGATAGTTCTCTGAAGACGTTCACACGGTGTGCAGAGGCAGTCAAAAAAGCAAACAGGATGTTAGGAATCATTAAAAAGGGATAGAGAATAAAACGGAGAATATATTGTTGCCCTTATATAAATCGATGGTACGCCCACATCTTGAATACTGCGTATAGATGTGGTCTCCTCATCTCAAAAAAGATATACTGGCACTAGAAAAGGTTCAGAGAAGGGCAACTAAAATGATTAGGGGTTTGGAACGGGTCCCATACGAGGAAAGATTAAAGAGGTAGGACTTTTCAGCTTGGAAAAGAGGAGTCTAAGGGGGGATATGATAGAGGTATATAAAATCATGAGTGATGTGGAGAAAGTAGATAAGGAAAAGTTATTTACTTATTCCCATAATACAAGAACTAGGGGCCACCAAATGAAATTAATGGGCAGCAGGTTTAAAACAAATAAAAGGAAGTTCTTCACACAGCGCACAGTCAACTTGTGGAACTCCTTGCCTGAGGAGGTTGTGAAGGCTAGGATTATAACAGCGTTTAAAAGAGAACTGGATAAATTCATGGAGGTTAAGTCCATTAATGGCTATTAGCCAGGATGGGCAAGGAATGGTGTCCTAGCCTCTGTTGTCAGAGGGTGGAGATGGATGGCAGGAGACAGATCACTTGATCACTACCTGTTAGGTTCATCCCTCTGGGGCACCTGGCATTGGCCACTGTCGGTAGACAGGATACTGGGCTAGATGGACCTTTGGTCTGACCCAGTATGGCCATTCTTATGTTCTTATGTGTTTGAGGAGGGTTGGATACATAGGGTTTGATAGAGCTGGGGGGTTTGGGGTACTGTTTGGATGGGTTTTGGGTAACGTTTGGGTGGTGTTGGCTAGTTGGGGTTTGGGTACAGTTTGAATGGGTTTGGGGTAGTGTTTGGGTAGGGTTGGATAGGTAGGATTTTGGTGGAGACTGGGTGGGTTTGAGGTAGTGTTTGGTGAGGGTCGGATAGGTAGGGTTTAGGGTAGTGTTTGGGTAGGGTTGAATAGATCAAACTGTCTGCAGAAGGTGTGGGGTGGGGGTTTCTGAAGCAGAACGGCGCCGAGATACTGGGGCTTCGGGGTTCTCCCCCCTCCCGCCCCGCCGTGTGTGGGGAGAGGGGGCAGAGGGCTAGTGGGGGTCTGACCCGTCCGGCCCCAGGGCTCAGTTTGGGTCATACAGGGAGGACGGCGCGGTCGCAGGCAGATTAGCGTGTCGGGGCACTGCCCACGTTATGAGTCCCTGTCACTCGCTGGGGGAAGGGGAGCCCCATTGCTCATGCGCACGCTCCTCCAGCGCGAGGCTTGTGGTGGGGAGCTGGGCGATTAACAGGGCTGCCGCTCGCAGCGCGGTGGGCGGGGCTAGACACAAAGGGGGCGGAGCACCGCCGCGAAGGTCCCAGGGTAAAGTCGAGCAGTCCCGCTGCACTGAGGAGCTCAGTCTGAGCTGTTCTTGAGGTGAGTGCCGCCAAGTGCACAGGCGTCCGGCTCCGTTCTCTGGGCTGCGGGGCTCCCTCCCCCTGCGCCAGGGGTAGCTGTGGGTCCTTCTCTTCGGATTTGCCCCCATTCGGCGCTGTGCCCCGCGGGGAGTTATGGGGGATTTCATAACCCGCCGCTCACCCACCCCCCTTTCCCCGTATTGGCGTCCTCTCCGCATGGGGGCTGTAGGGGATTCCATATCCCTCCCCCGTGCTAGGGTTCCCTCTGCAGGGGGGCTATGGGGGAATACCATACCTCTCCCCCTTCGGCCTTGGCTACACTGGTGCTGTACAGCGCTGCAACTTGATGCGCTCAGGGGTGTGAAAATGCCCCCCGAGTGCAGCGCTGTAAAGCGCCAGTGTAATCAGCGCCTGCAGCGCTGCAGGCTATTCCCCTGGGAGAGGTGGAGTACATACAGCGCTGCGAGACCGCTCTCGCCGAGCTGGCCTCGCGCTTCACAGCGCTGCCGTGCAGCGCGTTGAATTCTTAAGTGTAGCCAAGGCCTTATTAGTGCCAGGCCCTTCTGCAGGGGGTGTGTGTGGGGGGGAGAGGTTATAGGAGACTTCATACCTCTTCCCTGCCCTCCTCCCACCAGTGTCAGGATCCCCTATTCAGGGAATTATGTGGGATTTCATACCCCTTCCTTGCCCCTCCTTCCAGTGCCAGGGTCCCTTCCATAGCAGGGTTATGGGGGTTTTCATACTCCTCTGTCCCCACCCAGTGTTGGGGTTTCCTCTGCAGGGGGGTTATGGGGAATTTCATACTTCCTCTCACTCTCCAGTGGTGGGATACCTTCCCTTGGTGGGATTATAGGGGTCTTGCACACCTCCCCTCCAATGCTAGGGCCCCTTCTCTTGTGCATGGTGGTGCTGGTGGTTCCTAGCAATGAGCCTGGACACTCGGTGACTGACACCTGTCTCTGTTGCTCTTTCTCTATAGCCTGTTCCTGTTGCCTTGCCCCCTGGATGCTCCCACAGCCCAGCCTGTCCCTTCTGCCTCGATTCTGCGCCTTCCTCCCCTTTGCCACCATGAGCAGCAAAACCAGCACCTTCCACTTGCAGCAGCCACTCAACTACCGGGCTGGGGCCCGAATTCAGCCGGTGGATGGAAGCCACAGTGAGGAGGTGTATGAGCCAGCGACAGGTAACTGACTGCTTTCCGTGCCAGTAGGGCATCTGGGATCCTGGATCTCTTCAGAAATTGCCTGAAGATATATAACAACCTGCCAGTGCCCATGAACTGGATTGGAATGCTAAATAGACACTGCAGATGAAATCCCAAGCTCCACTGTGAGGCCCAGCACTCTGCAATGTCTCCAAGTAACTGTCCCTTCAACTTGGGGAGACAAGGTGGGTTAGATAATATCTTTTATTGGGCCAAATTCTGTTGGTGAAAGAGACAAACATCCAAGCTTACACAGCTTTCTTTACTGATCTCTTTCAGCAACAGAAATTGGTCCAGTAAATCATATTACCTCACCCACATTGTCTCTCTAATATCTTGGGACCAGCACGGCTACAACAACACTGCCTACAATTTGGGTAATACTTACATAGCTTGTCTTACCCATAAAGATGTTGTTTAACAGGTTCTCTCTTCCATTTAGACTTGCATGGGATAGGAAAAGGAAGCTGATACAAGGGCTCTGGAGAAAGAGAGTTAGTGCAGCAAATATTGCTACAGCAGCTAAGTGGCCTGGATTTCCCATTCTGTTACATCAGCCCTGGGGATAGTTGGGTCCCAAGTTCTCATGTGGACTGAGCCCAGTGCTTTTTCATACTTAACAGAATGGGGTGAAACAGCAAAGGCACTCAGCAAATCTCTGGTGTGCTGAGGTAGACAGGGAAGCATGGATTTCTCTCATCTCTCTAGCCAGGTGCCCTGCACTGCTGCTACCTTGTGGGGCTCACACACCTAGCTCCCTTCCCTTTACCACCCCTGAATATCCAGCATCACTCTCTTTCCTGCCAGCACCTTCACTTGTCACATCAGTCTCATTGTCCGTGAGAATATCTGTAGATGCTGTGTAGTGCACTGCATTCGGAGGAGTATAAATTTGCTTTCAAGCCAATATTTGGGTCGAATGACCACCTCTAATGGAAATTCATCACTGATACACCAGCCAGTAACCCACAGGATAGTTAAGTAGAAGCTTGTACTTGCATTTCCTATGTGGGAATTGCCTTTGGTGCTGCTCCTCAAACGCTTGAAGGATTTCATGTAGTTGCTTCTCCTTTTGTCCTTGGCCACCCTTCATACTAATGAATTATGCCAAGGTTTTTAAAAATGTCTTGTGACTTTTAAGTGTGTCTCAGGTTGAAAAACCTTAAACCGTTCTGATTTTCAGAAGGCATTGGGCACTCATTCTCTGAAAGTCAGATCCCTTTATGGTGTCTCAAGGAGGGCACTTGATCCCTAGTCCCCTGGGGAAAATCCTAGTTCTAGCAGATAACACTTGGTGCTAGTAGCATAATGGTCATATTCAGAGGCAGTTGTCTGTCAGTATTTTAGCAAATAACACTTGGAATTAGTGTCAATACCAGAAGCTGGCACAGTCCATACCAATACCAACCTCTGTAGCCCAGCCCTGCACTCAGTCCATAAGCAGAATGCCCACTGCCTTTAATGGAAGATCCATGCAGAATTCTACAGGATCTGGCCCTTGGTGATTAGTAGTAATCTCTTCCAATACCAACATCTGGTACTGGCAGATGACCTGTTCAAAATGTATTAAAAACTATAATGGTCTTAAAATGCTGGGATTAAAAGGCTTTTTGGGAGAGGATGTTTGGATGGGGTGTTGTTGGGTTATCCCAAGTCCTACAGAATCAACACAGGGAGGAGACTCCTTAATCTTGCAGATAAAGACATAAGATCCAACAAGTGGAAGTCAAAGCTTCACAAATTCTAACTGCAAATAGGGAGCAAAATTTGAACAGCAAAGTTAACCATTGAAACAGTTCACTATGGATTGTGGTGAATTCTTTATCACATGAAATCTTTTAAATGAGATTGGATGTCTTTTTAAAAGATCCTGTAGTTCAACCACAAGTTATTGGGCTCAGTGTAGGAATTAATAGATGAAATCCTATAGACAGGAGGTCAGACTAGATGATCACAATGATTTTTTTTTATGGCCTTAAAATCTGTTCACATACATGCAAAAGCAGTAAGAGACAGAATGAACTCTTCTGATACTCTAAACCATGGATCACATTGGTGCTACTCCTATAAATGCTTGCTGATAGTGAGGTTAGTGGCAAAAATCTCTGAATGAAAGCTCTAAAATATAAACCTTCTTTTTTCTTAGGTCGAGTGATGGGCAAGTTTCTGTTCTCTGGGGAGAAGGAGGTGGATCTGGCTGTGCAGAGTGCCAAAGCTGCCTTTAAGATATGGAGCCAGAAATCGGGCATGGAACGGAGCAGGGTTCTGCTGGAGGCTGCCAGGATTATCCGGGTATGTGCTGAAGCTGTTCTCTTGTGTTGAAATGGAGTGGTCCTGTCCTTGATCCTCCTTCTGAGCTATTTAAGTTATTTTAACCCTTGACAGCTTGCTATTGGGCTGTGCTTGCAGCACTAGATGAGACCACTAATGCAATAACATTTCATCAAACTGCATGAATAATGCAGAGTTTGAAAGGCATCTTTGATCAGCATAGATAGTAGATTTCCTCCAGTCTCATCAAGGCAGCTTTGTTGCATGTGACCACTAGCTCAGTCTTTTGTCTCTTCTCTTGAGAGCCCTAAATGTGCCTGCCTGCCTCCCTTGTCACTTGGGTCTCCCCTGCCCTAACGAATATAGGCCAAATTTATGCCTGAGTTGAGGTCTCTGGATTGCTTATCCCACTACTGTAGTTTCTGTATCCTTATAGTAAACTGAGTTTTGTTTGCATCAGACATATAAAAATCCATTAAGCTTGCTAGAAGTGAAACCTCCCAAAGTCCAGAACTTCTGTGCCTGCAGAAAGTACAGGGCACTATCCCTGTCTCCATTTGCTTTTGGAACTTAAATTGCATAACTGTTACACTGCCTTATCTTCATAACTACTAAGGGCTTGTGTACACTTCGCTATACTAAGCTGCAGGGCTTTGGAGTGGAGGCTGGAGCTGGAGCACGGACCAGTAGGTTTTTGCCTGGAGCTGGAGTGGAGCCGGAGTGGAGCAATTCAAAAATGTTATTGCTCCAAATCTGTGCTAAGCTGTAGTGCTCAGTGAAAACACTGCCTATGCCGATGGGAGAGTTTTTGTCCTTCCTGTCGACATAGCATTTTCTACACTGGGAGTTAGGTCAGTATCCCTGTAGCTCAGGGGTGTGGATATTCCAAATCCCTGAGCAACGTAGTTACACCAATGTAAGTTTGCAGTATAGGCTCAGACTTAGTGCAGTAACCCTGTAACTGGAATGCGTTAGAATGGGACTCTTGCTAGGGCAAATGAAAGAATACATACACTGAAAAGTACATACATACTTGGCTGCATTTCAGGTTTGCCTCTGCTATATTTTTGGAGGGATTTGTGCTTACTTTTCCTTCTTAGTCTAGCTTCTCCTGCTGTCTGACCCCTACAGTGGAATCGTGATGCTGTGTTCAGGGCAGTCTGGTGATAAAGATGATTTCCCAGCAGAATTTATTTATTTTTAAATCCATGGATCTAGCCTCTTTAGGTCCCTTTTGGATTTTTCTTGTCCTTGTTGTTTGCAGTTCCTCCCAAATTAGTATCATCTGTGAACTTACTTAATTGTTTTACTCCAATTTCTAAATCTAAATGATCAGTAAATCTAAACAAGGATGTTAAGCAAGAGTAGACCTATGGCAGACCCCCAGCAGGTCTTTGTTAGATACTCCTCTACGCCCAGCTCAACACACTGGTGAACTGGTAAATGGCAAGTGAAAAACACCGCTTTAGAGACAATTGCGTCATCACTGATGGGAAAGATTGTCTTCACCTGTGTATGGAAGGCAGCTAGCATGCTGTGGGCTGTGCTACAGTCTGTCTAATGCTGTTACTGTACTGCTCTTACAGGAACGGAGGGAAGAAATTGCCACCATGGAAACCATCAATAATGGGAAATCCATCTTTGAAGCCAGAGTGGACATTGACATATCTTGGCAGTGCCTGGAGTATTATGCAGGTTTAGCGGGGGCTATAGCAGGTAAGAGCTATACTAGTCACTGGAGCCTCATTCCTTTTCCCTAGCTGTGAGTCGGTCATTCATATACTGCAATGATTGTTTAGTCAGATGTTAAATCTTAAGGCCAGTAGAAAGTCCCTGGCTATTTGGAATAGGGTAGAATTTTGGTTTCAGATTCCTAGGATAGGAACCATGGTATCGCAACACTTTTTATGCAGTGGTGAGTTAAACATGGGGGGACAAATTCTGTCCTGCTTTAAAACCTGTGTAACTCCACTGATCTCAGCAGGAGTGTCTGGGATTAAATTGGGCTGGAATGCAGTGACCAGGTAAACAGAGCAGCCATTCTACATGTAGCAAGAGTCCATTTATCATCTTGGGACACTGATGCTGATTGTAATGGGAGAAAGGTAACTGGCTACACCTCCAGTGATATCCCTGGCTTCTTTTAAAATGCCTTGTGACTTTCAGCTTCCACTCAGACAGTGCAGACTGGACCCTCGTTTAACATCTCCTCTTTATCAGCAGAGCCATCCTTAAGGCTTTATCATAGTCTGGGGGTGGGAGCACAGCTATAAATATAAATGGGTGAGGCTGTAGTAAAGCAGCTAACAAATGGAAGTTATTTCTTTGTTTGCCTTTATATTCAGGGACCAGATTCACTGTTCGCTGGGGCTTTCAGTTCTGGATGAGATCAGGGCCCTGTTGGGCTAGGGTGCTGTTCATACATGTAGCGAGAGAGAGTTCCTGCTCTGAAGAATTTACAGCATAAATGGACAAGACAAAGGGTGGGAGAAGAGAGGCTTATTCTCTCCTTTTTACAGATGGAGAAACTGAGGCACAGAAAGATGTAACTTGCTCAAAGTCACACATGGAGTCTGTAACAGAACTGGAAATTGAATCCAGATTGCTTGGCTCCCAGGCCAGTGCCTTAACCACAAGACCTTCCTGCCACTGTTGGCGTAATCAAGTGCAGCTGGTTTCAGTGGGCTTGCAGGCACTCACCTGGGCCAGCAATGATTTTTTTTTTTTTTTTTCTTAGTGTCTGTCCTTTTGCTGGTTCTTGTGGCACTGTGGGGATTTCACTCTAATTCACTAAAAGGGGGAGCAGTTCCTTGAATCAAGATCTTAAGACTGCTTTGGGCAAACCCCATTTGGTGCTACTGGTCTTGAGGCACTTGCAAACCTGTTAGTATAGAGGGCTTTGCTAGATTCCACTTTGGCAGGGAAGTGGGTCTGAAGCTGTTTGATGAGTCTTGAAGGTTCTTTGTTAGTTTGTCCATCTAACTCCATATGTTCTCATTCACCTGTATTTATCCCTGCCCAGGTCAGCACATCCAGCTTCCTGGGGGATCCTTTGCTTACACCCGAAGGGAGGCGCTTGGGGTATGTGTTGGGATCGGAGCCTGGAACTACCCCTTCCAGATTGCCTGTTGGAAGTCTGCCCCAGCCTTGGCTTGTGGTAATGAGACCCCGTCTGTGCAAGATTTTTGTGATTTGGGTGATCAGGTGGTGAAGGATAGAGTCGGGTTAAGAGTTCACGGACTAAGAGCTCCATTAGTGAGTGATGAAGGATCTGTTTGTCTTAGGTCTGTTTCTAAGAGACCCTTTTTCTGGCTGGGAGGGGAGACAAGGGCAAGGGAGAGTTAGCAAATAAGTTATGGGGTGGGAACATGACAGGAAGGGGGTGCTGCTGTTGCCTCACACCAAACAGATAAGAGTTTCAGTGGAAGATGGAGAGAGAGGGCATGGAGCAAAGAGATGGGGCCAGCAAAGCAGTGGCCCTGCTCCTCCTCCTGACTTAGTTCCAGTAGCAGGTATCATACTAGCACTTTCCTGCTGCTGTGTGACTTCAGTTGCATTTGCTCCCATTTCATCAGTTACTGAGAGTACTGCATTTGTAACTGCTGTCGCTGCCCTGCCTAAAGGGGAAAAACTTCCAATTGCTCTCCTGTTTTCAGTGTCTTTGCAAAATCCATTGTCCTACTGGAGGGTGAGATATTTGAACATGCAATCCCCTGCCTCTCTGTCCCCATTGTCTCTCAGATTTTAACACCCCTTCTCTTCTCTTCTCCCCCCCCCCCCCCCCCCCCCCCCGTGCTGGATTCACATAGGTAATGCCATGATCTACAAGCCATCTCCTCTCACCCCCATCTCAGTGGTAATGCTGGCAGAGATCTTCACCCAGGCCGGTGTGCCCAATGGGCTATTCAATGTGGTGCAAGGGGGAGCTGCCACTGGCCAGTTTCTGTGCCAGCACCGGGATGTGGCCAAAGTCTCTTTTACCGGGAGTGTACCAACTGGTATCAAGGTAAAGACCACCCTGTGCTAGGGGGCAGGGCAAGGGACTTCTAATTATGGCACAAATACTAGAAGACATGCAGCAGAGGCAGACCCTCCTACAAGCCTGTGCACAAGCAGCCTGCCCTGGGGAATGGCTGGGCACATGGGCCATGCCTTGCAGCTATTCTGATATGGCACAGAAATGTCAGATAAAAGTTATGCTATAAGGGCCTACCTGGAGTACTAGTTGTGGGTTTGTTTGTTTTGTTTGTTTTTTTTTGCAGGGTGGGGGGGCTTGAAGGTTACTTCTGCTCTAGAGAGAAGCTATTAACCTGATAAAATCCATGGAGAGTCTCTGCTCTGATAGTCTTAAACTCTTCAGCCTGTTATGGCCTGGTGAAGAGAGTGTTCTCTAGCAGGGAATAAATACAGGTACCTAAATGGGCAAACTTGGGTCAGGATGTGTTTTGAACTAAGCAGCAAGACAACACATGAGAGCCCCTGGAAACTAATATGTTTCCCTCCAATCAACCGAAACTCAGGTTAAATTAATATGCAGAGACTTCTCTTTTCTTAGGGGGTGGAGGGAGGAGGGGTAGCAATCATTAATAATTTTCTACCCCCACATTATTGGACAGCTGCTTACCTAGCAATGGTATCTTGGGGAATAAACCCTGAACTACAGCAAATTCTGCTCATGTGCATGCAGTGAGACAATTAGTTCTTTGGAGCTGGGGAAGATTTATCCTGCAGCCATGTGAATCTGGAACTCAAGCATTTCCCCCTGGAGAATCAATCCCTCCATTAGTATGGGGTACTAACTGATCCGATTCCTGGCCATTTCCTGTGGTGGGGGTGGGAATCTAGCTCATTCTCCTCAGTTTCTAGTTGCTGCCTTTTCAGAAGCAAACGAAAATACTCCCTCCCCCACCTTCCTCAGTCCCTGACAAAGTCTCTTTGCTGAGAAACCAGAGCCCTTGTCCATTCCCTGAGGCAGGTGAGGCCCCAAAAAGACATGTGGGGGGAAAATTTGCTAGGGCCTAAACTTTAGTTGGCTTGGGCCTGAATTTTGGTTCAGACCTGAACATTAGTTAAGTTTATTGGAGAAGAGGGGTTCTTAGAGGCAGGATGAAGGAAAAGTACAAAAGCAGAACTATCTATAATCACAAGGCCTATGATTCATAATGGCTCATTAACAGTTTTGGGGGAAGCTTGGGAACCACAAAGGGGCAGACTGTGAAAAACAGGAAAGCTTGCTAAGCTATATTCCCTTTTTTGGGGGAATGTATTCCAAATATGGCAATAATGTTGATAAGAAAGTATGCATTACTTAATTGTGGTTTTATGCTATATAAGCTATTTGAAAATCTGTAGTCGGGGGGAGGGGGAGGGGGAGGGGATTGCCAGTTCACTGGTACCCCCTGTGCATGCATGAAAATAAAGAGGCCTCAGGCGATTCTGATCCAAACACAGTGCGTGGTTGTTTTTCCACAACAGACCTGAAGAGCAGAGCAGCAGAGCACAGACTGGGTCACTCTGCTTCTGGTACTGTAGATATTTTCACACACATGTGCCCTGCTAGTCTAGATGATGTGCCCTATGTGCGCTCTTGGCTGGTGCTGTGTGTCTGGATCCTTGCACTCGATTAGTCTTACATGTTAAAGTTTATACACCCTTAAAACTGTAAATTTTCAACATGCACAGCTCTTTGGGTTTCAACTACCATTTTAATCAGCAAAAAGTCTCTTGTGCCCATCATGGGGCAGCAGTCTGGGAACAGACTTGAGTGCCCCCCACCAAAAAAAATGCAGTCCCCAATCTTCTGCATGTGACTTACTTCTGTTGTTGCAAAGGGCATGTGTGTGGGCCAGGGGTGAATTTCTCCTCTCCCCCCTTCTCTAGAATGGGGGACATGTATTTGTGGTCTTCCGTGGCCCTTCTGGACCTGGTTGGACCCTCACAATCCCGTTTGTGTTCATCCCCCAGCAGCCTGTCCCTTCTATCTTTGTTTGTATTAGATCATGGAGATGTCAGCCAAAGGGATCAAACCAGTCACCCTGGAGCTGGGGGGCAAGTCCCCCCTCATCATATTCTCTGACAGCGTCCTGGAGAATGCCGTGAATGGAGCCCTGATGGCCAACTTTCTCACGCAGGGCGAGGTGTGTAGCTCCAAGGAGATATAAATGCTACCTTCTTACTCTCTACTCTCCTGTCTTCCTCTCCTCCCCATCTCCAGCCCCACAGGTACTACAGCGATTGACGTCCTAAAACACTCAAGTTATATTCACCCTCCTTTTACATGATAGGAGAAACTTCCCTGGGGAGCAGAGCCTGTGATGGAACCTGTTTATGAAGTTTCTTTCACAGGCTTGGGGAAGGGAACACACTAGAGCTCTGTACAGAACTAGTGTAGAGCCTTGCAGCAGAACCAGGGTCCGCAGGAACGTTGGGAGCGGGATTAAGAATAGTCCCATGCAGAGCTCTAGCACACACCCTGTTTGAGGGGATGTCTCCTGCTTTCTGTCTCTGGTGAGAATCATGATGGAGGGCAAAACTGGGGTTCGAATGCCTACTCCTGTGCCACCTCTAGCTCCTTCCTCACTTGCCCCACCAGGTAGTATAATTCTCTGGAGTGGAGGTGGTAGCTCCAGGAGCTTCTTCTGTGTAAAATACCAGCCCCTAAGATTAGCTATTCTTGCATCTTGGGCCTTGGAGTTAAGCCTGCAGCACAGAGATCAGAATGCATGGCTCTGCCTCCCTACTGCAGCCTCTTTGGATTCCATTACTGACTAGATCAGCTGCTGTGAGTCTGCAGCAGTGTGGGCTCTTGCTTGCTGATGATGCTCCCATCCCCATGCCAGCCTGCAAGATGTTTACCCTCTGTGGGCCTGGCCCCTGGGCACTTTGGGGCTTTCTGTAACATCTATTGCCATAATAGCTAAATGCTTAAGTGTCCCTTTGGGGCATCTTTGAGGTTTGAACAGCCAACTCTGATTATTCCCTGCTGGTGGCCATATATATTTTCACCACTTGGTGGCTCCGAGACCATTAAAATACTTGCATGTGATGTGTTTTGTGGTGAGGGAGTGAACAGCAAGTGATCCCTTTGCCTTTATTGCCCCTGGGGATGGACTGAGCTGCATAATGCAGTTCACTTTTGTATCATGTCCAAACAGCCCCAGACTTGGGAAGGAAGGTGCCTGGGCTGGTTTGAGCTCCTCTCTAATCAATCAGACTGCCATGCAAACAATAATTGTGCTAGTGGCCCATACGGAGCTGGTGATGATCGGGAAAGAAGCTCAAATCCTTCAGATCACTCCCAATATGTTTGAGGGAAGATAGTGAGGGGGGTTAAACTTGGTAGCTACATTGGTCACTTTAATAGTTACTTGCAGCTGAATCCCATTTCTCGGAGGTAGTGTAAGTGAAACAAGTGGTTGGTGCATGTGCTGTTTCAGTGGGTGGGATAGTGTGCCATGTGGGAGTCCTATGGGGGCCCATAGTATGTTACATACTCCTCCTAAAGAGCCTTGTATAAGATGGTGCTGATTCTGATGTCCCAGGTTTGCTGCAATGGCACTCGAGTGTTTGTGCAGAGGGAGATCCTGGAGGCCTTCACGGAGGAAGTGGTGAAACACACCCAGAAGATTAAAATTGGAGATCCACTTCTGGAAGACACAAGGATGGGGGCCCTCATCAGCCGCCCCCACCTGGAGCGAGTCCTGGGGTTCATTACTCAGGCGAAGGAGCAGGTGAGAGCATCTGGCTTTCTTGGATTTGAGGGGGCTTGTTGGAAAGAGTCACACACGTGGGGGAAGGGACTTTCCACCTCCCTCTGCTGCTAGTTTAATAGACAGGCAGCCTGTTCTTCCTACCCTTTCTGGGGTGAAGCCCTTTCCCTGCTGAGGTTGAATTACATATGCAAGAGGGTACATGTAGAAGGGACTCCTGGATTAAAACTTACACAATGGCTTAATGTTGAATCAGAGTGGTAAGAGATCCTACTATTCAGATATTAGTGTCTCAGCAGGGCTATGGGGTCATGGGGATAGATAGCACACATTGCCACCTCTGCTTTACATGTTATAAACACCTGGCTCACTTGATCTGTTTATGAGGCGTATTTGAATACTGTAGAATCTCAGCTTTCATTTAAAAACAAAATGGTAGGTCTTGTGTTTGCAATGAGAACCTTCTGGACTTGACCCAAGTGTAACCAGTGAAGTGATGTGTGCCTGGTCTGCAGGCAGCCTGGATATAATAGCTTGAGACTGGTGAATTTCCCAACCCCTGTTAATGCCTTTGGTCTAGCAGTGCTAAAGTCTAATGATGTTCATATGTCAGCACTAACTATCTAATGGCTGATCATTTTAGCAGCAGGAATAGGGAAGGGGTCTGGGATGAACCCTGAAGGGGGTAGAATTGGGGTGGTGCAGAGAACGAAATGAAAGGGGATGAAAGGAGGGGACAGACGGAGGAAGAGAAACAAATGACAGAAGTAAGGGTCATCCTGAAGTGGAGAATTATTTTCCTGCCTAACATGACCATGAAATGAACAACTAAGGTCCAGATCCTTAACTGGTGTAAAATGGCATAGCTCCACTGGAGGAATCCTGATTTGCACCAGCTGAGGGGCTGGTCCAAATTTATTACATAAAGACCAGATTTCACCCTTGATCTTTGTGCAAACTTCCTGTTGATTCCAGTTGGAGTTCTGCTGTGGATTGAGAGGAGACTGTTGTCCTGAACCTGTACTAGGTGCCCCAATGAAAAGCTGAATTTGGCGCTCTCCCCAGAATGAGTCTGACAGTCCTGGTTTAAAGTTTAACTGCAGAGCTCTTTGTTTAACATGCCAGGCCAGTAACAGATCATCTGGGCAGATTCAAATTACAGCTTACTGGGATCTTCAAACAAAGCAGTGGGAAAGGCATTCTTCCAGCCACAGGCCAAGTCTAGGGCTTTGCATTACCCTTTCTGACATACTAACAAGGGACTGCAGCTCTTGGCTTCATCAGCCATGTTAGCAATATCATCATCTGTAACAGGAGAATGAAAGAGCCCTGAACTTTGGACCCTGGCCAGCTCTTAATACAAACAGCTGAAAACAGTTTTCTCCTTTATCTGCTTGTTGCTTGGGCAGGCTTTCTCTTTATGGCATGGGCAGCAGCAGATGCTGTCTATTCAGGCTCTGAGTGGCTTTAAACTCAAGAGTTTTCAATTCTTAGCTGATGGCAAACACCGGCCAGGGAAAACATGAAAGCCTGTCAAGATTGTGCCCAAGACGTAAATTTTTTTTTTGCTCCACTGAAACCTGCAAAAATCACCATGGAACATGATTCCAATGGGAAAGCTACAGGAGAAGCAGATATACATTTTGACACTCCTAAAGATGCAGTTGCTGCTATGGCCAAGGACAGGTCACATGTGCAGCATAGATGTATTGTATTATTCCTGAATTCATCTCCAAAAATAAAACAAGATGGCTAGTGACAGTGGCATAATCCCAAACTAGGATGAAGCAAGAAATGTTTCGTTTGCTCATCATTCTTGGAGCTAGAATACAGGTGCTCCTGTTCAGTAGCAAAGATAAACCATAAGACATCTTGTTTTTTCAAAGGCAATTCAACCTGTATCTAAAATTATTCAGTACAGGTTTGTGTAGTAAAGCGCACAATAAATTGTGTTCACACTGTGGGGGGGAAAAATAGGTCCCAGCTTGATTTACTCCAGAGTCAGTGTTGTCCCCAGTGACAGCTGGGTCACAGTGGTGGTGTACTGCAGTTTCCACTTGATGGACAAGGCACTAGAGCAGGGTGCCTTCTGCAGACATCTGCTTTAACCCCTTCCTTTCCAGCCCACCCGAGAAAAGCACTTATTGCTGGGTGATATCATATGCTATAAAAAAATTAGGCAAGATCAAGCCAAGGGTGGTGGTGGGGATGCCAAATGACTAACTTTCATTCTGCTGCCTGCAGTGGTGCTGGTAGAGTAGAGCAGACCCCTTTCCCTTCTGGGTGGGGTGAACATCCCCATAATGTATCTGGCCAGTCACATGCTACTCAGGCCTTTAAGTATCTCAGCTTATGTGTTGAAGCTCTTGGAGGAGCTTTGAAGGGGAAATATCAGACCTGCTGGAGATGAAGGAACCAAAATAACCTTGGGAATCCAGCTTGCCTTCCCCAAACAAGTGGTGCAAGCTGGTGCTGTTCTCCTGCCCTTTGTGGGCATAAAGGGAAGGAAGGAGGGAGGGAGGCTTCCTGCTCTTGGGGAACTGGCTAATCCTGTCACTGAACTGCCTGCTCTCATCTCCACATAGCCACAGGGTGACAGCTCCAGCTCTTCTAGCCAACCAAGCAATCCAGGACCTTCACTGGGCAGCTGTCTTTGAAGCTGATTTGACTATTGCCACTCCCTAAACCCCCAGACCCCTGGACTCTATCATTCCTGTGACTGGCCAACTCCATCCACCTTAGGCTTCTTCTAAGACTGCTGCTGCTTGCCAACAGGCACATCAGGGCGGTGTGCTGGCTCTCTGACACCTGTGTACCTTCTAATTTGGCTCATTTTCAGGGGGCAAAGGTGCTGTGTGGTGGGGAGCCGTATGTTCCTGATGACCCCAAGCTGAAGAATGGCTACTACATGCGACCCTGCGTGCTAGGTATGATTCCTCTTCAGTTCAGTGGAGCTGTCTTATATGCATAGGTTTAATGCTAACAAGTTCCTGAGCTCAGTCGGACCCTCTGCCTAAAGTGAAACCTGTGAAATGTGTAACCCTTTTCAGATAGCTTGTAAAGCTCAGACAGCTGGACCCAACACACAGTGCTCTAGAGGCATAGGAACATACTGGGTAAGATCAGTGGTGTATAATGTCTCTGACATAGAGCAGAATGTGATGCTTCAGAGGAAGATGTATTAATACCCCCAGGGTGGACAACTGCAAGAGAACTGGCCCAAACAGGTGGAAATTTCTCCCTAATCCTGGGTAGATAGTGCTTGCTCTGTGTCCTGAGCCATGAAAGTTGATATCCCTTTAAGAAGCTTTTTCCAGGTAATTTGACTGTAGATGATGATCTTCAAAAAAAAACCCTAATTCTCCTTGAATCATATGCATCCGAAGAAGTGGGCTGTAGTCCACGAAAGCTTATGCTCTAATAAATTTGTTAGTCTCTAAGGTGCCACAAGTACTCCTGTTCTTCTTTTTGCGGATACAGACTAACACGGCTGCTACTCTGAAACTTGAATCTTATGGGGCTCATCTAGTGGCAGTGGGTTCCTCAGGCTTATCAGTGCTTTAGTTTAGTTTAAAAAAGCACTTTTTTATTACTTTTAAATTAAGGAATTTCCTTGTGAGAAAGCTGTGCCTGATCTACCTTCTCTGAACTGTTTGATGCACCTCTTGTCACATCCCGTCTTCTTCATTTCCTTTCAAGTGAATAGTCTCAATCTTCCCAGCTTCTGTAGGCCTCTTAATATTTTTAGACCATTGACTATATTGCAAAGGGGGTGACTAGAACTGATCATATGGTGTTCAAGGGCAGACTTTTTATACAGTGTAGCAATATTGTCTGCATTTTTTCTGGCTTCCTAACACTTGAGTGCTGCTGTGCATCGAGGAGAGGTCTTAGAGCTGTCCACAACAAAGCCTAACTCCCTTTTTGGAGTTAATTTAGAGCCCTGGAAGGATTGAGAAATTGAAAATGTGTCCCATACTGTGCATTACCTTGCAACTTAGGGCATTTCAACACTGCAATCAGAGCTGTGATTGCAGCACTTGTAGACAGACCACAGCTAGCTTTGATTGAGCTAGTTTGGATAACAATAGCAGTGCAGCTGCAAGTGCTAGCAGTTCAAATATGTATTCAGGGTGGGGGAGCTTATACATGCTGCTGTGGCTTTTTGATCTAGCTAGATTGAAACAACTAGCTCGGGTATGTCTGTGCTGCAATCACCCCTCTGATTGCAGTGTAGATTATACCCTTGGTCCACATTAATTTTCATCTATCACTGCCCAGTTTGCACAGCTTTGTTATACCTTCCTGAAGCTCCTGCAACCCTCTCTAGTTGTTCAGCCCCAGAGCTGATGGACCTGGACATACTGGTACAAGAATGGACGGTGGGTAGGCTTAGGCCTTGGCTACACTGGCAATTCACAGAGCTGCACTTGCTGCGCTCAGGGGTGTGAAAAAACACCCCCCCCCCCCCCCCAAGCGCAGCACTGTAAAGCGCCAGTGTAATCAGAGCCTGCAGCACTGCACGCTCGCTCGCAGCGCTGCAAGCTGTTCCCCTCGGAGAGGTGGAGTATTTGCAGCACTGCGAGAGTTCTCTCGCAGCGCTGGCGGCGCGACTACACTCGTGCTTCACAGCGCTGCCGCGGCAGTGCTGTGAATCCGCGAGTGTAGCCAAGGCCTTAAAGGGGAATGTGGGGGAATGGGAGATGTGAAGCAGCAGCTGAGGGCTTTGAATTGTGGGCAGGCTGCCTGCCAACTTCCTGCATAATGCAGAGCCAGGATAGAAGGCATATGTCCAATGCTATGACTGGACATGATCTTTACTTGTCTTAGTTGTTGGAGGATTTTATAGGCATGGTACAGGCAGAAGATGTGCAAGCTTGTGCACACCAGCACTACTGCCCTCCCGCCCCCAATCTGCCAGTACATTCAGTCCTGACTTGCAGTATCTTCCTTTGGCCTCACACATAGCTCTGCCTAGCCCTTCAATCCTGAACTGCAACATTCCGCATAAGTAATCTAGATAATGGATTCAGGTTGCAATGCAAGGCATATAGGGATTCATAGGTTCAGGACCTTTGATAGGACACAGGGACACAATGGATGGAGCATGGTGGCCTTGACAGAGAAGTGACACACAGGTTGTAGATTGGAGCCTAGTAGAATGACCACTCAGAGGGATGAGTGCAAAAGTTAGTGCTTGCTCTGCGTGTGGAAAGGTAGGACACGCTACCCTCCCCTACCCACATTCTACCCTAAACCCTTCCCAACTTGGCCAATGGCGTGCCAGTGAAGATGCTCTGTCAAGGACTGTTGTGGTGGGGCTGGGATCTTACATACAGAATTCAGCACTGCAAATACACGTGTGCTGCAATACTTCCAGGGGACTGCAGAGATGACATGACGTGTGTGAAAGAGGAGATCTTTGGGCCTGTCATGTCCATCCTACCATTCGACACTGAGGAGGAGGTCCTGGAGAGAGCCAATAATACCACCTTTGGGCTGGCAGGTGGTGTTTTTACCAGGTACAGGTGGGGGGCAGTGTTCAGTCCTTGAAATGGACTAGGGATGGGGAAGAATGTTACCAAACTAGAATACCAAGTCCTGGTGGCAATTCTGCTTCATGGATACTCTTAACAGCCACAGAGAGCAGCAAGATGGCTCAGATCAAAACAGAGCACTGTTATTTATTTTTTGTATATAATCATAGCACCTAGGAGTCCCAGTAACGGATCAGGACCCTATTGTTCTAGGTGCTGTACAAAACCTGGGACAAAAAGTCCCTGCCTCTGTATGCTGGACATGTGGTCTCTGGTGCTGTGTTACAGCTAGGACTGGGGTCCCACTGTGCAGACATAGATTAGGAAATGGCCCCTTTCCCAGGAGTTTGTAATGTAAAAGATTAACAAAATGCCCCATGCTGGGAGTACAGACCTTGTAAATGTTGGTTTTTCCCCCCCCCCCTCTCCCCCCATTTCCCCTTTTCATAACAACCTGTAGTGTCTCCAGCTGCCACTCAAACTCCTTCACAGCCCTGCCTGTCTTCCCTGCCATGGGAAGACTCTCTGCCTCCTTTTGAGACATGCACACACCAAGTGTCCAAAGGGACTCTATGCCCACCACTTGAGTTGTCTGCAGAGGGCTGGGGGAATTGGTATGAAAGGGAAGGCTTGCACTAAACCTTGTCCTTCTCCCACAGGGATATCCAGCGGGCTCACAGGGTGGTGGCTGCTCTCCAGGCTGGAATGTGCTTCATTAACAACTATAACATCAGCCCTGTGGAGCTGCCCTTTGGGGGATACAAGATGTCAGGTGAGCAAGCCACCAGCTATGCAAAAACCTACTAGAGCTTCCCTTTAAACCTCTCCAGCATATAGGAATAAATGTCCCTACTCCTGTGATAGCAGAATCAAGTGGTGTCATCCTAGGCTGACACACCAGAAACTGAGGCTGTCACACCTGTGGGAAGCCAAAAGCCACTTAGCAGCTTGGTTGATATTTTGAGTACCCAGGGCTGCAGTTAGAAACTGAAGGTGGGAGGTTGGTGAGGGGGCTGCATTGTTACACACCGAGAAAGCTAAGGGAAAGGAATTTACATGGCCTGCTATGGTTCCTAGCTCAGAGCTACTCAGTCTAGAGATAACTTGAAATGCCATGTCAAGAAGCTAGTGATGCTGCACTGCTGCCTGCAGGCAGGGTCATCCTTCCTGAAAGGGCTAGAGGTGTGCATGGCTGAGTCTGACCACATGGCTGGTGACAGCAATAACAAAACAGGGTGGGTGGCAATGACTGGCACTATCATCTCACTCTTGAATATGGTGTCTGTCCCTTCCAGGGTTCGGCAGAGAGAACGGCCAGGCAGCAATGGAGTATTACTCACAGCTGAAAACAGTCTGTGTGGAAATGGGTGATGTGGAATCTGTGTTCTAATGGCATGGGCCTCACAGAAGAGCAACAGGCTGTCCCACTCTGTCAGCCAGAGATTTCTACTAGAACTTCTAGATGGCAGTAACAAAGTGCTCAATGTCCTGTGCTAATGGGGGAAGCTGGGGTGGGGCAGTGTGCTGCAATCCTATGCATTTGTGAGTGTGGGGGTACACGCAAACAGTTGGCGTTCAGGTTTGAGTGTCCCCCTTCTCCACAATCTGCCTGGGGGCCTAGGACTAAAATTGGATTAAGTGACCTTGATTCATCACCAGCAACTGTTGCTATTGAAGTTAGTGCCAGTAGACAGAGCAGCTGTCTAGTAACAATTTCTGATTAACTACTGGGTCATGCTCTGACAGTGCATTGTGCATGGAGAAAACCTACAGTGATGCCATAGTCTTTGTAGACAGAGGTTTCCTTCATGCACATGGAGCTGTATGAGAGCCTTGGTAGAAGCATGACTGACTTCTCCTAGACCAGTTCTGAACAGCAATGCCCTTATCCTAAACTACTTCAGCATAGAGGGGTGTTTGAACATTGTTTGGCCATCTCTATATGTGAATGATTGCTGACAGAGGCTTGGTTGGGTCTTTTTCCAAATAGAGCTCATTGTGCAGTGAGGACAGCAGTGTATAATGGCATCCACCTGCAGCTATGGAATAGTGCTAGTGCTCTACCCTAGAATCACCTAGGGGTAGTTGCTGGTTTAATGAAGGTTGTTTATTATCCCCCAAGGCACTAACAATTAGGCAAGCTATTCTTTACGTACACATGCAATTGGAGAAACTGTTTTATACTCTAATTTAGCAATCAAATAAAAGTGCTGGTATATGGCCTTATCTGAAAGATCTGTTTATGGAAGAATGGGAGCTGTAGCTCAAAGTGCTGCCTTCCTGTGGGAGAAGACTGTTAGTATTGTAGCAGTCGATACAAGGGTCACTTACAATGCAGTTAAAGAAATCCTGCCAGCTGTTTGAGAGGAGCCGCAACTCTGGAATGCGGGGTAGAGGACTAGTGTGAGAGCAGGAACAAGCATCTAGCAGGCTCAAGCCATCCAGCTTGGAGTTTAGCAAAGTTAACTTATAAGAGTCCCACCTACAGCAGAACTACTGCCTAGATCACTCACTGCATAAAGGACTTAGAGGGCAACAAGATTTTTTTAAATCAAGTGTAGTATCAAAGGGAAAGGCTCAGAAGTGGAACTGATGATAGGTACAGAAAGGCACTGCCAAGTGCAAAACTGCCTCCTGTGGCTCTTTCAAATGATGGGTTTCTGCTACTCCTCCAGAAAGTGACAAGGCCGAATACTCTTAGCATAGTGTTCAGTTCTAGGACACCGGCAAGCTAGTGCTGCACTGGCAGCAATTCAGAGCAGACTGCACCCACCCTTAGAGGGCCTGACTGAGAAAGAATTAAAAAGCTGTGTATGACTCTTAGCTAAACAGGAGTAGGTAAAGGGATTAATACCACCAAGGAGGTATTGAGCATAAGGAACAAAAGGGTGACATTAAGGATAACTGAAGTTTTGCCTGTTGTTGAAAAGTTAAGTGCACAATTCTGAATTGTGGCAGTTTCCACCTCCTGCTTAAAACAGTAGAGGGAAAGACCCAGCAGTACCTGCCTTAGATAATCCAGTACATCCTCCATCTCTGAAATCAAAGTACAGAGGGCCGTTCCAGCAGAGAAACTCCAAGGAGCATCTGAAGGTTAACAATATTATACCGACAGGAGAAGCCTAGATGCAAGGATGGCGCTAGTGCTCTTCCACAGGGCACAGCTGCCTTGGCCCTCACCATCTCCATCTGCATACTTATTCAAAAGATGTAATTTAGAAGTTACTCATATCTGCCTGAAATACAGACTGCAGGGTAAAACACTGACAAGGCCTCACTTGCAAAGACTGCAGCAGTGGTACCAAGGGACAGCTGCTTCTCTGAGAAAAGGGATCACAGGATTCAAGGGGCTGGGGGCTAAGGGCCACCTTTGGAGCAGAGGGGCCAGAATTTCCCACTTCAACTGCTTTGTTCCTTTCCATTGCTCTTAAATGCTCTAATGCTGCTTTAACTGGAGGCAGCAGGATGAGATCTTGGTGATAAGTGTCAGTGATCCTGCTTTTATCTAGTTCAGCTAGCATTGCCTGCAGCAGAGGCTAAGCCCAACCCAGGAACCAAGAACTGGGTAGTGATGCTAGGCCAACACCACTGTGGGCACCAAGTGATGATCCTTGTGCCTGCAGCTCCCTATAGGGAAAGGAAGAAACATCTTCCTGACTGGGACCTGGACACAACTCAACCTTTTCTACTCACCTGCCCAGAGGAGTCACTTGCTGTTGGAGATCAGATGCTCTGAGTGAGCATTCTGTCTGTACAGTCCTAGCACATGGATGGAGATGGAGTAGGAGGCCCAGTTTGACCTCTTATGTGTCAGGTCAGTTTACTGGACTTCTGTATATCCCAGTATATAGAGTACAGGCTTTTTTTCCAATCCCCCCTCTGTATTATTGCCCAGGATTACTATAAAAAGCACTTTTACCCAAGATTTCAAGATGAAAACAATTAATTCCTTTGAATTTTAATTAGGAAAAAACTAGTTAAGTTTATTATCCAAAATCACCTTCTCCCCCCAAAAACCCCAACACTCTACACCTTGGAGATTCTCCAGAAAACTGTGAAGGGGGATGGAGGCTGGCTACTCAGTGGAGACCCACTCGAGGTGCTGGACGGCTGAGTACAAAGTGTTCCCCACCAAGCCGATGAGTGCAGCCGAACCAATGGCCCCTCTGTTTCGCTTTCCAGGGTCTGTAGAAAGGGATGAGAGAGCACAAAGACTGAGCTAGCTCAGCAGCACCACGTTGCTCAGCACTATCCCATGCTACAAGGAGGTTTAATACATGTTTAACAAGGTAGCACTACGGGGCGTGGGGGTGCAGGTCAGGGCCCAGCTTGCTCCAGAGAAACTTTGTTCTCAGCTGCCTAGTTGGTTCATTTTTGAAAGGCAAATCCAAAAGCTTTTATGGAACGTGGCCATTTAAAAGCAAGTGGGTAAGACTGTTGCAGGCTGAAACCTCTATGCTCAGCCCTACAGATCTCTTAAGGTCTAAATCCTGAATTCAGGATTCCAAGCTTCCCCTGCTCCAGTTGGTGTAACTGACACCCCACGGAGCTGCATCATCAGTTACACATGGGGGAACAGAATTTGATGGGTAAATGGATGAGGGAATGACTTTCACATACAGGGTCAGGCTGTATTTCCCATCTGAGTTTGCAGTCTGTCACTGCTTTGGAGGCTTGTGATTTTTTTGTATTTCATTTTACACAAATGCTTTGTTTCTTTAACCCTATCACTTCATGACATGCCACTCAAGCCAGTTGCCCAAAGACCAATGGGGTTCCAGGGCTAGATTGCCAGGCTGTAGCATTCCACCCAGAATACCCCGCAGTGAGGAGACTGGGTCTGTGGGCCGGCACACCTGAATAACTATACTTTGGAGAAAGTGAGCAGCAAATGAGCGACAGGGAATTTTAGCTCTTCTGCTTACTGAATGGTGTCCTACAGATGGAGGTTTAAAGGGCTGTTGTCCTTCTACTGTTCAGTGTTTGCACTGCTTTTTGGGGAATAATCATCTGTTTTCCCCATTATCATCCAAGTACTTATAGAAGCACCAGCACCATATTAGGTAGGTGCTGTAGACACAATTAAATAGTACAGATTTGGTCCAGAAGAGATAGTTGGTCAGGACTTAAAGGACTTGCTCTTTAAGTCAAAGGATGCCACTTGTGTGTGGTGGGAGAAGGTAACAACACACACAAATCAATCTGTCTTTTCCCACTGTGGACAGAGTTTCTTTTCTTAGGAAGGGGGGGGGGACGGGACTTGTGCTGTAGTTCTAATTAGGATACTGTATCTTTGAGACTAACCTGCCTTTGCAAACTTAGAGAAGTGAACAAGGGACCGGGAACTAGAGTTCAGTCTCAGGGCAGAGCAATAGATACCATGGCACTGGGTGCAGCCATATTTAGCTCATCCTATCCCCAGAATAGAGCTCCTTTATACAGAAAGACAAGTGTATGCAGACTCTACAATGCCAAGTCTTTGCAGTCACCCCAACATGTGGGGCAAGGCCACCAGCCTCCCTTCAGTGGTACAGGAAGCCTTATTCACACACCCCCTCCCCCCCACTGACTCACAAGGCAACCTTCCACTGAAGAGGCTAGGTGGTCAACACTGGAGACCCCATGTCTCAACTGGGGCTCATCCTTTCAGTCTAAAGACTCACCTCCTGTGTAATAGCCATAGGCATAGAGGACTCTCCCAATGATCCAGGTGATGCCAAGCCCAACAGCAACGCGCTAGAGAAAAGCAGGAAAGGTTAAGGATTTTGGAGCTGAGAAAAACTTACTATGCTCCTTTGGCCACAGAAACGGGTACTGTGCTTTATAAACAGTGGCTATCAACATGGTAAGGAGTCAGCGTAGAGAAGGAATCTGCGTCTCTAATAATTCCCTCTCGTTAAACTGTGGAGTCCTCACCCAGTCAGCAGCACCAGAAATCAGCCTCCCAGAGGAGCACAGAGTGGCAATGCCATGAAATCTAGCATGTGGTGTGTATCAGTGACACGTTAATACCCTCCGACCCCCATCCCCCCCCCAGGGAGATACAGATGTCACATTATGTCATAAAATTGATCCTGGTGTCAGCGGTCTGTGGCATGTTCCCTCCTTCTTGTCCCCCTCCCAACATCCCCAGTGACCAGCCAGACCCATGGCCCCTTGTATAGTGTAACCCTAATTTACCAGATGGTGGGCGTAAGAGTTTGGTTAACCAGCAACTGTTTTTTTCACTGTGCTCCAGATCTTTCCCCTCATTCAGTGTCCTAAGCACAGTGGAGAGAGCACTACCTGGTGCAGACTTGACAGCATTAAAGGGACTATGGTAATTAGAAGTGGCTAGTCCCTACAGCCACAAGTTGTTCTCTGCTCCAGGCTTGAGCCACCAGGTATGTTAAACAAAACCAACCACTTTTCGTAAGCTTCTGGGGTGGACCCGAGATAGGAACCCAGTAGAATTATCCCTCGCTCGTATATTGCAAGTAATCTCAGCAAATACGAACACACAAGAGTGGCATTTCCCCATTTGCAGACACTGCAAATTTCCAACTAACAGCCTAGTTCCTGCTTCTCAGGCTGTGGTTCCAGTTTGCCAGACCAGGACCTCAGTTCAACCTGCCAGTGCTGCTGCCTCCAGTCCCTCTGCACCAGTGCTTGGCAAAGGATGGCAATTGATTTTTGCAAACAGTTTCAAATCTTGGCAAGTTTTTCATGAAAGTCATCTGGATTTTGGAAGAAAAACCCAAACCTGAATATTCTTCATTCCTTGTCCCCAGCCCTTTTTGCTAGCAGCAGTTAGAAAAAAACATTTTTGGTTTCTCAATGGAAATTTTTCCATGGAGATTTTCATTCTGATAAATGATTTAAAAAAATATTTTTTTTGACAGAACAGTTTTGACCAGTGATCCTGTGCATGCAGCAGCCCACCATGAAGACTGGAGAGGCCTGAGGCTCACTAGGGGTTACAATGCACCCAGGCGAGCTGGAGGCAGCAGCAGCTCCAGTTGGCCCAGCACAGGTACATGGTTCAAGTTGGGAGGCAGCAGCCTAATGTATGACGCGCTACACAGATCAGGAACCTGTCTTACAGAACAGTGTGTTTCAGCTGTGCAAGGTGATTGATGGCTCCCACCAGCACCTCCTGAGCAAGTACAATCATAGATCATAGAATATCAGGGTTGGAAGGGACCTCAGGAGGTCATCTAGTCCAACCCCCTGCTCAAAGCAGGTCCAATCCCCAAAATATTCTTAGCAGGCCAATGCTCAAACCACTGAGCTATCCCTACCCGCCTCTGCACAATGGGGCTAGAGTGGAGCGTGCTGAAGATTGATCAGGCAGACTTTGCCTCCTCAGGAGATCTTAGCATATTCTCCTGCACCCAACATGAAGGAAGGGGAGAGCAGGAACAATCTCTAATCCAATCATTTCAAACCTGGCCAGGGACATGACTCACCGGGTGGTAGACTCCGCCCATGGCTAGAAAGAACAGGAAGGAGGGATAAACTTCCAATCTGAAAACAGAAGACCAAGATTAGCATTTATGACTAAACTCTAAGAAGTTTTTTGTTTCAGTTGTTTTTAAAAAGATCTTTGTGGAAATCTAGACTATCAATCCCTGTCCACCTTCCCCCACACTTCTTAGAATTGGGCAACATATTTTAGGGAACACGGTCAGCCTGTATAGAGACCTAGAGAAAGGGACTGGACTACTCAGAAGAGGCCTCCAAGCCCAGCTTTTAGTTGCCTCTGCAAGAATGCTGTGACAACCACAGTGGTGTCAACACACATTGTGTGCAGAAATGGGTGCACAGACCCTTGGGAATCCTGAAGATCCCAGAGCCACTGCCCAGGATCAGCAACACATTTGTTTATAAGGCCTGAAGTTCCCTTTTAAAGTCATTGCCAAATGCTAAGCCACTGTCTACTAGTGGGGGAATGCGAACACACCAGCCATGCTTGGTTTGAGAGCCAGGTCTCTCTGGGCTGGTGACCAACAGGCCAATCATTCTCTGGGAGAGTCAGGCAGTTGAACAAATGAGCCCATCAAAAGGCAAGGCACGACATACCCCACTAGAAACACACGGCTTAGGATCTGTCCACATGGGCAAACTGCCAGGGCTGTGATATAACACGGTAGTCCCCACGCAGGTGGGGCCAGACCGTGACTGGAAATGAACCCCTGGATGAGGGCCTGTCTCACCTACTATGCATACGCTGCAGCAGAGCCTTACATTTTCTCAGAGCCCGAGCCAGACAGATATAAAGTGTTTAGCAGCAGTAAATGCTACACTCCAGGCATCGAGTACTTAATAACTTAAATCTTCAAGCCAGCACTCCGGACCGTCCATAATACTCACGTGTTCTGATGTGCACGCTGGATGCAGTTGAAGAGATGCCCATGTTCAGGGTCCGTGCTATACATGGTTGGATACTGTTAAAGACAACATAGTGTTAGCAAACACATGGAGCTCTGCGGCCTCTAACAACGTCACTCGCCACTTCCTGCAGGGGCTGTTACTTCCCAGAGCAAGCTGAATCTCTGCTTGTTTGGCAAGACCACCTGACTGCCTTGCGGGGTTTGGAGTCCAAGTTGTGTCATGTTGCCCTCCTTTAAGAATGAGCTGTAGGCTGCACTTCAAACTCCTGGGCACATTGGCTGAACAGTGGCACGAAGTAAACCCTAGCCTCATGTCTCAGTGATCTTGCAAACACTACTAGATGTGACACAAAATGGAGGATCTGTCCCCCTCAGCTGCTACCTTAAGACTATCCTTTGGGACTTTCATCCAGGAGTGTCTACATTGGTTCTAATCCTGCGAAGCTCTCTCTTGCCATCTCCCAGCACTGAATTCATTGCCCATTGCTTCTACTCAGTCTACAACAAATGGGCATGAATGGAGATTCCCTTGCCTATACCGTGCTCACATGAAGCCCTGAGGATGGTCATGCCACATCGCAAAGCTAGCCCATAACGTTAAACAGAACCTCTCAAGTTGTGTGAAGGAACAGCCATCATGCACTGTCGGCAGGGGTGGAACCCAGAATCTGCAGTGTTGCGCCGTTCCCATTTGAACAAGAGGGGTAATTCCACTAGCTGGGAACTGCACTGAACTCTTCCTCTGTGGACCAGCCTCCGGAGAGGTGTGTAACACACTGAACGATGGGCTCCCCATACACAACACATCACCGCCGGTCTTTTATGTTCTGATCCAGATCCCCCTGAACACCCCGTTCTATGCACTCACGTGTGGGGAAAGAGCAGCAGTGGTGCACATAAAACCCAGCAGCCAGATGCTGCTGCAGCCTCTTACACATCCACTGACTTGCCCTCTCTTGGGGATGTTTAAGGGCTATACCAAACAGCTCCTCCACCCCTTCTCAAGTTTCTAGAATCGCACCCTGGAGGAAGTTCCCAACGTGCCAAAGCTGCTTCCAAGCACAGTAGGCTCCACATGCCAATGTCCTGACTCACAGCGGCAGCTGTTAATAGTGGATTCCAAGATGAAGTTTAGTTTGCAAAAGGTCCTCTTTGCTATTGTTCCTCTTAAATGTCTCCCTTGAATTTTATAAGCCCTCCTCACCTTTATTTTTAAATGCTCCTCTAAAATAATCTCACTTTCTCCTGCTCCAAATCCAAACTGGGGTTTTCCCAAAAGCAAGATTTACCCACCTAGTAGCAGGGAAAAGCATAAGTAAATAGGGCAGGGACTATATGGTTATTTGCTTGTCGCAGGTCTCTTAAGTTTCTCTGTTTCAGACACCCTTCAACAGCCCCCCACTCAGTCCCAAGCAACCGATCTGCCACATCGCTAGCTCCACAGATCTAGCTTTGGAGATCAGAGCACAGAAACACCAGCTCCCCACCCACACACACTCACAGAGGCATATTGCCAGGCTAAAGCGTGGGGAAAACCTGTGTTTATGTGCAATGTTCTAAGTTTTAGAGTACCGGAAAGTCTTGGGTTTTGCAGGTGCCTAGGTTGCGGGATGAGGGTGAATAGAGCTAGAAGGTGCTGTAGCAGGGAGGTGGCAGCCTGTGCCTAAGGACAGGTTAGAACACATCAGCAGAGCTAGTCCCATCCTGTCTCCCCTAGCCTGAACTCTCAGCCCGTTGCTGCCAGGTCCTACACTTCGCCTCTCCTGGGGAAAGAAACAAGGGTGCCTAGCAGCAGGAGACCTGGCACAGTGACCAAGAGGGGGAAAGCCTTCAAATGCATCTATGTGGGTACTGGAAGGAGACTGCTGCAACTGGGAGACTGGGGCTGAGTCAACAGCTCTCTTCCACTGATTTCAAATCTTAAGGGTAAGAATACCCACTGTGAGGGTTATTGCAGCACCCCTCTAGGAGGATCATACAAAGGATAAGAGAATAGCTAGCACTGTGGGGGCAAGCTAGCTAGGACTCTGGCCCAGACAATAATGGGGAATCACTGCACAGTTCTGAACTACTTCACCTCACTATTTTCTCCCATTTAAGGACTGGCCTACACTAGAAAATTTTATCGACCCAACTACATTACTCAAGTGTTTGAAAAATCCACACCCCTGAGCAATGTAGTTAAGATGACCTATGTCCCTGTGTAGACAGTGCTAGGTCAATGGAAGAATTCTTCTGTTGACCTAGCTGCCACCTCTCGGGGAGGAGGATTACCTATGCTGATAGGAGAACTCCTCTCATTGGCATAACTAGTGTCTACACTGAAGCGCTGCAGCTGCACTGCTATAGAGTTTCAAGTGTAGACAACCCAAAGAGTCAGTGATGATGTGACTGCTGCTATCTTGGCCAACATACCGAAGACTGAATCAGGGACTCCACAGCTATAAGCATGAGACTCTACAGCTTAAGATGAAGAACCAGGCTCTCCAACTAAGAACTGTAACAGACCCATCAGACAGGGATGTATATGTAATACACATACAGTGACTAGTGGGTTACAACAACGTTTGCTGAGTGGATCACCATCTTGGATATGCTCCTCTGCAGAGAGCTCCTAGGACATGGTGAGGCATAAGGCTAAGAGCCAAATACTGGAGAAGTGCAGTATTCTCATGATATCCCCTACTGCGATGTTCCTTATGTACTAGGATCTAGACAAGACCAGATTCCCGTTCACCAAATTACTCACACAGAATGGGGACTAGTCCACAAAGTCTTGGGTTTCCCCTAATTGCCAGTGCTTCTGCCATACTAAGCCAGCTCATGAGATGCCTGGGCCTCTTTCCTTCAAGATAGCTAGTGGAGGCATTCTTGGTGCCTCAAGGGCAGTACCACCCACACTACAGACTCACCTCCACCTTGTACTTCTTGCGTGCCTTCGCCACATTCACAGCAAGATGCGTTATCATGATAAAGCCGGCAACACCGGTCAGGACCACATAGCCGTATTCCTTGGAGAGAACCACCATCTTGACACTGTTGAGAGGGGAGCGTTTGATTACAATCTCAGGACAGGACTGAGAATCCACAAGAGACTATTAACCCCCACTGGTATGAAAAGTCCGGATTTACTGAACAAGGACCAACGTCCTTCCAGCATGGGGACCTGGCTGCCTGAGGAAAGTGACAAGTCATGGAGCTTTCAACTCTAGACTGCTTGCTGAAATCCAGCCCAAGGAGTTAAGCACTATGTGAAATGAGACAGGGTCTCTATGTCCAGTTCATATTAGGCAAGTATGTACAGCGTAACCTTCACCATCATAACTGTGTCTCCTCACTGACACTTTCAGTTGGGGGGCTTTAGATGGATAGGGCCCTGGGGTCAGAGTGCCCCGTAAGTGGTTCTTTAGATCAAGAGTGGTGCAAGTGGTGATCAAGTGGGTGGTGCATGCAATGAGACAATGGGTTGAAGCTTGCCCCTGTGCCTGGTCTGTGACTGTGGTCTGGTATACACTTCAGTTATATCAGCAGAACCTTTTCACTGAAAAATTTATACTAGTAAAAGCCCTAGTGTGGATTCAGTTATACTGGTATAAAGGTGACATATTGGTATCGTCACCTCCCGTCCCATACAGGAATAGCTATACTGCTATAACTGCATCCACATGGAGGGTCGTTGTTCTGCTTTAAGTGTACTGGTATAATTAGAGCAGTACAACTTTTAGAGTAGACAAGACCAGTGATGGGACAGCTCTCTCTTGAGGGGTCTAGCTGACACATTTTCAATAGCACTAAATTCACTTAATTGTTTAGAATAAGTCTTAATAGCAAATTTTTAAATTCTACTGTTGCAACTGTCCCAAATTCTAGATTAGGGCCCTTGTCCTCCTCCCACTGAAGTCAATGTCAGGACGACTACTGACTTAAATGGGATGGTGTCACATCAGAAGACAACAGATACTGGTGACCTGAGTGGGGAGATGTTACAGGAGGTTTAACCCTAGACAAAGCACTGCAGACGGCCTTCCGGAAGCCCTTTCATCCCAACGCTAGCTGTGGCCAAATGGTCACTGACACTGCACACAGCGTGGGGGCTAGTGGGAGGCAGAGCATAGTTGACAAATGTACCCATGTGAGTGAAAAGGGGAAACCATACTTCAGCCCAGCTAGCCATTGGCAAGCTGAGTAATGTTCTTCCTCCCAGCAGCTAGAGAACAGTGCGAGGGAGCGGGCTCAGATTCACAAGCACACAGCAGGGCTCCAGAAGCATCTAGTCTCTGGTATTTACCAATAGTTGCACATGCAACGCCACTGGCTAACAGGAGAAGACCTTGCAGAGCTGTTAAACACAAACCAAGTCTCCTCATACCCAACCCCTAGCCCTGAAAATGAGCTCTCTCAGTTCAGTTGCCTCTCTCCACCACTGGGACAAGGTTCTCTCCATTTACAGGGTCAAGTCCAACCTAACTGATCCTTTCCATCTGGTGACTCCACTGTGCAGTGAGGCCTCCTATCCTTCACTGCCACAGAACCAGAGCAGTCCTGAAAGAACATGTTACCTTAGGGAACTGGCACCTGCAGCCTACCATGGCTACGCTGCCAACACTCCTGAGCAATGGAACTGAAATTCATAAGGGAGCAGGTTTAGTTTCACACTTACAAGGATAATTATAAACAGCATGGAAAGGAATGAGGTTATCAAGGACAATGGCTTAGACTTTGCACATGAAATCTTGCAGGTAGTTATTTTAAGCATTCATGAGAACATTGAAAATTAAAGCAGATTTAAGGCTGTGAGCACAAGCAGTACCCCTTGTTATTAACAGTTACTTCACTTCATTTAGACTATCGTAAATGATCAGCATTTCACAAACACAACAGGTCAGCAAACTGAGGGTCAATTTTTATTATAAGCTGAATGCAGAACACCAACTACCAGTGGTGATCAGGAGCAGCATTTTTCTGCTCAGATACTCAGGAGGGATACTACCCTCCACCCACAGACTTCGTCTCTGCCTGTCACCTGGGTCACTGGCAGGGGCTTTATTTGGGGCTACCCTGAGAACGTCTCACGGGCCGCTACTACTACAGAACACGACAGCGCCATTACACAAAGGCTTTCACCCACGGAAGCAGACACCCATGCTCCACCGAGGCTGGTTAGCCCACAAGTGAGATTTGAAGCCTTATGATTAGAATTGAAAAGACTTGCACTGCATAAGACCAGCCTGTCTGAATGACTACCTGTCCCAGAGGCTGGAGCTGTGGAGTATAGGCAGAGCACTTCTGAAATGCCCTCTCCTTCCACAGGCACCAGGGCCATACTGCATGTAGCACTCTTAGGGTTTGTCTACACTACCACGCGGGGTCGATCTAAGATACGCAACTTCAGCTACGTGAATAGCGTAGCTGAAGTCTAATAAATTTGTTAGTCTCTAAGGTGCCACAAGTACTCCTGTTGTTCTTTTTGTAGCTGAAGTCGACGTACTTAGATCTACAGAGGGTCCTGTGGCACCTTTAAGACTAATAGAAGTATTGGGAGCATAAGCTTTCGTGGGTAAGAACCTCACTTCTTCAGATGCAAGTAATGGAAATCTCCAGAGGCAGATATAAATCAGTATGGAGATAAGGAGGTTAGTTCAATCAGGGAGGGTGAGGTGCTCTGCTAGCAGTTGAGGTGTGAACACCAAGGGAGGAGAAACTGCTTCTGTAGTTGGATAGCCATTCACAGTCTTTGTTTAATCCTGATCTGATGGTGTCAAATTTGCAAATGAACTGGAGCTCAGCAGTTTCTCTTTGGAGTCTGGTCCTGAAGTTTTTTTTGCTGTAAGTTGGCATCGAGGTGGGCACCTCACCCTCCCTGATTGAACTAACCTCGTTATCTCCATATTGATTGATACCTGCCTCTGGAGATTTCCATTACTTGCATCTGAAGAAGTGAGGTTCTTACCCACGAAAGCTTATGCTCCCAATATTTCTATTAGTCTTAAAGGTGCCACAGGACCCTCTGTTGCTTTTTACAGATTCAGACTAACACGGCTACCCCTCTGGTACTTAGATCTACTTACCCTGGTGTCCTCATTTTGGTAAGTCGACAGCTGACGCTCTCCCATCAACTCCGCTTGCGCTCCTCGTTCTGGCGGAGTACCGGAGTCGACAGGAGCGCACTCAGCTGTCAATTTATTGGGGCTATACTAGATGTGATAATCAACCCCCACTGGATCAATCGCTGCCTGCTGATCTGGTGCGTAGTGTAGACAAGCCCTTAGAAGAGATTCCAGAGGTTTCACTTGTGTTAATTGAGGGGTGCTTTATTGGCTGTGTTGGAGGAGCCCTGCTCCCATTTTTGTACCAGCTTTGGCTCAGTGAAACACCCAAATAAGTTACTAGTTAAGAATACTGTTTAAAGGGGAGTCACTTCTCAAACCTGCTAGGATCATCTGGGTATCTTTCACATTATCAGTGCCCTGCTATCGCAAAGGTGTTGGGCACAGGCGACGCCTCAGTTTCTCCTATTCCCTGCCCGTTTCACACAACAGTTTAGTCTCCTGATGGACTAAAGTGCTTTGGTTTCACTATTGTCATTGTGCTTAACACAGGGGTATTTGGATGTAGTTTAAGGCCTGTGATATTCAGGTCAGACTAAATGATTTAATGGCCCCTTCTATGAAACGATGAACCCACCACCTTGGGGCAGCATCCCTTCACGTTTCTGTAAAGTCAAAATTACCATCTCAATTTCAGCTCTATACTAAGACTCATTCATACAGGGCCCTTCACTAGAAAAGGGTCAGAGTCCAACAATCAAATGCAGCACCCCGACTAAGGAACTTTTAAAACTTATATTGGAAGATTAAAGCCCACTCAACTTTCCAAATAGCTAACTAGATAGATCACAGGGCCTTGTGAAGCCAAACGACTCCCACTGAAGCCAGTGGGGCCATGTCTACGCTAGGGAATTTTACAGAAGAATTCCTGCTTGTTCCAACACTGGTTCAGCTGAACTGGTGTTAAGCACCATCATAAGCCCTAGTGTAGACAAGATTGCACTGTTTTTACCAATGTCAAACCTGCTGACTGGGTAAAAATGGGTCTGGCTGCAGAGGCTTGTGTTTACACTATCGCTTCTTCATCTGAACTGGTAGGATATATATTTTGTAAGGCTCCCCCTAAACAATGCTTCTGAATCTTTCCATTTATTTTAGTGGAAGTTGGTCGGGGCCCCATAGTTGGTCATTTGTATGTTCCCACTTGCAAGTATTCAGAGCAGAGGCTAACAACATTATAAGTCAATAATATACTTTAAAATCATAACAGGAGTGCACAAAGATTTTTTTAAAGTTAGAATGGTATGGTCCAGGTAATCAGGTTTTATTAAAAAAAACATGTACAACAGCATTCTGCACTGATTATCTCCAAACACAGATTGGAAACATAGAACAAAAATCACAGAAATTGCTAGGAATAAAGGCATAACGTCTCCACATTAGGATTACTAGGCAGACACTGATGCGAACAGTTCACCAATATAGAGCAGTCTGGAACATCTGTAAACTGGGTGCGATCAAACAACATGCATTTTTATAGCCAAGTGCAAAGGCAGACATTTAAAAACAAAGAATGTAGGTAACACTTACAAGAAAGCACTGATTCTGAAAAGGACATGGGGATCATTGTAGCTACCAAACTGAATATGAGCTCTGAGAGCAATAGGGTGGCTAAGAAGGGCTAAACTGATACCTGCATGTATAAACAAGGGGATATACTGAATAGAGCGGGGGGGGGGGGGTGATATTATGTCTGTATAAGACTCTGGTCAGAACATTACTGGAATACTTTGTCCAGTTCTGGTGTCCATACTTTAAAAAAATGTTGGAAACTTGGAGACAATGCAGAGAAGAGCTACAAAAAATTATTCTAGCTCTGGAGAACACAGAGATTGATTTAGCTTATCAAAGAGAAGGTTAAAAAGTAACTTGATCCTGGTCTGTAAACCCCTGCACAGAATGAAATCAGATACTAGAGAGCTCTTTACTCTAGCAGGCAAAGGCCCAGCGAGTTCCAATGACTGGAAGTTGAAGTTAGATGTATATTCAAATTGGAAATGAGATGCAACATTTTAAACAGTGAGGGTGTAGTAGAGTGGTCATCAAGGGATTAATTGGGTTACTCAAAATATTATGGGTTGGAGCCATGCTCCACCCCTCCCTTACTTCCTATTTAGTGTGCCCCCCTCCTATTTGCATGTAGTTGAATATAGCAGTACTTTCCAAGCCTGAAATACTGTAAGTAAAATGTGTTTCTTGTGCACTAAGCAATTCCTTTAAAGAAGGAGGTAATTAACCAGTGGAACAATTTACCAAAAGAAAGGGTATATTGCTCATCACTTTGAGTCTTTAGGTCAAGACCAGATGTCCAAGAACACATAGAGAAATCCATAAGTTACTGATCTCAATACCACTCTCTTATGTGGTAGGAAAGAATAATACACTGCAGGAATGACTAGGTGAAATTCTAGGACCTGTGTTATGCAGAAGGCCAGGCTAGATGATAATTGTAGTGCCTTTGGGCCTGGATCTGTGAATCTATAATTTTGCAATATCAAAGACACTGGAAGTCAGTTTTATTTCATAACAAAATCAAAACACATATGAAGAAGATGAGATCAAAGGTAGCCAACTTTAAAAACTGCATATTTAAGAGTATCATCAAATGAAAAACAGTAAGGAAATGGAAACATGCTTCCAGACTTCAAAGATAGTAGAAAAAAAAATAATGAGAAAGTTAGTTGTAAGCATGTCACTGAGTATGTTACAAAAACAACAAGGAGTCTGGTGGCACCTTAAAGACTAACAGATTTATTTGGGCATAAGCTTTCGTGGGTAAAAACTTCACTTCTTCAGATGAGTATGGTACAGGCGCATTGCTCACTAAACACACGTTAACCAGATAAATAGTCAAAAGGAATGACTAAGCAAGGAGTAAAAAAGTGTTCTAAGGAAGAGTCTGCAGACAACATCTGAAGACAAGTGTGGGAATACTGATAGCAACATAGAGACACTTTCACCTGATGCATGGAGTCTTACCTCTGCTTCACAGTGGCATAAGTCCATAGGTCACAAGAGAGTCAATGACCTTGGCATTGTAACACTGCTATAGACGTTGCAAGTCTGGCTTTTCATCCTGACTCAGCGTTGCTGGAATAATTCTGCTAACTGAGCCAGGACTGAAGGAAACTTTGATAGGTTACCTCTGTGCACAGTCAATCATCAGTTTAGCAGTAATAGAATCTTAATTACAGTGCAGTGAGCCAACTGATAACTTTTACAAACAGATGGCATAGAACTACTCGGGGTTGAGTTAGCTGGAATGTTCATGTTCAGTTGTAGCAAAGGCCAACACAATCATAGGTTATATCAAAGTCGATATTATAACAAACATCATATGCTTGTACAAGACTACAAGGAGGTCACACCCAAGTACAGTAAAAGCAGGCAAAGGAATTCAACAGGACTCAACTTGAGTCTTATTTTTATGACTTGCAGATACATTGTGTATTACAGCACCCTTTGACCCCAACCACAAAGACTCTGCTAACAAACTGAATGACGTGGGTCATGAGGCTGAATTCATTCCCCCTGAATTGCAAGTACTTAGGGCTTATCTACACAAAGAAGTTCTTCCAGAATAAGGTAAAGCGTGAATTTAAAAGCAACAACTATTCCAGACTAGTCAGCATGAGGAGTTATTCCAGAAGAGCTATAGCAGAATAGTTATTCTAGAATAGCCACGGCCAGTCAATTTCCCCAAGTAGATAAGACCTTAGAGACTTGAGACAACTTGAGCTCAAAGGATTGAAGAGGATGCAGACCACTACATATTCCAAGACTCAAAAGCCTGTAGCAGCTCAGCAGGCAACTAATAGTAATGAATAAAGAAACACACTCAATCTACATTGTAATTAGTAATAACACATATTAGTTATCTAGACTGTAAACTCCTTGAGACAGAGCCTGAAGTTTGTCTGCACGTTTCTCAGCAAAGTGCACAGTGCGCTACTACTGGTGCTTTACAACCAGTTAAATATTTTGTCTCTCTAGGACCAACCCAGTAAAAAAATCTCACAGCACTTTACAAGCATTAATGAATTCACATTAAACATTTCATTAGCTTGGAGATAAGATTATTCAAGACCATTTCCTTTCAACACCATCACTACAAACCAAGGGGATCACTAGTTAAGGCCACAAGTATCCAGAGCAAACTCAGTGCACATGTATTACCAACTATACTTCACGTAACCCTCATAGGCTGTCAGCTTCACAACAGTCTCTAGCTTCCAACACATGGCCACCTACCATACCTGATTAACACTCACATGCACAGCCTTCATTTCAGATGGGAAGGAATCATGCATTTGACTGAGGCATTTTCCTTCCAGGTAATAACAACACATTAAAAATGTTTGGATTGAGAGATATTGGAGAAGGAGGCTTGAGGGTCAGTTGTCCAGGCTGGAAGACTTGATGCCTGGAGAACTAAGGAAACGGTGAAATCACAAGCGCTGAGAGTGAAAGCTGAGTAATTTCAATAAGAAATCAAGATGGTTCAGAAGCCACTGGTTGATTTATTTTTGTTAAGTCCTATTTAACTTGAATGACTAACATTTTTAATAAAGGAAGGCTTTGTAATAGCCAGCACCTCTACAGATTCTTTTAAAGTGTTAGGGCTCAATAACTGTCCTGGAGTTACGCTCTAAAACCATGGTAGATCACACTCAACATTCCTGATATTTCTATGGTAAAACAAGCAGTACATTTTAGAAACAAACCCCAACACATTCTTCAAGCCTTCTTTATATATCATAAGTAGCAAAAAAGAAAGCGGGGGGGGGGGGAGGAGGAAGAGCACAAGCTCAATTTAATAAATGTCCATTGCAGGTCACCTTTAAGAAAGCTCCATGCATGCAGCTTTGGTTATCATTTAGGGTATGTCTATGCTACAAAAAAAACACACAAAACCAAACACGGCAGCGAGTTTCAGAGCCCGGGTCAACTGACTGGGGCTCACATTACAGAACTAAAAACAGCAGTGTAGATGTTCCCACTTGGGCTGGAACGCTGGCCTCTGAAACCTGGTGATGAGGAGGAGAGGCTCTCAGAGTTAAGGCTTCCAGACTTCACTCCAAATGGGAATGTGTACACTGTTATTTTTAGCCCCACAGCATGAGCCCAAGTCAACTGACTCAGGCTCTGAGACTTGCTGCCGTGGTTTTTTACTATGTAGACATACCCTCAAATTGAAGCCAATACAGACAGGGTATTCCCAGAACCATGCAGATCCTGACACAGAATGGCCTTGTAAATCTAGCGATAGATACAGGAATTAGGGCTAGTCTACACTTGCAGCGCTTTAACGTGACTTGTGTGGTCGTGGCGCAGCACGGGGAGATAGCTCTCCCAGCGCTCTAAAAAAACCCACCGCCACGAGGGGCGCAGCTCCCAGCGCTGGAGCACTGTCTACACTGGTGCTTTACAGCGCTGAAACTTGCTGCGCTAAGGGGGGGGTGTTTTTTCACATCCTTGAGAGAGAAAGTTGCAGCACTGTAAATTGCCAGTGTAGACAAGCCCAAAAGCTTCAACCAAAAAACTTCAAAGAGAAACTGCAGAGCTACAATTTATTTACAAATTTAACACCATTAATTTGGGCTTGAATAAGGACTGGGAGTGGCTGGCTCACTCAAAAGCAATTTTTCCTCTCTTGGTATTGACACCTCCTCATCAATTATTGGGAATGGACAACATCCAACCTGATTGAATTGGCCCTGTCAACACTGGTTCTCCACTTGTAAGGTAACTCCCTTCTCTTCATGTGTCAGTATATTTATGCCTGCATCTGTAATTTTCACTCCATGCATCTGAAGAAATGGGTGTTTTACCCACAAAAGCTTATGCCTAAATAAATCTGTTAGCCTTTAAGGTGCCACTGGACTTCTCGTTGTTTCTGTGGATACAGACTAACATGGCTACCCCTCTGATACTTGACACCATCCTAGCTGGGAAGCCTGAAAAGTTAGCTTTGTTTTGATTCTCAGGATGGACGTTCTTATATATCTGAATACTCCACTCCTTGTTAGCAATGTTCTAGTTCATAGGAACAAGAAGTTAGATGAACTCAGAGTGTATGCCATGCCCACAACAAATCCAGTTCTCAGGGGTTTCTTGCAAGTAGGTCATCAAACAGAGATACTGGGATTAACAATCTTGCAGGCCTTTCTTCTTATATTGTGTACATTTCAGGGTAGGTTCAAATTTGAGCTAATCAGTTTTGACAGCATCTCCTTCACTTGCAAGATCTGTGCAATAACCAATGCCTCAGATTAAAGCACAAACAGGTCTGAAATGAAAAAGGTTCTGTCTGCAGCAAGTGGGACAAAAGGAGACAGACAACAGGATTCACAATTTGCACAGAAAAGTGACATCTATCCCCCACCCTTGAGCAACCCCTCCATTGTTTCTGTGCCGCATTGATACTGTGAAAGGAGATATAATGGAAACCTCAGTCAGTGATGGGATTTTAAAATACATCTTCTGGCTCCCTATTGGGTGTCCTCCCCCAGTTATCTGATGGGAGAGGACTGGCCCAGAAACTCAGGCCAGATCTAATCAGTAGAGTATTGTGTGATCCACTCTGACAAAGAAAAGTGACCCCTAGATTGCTCTAGGGCTGTGGAACAGGAAACTGACCAGGCACTGGTTTGTGTGAGCACTGGGCTTAGGAGTGGCTTGCAGGTGAAATGGGAGGAAGTGGCCCTACAGAGGCAACAGGGAGACAGGTACCTTGGCAGCCGGAAGCCGCAGGGGCCAGTGAGCCCAGCAGAGCTGTGGCAGGAGGACCCAGAGCAGACAGGGAAGTCACCAAGAAGTGATGGCAGGCTAGGCAGGGACCAGTACAGCCTGCAGGAAGAGCCCACAGGCTTCACAGGGTACCAGGAATGAAAGAAGCTACACACTAGTGAAGTGCAGGGGAAACAGCCAGCCTGGGGAAGCCCAGCAAGAAGCAGCAGTGTGCAGGGCATGAGCCTACACACAGACCTCTTGGGGAGTGCCATTAAGTGGAACAGCAGCTGGGGCAGAGGGCACAGGGACACTGACAGAGTTAAACCAGGAGGAAGAGGACCGGCAACATCCCCTGGGCCAGCACACTGAAGGGCCAAAGACAACTTTAACCTCCAAAAGAGAATGACTTTGACTTTACACAACACCCCAGCTACTAGGTCTAGAGATCCTAGGGCCTGGAAGATTATCCGTGTCCCCGCACCCCCCGGCCTATACCCAGAGTTTGGGGGCAAGGGCCCCATGGCCTTTCCTCCCACCTGGAAGTGGGGGTGCCCGAAGGCGCAGAGCCGCGGGGAAGGGGGCTGCTTGGGGGCACAGAGCGGGGGGGGAAGAGGGGCTGCGGGGGGGGGGGGAGGGAGTGGGGCTGCTTAGGGGCACAGAGCCGGCTGGGGGAGAGGCTGCCCGAGGGCGCAGAGGCGCGGGGAAAGGGGGCTGCCCCGGGGGCGGGTGGGGGCTGCTGTCCCGTGCCTGCCGGCCCGCCCCCAAGGTCACAGAGGCGGGCACATGGGCTGGGCTGCCCACCGCAGGCCGAGGCGCCAGGCCCGAGGGTGGCTCCCAGCTGGCGAAGGAGTCGCCCGGACTCACCCGCTGCCTTTGTCGCGCGGACACGATGCCGGGAGGTGGGGGCAGCCCGGGCCCGGCCAAGGACGGTCTGAGCCAGAGCCGTGTCTGGACCCGCCCCGGGCTCCGCCGAGCCACCGCCCCGAGGGCGGGCCCGCAGCGCCGCGCACACCCGCCCCCTGGCCCTCAGCCCGCCCCACCCCGCCGTCGCCGTAGGGAGACTCTGGGCGCTGCGGCCTCCCAACTCCGCGTTACGCAGAATCCTCACAGCGTCCCCATAACCACCGTGACATCCCACAACACCCCTTCTGACCGGGGGACACACCCCGCCCCCATAATCACTGTGATACCCACAACACCCCCTCTGCCTAGGGGGACTCACTGCACCCCCATAATCACCATGACACCCCACAACACCCTCTCTGATGGGGGGACAACACACAGCACACCCATAATCACTGTGACACCACAGCACACATACACAACACCCTATGTAATCATTAGAATCATGGAAAATTAGGGTTAGAAGAGACCTCAGGAGGCGGGGCAGCCCACAACATTTTGGCATCTGAGGCGGGCAGCTCAAATGATGCCCCCATGCCCCCTCGCTTGGGCCAAAACTTTGAAAAGTCTCAATTCTGCCTTCTTCCTGTTCTCCTCTCATGGTACTGTTCTGCTACCTACCCCAATAAAAGAGAACTAACAACTTAAAATGCCTTGTTCAAAAATGTTAAGTAGCACTTAACTTTCAAACGCCTGAACAGCAAATGTAACTTTTCTTGTCTGCATAGTAAACACAGTACCGTAGCTAGGGGGGAGCAGGGCAGCGGCCGCTCCCCCACCGAGCACAAGTGGCACCTTTTAAATTTTTTACTCACCTGGCGGCGCTCTGGGTCTTTGGCGGTACTTTGGCGGCGGGCCCTTCACTAGCTCCGGGTGTTTTCGGCGGCACTGAAGGACCCGCCACCGAAATGCCGCTGAAGACCTGTGGAGTGAGTGAAGGTCATGCCGCCAAAGACCCGGAGCGCTGCCCCGTCAGTAAAAGCGCCGCCAAGTGAGTAAAAGCGCGGCAGCAGGTGGTGCCTTTTTTTCCCCGCTCCCCCTGTTCCCTCCACCTGGCTACGCCACTGAGTAAACACTGGCATTTTTATCTGTTTGAATAATCAAAGTGGTGCTTTCCGTGCCTTCTTGGTTGCAAAGATTTGAACTAGGGTTACCATCCGTCCAGGTTTCCCCGGACATGTCCGGCTTTTTCAGCCTTAAATGGCTGTCCGGGGGGGATTTCTAATGAAGTAGAAATGTCCGGGATTTCCCCCTTCCCCTCCTGCGGAGTGCGGCACGGCTGGTTGGACGCCTGGCCTGATTGAAAGCCGCTCGCAGCCACTAGGGCCTCTAGCAGCCAGAGTCCCTGCCCCTCCCCCGCTCCCTCCTCCCCCACAGAGCAGCGCGGAAGTGTTTGAGTCCACGTGGAGCCTGCATTTCTCCCTCTGCCGGGTGAGCAGGGGGAGCAGGGCAGGCGGCGGGAGGGGGTGTGTAGAGGCTGCAGGGTGAGTGGGGAACAGGGGGCACAGAGGCTGCAGGGGCGTGGGGGTGTAGAGGCTGCAGGGGCAGGACAGGCAGGGGGCGCAGAGGCTACAGGGCGAGTGGGGAGCAGGGGGCACAGAGGCTGCAGGGGCAGGGCAGGCAGGGGGCGCAGAGGCTGCAGGGCGAGTGGGGAGCAGGGGGCACAGAGGCTGCAGGGGCGGGGGGCTGCAGAGGCTGCAGGGTGAGGAGGAGCAGGGCAGGCAAGGGCATAGAGGCTGCAGGGGCTGCGGGGCAAGTGGGGAGCAGGGAAGCACTTAGCAACCCCCAACCAAGATCAGAGCGGGAGGGAGGAGGGGGAATGCGGGGTGCTCAGAGGAGGGGGCAGAGTTGGGGCAGGGACTTTGGGGAAGGGGTTGGAATGGGAGCGGAGAAGGGCTGGGGCTGGGGCGGGGCCGGGGGCAGGGGCAGGGAAGGGGTGGAGTTGGGGCAGGGCCGGGGGCGGGACCGGGGGCGGGACCAGGGCCCTGTGGAGTGTCCTCTTTTTTAAATGTTTGAATATGGTAACCCTATTTGAACTGCTTCCTGAAGGTCCACAGTCTGGGCCAGCTCATGCTCTATTGAGATGGTTGCAAGGCCGACCAGCCTCTCCTGTGTCATTGTGGAGAGTAGATGTGTTTTTATTAACTTCAGCTTCAAGAAGCTGCGTTCTCCACTGGCAACTGTTACAGGAAGTGTTAGAAGTACGTGCAGAGCAACAAAAGCATTTGGAAAGAGGCTCTAGCTTTTTTGCTGCCCCAAGCAGCAAAAAAAAGCGCCGCCCCCGAGCCCCCCCCGCCGAGTGCCGCGCCCCCCCTCCGCCGAGTGCCGCGCCGCCCCCCCACCGAGTGCTGCCGGAACCCCCCCCCAGCCGAGCGCCGAGCCCCGCGCCGCCCCCCCTGCTGAGCGCCGCGTGCCAGAGCCCGCCCCCCTGTGCCGAGTGCCGCCGGAACCCCCCCAGCGCGAGTCCCGTGCCGCTCCCCCGCCGATTACCGTGCGCCGGAGCCCGCCCCCCCCGCGGAATGCTGTGCCGCGCTCCTCCCGCCGCCCCTTACCAGGTGCCGCCCCAAGCACGTGCTTGGGTGCCTGGTGCCTGGAGCCGGCCCTGGAGGGTGATCATCTTATTTGTGCACATATATTCCAGAACAACCTTTAGAATTGATCCTGCTGAAATGTATCTTGAAAGGGCTTTCAGTTCATCATCTAAATCACTCGCAGCAATATCGCGCATATCATCATGTGTCAACACTGTCTCTAGTGCCCTGCATTGCTGGTGTAGGTCTTCTTCAGGTAGAGTGAGGAATTTTGGAATATCATACAACATCCCAAATATACTGCTGTGTTCCTTGAGCTGCATGAAACGTTCTTCAACTGACTGTATTGCACAGTCTAGCACAGGGGTCGGCAACCTTTCAGAAGTGGTGTGCCGAGTCTTCATTTATTCATTCTAATTTAAGGTTTCGCGTGCCAGTAATACATTTTAATGTTTTTAGAAGGTCTCTCTGTCTAAGTCTATAATATATAACTAAACTATTGTTGTATGTAAAGTAAATAAGGTTTTTAAAATGTTTAAGAAGCTTCATTTAAAATTAAATTAAAATGCAGAGCCTCCCCGGACTGGTGGCCAGGACCTGGGCAGTGTGAGTGCCACTGAAAATCAGCTCGTGTGCAGCCTTTGGCACGTGTGCCATAGGTTGCCTACCCCTGGTCTAGCACCTTTTTAAAGCATTCAACTTTGAATTGTTGTTTGGGGTCTCTTATGGGATTATCCCGTGCCTCATAATCAAAATGTCTTCTTCAATGACTCTTGTATTCTTGAATGGGTGGGAAAATAGCTTCAGTGTGAAGTTCCTCTGCCAACTTCGGTGCACTCTTCAGAACATTTTGAAATCCCTCATCTGACCGGTAAGACTGTAGGTATGACTTTGCTTTGTCCAGTTGTTCCATTGCTCCAGATATATCAAGGTCAGCATCTTGGAATCTCTTGCTTACATTTATTTCAAACAGTATGTCATGCCACAACACTAAGCCACACAGAAATTTGAAGTTATGTATGTTTCTGGTGATTCCATTTCCCTCTGCCACTGTTCTCCCACGAACAGTTCCTGTCATAGCATTATCCTCCATAATGGCAACTATGGCATCATCTATCTTCCCAATTTGGTATTTGACAGGCTTTATCACCTCCACTTGACTTTCCCATCGTGTGGCACTCGACTTTCCCATCGTGTGGCACTCAGTGGTTTCAGTGTCAGAGAGGATGTTCCCAGATGTTGCTTCAAAATTTGCCATTGATGAGTTGATGCAGAGAAAAATACATAGATGCTTTGAATTACATTAAAGAATTCAGCAGCCTCACTAGAAGTTGATGCTGCATCACTGACCACCAAGTTCAATGAATGAGAACTGCATGGGACACAAAAAGCTCGAGGGTTTAACTCGCGGATCCGTGTCTGCACTCCTCTGTTCTTTCCTCTCATTTTGGCACCATTATCGTAACCCTGACCTCTCATGTCAGCTGTCACAATTCCCTTATCGTCCAGCTTTTTAAGAAGCACATTTGTCATACCAGCTCCTGTAGTATCATCAATGTCAATAAATTATAGAAAATGCTCTCCGACAGTCACCATTGCAGGGACATTTTCAGTAGGTTCTGTTGTTGTTACAAAATGCAGCATTAAAGTAATTTGTTCCGTATGGCTGATGTCAGGTGTACAGTCCAGAATAACAGAGTAATATCTTGCTGACTTCAGATCTGCCACAATCTTCTGTTTGACTTTTGTTGCCAGTATGATCTCATTTTGAGTTGTTTTTCCAACGTAGTGGTGTGTGTACATTTCTTGGGTGGTGACTCTTCTTAGACGCTCCTGGAGTACAGCATCAAACTCAGCCATCAGCGCCACAGTTTTAAGGAAGTTTCCATTGTTTGGCACATACAGCTGATCTGAAGTGCCACAGGTTTTGGGTAGCAAGCATTCTCACAATGGCAATGAGCCTTTTCAGAACATTTTGCCAGTAAAGAGACTCTGATGCAATCTTCTCTTGATGCTGATCATCTATGGTGCCTTTAACCTTAGTCTCATCTCAAGCTCTTTCCACCTATGGAATGCTCTCTGGTGATTTGCTGCCTTCTCATGGCATGCCAGATTTCTAGACAGATTTTTCCAGTCCTTTGTTCCTGTAGAACCCAATGTGGCTGGAACGTTAGACTGGAAGAGTTTGCAACAAAAACAGTATGCAGCATTCTGGGTTTTTGAGTACATAAGCCATGGCCTCTCCACTTTGTCACCATTGGGGATTTCACGCCAGTAATGTGTTGGATGGAAACTTCTATTTTCATTGTCTTTGGGGAACATGAAGTTTTTCACTTGCTGTGGCCCGTGCAGTACAAGGAAGTTCCTCAGGCTACTGCTCAAGTGGGTCCACAGTCCTGGATCATCTAGACTTAAGAAACTAAACTCAGCAGCAGCTGTTTCTTGCGCCTCCCCCACACACTTCTCTGATCTACACTTTTTTTCAGGAATGTGCATGGTTACATCTATTTGAGATGGAGATATGGATGCTGCAGTAGATGCCAGGTCATCTGCACTCTGACTAACTGGAAGATCCTGCATCTCCTCACCACTCACATCCTCACTGGGCCTGGAAGGCTCAACCGTGAACATTTGTGTCTATGTATCTCAGGAGAGCTCCTTCCTGCTTAGATAGAAAAGCTTCCCTTGCTTTCTTTCTTTTTCTGAATGCTGCCCCAGAGGGGCATTTTCTTCTTTCACTCATGACTGCTGTTCTGTGCCAGCTATAGTGGCTCTCAACACTCAATTGAAGGGGACAAATAAGCAGGCTGGTAGCAGGGTCTGAGTGAGGGAAGATATCAGCGTCTTAAGGGCCTAACTGGCTCCTACTATTTCCATTGACTGCCTGTTCTCCTCAAGTGGGTTCAGGGAAGCAGCAGGAAACAGGAAGCTCCCTGAGAAACTGGTGTTAATCAGTCCAGGCTCCTGGGGGTGCTAGAGAGGTACATAAGAGGCTCCTCCTCCTCTCTCTCCCTGCAGCTCCCGCTGCTTTCTGTTATTCCCTCTCACCTTTTTTCCTGCCTGCCTGTTATGTCTCTTGTGCCCTCCTTCCTTCAGCACAGCACTCCACCATCTCTGTGCATCTAGAGCAGAGAGAATACATATGCACCAGCAGCAGACACAATTTTCTACACTTTGGGTCCTAGTGGTACCCTTCCACAATCTGGTACCTAAGGCAGCCTCCTCAGTTCGCCTCATGGTAAGGCCAGCCCTGTCAGGAGGTCATCTAGTCAACCCCACTGTTCAATGCAGGACCAACCCCAACTAAATCATCCCAGCCAGGACTTTGTCAAGCTGGGCCTTAAAAACCTCTAAGGATGGAGATTCCACCACTTCCCTAGGTAACCCATTCCAGTGCTTCACCACCCTCCTAGTGAAATAGTGTTTCCTAATATGCAACCTAGACTTCCCCCACTGCAACTTGAGACCATTGCTCCTTGTTCTGTCATCTGCCACCACTGAGAACAGCCTAGCTCCATCCTCTTTGGAACCCCCCTTTAGGTAGTTGAAGGCTGCTATCAAGTCCCCTCTCACTCTTCTTTTCTGCAGACTAAATAAGCCCAGTTCCCTCAGCCTTTCCTCATAAGTCATGTGCCCCAGCCCGCTGATCATTTTCGTTGCCCTCCACTGGACTCTCTCCAATTTATTCACACCCTTTCTGTGGGGGAGGGGGGTCAAAATTGGACATAATACTCCAGATGTGGCCTCACCAGTGCCGAATAAAGGGGAATAATCATTTCCCTCGATCTGCTGACAATCTCCTACTAATGCAGCCCAATATGCCATTAGCCATCTTGGCAACAAGGGCACACTGCTGACTCATATCCAGCCTCATATCCATTGTGACACCCACCTATCTAAAGCCCCCCATATGAACAGTCCCCTGTAATCACAGTGTCAACCTCACTTCAGAGAGTCCTTTATAATTATCGCCTCCTTCCAAAAGACCCCCTCAGTCACTGACACCACCCCCTGCAGTGTCCTTTTTATTCACTAATACGCCCACCCAGCTGCTCCCATTTAATCACTGGGAAATCCCCACACAACCCCATCTAATCACAAAGACACCCCCAAAGAGCCTTCTATAATCTCTGAGACACCCACCCACAATATCCCCTCAAACACCACTCACAAAGTCCCCTCTTAATCTCCATCACCAGGGTCTCCCAAAATAACTCACTCAGCCCTCCATGACCATTGAGGCAATCTCACACGGTACCAATCCTCAAGACATCTCACATGTACATGGCCTCTTATGGATAGGATAGATGATTCTTTCTCCTGGGGAAAGAGGTGGAGACTAAAACAGAACCAGAAGATGATCCTGAGTCATATCCTGACTGAGGCATCTGAACCTTAGACCACTGGGTCGTTAAGTTGATGAGGGAGCCTGCAGGCAATGGATTCATCTTCACTGATGATTATGAACTACTTAAAGAAGCCATTCTTGGTTGGCTGGGACTCACTGAGGTGGGTTACTAGTGGTGGTTCAGACCAGAAAGGTTTGTCTCATAATATTGGCTTAAAGCAGCAGCATGTTGGCTGTGAGATCCCAGCTTCCAGAGACCAAATAAAACCAGAGGCTGATTCCCTTGAGGAAGGAGTGGAGTTGATGGCATTCACACAATTTTGTGCGATCCTGCTGGCTGGACCTAAGGAATGGGTTTATTGTTACTTGGTAGCCAATCTAAAAGGTGCTGTACTCCTGCTGGAGAATTTTCTAAGTGCTGAGCTGAGCTATGGAGCTGTAACCCTAGCTAGGAAATCAGGGTTTAGGTGATGAAAAGTGGATATGCAGTGAAGGGACAGCCGTGAAAAACTATGGATGCCATTTAAAGGATTTTAGTGGGTTGGGATTTCTTGTATTGAGCCATTACACATTCCTAGGTTGAGAGTCACAAACAGATCAGCCTAGTTTCACATGGCAGACCTACAGCAGCCTCTACTGTTCCCTTCCTGGCTCTCTGCTATTCCTCTGACAGTGCATTTTTTTAAAAAGGAGGAGATGCGCAACCTCCCCCTCATATAGATGACCACAGTGGACATGTCCAACATGTCACAATTTGCTTCCTCTGTTTGTCTTGAGGACTTCCTGAATGCCACAGTCAGCAGGGCATTTGATTACATCACCTTCCCCAGGTGAGCAACATGGGGAAGTTCTACCAGAGAGCCCACTTTCTATTGGTGCTGGGAACCGTGCATAACACCTATAGTTCCTGGAGTGCTCCCAACTGAAACACTGCAGCCTTTAGGAACAGGAAACATTTCTATTCAATCCATGAAGATGTTGTGTGTATGAAACCTGCAAACTGCCAAATTTTACTTTGCAAACTTTTGAAATTTTTGTCCATAGCCTTTAGATCTTCCTGCATTGGGAGACTTCTTTCCTACATACTCAGAGGAGGTCATGCACTTATAGAATCCCTATAGTTGTCTGTCAAGTTAAGAGTTAATTTGACAATAGTAAGAATATACCTTCCTTAATCAATAGCAGGTGTTTTTCCTCTTCCACATGTGACCAATTACATTTTTAGCTATCATAATAAGATGGTTGCCAAGATTTTGATAAAAGTTCATCAGAGGAGTATTTGGATAGAATCCTAAGGGGGGGAATGGCTGGGTAAAATGGAAGTGGAGTCCTCTGATGCCATTTGAAATGTCTTTGCCCTTCAACCAGAAATCTAGTATGACTGTACAAAACCATCACAAGTGGCTAAAGAAACCAGTGACTAGTGGTTTCTAATTTCTCCATTTTTGGGTGTCCAGCCCCAGCTTGAGATACCCTGAACAGGCCTGATGTTCAAAAGGCAGGTGCTTATCCCTTTCTGAAAATAAGGCCCCTTAAAGGTGTCTCAGGTTGGGCACCCAAAAATTGCGGTATCTAAAGTCACTAGTCATTTTTGAAAACTGAAACCCAGACCTGTTATATTTTCATTAACATTTATAGGAAGTATCATTTTATTTGTCATTTTTCAGGTGTCGTGAATCCTTTAAACCAGTTTGATCTGAGTTTCTTTCACAGTATAGAATGACACTTTGACATATGGTCCCTAATGAGTATGTGAGTCCTAATAAGTCATCTTTGTGATCTATGTTTAAATTTCTCTTTTCATTTTTAAGATAGGAGACTTCAGCTGAACAGTAAAATTTCAACAGTATCTAAGACTATCTGACTATTTTCTGTTTAACCTCATGGGCCAGATTGTGATACCTTTACTCATGTTGAGTTGTATCTTCCTCTGCAAGTAGTTCCATTGAATTCAGTGTGAGTACTCGCGCTGTAATTATTCAGCGTGAGTACGGGGATCATCTTATGGCCCCTTTGAAGCAGCTCATTCTATTACAGTATATATATTTTATCAATATAGTGCTTTCTTAGTACACTGTGGTGTATCGTCTATGAAATTATATTTAAGATCATTGAGTGTTAATTCCAGCCATAGGCTCATGAGTCGGTTTTACAATCTATGTGCAGGTCATAGCATAATTGCTGTGAGACAATATGTGAATTTTGACCATGCTTGCTGAAATTTTCTCATTTTTGTCCTTTTTCTTCAACAGATGCAACTTGAATCAGATCAAGAGGCCAGAGTTTCACACGTGGAGTTGCTTTCCTTGTTCAGTGTAAGGTGATGATTCTTTTGGCAATGAACAGCGCTTGTGATACTAAGGATCTTATTTCTATACATTTTACATCTGTCATGTTCTGTATACATAACTCTGAGGTGATTTGTATCACAATGCCTATAATTTCTGACGATACTGTCACATGTAACTCGTAGTTTTGAACATTCCCGTACAATATGAAAAAATTCCAGCTTCAGTATAGCATCTGGTACAATATTTAGAGTTTGGGGGCTGGATTCTCCCATCCTCTAAGGCCACAAGCAGTGGAAACCAGGGGAACACTCTGCAGGAGGAAACCTGGCAGAGATAACTCTTCTGCCTCTTGCACCAGCAGCTCCTCACCTCATCCTTGAATATGGAGGGAAATATGCTGGTGGGAAATCTTAGGCAGAGGGGGATTCAAGCCTTCTTCTTTAAAGCACTGATCCAGGAAAACACTTCTGCCTGTGCTTAACTTTAACATTGACTTAGGACTACTCAAATGCTTAAAGTTAAGCACAGGCTTAACTTTGCTGGAATGGTTGAAGTGCTTGCGGGATCAGGGCCTTTGTCCCCAATAGCTAAGGAGATGCCTGCAAAAGGTTGATTTTCCAAACTATATTTATCAGGCCTTGTGAAGTCTACAAGGATTCTTCACAATTAAGTAGGGCACCTTTGATTTCTAAGGGTATGTCTACACTACGAAATTAGGTCGAATTTATAGAAGCCGGTTTTATAGAAATCAGTTTTATACAGTCGATTGTGTGTGTCCCCACATAAAATGCTCTAAGTGCATTAATTCGGTGGACCACGTCCACAGTACCGAGGCTAGCGTCGACTTCCGGAGCATTGCATTGTGGGTAGCTATCCCACAGTTCCCGCAGTCTCCGCCGCCCATTGGAATTCTGGGTTGAGATCCCAATGCTTGATGATGCAAAAACAGTGTCGCGGGGGGTTCTGGGTACATGTCGTCAGGCCCCTCCCGCTCCGTCAGAGCAACAGCAGACAATCGATTCGCGCCTTTTTACCTGGGTTACCTGTGCAGACAACATACCACGGCAAGCGTGGAGCCCGCTCAGCTCAGCTCAGCTCAGCTCACCGTCACCATATGTCATCTGGGTGCCAGCAGACGTGGGGCTGCATTGCTATACAGCAGCAGCTCCTTGCCTTTTGGAAGTAGATGATGTATTACGACTGGTATCCATCGTCGTTGTATTCCTCAGTGAGTTCGGTCAGAGGCACGTGGGCAGACATGTTTTGTCTCCTGGAGACTCAGTCCTGCTGGCAGTCCTATTGAACCATCTTGACGATGATTGCTAGCAGTCGTAGTACAGCATCTTCTGCCAAGCACCCAGAAGATGCCGATGGCTATCAGTCATGCTGCACCGTCTGCTGCCAGCTTAAGATGTAAAAAATAGATGGACCAGTTTTGTTCTCTATTCATTTGCTTCCCCCTCCCTCTGTGAAATCAACAGCCTGCTAAACCCAAGGTTTTGATTTCAATCTTTGGGGGGGCCATTCTGTGTGACAGTTGTTTGTGTTTCTCCCTGATGCACAGCCACCTTTGTTGATTTTAATTCCCTGTAAGCCAAGTCATCACTCTCCCCTTCTTCCCTCCGTCAGACAATAGTTTCGCGTTTTTTTTCAGCCAAGACGCCATAGCACTGATATCATGGAGCCCGCTCAGATCACCGCGGCAATTATGAGCACTATGAACACCACGCGCATTGTCTTGGAGTATATGCAGAGCCAGAACATGCCAAAGCAAAACCAGGCGAGGAGGCGATTGCAGCGATTGCAGCGTGGCGACGAGAGTGATGAGGAAATTGACATGGACATAGACCTCTCACAAAGTACAGGCCCCAGCAATGTGCAAATCATGGTGTTACTGGGGCAGGTTCATGGCGTGGAACACCGATTCTGGGCCCGGGAAACAAGCACAGACTGGTGGGACCGTATCGTGTTGCAGGTGTGGGACGATTCCCAGTGGCTGCGAAACTTTCGCATGTGTAAGGACACTTTCATGGAACTTTGTGACTTGCTTTCCCCTGCCCTGAAGCGCCAGAATACCAGGATGAGAGCAGCCCTCACAATTGAGAAGCAAGTGGCGATAGCCCTGTGGAAGCTTGCAACGCCAGACAGCTACCAGTCAGTCGGGAATCAATTTGGAGTGGGCAAATCTACTGTGGGGGCTGCTGTGATCCAAGTAGCCAGCGCAATCAAAGACCTGCTGATATCAAGGGTAGTGACTCTGGGAAACGTGCAGGTCATAGTGGATGGCTTTGTTGCAATGGGATTCCCAAACTGTGGTGGGGCGATAGACAGAACCCATATCCCTATCTTGTCACCGGAGCACCAAGCCACCGAGTACCTAAACCGCAAGGGGTACTTTTCAATGCTGCTGCAAGCCCTGGTGGATCACAAGGGACGTTTCACTAACATCAATGTGGGATGTCCGGGAAAGGTACATGATGCTTGCGTCTTCAGGAACAAAAGCTGGAGGAAGGGACTTTCTTCCCGGACCAGAAAATAACCATTGGGGATGTTGAAATGCCTATCGTGATCCTTGGGGACCCAGCCTACCCCTTAATGCCATGGCTCATGAAGCCGTACACAGGCAGCCTGGACAGTAGTCAGGACCTGTTCAACTATTGGCTGAGCAAGTGCCGAATGGTGGTGGAATGTGCATTTGGATGTTTAAAAGCGCGCTGGCACAATTTACTGACTCGGATAGACCTCAGCAAAGCCGATATTCCAATTGTTATTGCTGCTTGCTGTGCACTCCACAATATCTGTGAGAGTAAGGGGGAGACATTTATGGCAGGGTGGGAGCTTGAGGCAAATCGCCTGGCCGCCGATTACGCGCAGCCAGACACCAGGGTGGTTAGAAGAGTACAGCAGGGCGCGGTGCGCATCAGAGAAGCTTTGAAAACCAGTTTTGTGACTGGCCAGGCTACAGTGTGAAACTTCTGTTTGTTTCTCCTTGATGAACCCTCCGTCCCCCCCCGCCCCCCGGTTCACTCTACTTCCCTGTAAACTAACCACCCTCTCCTCCCCCCTTTGAGCACCGCTTGCAGAGGCAATAAAGTTATTGTTACTTCACATTCATACATTCTTTATTAATTCATCACACAACTAGGGGGATAACTGCCAAGGTAGCCCGGGAGGGGTGGGGGAGGAGGGAAGGAAAAGGACACACTGCAGTTTAAAACTTTAACACTTATTGAAGGCCAGCCTTCTGATGTTTGGGCAATCATCTGGGGTGGAGTGACTGGGTGGTCGGAGGCCCCCCCACCGCGTTCTTGGGCGTCTGGTTGAGGAGGCTATGGAACTTGGGGAGGAGGGCACATATCCAATTCTCTGGGATGATCACTTCACCCCTTCCCCCCACCGCGTGGCTAACAGCGGGGAACATTTCTGTTCAGCTGAGCAGGAACGGGCACCTCTGAATGTCCCCTTAATAAAATCACCCCATTTCAACCAGGTGACCGTGAATGATATCACTCTCCTGAGGATAAGAAAGAGAGATAAGGAATGGATGTTGTCTGCATGCCAGCAAACACCGGGACCATATGCTGCCAGGCTTTGTTATGCAATGATTCCAGACTACATGCTACTGGCCTGGCGTGGTAAAGTGTCCTACCTTGGTGGACTGGATAAGGCAGCCCTCCCCAGAAACCTTTTGCAAAGGCTCTGGGAATACATGAAGGAGAGCTTTCTGGAGATGTCCCTGGAGGATTTCCGCTCCATCCCCATACAAGTTAACAGACTTTTCCAGTAGCTGTACTGGCTGCGATTGCCAGGGCAAATTAATCATTAATCATTAAACACGCTTGCTTTCAAAGCATGTGTAATATTTACAAAGGTACACTCACCAGAGGTTCCTTGTGTGCCCTCAGGGTCTGGGAGCATGCCTTGGGTGAGTTCGGGGATTACTGCTTCCAGGTCCAGGGTGATAAACATATCCTGGCTGTTGGGGAAACTGGTTTCTCCGCTTCCTTGCTGTGAGCTATCTTCATTGTCTTCATCATCATCTTCCTCGTACCCCGAACCCGCTTCCCTGTTGCGTGATTCTCCATTGATGGAGTCAAAGCACATGGTTGGGACATGTTTGCGGCTCTGCCCCGGACCTTCCATTTGCCTCTCTGGCTTTGTGGTAGGCTTGCCTTAGCTCCTTAATTTTCACGCGGCACTGCTGTGCGTCCCTGTTATGGCCTCTGTCCTTCATGGCCTTTGAGACTTTTTCTAATATTTTGCCATTTCGTTTGCTGCTACGGAGTTCAGCTAGCACTGATTCGTCTCCCCATATGGCGAGCAGATCCCATACCTCCCGTTCTGTCCATTTTGGAGCTCTTTTGCGATCCTGGGACTCCATCATGGTTACCTGTGCTGATGAGCTCTGCGTGGTCACCTGTGCTCTCCACACTGGGCAAACAGGAAATGAAATTCAAAAGTTCGCGGGGCTTTTCCTGTCTACCTGGTCAGTGCATCTGAGTTGAGAGTGCTGTCCAGAGCGGTCACAATGAAGCACTGTGGGATAGCTCCCGGAGGCAATAACGTCAAATTCCGTCCACACTACCCCAAATCCGACCCGCAAAGGCCGATTTTAGCGCTAATCCCCTCGTCGGAGGTGGAGTAAAGAAACCGGTTTAAATGGCCCTTTAAGTCGAAAAAAAAGGGCTTCGTCGTGTAGACGTGTCCAGGTTTAATTCGATTTAACGCTGCTAAATTCGACCTAAGCTCGTAGTGTAGACCAGGCCTAAGGCATCATTTTAAACTAGTTTAGTTAAACCAGTACAAAAGCCTGTGTGGACACTCTGATTTTGGTTTAAACAAGGCTTATTTCAGTTTAGCTTAAGTCAATTAGGAATCAGTTTAAACTAAATTAAAATAAGCCACTCTCAATGCAAACTCAGGTCTAATTTGTAGTCTCCTAGCAGCATTTCTGTTTCCTAGATTTCTCCCACCTGTTGAATATAAATAAATTAAATAAATAAATTAATGGAGATATCCTATCTCCTAGAACTGGAAGGGACCTTGAAAGGTCATCGAGTCCAGCCCCCTGCCTTCACTAGCAGGACCAAGTACTGATTTTTGCCCCAGATCCCTAAGTGGCCCCCTCAAGGATTGAACTCACAACCCTGGGTTTAGCAGGCCAATGCTCGGTTTCAGATCAGTATGGGCCAGACTGTAAACCTATTACTCATATTGGTGACCAATTACTCACACAAGTAGTCCCCCTGAAGTCAATGGCAATACTTATTTGAGTAACTGCACACCAGTGTGGATGCGGGATTCACAATGTAGCCCTTTCATTGTAAACTCTTTGAGATGGGGACTGTGTAATTATATATGTGCAACACCTAACACAATGGGGCCCTGATTGGACACCTTAAGTGCTACTGCAATACAAAGAATAATACTCCCCATATGTGTTAGTGTCATTTTCACAAGACTAATCTTTTTATTGTAACTATTTATATTTTCTACCTGCATTTTTAATCACTCTTGGTCTCTTTGAGTTAGTTCTGTTTTTACTGTTATTTTCAGCTTCTTCCAAATTAGTCTCTTTCATGAAGCTGTTAAGGAAGTCCAGACCAAACAGATCGCTGCAGCACCCTACTAAACATCTTTCCCAAACTCAATACATTGCCGTTTATCATTACCATATATTTATTGTCCTTCAGGCAGTTTATTATCCAGCAGCTCATGTCCAAATCAATCTGCATTAATCTTTCAAGTAAGATTCTAGGAGACATGCTATTAGTTTCAGCCAGTAAGAGCTAAGCTGAGCTGCTCTCAGCAGGGAATTGTCTCTTCCTGGCTGCAATATTAAGGGGATGTTAAACATATATATCAGCTAGAGGTCACTCTATGGTGATCTTTCTGAAACACTTGGCTGCTTCATCTCCAGCATCTTTTGGGGAATAACTTGTATATCTTTTACAAATCATACTTAGATTGCAAGCTCTCTGGGACAGGGGTCATGGCCAAAATTTTCAAGAATAGGAGCCTAAAGTTGGGTTCCTAAATCCCTATTTAGGCTTCTAAATAAATAACCTGATTTTCAAAAGCATTTAGCTCCCAGCAACTTCCAGTGATCACCATTGCTCGACATTTTTGACATTTTGAACACTTGACATTTTTGAAAATCAGGACACATAGTCCAAGAGCCTAAATATGAATTTATGAGCCTGACTTTAGGCCCCTATTTTTGAATGTCTTTGCTCATGGCTTTCTACATATTCAGTAAGGTTCTTAGCTATTTGGGGGCACTCCGTAAATAACAAATATTAATTATCTGGCTGGTTGATAGATGAGCACTTACCATACTTTTGGCAGGCATCAATTAATTTGTCAATGGCCCAAGCCCAGCTGGAGAAAGAAATTTTGGAGAAAAGAAGGAGGAAGTAAGAAATTCCCCCAAAGAGGGTTAAATTACAACAAAAGGATTCCTGCAGTTGTATTTTGTGTCACAAGAATCTCATCTGGAAAGGCAGATAGACGGGGAAAGCCCAGGGGGACCAAGAGAAAGGTACGTCTAGTATCAGTCTCTGGCATCCCAGCATAGTTATTCACCAGGGCTTCAGAGGCTAGTTCTAGGTGGTTGCTTCTTCGTCTTCATCTTCGTCTTCATCATTCCCTCCCCTTGTTGTGTGGAATTCGTATAGCACTACACACATTCCAGCCAACCAGGCTGCCACAGTGCCGGCAGAGAATATACAGAAGCCAATCAGACCCAGGAAGGCGTAGTCTGTATCATGTAAATGGAGGAGACATGTGTAGTGGAGCTTCGACTCCACCCCAGGCATTGACCAGCCATGTAGAGCTGCTGGGCTGTAGCAGGAGATGTTCTCAGGATCTGTAGAGGAAACACAGAAGAAACCCTCTCTTGTGTATGCCTTGAGCAACAGTAAATAGGAGTCCGGAGGCAACTTAGAAAAATAACTTGTCTTCACGCAAATGTCCCTAGTAATAAAGGATGCTGGGGAGGGCAAAATCAGTATGGTTTTATCTCTGTATCTGAATAACATTCGGGATGAGGCCGAACACCCCCAAACTTGGGGCAACTTCAGTTTTGCATGTGGATCCAAACACAGCTCTGCATAAAACATTGGTGCTCTGTTTCCTTATCAGGCATCAGTAGCTTTTAAAAGGCCTGGCTGGGGCATTGTTTTGCAGTACAGTTGGGCTCCCTGATTTGCCCATAAGCTGCAGTTGCCCTCGGATCCCCCTTCATTGGTGGGATGGGTTTGGATGGATGGAACATCCATCTTATCTGTACCTTCTCGCCTGTATCTGTGGCAGTGGCTCACATGAGCAGGGAGCTTCTTATTTCCCTCCCAGCTGGAAAGAGAGGTGCTCTTGGTCAAAGGCACTCGTCCTGGATATGTTTACCCGCAGCATTAAAGTTTAACTGCAGTTCTCACCCTAGTCCCAGGGAAACATAAAACCTCCTGCCTCTTTCACACACAAAGTGTTGCTGGAAGGTAGAAAAGCCTGACAGGGAAGAGAATGAGAACTGACACATAGGCCTTCTGCCCTTTCTATCAACTCTTTATTCACCCCTCTCTGGCACTGGTGAGTAGCAGCCATGATGCTGATAGGGAAAATCCCTCTTCTCCCCCTCAGTCCTAGCAGAAGCTGCTCCTGTAATGTTATTGACACAAACTGTGACCGTATAGACCATTGTTGCAACCAACGTTCTGTAGTGGCACCAAATCTTGTACAAAGGAGGTCAAGTAAGGTGTCTATGAAAAGGTTATCATTTGCTGGTTATGATTATGCTATCTGGAGGCATGTATCATTTTTGTATTTAAAGTTATAAGTATTGGCTCTATACTGTCTATATTTCAAACTTGTGCTATGCTTCTGGGTGACACCCCAGATAGCTTGGCATCAGCACCTTCAAGCCTGCTTGATGGCCCATTAAGGACCATCAGTTATACAATTAACCCACTGAGAGAAGGTGGATACACCTTATGACTCAGGAAGGCATGCAGGGACATGCCTATGGAGGGAACTCTAAAGCTTTCAAGCCATGTGCTGGGCAGCTTGTGTTTGAGACAAAGGAAGCACAGGCCACATGGCAAGAGACTATAAAAGGCAGCTGCATCTTCTCCAGCTTGTCTTCAATCCTGCTTCTTACCTCTGGAGGAACTTTGCTACACTGAAGCTCTGAACAAAGGACTGAATGACCCATCCAAGCTGTGGATGTACTTCAGAGACTTGATTTGAGCCTGCAGTTTATTCCATCACTGCTACAAGCCTGAACCAAGAACTTTGCCATTGCTGTATGTAATTAATTACTTTGACCTATTTTAGCTCTCATCTATATTTCTTTCTTTTTATGAATAAACCTTTAGATTTTAGATTCTAAAGGATTGGCAACAGCATGATTTGTGGGTAAGATCTGACTTGTGGGTAAGATCTGACCTGGGTCTGGGGCTTGGTCCTTTGGGATTGGGAGAAACTTTTTTCTTTTACTGGGGTATTGGTTTTCATAACCATTCATCTCCATAAGGAGTGGTGCTGGTGGTGATACAAGGGAACTGGAGTATCTGAGGGAATTGCTTATATGAATTCTGGTTAGCCAGTGGGGTAAAACCAAAGTCCTCTCTGTTTGGCTAGTTTGGTGTGCCTTAGTAATAAAGGACATCCAGCCTTGGGCTGTGACTGCCCTTCTCTAAGCAATCTGTCCTAAATTGATACTCTCAGTTGTGTCCTGCTAGTGGCCACTTCATTACAGCTCTTTCTCCTCCCTCTGTCCCACCATGTGAATGTCTCCAACACGCACAAGAAATCTGTGATGTGTCTATTGAGACTGACCTCTCTCCTCATGCAAGAAAAACGCACTTATTATTAAACACAAATAACCAAAGCCCCCAGTTTCCCACAGCTGTTGCATGGGGCTTCAAGACTGATGCACCCAGTCATCTGCTGTAACCCTTTTTTGTATTGGTGCCTATAATAATACACATGGTTTCTTACACTCCTGTATAAGACTCCGATGCACTTTCTCCCATCTACAATGTTATTACTATGATTAGGTCTTTACACAACTCCATAGGCATGTGTAGCACTTACAGGCAAACAAAAGAGCTTCCTGCCCCAAGGCAGGTACTTAAATAACCTTAACTCTGCACTGAGTAACACCAGCCTCCAATCTTCCTTTCTTTGTTTTTACTGAGAGTCTTGCCCAGCCAATCCTTAAACAATTACTATTTTCAGAATCCCCTCTCAGCATTGTGCTGTGTGTAATTCTTTAAAGACTGGGGCTTGTGAACATTTGGAGTTGGGAAAAGCCAGCATACATTTCAGTGACTCCCAAACACGCTCTTACTCTTGGGACCAAAACGACTCTGGGAAAGTGAAATGGAGACTCTTCTACCCTGTGCACAAGCAACAGCTACAATCCAGTTACATAATCTTTTAACTGAGGCAGAAAAAAACCCAGCTGGATTTCGGCATTTCTGGTGATTTAAGAAAAAAATAATCTTTCAGACCTCAACTCGGGAAATTATTACTATTGAGAACAGCATTTAAGCGTGTGCTTAATTATCACTGGAGTCAAAGGGATTTAAGCAGGTGCTCATGTGCTTTCCTGATCCAGGACTTCATGTTGTAAATTGAGTTAATTTGCTCTGGCATCCTTGAGAATGAGAGAGAACATATGGGAGCCCCACAATAGCTAATGCACAAGAGATACTTTCCTGAGTACGATCACACTTAATGTCCTATTTTACACTCTGTCAATCCTCCTCAATGTGTAGGGCCTGATCCAAAGTCTGCTGCAGTTAATAAAAGGACTCCCACTGAGTTCAGCATGGGCTCTGTATCAGGCCTTTAATACTGAGTGCTGTACAAAAGGTATCTGCATTCAGGGCAAAAACGATTGAGATAAAAGTGCTGTGATAGTGTGAGTAGAGAAATGGTTTACCCCTGCTCCAGCAGAACAGCTCTTACTCTTAGGGAAAAGGTCATTGCTTGTACTGCTCATGTAACAAAAATATAGGCAGGGTATGAAAGTAGAGTGAAGTCCTGGCCCCGCCCCACTGAAATCAATGACAAAACTGCCACTGACTTCAATAGGGCCAGGATTTAACCTGTGGTATCCTGTCCCAGCTAGGGTCCCAGAGGAAAGGGAGCTGACTCAGTTTCATCCTCATGTGTGTTTGTACACAGAACAAAATTGCCATATAGTTGGCCCAAATGAATGTCTACATTCAAGAAGAGACACCCAGGAATGGAACAGCAGGACGATTTACAGGTTAGGGTAGGAGTGCATTGGCAGAACCATGGGGAGCCCTGGGTTGGAAAAGCAGGGTACTAGAGGTCAGAATCGAGGTGGGCTGGGCTGCGAGGCCCCAGGGCTGGAATAATGGTATCTCTTGCATTTTCATTTGAGGGTTTTTTTAATCTACCATTAAAAACCCTGAAATTTAACACCACTAGCAAAAAACTATACTCCAGAATGGAACTACAGAAACGTCCGGAAGTTCAGAGGAGCAGCTTTCCTCATCCAGAGCTTGCCCAAGAACTGCCTGTGGGTAATACAGCAGGACAGACACATGGCACTTTGAACTGATCACAGACTACAGTGGCACCAGCTGAGACTAGAGCAGGAATTTTAAAGGTCTAGCAAAACTCCTTGTTTCTTATCACTTAAGGCCAGTTCTTGATTGTTAGTTTAGCATTTTGTGGTTGCGCGCGCGCACACACACACACACGGTTGTTTGTATGTGGCCGAGGGGAGATATGATTGCTCTCTATAAATACATAGACAGATAAATACCAGAGAGGGAGAGGAGTTATTTAAATTAAGGGCTAATGTGGACACAAGAACAAATGGATATAAACTGGCCATCAACAAGTTTAGGCTTGAAATTAAAGGAAGGTTTCTAACCATCAGAGGAGTGAAGTTCTGGAACAGCCTTCCAAGGGGAGCAGTAGGGTCAAAAAACCTACCTGGCTTCAAGACTGAGCTTGGTAAGTTTATGGAGGGGATGGTATGATGAGACTGCCTACAATGGCGTGTGGCCCATCTGTGACTGCTAGTAGCAAATATCTCCACTGGCCAGAGATGGGACACTAGATGGGGAGGGCTCTGAGTTACTACAGATAATTCTTTCCCAGCTGTCTGGTTGGTGGCTCTTGTCCACATGCTCAGGGTCTAAGTGATCGTCATATTTGGGGTCAGGAAGGAATTTCCCCCCAGGTCAGATCAGCAGAGATCCTGTTTTTTTTTTTTTTTGCCTTCCTCTGTAGCATGGGGCACAAGTCACTTGTTGGTTTAAGCTAGTGTAAATAGTGGATTCTCTGTAACTTTAAGTCTTTCAATCATGATTTGAGGACTTCAGTAACTCAGCCAGAGGGTAGGGGTCTATTACAGGAATGAGTGGGCAAGGTTCTGTGGCCTGCGATGTGTAGGATATCAGACTAGATAATCATGATTGTCCCTTTTGGTCTTAAAGTCTAGGCATGCATGGGTGCCCTTGTATGTGTTTGATGGTATGTATATTGTTATGGTCAGAGGGCTCAATCCATGGCTAAGGTAAATTGGCACAGTTCAGTTGACTTCAATGGACCTGTGCTACTTTACACCAACTGAGAATCTGGCCCATAACGTGAAGAATAACAGTGACATTCTGATACAGAAAGCAGAACCATCTGCTTAGTTCCAGCCAAATTTTGGGGTGCCTGGGCTGGCCCACAAAGTCCTCACCTGGGAAGCGAACGCCACTCTCTTTCATCCAGAGGGTGAAGTCCAAGAAGGAGCAGTTACAGTTCCAGAGGTTTTCACTTAGACCCAGGGACTTCAGATTGGGCAGATCCTTGACAATGCTAATATCCAGGAATGTCAAGCCAGTCCGGCTCACATCCAGGTGCCTCAGCCAGGTGTTATTGGCAAAGGAATCCTTCTCAATCTCCACCAGATTTGGGTTGTCCGAGATCTTCAGCACCACCAGGCTACTGAGCTGGGAGAAAGTGGAGAAAGTGACCCGGGTGAGGTTGTTGAAGCTCAGGTCTAGGTAGATGAGCTTGTTGAGACTGATGAAGGTGAAATCCAGGTCTTCACTAATGGCATTCTCCCTGCAGTCCAGATAGACCAAGTCACTTAGGAAGTTCAGCTCCACCGATGGCAGGTAGGAGATGTTGTTGGTAGCCAGAATCAGCTGCCTTGTGTCCAGTGGAATGGTCGTGGGGAAATCTTGCAGCTGCTGCCCTGTGCAGTTCACTTCCAGGTATTGACAGGTACACTTTACTGGACAGTTCAGGCTCTTTGCCATCACTCCCATTCCAAAAAGAAGCACCAGCCACAGGGATTTGTGGCCATTGGGAGGGGACATGACACGGTACCTTATCTACTGTAGCTCCTCCACACTGCTTCAGCCCTTCAGAGAATGCTGGGGCAGAGGCCCTGCAGAGCTACAAAGCACCAGCCCTGTTCAAGCAGTTTTCTCATTCCAGTGAGACCGAAGAGGAGTTGAGCTGTGAGGCTGTTTGGAAGCTCTCTGTATCCCTCGCTCATGCAGCTCCCTGGCAGATTGCCTACTTGTCTGCTTAGCGAGAGTTCACCCTCTTTGTGCTTGAAAGTAAAGAAGAGCTGCTTGCAAATGGGAACATCTTCGAGTCACACCGGTTGCCAGTTGACACCTTTGTGACGTCAGTAGCTTGCAAAAGCAGCCTGGCTTCAGAGAGAGAATTCTAACCTAGCCAGCAGTGCAGATCTGTGTGTGAGTCTGCATGTGTGTGCAGGAGCAGCGCCAGGGTTTTTGCCACACTAGGCGGCAACGCTGCTCCTCTGAGCATTCGGCGGCGGGGGTCCTTCCGCTCCGTGTCTTTGGGGCACTTCGGTGGCGGGTCGCGGAGCGAGTGAAGGACCCGCTGCTGAATTTCCGCCAAAGACCCGGAGCGGAAGGACCCCCCCGCCTCCGAATTTCCGCTGAGGGCGGCAAACTGCTGCCCCACAAATCCTGCCACCCTAGGCGACCGCCTAGGATCGCCTAGTGGAAGCGCCGGCCCTGTGTGTGTGTATACAAATGTGCCTGTCTCTGTCTCAGGCATGCACAAAGCTCTGTGCATGTGGCTGTACTGAAAGAGTGTAGTGCTTGATGCAAGGAGGTCCATGTGAGTGCAGTGCCTACGTATACAAGTGTGTATTTATGTAATGGTGGTATAGTGTGTAGTGGTTAGGGGTGTTCATTTGCTCTAGTAGATAGATAGGTCTGCTTGATAGAACAAATAGGCTTGTATCTATATCTACAATGTGCGTGTTTGTGTGTGTGTGTCTTGGTTTTGTTTCCTTTCTTTGGATACATAGATCACACAAAAGAGACTTTCACATGCACTTATACTCAGGGTAAAATTTTTAAACTGCTTAGACCTTCTAGCCTCATTTGTGTTATAGAATCTTCACTTGATGATCCTCTGCACACCAGCCTTTTTATTGAGAAGATCTATGTTGTCTTTTGGCCTGTAAGCTCTTTGAGGCAGGAACTGTCACTTATTATGTGTTTGCACAGTGCCAACTGATGTGGGGACCAACCTGGTTGTGGCCTTTAGGAGCTACTGCAATATATATGTTAAATTACACACACAAAAAGTAAATTAAAACCATTATTAAGGTTACAAAGTCAAGACCTCAAAAATTAGAAAATACACCACTAGTTAGTTGTAACACTGTGTTGATTCAGAAGGAAGTGACCTAACCCACTCAGGAGGAAGTTACTATAGAAGAACAGACTCTTGAGACTTCTGTTTTAAAAAAAAAAAATTGGGTGGAAAGTGTAACATATTTTCTCTGTTATAGACATTTCTTTATCTTGGGGAAGTTTCCTTAAGCATGCTAAATATAAAGCGACCCGATATAACACGAATTCGGATATAACGCAGTAAAGCAGCGCTTCAGGGGTGTGGGGCTGCACACTCCGGTGGATCAAAGCAAGTTCAATATAACGCGGTTTCACCTATAACATGGTAAGATTTTTTGGCTCCCGAGGACAGTGTTATAACGAGGTAGAGGTGTACCAGAATTATTATTATTATTATTTATTATTCCTTGCTTTTACAGAAATGTAGGGCTGGAAGGGACCTCAAGAGGTCATCTAGTCTATCCTCCCATGCTGAGGCAGGATTAAGTATAACTAGCCCATCCCGGACAGGTGTTGTCTCACCTGTTCTCAAAAACCTCCAATGATGGGGATTCCATAACCTTCCTTGGTAATCTGTTCCAGTGCTTAACAATCCTCAGAGTTAGAAAGTTTTCTCTAATATCTAACCTAAATCTCCCTTGCTGCAAACTAAGCCAATTACTTCTTGTCCTACTCTTGGTGGACATGGAGAACAGTTTATCACCATCCTCTTTATAGAAACCCTTTAGATATTTGAAGACTGTTACCATGTCTCCCTTCAACCTTCTCTTCTCTAAATTAAAACATACCCAATTCTTTCAACCTTTCTCCAGAAAGTCAGGTTTTCTAAATCTTTTATTTTTCTTGCTCTCCTCTGGACTCTCTCTGTTTTGTCCACATCTTTCTTAAAGTGTGGTGTGGTCCAAAATGGACACAGTACTCCATAAAGGCCTCACCAGTGTTGAGTACAGTGAAACAATTACCTCCCATGCCTTATATAAGATACTCCTGCTAATACATCTCAGAATGACATTTGCTTTTTTTTTTCAACAGCATCACATTGTTGACTCATATTCAATTTGTGATCCACTATAACCCCCAGATCTTTCTCAGCAGTAATACTGCCTAGCCAGTTATTTCCCATTTTGTATTTGATTTTGTGCATTTGATTTTTCCTTTGTAAGTGTAGTACACCTCTACCCCGATATAACGCTGTCCTCGGGAGCTAAAAAATCTTACTGCGTTATAGGTGAAACCGCGTTATATCGAACTTGCTTTGATCCACCGGAGTGCGCAGCCCTGCTCCCCCCCCCGGAGCACTGCTTTACCGCGTTATATTTGAATTCATGTTATATCGGGTCGCGTTATATCAGGGTAGAGGTGTACTTTGTACTTGTCTTTATTGATTTTCATCTTATTGACCACTCAGACCAATTCTCCAATTTGTCCAGGTCATTTTGAATTCTAACCCTGTCCTCCAAAGTACTTGCAACATCTCCCAGCTCAGCATCATTCACAAATTTTATATCTCTACTTCATCATCCAAGTCATTAATGAAAATACTGAATAGTACCAGACATAGGACAGACCCCTGTGAGACCCCACTTGATATGTTTTCCCACTTTGACGGGAATCATTGATAAGTACTCTTGGAGTATGGCTTTTCAACCAGTTGTGCACCCACCTTATAGTAATTTTATCTAGACCATATTTCCTTAAAAAGCAACAGAGGGTCCTGTGGCACCTTTGAGACTAACAGAAGTACTGGGAGCATAAGCTTTTGTGGGTCAGAACCTCACTTCTTCAGATGCATCTGAAGAAGTGAGTTTCTGACCCACGAAAGCTTATGCTCCCAGTACTTCTGTTAGTCTCAAAGGTGCCACAGGACCCTCTGTTGCTTTTTACAGATTCAGACTATCACGGCTACCCCTCTGATACATATTTCCTTAGTTTGTTTATGAAAACGTCATATGGGACTGGGTTAAAAGCCATATGAAAGTCCAGATATATCATATCAGCTATCCCTCCCCTCCATCCACTTGGCTGGTCACCTTGTCAAAGAAGGAAATTACAATGTTTTGGCATGATTTGTTCTTGACAAATTCATGTTGGCTATTGCTTCACACCTTATTATTCTCTAGGTGCCTACAAATTGATTGGTTAATAATTTGTTCCAGTATCTTTTTAGTTACTGAAGTTAGGCTGACTGCTCTATAATCTCTGGGTCTTCCTTTTCTTGTTAAAGATAGGTACTATGTTTGACTTCCTCCAGTCCCCTGAGACATCTCCGCCCTCTGTGTGGGTCTTAAAGAGAATTGCAAATGGTTCAGAGTTTGTTTCAGCTCCTTCCTTCTGTAGGGTGAATATCATCAGGCCCTGCCAACTTGAATACATCTAATTTACCTAAATATTCTTTAACCTGTTATTTCCCTATTCTGATCTGCATTACTTCCCCCTTGTTGTCAATAGTAATTGTGGGAAGCATCTGGTAATAAACCTTTTTAGTAAATGTGGAAAGCAGAAAAGGCATTAAATAATTCAGCTGTCTCTGTGTCATCCATTATTTGCTCTCTTTCCCCATTAAGTAATGGGTCTACACTGTCCTTTGTCTTTCTCTTACCTCTAATGTATTTATAGAACTTCTTATTGCCTTTTATGTATTTTATTAGTTGTAACTCATTTGTGCTTTAGCCATTCTGATTTTCTCTCTACATGCTTGCCCTATTCTTTTGAAATCATCAATAGCAATTTGTGCTTGTTTCCACTTTTTGTACAATTCCTTTTTGATTTTCAGGTCATTAAAGAGCTTCTGATGCAGCCATATTGGTCTCTTCCTATTCTTCCCATCTTTTTTCTGCATCAGGATTGTTAGCTGTTGTATCTGTAATATTATCTCTTTTCAAAACTGGCACTCTTCTGAACTCCCTTTCCCCCTTAGATACTCTTCCCATGGGACCACACCTACCAATTCTCTGAGTTCATTGAAGTCTACTTTTTTGAAGTCCATTGTCTTTATTCTGCTGCTCTCACTCCTTCCATTCCTTTGAATCATGAAACACTCTCATTTCATGATCACTTCTATGAGCTTTTCATCAGTAGCTCTCAAAGTGCCATTATAAAGGAGGTAATACTGGAAAATACACACAGGGTTGTTTACTTCTGGGCATTTGCATCACTAATTCTCAGAGTAATTTCTTTTTCCTTTTCTTTTTTTTTCATTTTGTAAGAGTCAAAATGAAAAGCAACCTGAGGGCGATATTATGGGACCTGATTCTGCTCCCATTGATTTCAATGGCGCAATATTGAATCCTTAATGATTTTTTTTAGAAGTGGCCTTCCATACATTAATAAACTACTTTACTTGATTTGTTAATATTTGGATGCACTAAGGTGGTTGTTTTACATTGATGGTTTATACACACACACACACTTAGAGTAATATGATTGATTGATGATTGGTGATCCCTCGATTTCAAGGATGAACTCTACCACGGATTTACATATGGGTCCTGAGATGACTCAGGAGTCCGATCCTGGAACCATAAATCTGCCCGCAGTAGGTGCAGACATTTTGTGGTAGGCCAACTGCATGCTGGGAGAAAGTTATTTATTTTTCTGTCCTCCTCTCTCTCTTTTCAGCTTCGAGGGCAAGGTGCTTCTCCTCAAAGCGGGCCACTGTCTGATGGAGGATATGGCCCCATTAGAGTCGGTTGGTGGCTTGGTCTTCCCAGCTTGTGATGGGCCTAGCAGTCAGTCCCATTGCATGGCCCTTTAAGATTTTGGGAGCTCTTATGGAAGCAAGAATCTAGGAGATAAGATATATTGACCAAGAGGAAGTGGTCTCAGTAACAAGTAGTGTTTTTTGGGTGGAACCGTGACTGTTTCTTTAAAGGGGCCAGGACTGGGAGTCTTGCAGAGTAGCTGAAGCAAGGCTCCCCTCTTTCCTAGCCAATTGGGATGAATTTTGGGAAGGGTTCCAGCATATATGCTGCCTTTCCCTTCATACCAAGAGAGACACCAGATTGTGGGGAGGCCTCTATTCTGAACTTTCTTAGCCTGAGGGTGAAAGGGCTAATTGGGAGGAGACCCTCCAGCTGGCCTACAGTACCACCCAGCACCCAGGAGGAGGGCTGGGGCCTCCTGAACAGTGGGAGGAAATCTACCAGAACTCTTACATGGCCCCAGAATGGGTGTGAACTCGACACACTAAAGAAGTGGTTTGTGATCTATAAAGGGAGTATTAATAAACCAGAACCATGAAGTGGGGTATTTTGTTTGAAGTAATCTGGGCTGGATGACTGATGGGAAGAATCTGAGTGGGTGCCAAGGGCAGTGCACCTGCAAGCCTTTGAGGGGCTACAAGAGGTGCTCTCGCACAGCCAATGGTGTGTGATGTGTGTGGTGCGTGTGGGCAGTCTCAGTAGATGGAGTTATGTGGGCAATGGGGGGTGGCTTACCCACAGCTGTTGACATGATTCTTGTTTGCTTTCATTGAGGAGCCAGCAGAAGTGGTGGGAGCTGCTCTCCTGTCAATCTGTGGCAAGAAACAAAGAGCGAGGCAGGCAGCAGGGAGAGGGTAGCGCGGGAGCAGGGACGGGGTGGGGGAAACAGGGATTCTGCAGCCTCTGTGTGTACACCCCAGACTCACCTGGGAGGGGGGCTTTGGGGTACAGGTGTGGAAGAATGCAGTGGTGCCAACCTCAGTGGTTTTGGGTACTTTTGACATGTGATTGGCAAAAACTCGAGCTTTGAGGTTGGCAGCCCTGCTAGGAAGCTCTGTGTGAAAGCATGCAAGCAGAGTCTTTGTGGAAAGAACCAGCTCAAAGCAAGGAGGGTTGAGTGGTGCGTCTCTGCCTTAGGGAGCAGCCTGCTTTGTTTTTCCCTGTTTTTGGGTTCTTGTGTGTTATTGTGCTGAATTTTAAAAAATAAAGTCATGTTACATTGCAGCCTTCCAGAAAGAATATTTAGGTTTTTATCTAACTTCTATACGTATTGTGGGAACATAATAGCCTCCCCATTACACTTGTTTATAAAGAAAAATAATTCCCAATGTTCAGAAATAAGATACGAATGGGATCATATTGTGTAGGTGACGATGAGATAACCATGACTTCTTTCAGCAAAAGGGAGCAGAACTGAAAAGGTAACTGTGATGGGGTGTTCATCCCACACTGGCATGGAAGGGGTTAATGTAGGCCTCAGGGGCCTGCCATACCCCATCCCAGAAAGGAGCAGGGGAGGTGAGTCCCCCACGCAGACTACGAAGGCTTCACAAGAAGCAGTCAATTGGAGGGAGTCTGCACAGAGCAGCCAATCAGGGCCTAGCGGGCTTTTACAATAGGCGCTGTAGGGGCAGTCAGTCTGAGTTGCTGCGGGGAGCTCAAGGAGGGAGGATTGTGTTCCTAACATGCTGCAGCAAAGGTAGCATTGCAGACAGAGCAGTTACTGGCAGGGATAGGAGATCAAGAGGGAGCTGCTGGCTGGCTGTTGGTAGCGAAGAAGGACTGAGGTTGTGGGGAAGTGGCCCAGGGAATTGAAGCAGCATTGAAGGAAGTTGAGATGCAGCAGGAGGCTGTTATCCACAGGCTTCCTGGGTCAGGACACAGGGTAGTGGGCAGGCCTGGGTCTTTGCCATTTGCCACTGGGGAATTGGCTTGAAAGGGGAAATACAAATGTTGATTTGGCTGGAAGGCCAAGTCATGAAGAGGACATTACAGTACTTGCAAATAGGTCTGCAGGCGGAGAAGATAACAAGAGAGGCATCACCTGAAGAGGGCACACCGGCTGCCAGAGCTATTCTCCATGAAGGCCAGTAGGAGGTGCCTCTGTGGTGAGTAGACCCCATCACAGTAACTCTGAACTTTCAAACAAAACTTCTAAGGGAATAAGGTCAAAGACCTACTGTTGGAGACTTGCAGGTTTTCCTGCCAGAAATTTGCAGTTTCTTTGAAATTATACAACATAAAGACCCCAGTGGAGAACTAAGAGGGACAGATTGATGCCACTTAGCCATTGACACAGCGGCATATTATCGCCTAGGCTGACGAGGCCTAGACCTAGGGCGGCAAATTTATAATAGCAGCATTTTTGTAATTGCGGCATCAGTGACGCCGCGATTCTACCAATCACAGCGCGTATTGAAACCACCAATGACGGCGCGACGCCATTTAGTAATCATACTTGCGAGAATCCTAAACGTTAATAATATGACCAGAAGGAAGAAATTAAGCGGTTCTCAGTTTTGGATCCATGTGCGGTCCCGCGCTATAAGCGAAATCACACTATAGAGACGCGCGTTCAAGCGAGGGTCCGCTGTACTTGTAATTTTATTTATAATAAAACTTGTAAATGTTCAATTATTTTAATGATATTTAGATTCATTTTAGTTCAAACGAATTTGTAAAAAAAATAAAACAAGTTCATATGGGGCGGCAAAATCATTAATCCGCCACTGCATTGACAGAAACAGGAAAAAAGATATCAATGACCCACACACCTACTCTTCCGTTCTATTGGAGGACAGCAGGATTCTGGTTGTGGCTGTAATGTACTTAGGGGCAGTTTGTCAATAATTTCAGATGAGAGAACACATGCAGTGTGTCAAAGCTCTGACTAGCTTACTAGGTGAGATTGACCATTTATTTCCCACAAAGGGCACCTTCTCTTGATGATTGTGATGGAAGAAGTAATGCTAAAGACTGTACTGTAAAGATTCCAGTTAGACACATAACAAATGTAAAAGTTTTTGCCTTTTAAAGAAAGAATGCTGTTGCATGTTTATGTAAGCTCTCTCTCTGTTGCTAAGCATATTGGGTTTCTATTATTTTTAATACATTGCACTCTTAAGCTTTTACATCTGACATTGGAAACATGGAGGGGAAAATTGCTACTTAAATATGAGAGGTGAATTCTCACATGTCACTATTGTCTTAATGGTAAATCAAGACAGACATGTAACATTCCAGTACCCCATGACTGTATATTGCTAATTGTTATGCACCTGATACTGTATTTCTCCTACTTCCCCTTGCAGCTGCCCTCTAGTCCTCCTTCATTGGTGGGATGGGTTTGGATGCATGGAACATCCATCTTATCTGAGCCATCTCCTCTGTATCTGTGGCAGTGGCTCACATGAACAGGTGGCTTCTTATTTCCCTCCCAGCTAGAAGAGAGGTGCTCTTGGACCAAGGCAATCGGCCTGGTTATGTTCACACACAGCATTAAAGTTTAACTGCACTTCTCACACTAGTCCCACCGGGGAAACACAAAACCTCCTGTTTATTTCACACACAAAGTGTTGCTAGAAGGCAGCAAAGCCCAATAGAGAAGAGAATGAGAGCTGCCTTAGTCGACATGTAGGGCTTCTGCCTTTTCTTTCAACTCTTCATTCACCCCTCTCTGGCAGCAGGCATGATGCTGTTGGGAAAATCCCTCCCTGTTCTAGCAAGGGCTGCTCCTTCTCCTCCCGTCCCCCACCAGTATGTCTCAAACACACACATGAAATCTATCATTTGAATATGGAGATTAACCACTCTCCCCATCCAAGAACTATATGTCTATTATTAAACACAAATAACCAAAGCCCCCAGTTTCGCACTGCTGTTGCATTGGGATTTTAGACTGATGCAGCCAGTCATCTGTTGCAATCCTCTTTTGTATTGGTGCCTGTAATAGTATACATGGTTTCTTACAATCCTGTAAAAGGCTCAGTTCATTGTCTCTCATCAACAATGTTATTGCTATGAATATGAGTTCTTTACACATTCCATAGGTGTGTATAGCATTTACAGACCAATGACAAAGAAAGCTTCCTACCCACAGGGGCTTACAGAATGCATAGTTGAGTTACTCAATGCAACTCTGATTTGTAGTAACACCAGCCTCCAAGCTCCTTTTTTTTGTTCTTTTCTTACTGAGGGTCTGATTCCGCAAACCCTTACTCAAACAATTACTGGTGTGAAGAAGCACCGCTTAGCATTGTATTATGTGTTATTTAGGATCAAGGTCTTCTTCTGTAGGACATTGGCTGTGTGCATTTTACATTTTTAAGAGGCCATGTACAGTGCTTAGGAGTGTTTCCTTGCATTTATATAATATGTACCGTGGAAGTTTGTCTGAGTGTGTATATTTTGTTTCCCTTCCTTGAATACGTAGACCATACAAAGGAGGCTTTCACATGCATTTTCAGTCAGGGAAAATTAAGTGACTTAGAAGCCTTAGTCCAGTTCTATCTTGAAAACACCTAAGTCACTTAAGTGCCTTATTGAAAGTTAATTGGACCTAGGTACTTTTGAAAATATTACCCTCTTTGCCTTAAGTCTGACCTCTTAATTCTGGCATTTCATAATTTTTGAGTGTTTGACTTTGCAACCTTAATCATGTTCTTTTAAACTTAGTTTGTGTGTGTAGTCTATGTTGATAATCATTAGATAGTTTGGGAGGGGCAGCGGGGAAAGGAGCAGAATGCTGGCAGCTCCTTTGGTGGCTGTATCACCCCCAGCCCTGTCCTCCGGCAGGGCTGCCATACAGACGGAGGAGACGCAGCTCTATGGAAGGGCAGGGAGCGGGGCTGGGGGCGGTACAGCTGTGCCAGAGGAGCTGCAGGCATGGAGCCACCGGCTCCTCCTGTGTCTTTCTGTTACGCTGTATCGGCTATAAATATCTTGCTGGTATGGCGTACTGTACGTACTGCTGTCCTTGCACTGCCCAGAGATCTGTTAAGTGTCTAGGAACTGTCACTGGAGCGATGGTTGCCATGTGGGAATTCTCTGGGGGGTTAGCATGTGACTGGGTGGGATCTGCATGAAATAGCAGGTGAAGGTCATTGCTATGTGTGTGTGGTTTGTTGGGGAACCCTTCTGAGCAAGATCTCTTGGGTAGAAGGTGTGTGAGAGGCACTTTCCGGTCAGAGTGGTCACAGCCTGAGTATTCTCTGAAAGGGTGGACAACAAATGAGGTATCTCTAGAGCAGCAGGTCTTTATGTACAGGGGTAGCCCCTGGTGATGGTCTTTATGAGAAGTTCTCTAGAGGGAATAGTACATCTTCATGGGTCACAATGGGAAAGGCAACAGGACACTGTGTGGAGGGTTTTTACAGAGGTTAGTCAGCCCTCTGACTCCCATTCGTTTCCTTGTCTCTATTGGAAGGGGACAGGGAACAATAGGGCAGCAAATGGGTAGCTTCTCTGCAGGGGCTGCAGTCTGGGGAAATTGGGAAAGAGCACTTAGAGAGGTATCATCTGAGGGAGCTGGAGGAAATATAAAGACTACTATAAGGATAGGAGGGATCATTGTGACAATTTAATCTGACCTCCTGTATTACACAGGCCAGAGAACTCCCCTGAATTAATTCCTGTTTGGACTAAAACATAGCTCTTAGAAACCCACCAATCTTGATTTTAAAATTGCCAGTGATGAAGAATCCACCACAACCCTTGGTAAGCTGTTCCAGTGATTAATTACCCTCACTGTTCAAAATTTGCACCTTTTTTCCAGTCTAAATTTTACTAGGTTGAGCTTCTAGCCCTTGGATCTTGTTACACCTCTCTCTGTTAGACTGATGAGCCCATTATCAAATTTCTGTTCTCCACGTATGTACTTAGAGATTGTGATCAAGTCTCCCCTTAACAAAGAGAAAGCTAAACTAAACTGATTGAGCTCCTTGTGCCTCTCACTGGAAGGCATGTTTTCCAATCCATAAATCATAGAATATCAGGGTTGGAAGGTGCCTCAGGAGGTCATCTAATCTAACCCCCTCCTCAAAGCAGGCCCAATCCCCCACTAAATCCCTAAATGGCCCCCTCAAGGATTGAATTCCCAACCCTCAGTTGAGCAGGTCAGTGCTCAAACCACTGAGCTATCCCTTTCCGATCTCATGACTCTTCTCTGAACAATGTATCCTCTCCAATTTCTCAACATCCTTCTTGACTTGTGGACACTAGAACTGGCGGTAACATCAGTGCCAAATACAGAGGTAATATAGCCTCCTTATTTCTACTCAACTATTGAGTGGGGAAACATAACAAGCCCAGAGTTTGAAAGGAAAGACCATCAGAGTCTCATGGCATTAACCATCTGTGGCGACATGTCCTCCTGCTATACCCCCTCATGGCATGGCACTGTGTGGCCATGGCTCTGCCTCTGTTTCCCTCCTGGTCCTCTACTGCTCCACCCAGTCTCAAACATCTTCTGGATTGAAGGGATTTAGCTCTTCAGCTAGGTCATGTAACAGTTCCACCTTATCGGGGTGCCCAAAGTCCAAAATAAACACAAAGCAGCATAAACCCTTCCCTTCCCCTAGGCAGGCCTTGGTAGGTAGCTATCTTCCCCAGTTTCTGGCCCCAACCAATCTCTCACACCGTGAAAGCCTCATAGGTGCTCTCTTTTCCAGCCAGGAAACAACTGAGTTGGGTTCTCCCTCCTCCCTTGAAGCTTGACACTTGGTTGAGGTGTTACAGGGTGGGATGGACTGGGCCTTGTTGTATGGATATTGATCTCAAAAGCCCAAAGAGTTAAAGGTGTTTATAAACTCTTTCACTGTCTAACTTCAAACAGGGATAGATAGGCTTGGGGTTATTTTAAACAGAGGGCTTGATTTTACTCAGTAACTTGGCAAACACCCAAATCATTATTTAAATTAAAAGTTTATTGATTAAAAACAAGAAAGAACAAGAAATCAAAACAGGCATTTATAATCAAACTGTGGTTGAATGAGTATGCAAAACAAACTTAGGCAAAACCTTGAAAGCCCTTCTCCTTTTGGAGACAAAATAGCAGACTCATATTTTCAGAACAACTGTTCTTTGATGAAAAGGAAAGAGTTAATTTTACTCTCAGTTTTGATGTGTAGAGTGCATTTACTTATCCTGTTCTTAACTAACAGACACAAGGTAGAGAAGAGAGAGGATAGAAAAGATGGGTGAAATATGGCTTTTGTTGATGGTTTTGAAACACTGGACTGCTGGTTAGTTATGAGTGGGTGCTTTTGGTTGGCAAGTCAACCATGACACCTGCTGCTTGGATCCTGGTTTATGATTTGGTCAGGGACCTCATCTGATTGGATCTTTTCTTCTTAGACAATCAGGCTTGGATAAATACACCATAGTTGACTTCAGAATTTGATAAACAGTCAAGAGAATGAGAGATAGAAAGGGGGGGGGGGCTAGAAAATAACACAACAGGGGAAGGGAAAACAATACAGGCTCTTACACATGCCTCTGCAGTACTGGCAATCAGATATCCCCACTGATGGGCTGAGGATTTGATGTCATGATCATGTGATGACTTTCAGCACTCACAGGTGAAAACAAAGTACCTCGAACAAGATTAAGGCCAGCCGGCCTTCCTCTCAGAAAGAAAGTCCTTTTGATGAGTCAAGGTGAGCTGGGATGAGTTGCAGTGCTGGCAGATCGGGGGATGAGCTGGTATGCAAGGTGGTGAGATGAGAGGGAGAGCTGAACTGAATTGATCTGAACGGAACTGATTGTGTCTTTTTTTTCACTGTTTCTTTTTAAGGAACCCAAAAAGAGGAAGAGTGGGAGTCATAGTTCATCCCTCTCACCAGTTAGGCCTCATATCCATCACACCAGTTTTGGACAATTAACTTCTGGTTCCACATCTTGTGTTTTTACCAATCATAATTTCAACAGTTCTTGGATTATGTCAACATGACCTTTTTAATTTAAACTAATCTAACTTCTTTGTCTGGTTCTTTTGGACTTGTTACAACATCCAGGGTCGTAAACAACTTGACCAATTTTTCATGGTTATTGTAACATCTTAAGAACTTTTACGTACTTTTTACATTTGAGTTTACAAGAGGAGAGCCTCTTGTAGATCCAAGAGTCACAACAGCCCAGACTCGTGTGGGGTTTCTATACCCCATCACACCATTTCTGTGTAAATGGGTTTAAAATACATTAATGAAGGAAGCTTGTCTCACCTAGCAACTGTAGCTACGTAGACTGTGATATACAGAGAATGTTACTGGCTGAGACCCTTCCGTCAGTGAATTGTGACCTGTCCTTGATGGGGCTGCTGTCTGATCATCACAAGAGTGATCACGGTTATGGCAGGCTAGTGGGAGTCACCTCCTTCCCTGAATGGAAGGATCATATATTGAATTATCCATCAGTGTTGCAGGACCCTGGGCAGCAGATTACATTCATTGCCAAAATGGAGCAAAGAAAGCCAAGTGACAGCACTACAATTGGGAAAGTAGCAGCTCATGTCCCCGATCTCATCGTATATGGCGATTTCTCCCAGGAGGTGCCTTTCATTGAGAGTTTTGGTGGAGTATTGCTTTTTGCAGACATTTCAGGTAGGTAGAGAGATTATTAAGGGTGGGATTTTCAGAAGGGCCCAAGGAAGTTAGGTGTCCAACTTCCATTTAAAATCAATGGGATTTGTGTGCCTAAAGGCTTGTCTACATGGCAAATTACTGTGTAGCAAGCCAGGGCCTCCAACACCCCTGTGAGGAAGTGAGGTAGGGGAGTGCTATTATTCATGTTATGGATAAGGAACCCAGGCATGGAGAGGCCAGGTGATTTGCCCAACGTCACACCTGTAGTCACTGATGGAGCAGGGAACCAAATCCAGGTCGCCAGAGTCTCTGGCTTAGCTCCCTAACCACTGGATCATCCTTCCTTATCTCCTGCTGTCACATTGCTTTTGAGAACTTGCTTCAAAACTTCCCATGGAGCAGTGCTTCTCAGGTTGTCTCTGGGGCCCTCCCTGTTGGACGCGACATTTTGAGAACTGAGCAGTAGGGGATTTGAAGGGTTGGGAGAAGAGGTCGGTCTGGGAAGGGATATTTCTAGTTGCCATAGAAACACTGTGCTCTGCCTCCTTATGGTGGCTTTTGAGATGGAGTTTAACTCCCTGATTTTTGTTCTGAGCCCTCAGCAGCTGGGAGCTTTGTTGTGATGACATGCTCAAGCATACACCATCTTGCTAACTCAGTCATACCTACTCTGCAAAATATGCCCTCTCAATGTGTGCATGCACAAACACACACACACACACACACACACACACACACACACACACACACACACATGCCCATCCCCCGATCGACAGAACAATTTGTTCCATGATTTTCTTTGACAAGAGCTGTGTGTAACTTCTCTCGCCTTTTCTCTTGCTGCAGAGATGCTGATTTATGGAGGCAATATCTTGAACTTTGCAGGTATTTAATAGCTTGTGATATCTAAGGAGGAAGCACTGGGGTGGGGTAGAGCGGCCTACTCTCCCGTTGTCATTTGACTTGTGAGGCTCTGGACAGTGGCGGCATTCAAACTAGCCAACTCCCTTTTCTTGTTCTATTGTACCCGTCCCTCTGGCTCCTATTCCCACAGGGCTGATCTATGATTTAGAAGAAGCAAGAATTTACACTATATCTTTCAGTTAGAAACAACCCCGATTCCCCTTCCTCTGTGTCTGATTGAGAAATCCTGGCTGGTGCTTCCTTTAGAACTGAGCTCAGACGGAAGTTAGGCACCCAAATACCTTTATTTGTGCATAAGCTTTCATGGGTAAAACCCCCCACTTCTTCAGATGCATGGATATACTTCTTCACTCCATGCATCTAAAGATGTGCCTTTTTTACCCACGAAATCTTATGCCCAAATAAATCTGTTTAGTCTTTAAGGTGCCCCCCGACTCCTTGTTGTTTTTGTGGATACAGACTAACAGACTACCTCCCTGATACTAAATACCTTTGGGGATCTCGGCCTGAATGACTGTGCTAGCAGTTGCCCAAGGGCGATAGGAGGTGCAAAGCCTTAGATGTACCTTAGCCAGTGGACACAGGTTTGTGTGTGTGGGAGAGGGGAGGGGAACATGCAGCAAGCCACTGCAAGGGGTCACTGATGGGGAAGGGACACTTGCCGTCAGTGGTTATAAGGGATCACCGGGAAGGAAGGTTTACTTGTAAAAAGCAGCTGCAGGGCATTACTGAGGCCTGGTCTACACTACGAGTTTAGGTCGAATTTAGCAGCGTTAATTCGAATTAAGCCTGGACACGTTCACATGACGAAGCCCTTTTTTTCGACTTAAAGGGCCCTTTAAACCGGTTTCTTTACTCCACCTCCAACGAGGGGATTAGCGCTAAAATTGGCCTTTGTGGGTCGGAATTGGGGTAGTGTGGACGGAATTCGATGTTATTGGCCTCCGGGAGCTATCCTACAGTGCTTCATTCTGACCACTCTGGACAGCACTCTCAACTCAGATGCATTGACCAGATAGACAGGAAAAGCCCCGCGAACTTTTGAATTTCATTTCCTGTTTGCCCAGCGAGGAGAGCACAGGTGACCATGCAGAGCTCATCAGCACAGGTAACCATGATGGAGTCCCAGGATCGCAAAAGAGCTCCATCACGGACTGAATGGGAGGTACGGGATCTGCTCACCATATGGGGAGATGAATCAGTGCTAGCTGAACTCTGTAGCAGTAAACGAAATGGCAAAATATTAGAAAAGGTCTCCAAGGCCATGAAGGACAGAGGCCATAACAGGGACGCACAGCAGTGCCGCGTGAAAATTAAGAAGCTAAGGCAAGCCTACCACAAAGCCAGAGAGGCAAACAGAAGGTCCGGGACAGAGCTGCAAACATGCTGCTTCTACGCGGAGCTGCATGCCATGCTAGGGGGTGCAGCCACCACGACCCCAACCGTGTGCTATGACTCCGTCAATGGAGAAACACGCAACAGGGAAGCGGGTTCGGGGTACGAGGAAGATGAGAATGAAGATAATATAGATAGCTCACAGCAGTAAGGAAGCGGAGAAACCGGTTTCCCCAACAGCCAGGATATGTTTATCACCCTAGACCTGAAACCAGTAAGCCCCGAACTCACCCAAGGTGTGCTCCCAGACCCTGAGGGCACACAGGGGACCTCTGGTGAGTGTACCTTTGTAAATATTACACATGGTTTAAAAGCAAGCATGTTTAAGGATTAATGATTAATTTGCCTTAGCAATCGCGGCCAGTACCGCTACTGGAAAAGTCTGTTAACGTGTATGGGGATGGAGCGGAAATCCTCCAGGGACATCTCCAGAAAGCTCTCCTTCATGTACTCCACTTCCAAAGCCTTTGCAAAAGGTTTCTGGGGAGGGCTGCCTTATCCCGTCCGCCATGGTAGGACACTTTACCATGCCAGGCCAGTAGCACGTAGTCTGGAATCATTGCATAACAAAGCATGGCAACATATGGTCCCAATGTTTGCTGGCATGCAGACAACATCCATTCCTTATCTCTCTTTCTTATCCTCAGGAGAGTGATATCATTCACGGTCACCTGGTTGAAATGGGGTGACTTTATTAAGGGGACATTCAGAGGTGCCCGTTCCTGCTTGGCTGAACAGAAATGTTCCCCGCTGTTAGCCACGCAGTAGCAGGGAGGAGTGAAGTGATCATCCCAGAGAATTGGGTGTGTGGGTGGGGTAGTTGGGTTTGTGCTGTATGTTAACCCGGAAACCGCAGCCCCTCCTTTTACATTGCAAACCCATTTTAAATGGCCAACCCAAGGGGTGCTTGGTATGGGAAATGAGGGCGCTACTGTTTGAAACCATTCCCACATGTTAAGAAGGTTAAAAAAGCCAAAAGACTGTGGCTTACCATGGCTGCCTGCAAGCCGAAATCTGTTGCCTGGCACTGTGTGAGTGATCTCTCACACCAAACCGGCAGGCCCTCAATATAAGAGGAAAAATGCGACCTTGTAATGAAAGCACATGTGCTGTGTAATGTGAACAGCAAAATTTAACGTAAAAGAGTGTACCCATTGTTCTCTAAAATGTCTTTTTTTAACCACCTCTCCCTTCTCCTCCACCAGCTGCAAATGTTTCTCCTTCACAGAGGCTAGCGAAGATTAGAAGGAGAAAACGGCGGACTCGGGATGATATGTTCTCGGAGCTCCAGATGTCCTCCCACGCTGCCAGAGCACAGCAGAATGCGTGGAGGCAGTCAATGTCAGACTACAGAAAAGCACAATATGAATGAGAGGAGAGGTGGCGGGCTGAATCGCGGGATGAACAGAGCAAGTGGCGGGCTGAAGATGATAGGTGGCGTCAGCTTGCAGACAGAAGGCAAGAGTCGATGCTCCGGCTGCTGGAGCATCAAACTGATATGCTCCAGCGTATGGTTGAGCTGCAGGAAAGGCAGCAGGAGCAGAGACTGCCGCTACAGCCCCTGTGTAACCAACAGCCCTCCTCCCCAAGTTCCATAGCCTCCTCACCCAGACGCCCAAGAACACGGTGCGGGGGCCTCCGGCCACCCAGTCACTCCACCCCAGATGATTGCCTGAGCGTCAGAAGGCTGGCCTTCAATAAGAGTTAAAGTTTTAAACTGCACTGTGTCCTTTTCCTTCCCTCCTCCCCCACCCATCCCGGGCTACCTTGGCAATTATCCCCCTAGTTGTGTGATGAATTAATAAAGAATGCATGAATGGGAAGTAACAATGACTTTATTGCCTCTGCAAGCGGTGCTCAAAGCGGGGAGGGGAGAGTGGGGTGTTTGGTTTACAGGGAAGTAGAGTGAACCGGGTGGTGGGGGGCGGAGGGTTCATCAAGGAGAAACAAACAGAAGTTTCACACCGTAGCCTGGCCAGTCACAAAACTTGTTTTCAAAGCTTCTCTGATGTGCACCGCACCCTGCTGTGCTATTCTAACCGCCCTGGTATCTGGCTGCGCGTAATCAGTGGCCAGGCGATTTGCCTCAACCTCCCACCCCGCCATAAATGTCTCCCCCTTACTCTCACAGATATTGTGGAGCGCACAGCAAGCAGCAATAACAATGGGAATATTCTTTTCGCTGAGGTCTGAGCGAGTCAGTAAGCTGTTCCAGCGCGCTTTTAAACATCCAAATGCACATTCCACCACCATTCGGCACTTGCTCAGCCTATAGTTGAACAGGTCCAGGCTGCCTGTGTACGGCTTCATGAGCCATGGCATTAAGGGGTAGGCTGGGTCCCCAAGGATCACGATAGGCATTTCAACATCCCCAACGGTTATTTTCTGGTCCGGGAAGAAAGTCCCTTCCTCTAGCTTTCGAAACAGACCAGAGTGCCTGAAGACGCGAGCATCATGTACCTTTCCTGGCCGTCCCATGTTGATGTTGGTGAAACATCCCTTGTGATCCACCAGGGCTTGCAGCAGCATTGAAAAGTACCCCTTGCGGTTTAGGTACTCGGTGGCTTGGTGCTCCGGTGACAAGATAGGGATATGGGTTCTGTCTATCGCCCCACCACAGTTTGGGAATCCCATTGCAGCAAAGCCATCCACTATGGCCTGCACGTTTCCCAGAGTCACTACCCTTGATATCACCAGGTCTTTGATTGCGTTGGCTACTTGGATCACAGCAGCCCCCACAGTAGATTTGCCCACTCCAAATTGATTCCCGACTGACCGGTAGCTGTCTGGTGTTGCAAGCTTCCACAGGGCTATCGCCACTCACTTCTCAACTGTGAGGGCTGCTCTCATACTGGTATTCTGGCGCTTCAGGGCAGGGGAAAGCAAGTCACAAAGTTCCATGAAAGTGCCCTTATGCATGCGAAAGTTTCACAGCCACTGGGAATCGTCCCACACCTGCAACACGGTGCGGTCCCACCAGTCTGTGCTTGTTTCCCAGGCCCAGAATGGGCGTTCCATGGCATGAACCTTCCCCAGTAACACCATGATTTGCACGTTGCTGGGGCCTGTACTTTGTGAGAGGTCTATGTGCATGTCAATTTTCTCATCACTCTCGTCGCCGCGCTGCAATCGCCTCATCGGCTGGTCCTGGTTTTGCTTTGGCATGTCCTGGCTCTGCATATACTCCAGGACAATGTGCGTAGTGTTCATAGTGCTTATAATTGCTGTGGTGATCTGAGCGGGCTCCATGATCCCAGTGCTATGGCGTCTGGTCTAAAAAAAGGCGCGAAACTATTGTCTGAGGGAGGGAGGGAGGGGCGAGTGACGACATGGCGTACAGGTACAGGGAATTAAAATCAACAAAGGTGGCTGTGCATCAGGGAGAAACACAAACAACTATCACACAGCATGGCCCCCCCAAAGATTGAACTCAAAACCCTGGGTTTAGCAGGCCGTTGATTTCACGGAGGGAGGGGGAAGCAAATGAATACAGAACAAATCTATTTTTTACATCTTAAGCTGGCAGCCGACGGTGCAGCATGACTGATAGCCCTCAGCATCTTCTGGGTGCTTGGCAGAAAATACTGGGCGCTTGGCAGAAAATAGCATACTACGACTGATAGCCGCCATCATCATTGGGAAGGCAGCAGAATATGACTGGGGGACATTCGGCTTTTCAGCCATCATCTGATCGAACTGCAGTATGATGACAACGGATACCAGTCGTAATACACCATCTACTGCCAAAAGGCAAGGGGCTGCTGCTGTGTAGCAGTGCAGCCCCACGTCTGACAGCCCTACATCTGCCAGCACCCAGATCGCCGATGAAGGCTACCAGTCATACTGCACCGTCTACTGCCAAAAGGCAATTAGCTGCTGCTGTGTAGCAATGCAGTACCACGTCTGCCGGCACCCAGAGGACATATGGTGGCGGTGAGCTGAGCTGAGCGGGCTCCATGCTTGGCGTGGTATGTTGTCGGCACAGGTAACCCAGGAAAAAAGGTGCGAATCGATTGTATGCTGTTGCTCTGACGGAGGGGGAGGGGCCTGATGACATGTACCCAGAACCCCCCGCGAAACTGTTTTGCATCATTCAGGCATTGGGATCTCAACCCAGAATTCCAATGGGCAGCGGAGACTGCGGGAACTGTGGGATAGCTACCCATAGTGCAACACTCTGGAAGTCGACGCTAGCCTCGGTACTGTGGACACGGTCCGCCGACTTAATGCACTTAGAGCATTTTATGTGGGGACACACACAATCAGCTGTATACAACCGATTTCTATAAAACCGGCTTCTATAAATTCGACCTAATTTCATAGTGTAGACATACCCTGAGTGGGAAGAGGTAGTCATAACCAACAGCTGCTAGAAGCATAGAGGGGTTGGTGTGTTCACAGCCAGGAGCTGCTAAGGAGTTTGGGGTGGTTAGTGAGCAATCTCTCTGTGGGTCAGAGTGCTGGGCAGGTACAGGTAGATCTGCTGTGGCTTGCTGAAAAGCCAAGTGGCTTTGTCAGCACTTTAGAAACAAGAAGAGCATGTATCCCATAAGTCTCTGTCACACTGGCTTCCCCAGGGGATGCACTGCTAGCATTGTGGAAAGTGCAACGAAGCCGGCTGAGCGATATCATTACACTGGTGCTGAAATGTAGCCTGAGGATCCAGGAAGGGTATGGGGTTCGTGAAAGTGAAGTGGGTCTGAAGCTCCAAGTGAAGATAGGTACTATGGCTACTAGTGGAATAACAATACTTTGCAGTCACTAGAGAGCACATTCCCAAAGCACTTTAAAAAGTGAATAGGAAGCATTTGCCCCATTGTGCAGGGGGGGAAGCAGAGGCAAATGGAGATGAAATATCTTGCCCCAGGTCACACAGTGAGTTGGTGGTGGAGATGGGATGAGCATTCAGGACTCCTCACTGTCAGTTCCTTGCCCTAACCAGTAAGCAATTCTGCTTCCTGAGTGGACAGTCACATGAGCCCCCACTCCCCTTGCTCCCAAGATATGCCGCTGAGAAACACCCTGCCCAAAGGTTGTTCAATTTCTAGTGTGCCAGGAGTCTGTAAAAGATGTTAATTGCTCAGTGATCTGATCAGTTGCATCCTTTTCGGCAGCTGCATGGGAAAAGCCCCTTCTATGGTAGGGAAAATGTATTTCTGGTCAGAGAAGAGAGTCTTTTGGGGACTGGAATAAAGAGCATTTCACCTCTAAGCTGCTGGTTCAAATTGAGCCTGTGGAAGTGGTGACCAAGACTCGTTCCTATCTGATTGCTTGCTGGCTCATGTGAAATGCATTGCAGGTCTCGTTTTAGTTCATAGCAGACATATATCTGTGACACGTAAACCATCCTTACATTCAGAAACAACAGTCTCATCGGAGAAGCCAAGGACTGAATGGGCCTTGGGGATCAAACTACTGAAGTTCCTTAGGGAGGCAGTTTGGGGCAGTTGGTCCTAGAGCTGGTCATTCTGTATCTATTATGTGAATAAACAACTACAATTTATTGGTGCCAGTCTGGCACCTTTCATCGGTGCTGACTGAACCTAGTTTATTTTTACAGAGCTATGACTGTCTCTGAATAGCTTCTGACTAGGACTCATGGACAAAATTCCATCAAAACTGTTTTTCAACGGAAAATTGGGTTTTCTACTAAGCAATTTTTGTTATGAAGAGTGTCGGTTTTCCATGGAAAATTTCAATTTTCCATTAAAAAACCCCAAACAGCTGAAAACTGAAATATTTCGATTTAGAAATCCTGCTACAGTGCCTCATGGGAATTGTATTTTGGTCATCTAATGTCCTCCCTAGCTGGATTACATCTCCCATTGTACACAATGAACAAAGACTCCTCCGATTATTAACCACTTCCCCTCACTAAGAGAGGACATTAAGAAGCATCATGGGTGATGAAGTTAAACTAACAGAGAGTCCTGTGGCACCTTTAAGACTAACGGATGTATTGGACCATAAGCTTTCGTGGGTGAATACCCACTTCGTCAGATCTTGCGTCTGACAAAGTGGGTATTCACCCACGAAAGCTTATGCTCCAACACATCTGTTAGTCTTAAAGGTGCCACAGGACTCTCTGTTGCTTTTTACAGATCCAGACTAACACGGCTACCCCTCTGGTACTAGTAGTCAAACTAGAGAGCCCAACCTATAGAGAATAATGGGAGCTTGAGGCATCAGAACTACAACTCCCATAAATAAAGTGGCAGTATTTCCAAATCAATTTTTTTGTTTTGTTTTCAGCCAAAGTAGTTCAGCATTTGAATTTCTGCTGAAAATCAAAAATTTTAATGGAAAATTTAGATGAAAATTATTTCTTTTTTGTTTGAATTGAAATTGTCAGTGGAAAGAGTACCCCCTTTATTTACCAGCTCTACTTCTGAGTATTTCACATCCATGGAAAGCAACAGGAAGTTGCTAGCCATTAGGGTTGTGGGAAGTGCCTTCACAGTACCTCTGTTCCTTTCTGTTTGGCAAAGGAATATAAAGCCACCTCAGTTTGGGATCTTCAGGAACTTGCTCTTTTGCCATTTCCTTATATTAAGCTGGGGAGTTTTAGATTACATCTGGATGTTTTTTCTGTGTGTGTTTTCAAGCAGACATTTACAAGCTCCCTTCATGCAAACTCCCAGCAGCAGCAGACTGAGAGCAAAATCCTTCTGCTTACTAGCCCCCTGGTTAGACCACACAGACAGAATGTACAGCGATGTCCCAAATGAGAGAGTGCTTTTTACTGAGTTCAACTCAAAGTCTTAGTAGATGCTGCACTGAGCAGGTTCAGAAGGGATTATTGAATTGCATATCACTTTATTGCTATCCAGCCAATGTTTCTCAAACTTGTTCATGAAGGTATGCCTCAGTGGGCACTTGCTACATGCCAAGTACCAAGCTCCAGTTGTTTTTGAGTTATCTGTCTGTGAAGAAAAAAGCATGGGAACAATTATTTTAAATGAGAAGAGTGTAAACATTATGCTCCATATTTGAAATAAATTACTCATTGGCAAAGAGGTGAACTTTGTGGAAACTTATGATCAGGTATAATAATAGGCAATTGTTGATCCACTGGATCATGGTGTACGCATAAGAGGTCTAGTCAGTGTCTGATGAATCCACCTATGGCTGACAAGCCCAATTTGAGAGTGTGACGGGTTGGATCACAGAAACCCCCTTGGGAGCTGCCACCCGATGTGCCAAGACTACCTCTACCCCTGCTTTCCCTGCCAACTCGGGATCCCAGCACCCTGTCTTGCTGAGCCAGACACTCCTGTCTGCTCCAACAAAGACCCAGGATCTGAATTACTTGCCCCAAAGCTGCAGGTTTACCTGAAGGCAGCTAACAGAAGTGTTCCTGTCTTTAACACTCAGATGCCCAACTCCCAATGGGGTCTAAACCCAAATAAATTCGTTTTACCCTGTATAAAGCTTAAGCAGGGTAAACTCATAAATTGTTCGCCCTCTATAACACTGATAGAGAGATATGCACAGTCATTTCCTCCCCCAGGTATTAATACATACTCTGAGTTAATTCATAAGTAAAAGTGATTTTATTAAATACAAAAAGTAGGATTTAAGTGGCTCCAAGTAGTAACAGACAGAACAAAGTCACCAAGCAAAATAAAATAAAATGTGCAAATCTATGTCTAATCAAACTGAATACAGATAATCTCACCCTTAGAGATGCTTCAGTAAGTTTTTTCCTCAGACTGGACACTTTCCAGGCCTGGGCACAATTCTTTCTCCTGGTACAGCTCTTATTTCAGCTCAGGTGGTAGCTAGGGGATTCTTCATGATGGCTCCTCCACTTTGTTCTGTTCCACCCCTTTATATATCTTTTGCATAAGGTGGGAATCCTTTGTCCCTCTTTGGGTCCCACCCCCTCCTTCTCAATGGAAAGACACCAGGTTAAAGATGGATTCCAGTTCAGGTGACATGATCACATGTCACTGCAAGACTTCATTGCCCACTTGCCAGCACACACGTATACAGGAAGACTTACAGGTAAAACACAGCCATCTGCAGACAATTGTCCTGGTTAATGGGAGTCATCAAGATTCCAAACCACCATTAATGGCCCATACTTTACATAATTACAATAGGCCCTCAGAGTTATATTTCATATTTCTAGTTTCAGATACAAGAGTGGTAAATTTATACAAATAGAATGATCACACTCAGTAGATTATAAGCTTTGTAATGATACCTTACAAGAGACCTTTTGCATGAAGCATATTCCAATTAAATTATATTCACTCATTAACATATTTTTATAAAACCATATAGACTGCAACGTCACAGAGAGTAACACAACTTGTTACAATTCTCATAGATCCAGATATTGTCTGAATGGGAGTCCAAGATTACAGCACACAGCTTTCTTCTTCAGATATAAACAGATGCTACCGTGTGACCCTTATAATTATGTGTGCATTATTATTATTTATTAACTGACATGCTGTTTAATTCATTGGAGAGTGTTGTTCTAGAAATCCTCAGATTCCTGGAATAAATATCACATATTGTCAAGAACTGATCCAAACCTCCCACCCCCCCAAAAATAGGTTGGCCTCCAAAATCCACTTCTAAGATAATTGAGATACATATATTACAAATGGTAAAGTAAAAATGCCCTCCATAACAATCTTGTTTCTCTTGTCAGGGCTATCTGCAGGTCACATCTCCAAAGTTGTTGTTGGAGACAATAAGCACCAATATTTTCTGGTAATTGGCCGAGCAGTGGATGAAGTTCGGTTGGCCCAAAACCTAGCAAAAGCAAGCGAGGTTATTCTATCGCCGAAATGCTGGGAACTCTGTAACAAGAACATGATAGAAATAGAAACAATTAAAGATCAAAGATCTGTTAAGGTGGGCAATGTGGAGCGTGCAACAATTGTTCATAACCAGTGGCGTGTGTATTGCTTTGTTATCTAGGTTGGAGTGTGTTTACGTGCCCCATTGTCTTCTGCTGGATGCAACCTCACACGTATGCTTGTGTGTATATCTGTTATTGGACCTGTATCCAATGGACCAGCTGGGCAAAGGGGGCCGAGAGGGATGGTGATGCAAAAGTTGAAAGTGGTGATGAAGTAAGAAGGCATAGTAGATTGTGGACTTAACTTTGGCTTCCTCTTGCCAGGAGTGGCTGGTCGTTAGGGAATAAGGGGGGTAAGCCCCACCAGTGATCTCAGAACTGGGTAGTGTAGCTGTTGTAGTGCAGGGGACAGAGCCACAGAGCCAGAGTATGGGGCTCTTTACCCATGCTCCCTGCAGCCTCCAGCCCCTGCAAGAGTCTCTGCAAGAGAAGGGATGCAAGTGGCAGAGGGAGGAGGTGCAGAGCAGCGAATACCAGAGCTTTCTGAGCAGGGGGCAGGGTTCCGACCTGTGGGGCATCTGAGATTGGTGGTGATGGGTGTCAGGTAGGAGGGGGAAGATTTTGGAGCCTGGGGATGGATTTGCTAGACCTGGAGGGATGTGTGGGGGCATTCTGAGCCTGGGGCTGTCTGGTGGCCAGGGCTCAGAGCTGAGGGTGTGGGCCTGAGCTGTGGAGGTCTGTTAGGAAGAGGGAGGATCTCAGCCTGGGGGAAAGGGTATGTTTGTCGGGCGTGTTTCTCAGCAGGTGGGGAGCTGAGGGAAGAGTTGGGTGGGAAGGTTGATGGAGTCGGTTGAGGGTGTGGGTGAATCAGTGACTGTGGAGGGGGTGGTCGGGGTGTGGTAGGGTACAGCTAGATTGGAATGGGAGATATTAGGGCTAGGAGAGAACAAGAAAGGGGTCACAGAAGGGTAAATACTGTTCTCACTTGCCCTGCCTTTTCCTGTAAAAGGCCCCAAGTACTCATCCTGACAGGATAACACCCAATTCCCTGATCCATCCCCCTCGCCAATCCTGGTGTCCCCGCTTTGAACTCTGAAAATACGACCAACCTGCCAGGGAGTGGAAGTGGGAGCATTGCTACCTGCAGCCCACCAGTTATTTTGAGCACCCCCCTCTTACACGTTGCATCAGTTCTTGGAGAGCAGCTGTGAGAATGGGGAGGAGAATCAGACCGTGGGCCTATTGTGATTTTAGTTAGTATCTTTCTGGAGGCACTGAGATAGTTCAGTGACAGGTGTCATGAGAAGAAGCTGGGCTTCAGTTCTGCACCTGCATCTGAGTAAGCCCATTGAAATCAGTGGGGCCAATCAGGTGCTTAAAGTTAAGCACATATGTAAGCATTTGCAGGATTGGGGGCTTGCACATGTAAGGGGACTGTTGCCCCCTTACTAACATTCAGTGGGGGTGTTTGGTTGCTAGCTCCCAGCACTAAAAAGGGAAGGGTCGATGGCAAATCAGGAGCCTGAGACTGACAGTCCCCAGGGGCAATGGGGAGAGGCCAATGCTCCAGATCAGCCTGATTGACAGGGTGGGCAGGCTAATCAGAGAGTCAGGAGGCCAGGGTGGGTCCCGTCCTCCGTGTGAACTGGAATGGCCTGAGTCAGACAGAGTGGGGCCGAGCTAAGGAGAGAGCAGGGGCCCGAGCTAAACTGCTGGAAGCAGAGCTGCAGCCCCAAAGCCAGAGCACAGCCCAGAGAGAGCAGCGCTGCCCTGGGAACAGAGCTGTAGCAATCAGAGGCAGAGGGGCCAGACAAGCAGCCAGGGAGCAGGTCAGAGCTGGGAGCAGAGTCACAGAAGCAGCCTGCAGAGCAGAGCTGTGCTGGGGGCAGAGCTGCAGCAACCAGAGCCAGAGAGGCCAGAGAAGCAGCCCAGGGAGCTGAAGGCAGAGCAGCAGCAGCAGCCGTGCTGAGGCAGAGTGGAGCTGGAGCTGGGGCTGGAGCAGTCCGGAGCTGGAGCTGAGGCTGGAGCAGTCCAGAGCTGGGGCTGGGGCAGTCCGGAAGCCATGTGCAGTCCGAGTGCGGTGAGCAGCTGGGGAGAGTGAGGGAGACCCTGGGCAGTGGGCCCAGCACAGGGAGACGCCTCAGCCAAGAGGCCTTGCAGGCCAGACTTGCAGGGGGACCATAACCCCGACCGGGCAGGGGCGACGCTGGGAAAAAGGGTCCTGCCACCTAGAGCCTGAGAGCGTGTGGCCACCACCGGAGCAAGTGTCCAACCCGCAGCGTCTCTGCAGCACAGACAGGGCCTGAGAAGCAGGCCTGGGACCTACAAGGAACAGACTAAACTGCCCTGACGTTCCAGAGACACTGGTTGTAATGTTCCCTGCCACAGAGCAGGGTGATGTGTTTTCCTCTAACCTTTCCCATTTTTCCTTATTCTTTTTTTAAAATTAATTGTTAATTAAACAACTTGTATTTGCTTTAAATTGTATGAAATGATCAGTGGGTCAGGGTGGTGCCCAGTGCAGAGAGAGTACCCCGGAGTGGGGACACCCTAGCCCCTGTCCTGGGTGACCACCTCAGGGTTGGGGGTCGAGCCCCCCAGGAATCCTGGGCCCAGCCTTGTCGGGGTTTATGAGGACTCTGCCAGACAGGAGAGTGGAAGGGGAGTCCTCAAGGGCAGGGAGGCCTCTGGGTAAAGGAAGTGGGAGCGAGGACTCGGATCCTTTCGCTAGCCCTCTTCACCGGGGTAGTGCAGAAGCCAGGAAAGTTCCCCACAATAGCGGGACCATTCCCCCGCTTACACACAGATACCCAGCAGGAGAAAGATTATGGAATTGGAAGGCTTTTCACCCCAGCTTTGGAGGCTGCAGAATCTTTTTGTTGCATTCATTGGGAGCGTCGTCACTTGTTTTGCTCCAGCCAAAAAATCTTTTCTGATTACTGCTGTGTCCTCCATCCAGTTGACAGGGAGGTTGATGATGGAGGTGACAGTAAAGGATGGGAATGCGTTTTATTAAATAATTCTGCACTAGGCTTGTGGAAGCTGACAGACGCCTTTAATTCTATGTGCCTTTAGGCTAGATACATAAAGAACATCTCTGAGATTGAGTTCGACGAGTTCTTCTGGAAATGTACTGAATACCTACAGCACTACCCCACGGGTGAAAGTAACAGTGAGTGCCTCTTCCTTCTACTGTGTTGACCCCAGGGAGACGGCAGGCTGAGATTCCTTTGTTTTCCGTCAGTGTAAATGTGAGAGGGTGAATGGACTGCACATGGGGGCCCCTGCCCTGTACCCCTTTGAGTTCCTGTGTCCTCCTCCATTCCCTGCCACCAAAATCCCGAGGCAGCCAGCTGCATTTCAACTCCTTCTCCCCCCTGCTGGCTTCAACCTGTCTGGACACCAGCAAGGGCTACACTGACTGTGGAGGAGAAGAGACCCTCTCCCTACTTTCTGTGTCAGCTCTATGGAGACCCCTGGCTGGCAAGAAGAGACACTATAGGGAACCCTGCTCAGTGCCTACAGTCTTTCTGGGTGAGCAAGCTTTCAGTGGTGCTGATATAAGCACACCAACATAGGCACCGACTCTGCGGGTGCTCTGAGGCTGGCGCACCCACGGGAAAAAAATGGTGGGTGCTGAGCACCCACTGGCAGCCCCCCTACCAGAACCCCCCCCTCCCCCCAGTCCCTTCTGCCCACCGGTGGGCCCCACCGATCAGCGCCTCCCCCTCCCTCCCAGCGCCTACCACGGATCAGCTGTTTCGCTGTGTCAGGAGGCACTGGGGGAGAGGGAGGAGGAGAAAGGGTGCAGTGTGCTTGGGGGAGAGATGGAACTGGGCAGAGAAGGGGTGGGAAGGGGCAGGGAAGAGGCGGGGTGGGGCAGAGCAGGGGTGGGAAGTAGCAGGGCAGAGCTGGGGCCTTGGGGGAAAGGGTGGAGTGGGGGCGGGGCCTGCAGGGAGCCGGGGGGAACTCCCCCCGGCAGATTAGAAACTCGGTGCCTATGGAACTGTGATTTGCATTTTCAAGATTGTAAGTGAAATAGCAGAAGGAAGACTTGTGGTTAAACCGCAAGTTTAGACAAGAATCTCCAACCCCATCCAGGCACTGTCCAGTCCCTACTGGTAAAAGTCTGCCCTTGAGCAAAGCCAGGAATAAAACCCTACGGTTTAACCACAAGTCTTCCTTCTGCTATTGAAAGCATTGAATTTCCTCCCCTAGGTATCCTCAGAGCAACCTCCACATTGTCTCCTAATGATGAGCTGGAGAAGTCCCTCCGGAAGTATGTGATGAGAAACATTCTGAAGAAGGTACTGCAGTAACTTCACAGAATTTTATTTTTTGGCTTGACGGTCTGTGCTTTACACAGCTAGAATTTTTCTGAGGTTCTCCTGATACTACAGAGGAAAATACAAGAAACCCTGCAGTGGGTGGTTGTGGATCAACTTGTCCACATGGAAAGTTTTTTCCTTCCCCCTCCCTTGGTTTATGACCTGAGGCACGAGGGATTAGATCCCTTCCAAAACTATTGGGTTTTATTTAAAAAAATCCTTACTATTATAACACTGGATGTTGTCATAATTTTTTGAAATCTGCCGAGTTCTTGACTGCAGGCAATGTGTTCCACAGGCTAATCGTAAGGTGTATGAAAAAGTTTTTCCTTTGTTCTGTTTAAAATTTTAAAGTTTATGGGAGACCTGGGTTGTAGCAAAGTCACATTGACAGGCTCTGCTCAGCTATCTCCCCCTTTATCCCCTTGGTGCCAGGCCTCATTTCCCCAGTCCTGTGCTGAAAGGATCATCGTCCTGAGACTGGAGAGTGCTTCGCATTGATGGAGGCCCCCTCCTTCCTATGGCAATAGCTGATCAAACATCTTTGCCCTCGTGGAGTTAGCACCTGTATCTGAGAGCAGAGTCAGCCCAGCTGGAGGAGGGGTATATGAAGTAGTGAATGCTTCCCGCTCACCAGGAATACGGACTGTTGAGTACATATGGCTCTTCTCTTTCAGACTGACGACAACCAACCTCTAGAATATTTATCTGAGCTTCGGCCGGTCACAATTGTCTTTGTGAACCTGCAGTTTGACGAAAGCGCCAATACCTTGCATCTGTGCAAGGCCATCCACGATGCCAATGTGAAGATCTCAAACATCATCCACGTCTTCAGCGGCAAAATCAACAAAGTCTTTATGTTTGACAAAGTGGGTCAGAGCTTCAAGGCCATTCCAGTTGGGCAGCTGGAGCTGGCAAACATTCCCCTGAGACTCCGGGACTAGTAGGAGGCAGGAGGGACAGTGGCATTGTCATTAGGGATAGAGAAGGGAGGAGGAGGGCAGGGATCAGGAGGAATGATAAAAAGCTTGGTGCTGAAGAGACTGAGTCTGAGGCGGTGGTGGGGTCTCCCAGAGCATTTTGGGGGTACTGTATGACAGCACTACTCTAACAGGGTGGCTGGGAGAGCTGGAGCACAGTGGAACTGTTTGCCACAGACATTGATACTGATTTGCTCTTTGGAAAAAACCCTCACCGCTCTGGTGTTTTCTTTCCCCTCCCTGGCAGGGCTGCACATTCCTGTGTGTGTTCGGGCTCCCTGGGGATAAGCAGGCTGACGAGAGCGCCCACGCCTTGGACAGCGCATTTAAAATCTTCAACTTCTGTTCTGAGATGCTCATGAAAATAAAGTAAGCAGGAAGGTGCAGTTCTCCATGTTGCCTACAGGAGTGCTAATGGGCTTGTTTGTCATCGAAACTCCCTCGTCCCAACAGGAGGTTCCCCCTAGTGGGCAGGAGGCAGTGACATGACAGCTGGGAGACAAAATTTGGGATTAGCCCAGTTTACCTGGGCTCCCCCTCGCTCTACATGACCCAGACCTCCTAAGACAGCTATGTGCCACAGGAGCAATAGAACCTCAGCCTCAGAGGTGATACTGGTGGGTGCAGCTGATGGAGCTTTTGTGGTGACTGGCCATGAATCTGGAACCTGCTCAGGATGACCGTGAACCTCAGCATCATTCAGAGCAAAATGCAAAGCCAACCACCTTCACTGACCTATCCCACAACAGCCCAAGAAACTCCAATCCACAAGTCCAGTCCCTGCAGAAAAGAGAGAGTAAAAGACTAATGACGCCAACTGTGCAGGATTCTCAGCTCCATTTGCATGAGAATGGCAAATTCTTTGATCTCTAAAGGCATTTTTCCCCTTGAGAGCATTGGTAACAGGACAAAGAGCATGAGCCAAACCCCTATTGACTGTCACCCCCCACCCCACTGGCCTCTGAAGGACCCATCAAGTCCTTCTTGACTGCAGTCGGTGGAGGAGCTCCCTGCTGAAGGGGACCCCGAGGCCAGTCAGCCACCAGGACTCCAGCAGTGCTTGGAGAGAGCCCTTCACCCTCTGCTATCTTCCAGCATGCTCTGGTCCGGTTGCTGAATTTTTGAGGCCTGTGGCTTGGCACGCAGGCACTGCTGACTTCACCGAGGCTTCAAATAAAACTCCTGCATGTTTGTGGGACCAGAGCCTTTGTCCCCTTTTGTGTCTATAAATGTCAAAACCAATCCAAACTCCACTCCCTTTTTACACCACTGGCACTAACCTTGTTAAGTTTTTGTGTAACCTGACTCCCTTTTTCTGCTGGGACGTTCCTCCAGCTCCTGACTCTCCAGCAAGGAGAATTCAGACTGCACACTCAGAGGGCAGCATTTATATTCAGCCGGGAATAGTGCGTGATAGCCAGTAAGGGGTGTGTGTATCTTGTGCTTTGCCCAGTAGCCACTCCTTTTAGGGGGCATGCAGACCATGAAGAGTCAGGGAAATTCAACCAGTCACACGTGAGAGAATTAAATTCCAGGTGTGAGTGCCCTGCGAGATCAGTGTCCAGGGACAATTACAGTTAAGCAGTTTTTTGCTGTGTGCACCCATTAGAAATACGGGAGGCATACGCATACCATAGCAGTGGGTGTGGTATAACAGACTGGACAGCTGGATGATGCAAGGTGGGAGGGCTGAAACTCTACACCCATCTCACCACTCCCCCACCCATGGAAGCATTTTAAGCATGCAGGATTTCTACTGAGGGCAGATGAAAGTGTTCAGAAAATGTGAATACTTCCCTGAACTTTCAGCCAGAGCTTCACCTCCAGTTCCACACCAGGAAATGAGGGTTCAGTTGTGGCTTTGCATTACAGGGAGAACAGGGACTCACCACCCATGGGGAGGTCAAAGAGACATTGTGCCTGTGGAGTTGCCTAAGGAATGCGGCCTCTGTGGCACACTTGCAAAGGATGGACATGGGCTCCCTTTGGCCTGGAGTCAGCTCTGCTAGCTGGGGTAGAGAGCAGGTGGGGCTGTGGCCCATCTCTCTGGGGAGGCTAGTTCCAACAGCAATGCCAGCTCATGGCATTCTGCATTCCGGGAAGCACAAGAACTGTCATTACATGGGGATGTGCGTGAGGGAAGCTCCTTGCCCTCTTCTCCATCCCTTTCGCACACACACAGAGCTGCACACAGGCTGTTGGGAGACCTAGCTGGCTGATGTGGGGATAGTCAATACAAATTAGCACTACAGGAGTGGGGGTGGGGAGAGGGTGCATGAGCAGATGTGGCAAGAGGGACTGGACATTTGGGATTGCTGACTCCATGTTGCTCTCATTGCTTGCTAGACTAGTTTCCATCGGGGTTACCAGCGAGCCAGTGTTCTGCGGAGTAGTTGGCCATCATGTAAGGCACGAATACACAGATACAGTCTGTTTCTCTGGTCCTGTGCATGTTTGGTATCCCCTGGGTACCCACAGAGTGTGTGTGTAGGCTGCGTATTTTTGCTGGTGGAGGGGTATGTATGCATGGATATATATGGAGCTGTTCACAGGAGGATGAGCGGGAGCTCAGTTAACTTTTCAGTACCCATTTTCTTGCTCTCTCCACCACACAGTCATTGGCCAGAAGGTGAATCTCGCTGCCCGGATGATGATGTATTATCCGGGGTTAGTGTCCTGTGATGCAGTGACTTATGCCAACTCCAGGCTGCCTCATTACTTCTTTGAAGAGCTCCCCCGGACTGAGATGAAAGGACTTGTGAATCCCGGCGTGGTCTATCATTATCTTGGCATCAGTGAGAAACCGTAAGTGTCCCCTGTGACGTCATGCTCAGAACACTCAGAACTGTGAGCCACTGTTACCACTCTGCCTTAGCAAGAGCAAGAGCTTTGGTGCTGCTAAGCTGTGTGGCAGGTCCCTGACACATCAGTCTGTCTGCCTTGCCAGCAAACTCCTCAAGACTCTGCCAGTCTAAATGTTGGCTTGCCGGTAACAATCAGTGAGTCCCAGCTGCCAAGTTCCCCAGAGACGTCTCCCTGCAGCATCCAGTCCCTCTCACTTTACGCTCACTGCCTCCAAAGAGACAGAGCGCACACCAGCCTGTTAGGTTAGCTGAAGCCTCACACTTCACTTTAATACACAGCACTGAGATGGTTTTGTAATAAAATAAGACAAAGGTTATTCACAAAGCCCTTGGGTTTAAGTGATGCTAAGCAAGGGGAAAAGAGACAGGCAAGACCACAAACAAAATAAAACAAAACACACTTTCTAATGACGAAAATTGAATCTTAGCAAGTTGCAATCTTTGCCTAAGCAGTTTCTCACTTACATCATGTTTCCAGCAGCTCTTGCCTTTCAGGCCAAGAGAATCCAGCTTTCATAGCCTCAAAAGGTGCTGTACTCTACTCTCCCTGCAGTGATAGAGAACTAAAAGGTCTTTTTGTTCCACTTATATTACTCAAAGTCCAGAGTCTTCTCCCCAGTTTGTTTAGCTTGATGTCTTTGTTTTCCTTATATGTAAATATACTTCCATTGTCCTCTGCTGGTAGCCCAGCTGGTCAGACAGGTAAATACACATGCCTTTGCCTAGGGCAGGCTGGATTTTATGCTCTACTTCTCAAACACTTTTCATTAATATACTTCCAGCACACATCTATAACTCTTTGTACCCAACCTGTACATAGATCACACAATGATTTTTGGGACCAGCATGGCACCAGTTTACATACGATATCTTTCATAACACCTTTGAGATATATATCATGACAACTGTGTGTTGGGACAATGAGTGTGTCAGACCTGATGTGAGTTACAGTAGGGGGGCCATCTGCTAGTTGGCACTGAGGGGCTCCAGGAGTCACACCCCCATTTTACAACGGTGGAGGGGGAGGGGTGATGAAAGGGCAATTTTCCTTTGATCGGCACAAAGGGGGTGTGTGCTGTCCTGTCTGTTCAAAGCCACAATATGCATCAACCTTGCCCGAATCCAGAGCATCATCTCACAGCTGGCCTAGGGAATTTCATCTCCAAAGTCCTGTACTTCCCCACACAAGATCAACTCAAGGCAACTTAGTCAAGGAGACAAACAGCTGCTTGGACAGCAAATAGCTCAGTGTAAAAATACCTTCAACTGGCATATCTTTAATCAATCCTCATGTTTGAGAGAATGGGTAACTATAGTGTCTCATTTGCATCTCTCTCCCACTTACACATCAGCTCCAGCTACTAGGAGACTGGGAACTGCACCATGGAAATGTAGAAGCATTCAATGTTTCTCCATACACCTAGACAGCCCTCTAGACTCAGTCCAAATGACTTTCAGTTCAGATTAAGGGGCACAACAAACTAAGAAAGAACAAAAGTAAAGTCTCCATGAGGGAGCAGTTTGGGTCCCTTCTTTGGAACATGCTGCATCAGCCGTGCTGTCAGAAATTTAAAGGTGCAGTACAATCTCCCTCCCACCCCCCAAATTCATAGCAATTGTGGTGTAGCTAGCTAGTATTGAGTTCGGAGACCAAGTTTGCATGTGTTCTGTTTTTTCATATATCCTGATACATCCTTTCATCAACAACTGTTTATACAATATCTGCCTTGCTCTCATTGTCCAAATCCAAGGCTCCATTCCTACAAGTTCTTCTATGTGGAGGGAGCCCCATTAAAGTCAATGGGAGTCTGTATGTGGGGAACAATTTGCAGGAGTTGGGCCATTGTTAATGTATCGCTTGCTAAAGAGAGATTTTAAAAAGCAGCGCAGGAGCTCAGAGTACTCAGCGATTTCATTCACCTTCTTACTTATTAATGGCTTTACTTTCTTTTTCCATGACATGTTTATAGAAACTCTTATTCCCCTTACAGCCTTTGCCTAGTATTAACTCATTCTGCTTTTTTTGCTTTCCTTATCTTTTCCTCTGCAAGCTTTATTGAATCTGTCTATTCCTACTTGTCTCTCATCTCTCACCCATTTGCAATACAGAATTGTTTGTTACCTTCAGATCCTTGAGCAGCTTCAGGAAGCCAGGCTAATAGGCATTGCATTGCATTGTTCTTTACTAGAGAAATCATAGACTGCTGTGCCTCATTTCCTTCTTAGCTCTCCAGTTCTCACCGATGGATATTAATACACCCTCCCATTACACCAGGCGCATTAGACTCCTTACTTATTGATGTTCCTTTAGCGCTCTTCTGAAGGGAAACCCCATGACACTACTTCACTCCATCTCAACTTGAGCTTCTGGGTGCAGGAGGCTAAGAATAATGAAACCCTTCTTGGAAGCAGTGCTTGGATTCAGAGAGAGTGGGCAGCCCAGCTGCACCCCCACTCAGTCTGACCAGGAGTATTTTCGCTCTTTAACTGCAGCTTTCCTTTCTCTTCCTCCTTGCAGAATGATTGGCCAAGCGTATCTCACCAAGGAGAGGTCTGAGTATTACCACTTACTGGGTAGGTGGACAGAGCTCTTCGGAACTCCAGTTGATTTGTCATTAGGAACCTGTGGAGCAGTTGTTGCTGCTGGGAAAAGGATGCCCAAGGAAGAGATGGATGTGGGGGGAAATGTCTGAGGGGGACCCACTACTTGAGGATATTAAGTGACTGACCATTGGGATCATTCAGAAATGTAAAGCTCTGAGATGTGCTCGGGATGCTCTTAAAGATACAGGGCCTTTACACTGACATTGTGGTGCCTGATCCTGCAGGTTTTATATGGTGCTATGGACCGCAGGATCTATCCATGGTCAGACAAGAGTATGGAATACATGTTTGCAGTGTTGTTGTAGCCGTGTTGCTCCGAGGATAGGAGAGAGACAAGGTGGGTGAGAGAATAGCTTTTATTGGACTAGTTCCTGTGGTGGAAGAAACAAACTTTCCAGCAGAGGTGTTAACTGTCCACTTCATTTTAAGTGGTCTCAGGCAACATGTGTGATCTCCTTATGCTTAACCATCTGTGTGTAGCTGTGACACTCTGGTTACCTTCCCCAGACCCGAAGAGTAGCTCTGTGAGACTTGAAAGCTTGTCTCTTCCACTAGCCAAAGTTGATCCAATAAAGATATTCCTCATACTCACCACCTTGTCTCGAAGGAATACATGCACATTCTTACCCCTCATATTCACTCCCTTTGTGTCTTTGATTAGCATCTTTTCACTTTACTGACAAATGGAGTTGAAACAAAATGCTAGAGTCCTGCACCCCAATACCTCCAATGGGGGGAGGGATAGCTCAGTGGTTTGAGCATTGGCTTGCTAAACCCAGGGTTGTGAGCTCAATCCTTGAGGGGGCCAATTAGGGATCTGGGGAAAAAACAACCTACCTGTCAGGGACAGTACTTTGTCCTGCTAGTGAAGGCAGGGGACTGGACTTGATGACCTTCAAGGTCCCTTCCCTTTCTATGAGATAAATACCAGGTGAGCCCCACCTCATCTCTAAATTTTAATCCTGTTGCCCTGTAGGAGCTGATGAATCTCCTGGTTGGCAGGCTGGTAAGGAGAGATGTAAATTATACTTCCCTGTGCCAGCTCTAGTGAATGTAGCTCAGGGTCTGTAAAGGAGACTGGATACAAATCTGAAGAGTGACACCGGGTATTGGAATGAACAAGTGGTTGTGTGACGATAGGAATAATGTGGTCACACTTCTTTGTGTGTGTGGTGGGGAGGGTAGCAGTGGTGTGCTGGAATCTGGACAGTCGGGTTTGGGAATATGCTAGAGAGGGAAGGTGCAATTATCAAAATGAGTGGGGAGAAAGGGATAGATAAGGATTGCAGCAGAGGTGGAAATGAACCAGTGACTTATGTATGCATTTCCGATATGGGTGGAGACATACTGCCACTGCTAAGCAAAGAGGGAAAGGGATGTCCATTGGTCTTTGCTTTCTTAAAGTCACTCCTTGTTTCTTAGGTCAGGAAAAAGAGCTTGAAATCTATGACACTTTATTGAAAGGATTTGTGGCGTCTACAGAAGGCCGCGTCATAATGTATGAAGGCCTTATGGGCTATGGAAAGAGCCAGTTACTTGCTGAAATTGCCTACTTAGGCCAGGAGGCTGGCTACAAGTAAGTGCCTTTAACTTCACTTTGATACACCTGACCCCCTGTGCCCCACACACCTCTGCCCTTGCATCGTGATCCTGAGCTGCAACATTCCTACAGAGATTGCAATAATGCCAAATGGTATGGAGGCTTTGTGAGGCTGGCACAGATTGAGATGGCCAAATGCCTGTCTAATTGGCTGAAAGCTGACCTCTAATGGCTTAAATGAGCCCTGCATGGGGGAGAGGAGCTTTTAGTAACTTCCTCCTTTAGTACAACTATTATTTCACGTACAGAAATAGCCAGCACAGTCACAGGGGCGATGAAACAACCAGTGGTCCAATCGTACCTCTCAATGCCAGCCTGCTGCTCTGATTCATAGTTCCTCTGCTGTCGGCACCGTCCTACCAAGAGCAGGACTAAGACCAACAGTTTATTTCACATAGGTGGTAGTTTAATTGTTCAGCTGGACTTAGACGGAGGATCTAGAAGCAGAGGCCTTGGTATATTCACGTACACATGCCCTAGATGATGCAAACCCTGTATGGGAAGGATAGACACTGAGATGAACATGTGCGTCTCACTAGGCTGGACATTTCAATCAGGGCTTTTCCCATGAATGTGTATATCATGAACAGGAATGCTGCCTCTTCTGCTTACTGTTCTCATTTTTTTCTGACTAGTTTCCCACCTCTGCCGAGGTTTCCAAAATGGATCATGAAGCAAGGACAGAGGAGATGGAACTATTTCTTGTGAAAATACTACAGAAGGTGAACCACTCTCTTTATTGTGAAACGGAGAGAAATGATTCCCCAGACTGCACTGGACTTGCAGATTCTGCTAATGAGCAGCTGGTTAGCAGGCTGGGAATACGGTGTACTCCGGTCATTTTCCTTATGTCCTTATCCTCTATATCCCTCCTCAATCCTAATTCCTGTTACCTGCACTCACTGTGTGATGTCTAAAGTTAGAGGGCAGGAACTATGTCTTTCTGTACCACCGAGTGCACTTTCTGGCCCTTCTCAGATTCAGATTATGGGATGGATTCTCCATGAAACTGGCTCACGCTTTGTCCCAAAGCTTGGATCTCCTCCCAAAATGCAGGGACTATACCCCCAGAGTGGAAAAACATAAATAACCCCCCTTTCCAAAAGAGTGTAATCATCTTGGGGTGACATTGCCCATGGTGTGCAGGGACACAGCCCTCTTACACGTGCATGAATGAAGTGGGATAAGCTGTCTGGGAGGAAAGCTCTGGACCTTGTCTCCTCCCTAGTCAGCACAGAAGGTCACGTTAGAGGTGGTCGGGGGGGGTCAGGCCATGGGCGGGGCCATGGATCCATGTGTATGCAGACCCAGTGGCGTAGCCAGGTTCTAACTGCAGGGGGAGCAAACATAAAAAAGGCGCCCCCCCCTTGGCTCCTCCTCTTGCCACGCCCCTTAGCTGGCTCCTCCAGCCGTACCGCGTCTCCCCCGCCTTGGCTCCTCTGGCCACGCTGCGGCCATGCTGCGCCCCCCCTCGGAGGGGCTCAGTCCGGGGGGAGGGGGCTAGGCATGGCACTGCCTGGCCCGGCCGAGGAAGTTTTTAGGGTGCGGTCGGAGAAGGGAGGGAGAAGAGGCGAGAAAGTTTCATGTGCCCCCGGGCGGGACTCACCAGCTGCCGAGCGACCTTGGACTCAGAGGAAAACATGACACCGCGCTGGGCGGCCACCGCGGGAGGGGGAGGGAAGAGGCTCGTGGGAAACTCCAGGTGGTGCGGGCTGCCCCCCTGCCCTGAGGCCGGGCTGGAGGCTGCGGGCGCGGGGAAGGGGTGCCGGGCGCTGCTCGCTTCTCCTGGGGGCTGTGGGGGAGCGGAGCAGTGGGGTGGGCAGCAGCTGGCAGGCGGGCAGATCCCCACCTCTCTCCGGCAGCTTCCTGCTTCCCTTGGCCCGGGCGGGTGTGCTTGGCAGCCCAGCACTGGACCCAGAGAAGAAGCCTGTTGCTGCTTCCTGATATTTGTCCCCCGATCGCTTCCGGGAGGCGCCTGGGACATTAGACGTGTTGGGGCTTCTTGTCCCCTCTCCCATCCCTGCCTCTCTTTGCACTGTATAATGGGCTGCGAGCTGCTGCTAGGAGATGGTGCTGCTGCTGCATCCAGGGGCGGGGAGCGCTCAGCCGCTGAGCCCTGAGCCGCCGCAGGAGGTGGCTGCGGCGATGTTGGGGCCATGCTGAGCATGGGGCGCAATGGCCGAGGAGCCGGCCCCTTCGCTCCTCCGGCCGCGCCCGCCCCCCCAATGGCTCCTCCGGCCATGCTGCCCCCCCTTGCCTGCAGGAGCCCAGCGCCGGCCCGGCAGGCGCCACTTTTGAAAAATGTGCTGAGGGGAAGCGGCTGCTTCCCCTGCACCCCCCTAGCTACGCTACTGTGCAGATCCCCATATCCTATCTAACCAACACAAAGGAGCTGCAGTTGCTCTTCCACCCCATAGGTTGGAGTAGCAGTCACGGGGGTGGGGGTATGACACCTCTGGCCCTGGCCTGAAGGCAAGATATACGTAACTGAAGCAACACCTTATTCAGGCGATTTTTTTGCCCTTTTTTAGGTAGTGGAGAAAAACATTCTCATTTTTGTCATTGATGAAGCCCACTTCATTGATCCTGTATCATGGGAATTTCTGGACAACTTGCTCTCCAGCATCCCAGTGTTTATGGTCATGTCTCTATCTCCTCCCAGCCACCAAGCACGGCCGCCTTGTGTCTCTGCTGCAAACATCATTAACAGCACAAAGACCACCTACGTTCAGCTGCGGGAGCTAAAACCCTCTGTGATCCTGCAAAAAGCCTGCCAGGACCTTGGGGTGGTCAGCATCTCCCGGGAGCTAGAAATGTAAGTGATAGGCACCTGATCTGTGCTCTTAGCTGCAAACCAACCTTTCTCCGCAAAACAGAGGGGAGCAGGTCCATAAAGGAGGAACCAAATGGCTCATGGTCAAGTGACTGACTCTGTAGGGTCCATGAAAGCAGGGTCAAAACAGCCCAATAGCCTAGCACCTAGTAAAACATGGTTGGTCCTAACTGTATGCTGTTCCATCTAGGGCTTGGCAAAGATTCACTGTAGCCTAGTGGATAGAGCACTGGATTGGGACTGAGGTTTATTCCTGGCTCTATCACTGTCTTATTGGGTGACCTTGGGCAGATCACGTTGTTTCTCTGTCCCTCAGTTTCCCCATCTGTATAATGAAGCTGATTATACTGCCTCTGAAAAAACACTGATGAAAAGCACTATAGAAAGTCCAGATATTATTGTTATTAACATATAGCTCTTGGCTTGTCACTGCCTTCTAATGTTCTGGTTTGCACATACATCCCAGGGCAGTTGCTTGGGGATCTCTCGATCAGTTTGCTCCTAGGCAGAGAGTTAAGGTGGTACCATCCATCCCCTCTGCTGTGGTGAAGAGTAGTGAGCGCAGAAGGCTAAGATGTTAACTTGACCTTTGTTTCCTGCCCCACCATTCAGCACTCAGGTGTGAGTGCATCTTAGTACAGGAACTGCCCTGTCAAAATTCCTTCAACTACTCACTCAACGCAAAGAGGGAAAATACAGTCTGAGCTGTTTGAGCTCTGACAGGGAAGTGGCTCTGCGTTGGAACTAGTCTGACTGGAGTGTTTATCAGAGTCCTTTAGAGGGAAGGTGGTCAGAATTCTTTGCTGATATTAAAGGGCCTACCCCTTTGGGGAAAGGAAAGAAAGGCTAGGTTTGCTGCTGGGTTTCAGGTTAACATGGTCAGAGATTATTCCAGCTCTTTAGGCAAAGGGGTTGGCACAGGAGGGGGAGGGAAGGTGAGGCAGCAAAGGTTGGGGAAATGCGGTTTTCTGTCTGGGGTTGTCCCAGGAATCAATGCAGGCAGGGCAGCTTCAGACAGGTTCAGTGGTGGCATGTCTGGCTTGCAGAGCTTGAGAGGGTGTCTTGGCCTGTCATGATGGTGCAATGTGGTTCAGTCAGCCTCAGAGTTGGTTGGATGGAAGCTGAGGAGGAGCGTAGAATCAGGCAGCGGGGACAGGTGAGGGAGAAGAAACCAACAGAAATCTTCAGTCTCCCATCCCCTAGGCAGTCTGGGATCCAGTTGGTCCAGTGATGGGGCCCAAAGTCTGGGTGAAGCCTGGATGTCCTCAGAGTAATTCCCAGAGCCCACAAACAAAGGTAAAATCATCAAAGTAAAGCATAAGCTTTCTGGAGTAACCCCCCAGCCATCAAGTGCCAGTGGTTCCTACGTCTCTTCTCAACATGTCCCACAGGGGGCAGGTGGTGACTTACCTACCCATCTATCTTCATTATTCCAGCCAGCTGAACACAGCTGCCAGTACCTCAAATTTGGGCAATTCCTTCCAGTTCTAGACTCTTTATACCTATTTCTATATCCATTTGTGACCTGCTGAGAGTCCTCAGCGTTGTATCAGCAGTTCCCTTTTTGCTTAGGTAAAACCCAGTCTGTACTAGGCTTCCATCTCCAGTTTTATAAACAGACTTAGCGAACGTCTATCTCCAGGTTGCCCTTTCACCCATTCAAATTGCAAGGCTAAAAATTCATTAAACCTTATTTGATACCTGCTTGCAGCTAAAAGCAATCAACCAAAAAAAAAACCCTGCACAGTGCATTTTAAAATGTTATCCTTATTGGTTTTTCCATTTTACTACTGTAATGCAGATGGCCATGCCAGTACTGTTTCCATATTTGCTAAGATACTAAAGCTAAGCATGGTACGAAAACACTGGATGTTTTTTCTAAAAGATATGCTCTAGTTTCAACAGGAATTATTTCAGGGAAATTCTATGGACTGTATTATACTGGCGGTGAGACTAGCTGATCACAGTGGTTTCTTCTGGCCTTAGAATCTGTGAATCGATGAAACATCAGGTAATGAGCGGACTTGGGGGATATTTTGCCAAAGGAAGCTTTACTGACATTTTGAGTCTTTGCAATTCAAGTGGCTGAGAGGCTGCAAATGTCATAGCAACTGGTCAACAGATATTGGCCGAGCCTGTTTAAAACATTGCAAATCAAAAACCTGGTATAAAATGGAGAGATTTTCAAAAGAGCAACCGGAAGTTAGATGCCTAACTGCTGTATGTGCCTAAGCGAATCTCCTTACCCTCCTCCTGGTTTTGTATAAGTACTGTAGAAGGGACCCTTAAAATAACTCCAAGGACTCCTATGTGACCCCCACACTGGTGTAACCATAGGATCCTAGATTCCATTGTGTGCATTGACTGAAGCAAGAAGTCCCGTGGGGGAGAGGAGGACAGTAATTAATTAAAGATTGAATCATAGTGTGTATGCACAATTAAAGTTGTATGGGTGATGTCAATGGGAGCTGCTGGGTTCTCAGCACTTTTGAAATAATCAGGCAATTTATTTAAGTGCCCAAATATGGATTTAAGAGTCTTACTTTAGGCTCCCATTTTTGAAAATCTTGGCATTTATTTATATTATAGTAACACCTAAGGGTGCCAGTCAGGATGAGGGCTCCAGTGTCCCTGCCCTAAAAACACTGAGACTGTATGTTACAACAGGTAGTCAAAGAGGGTGGTGGTGGTGGTGGGAATGGGAGGGTGAGAGTTAGGCCTGGTCCACACTAACCCTCCACTTCAAACTAAGGTACGCAAATTCAGCTACGTTAATAACGTAGCTGAATTCAAAGTACCTTAGTTCGAACTTACCGCGGGTCCAGATGCGGCAGGCAGGCTCCCCCGTTGATGCCGCGTACTCCTCTCGCCGAGCTGGAGTACCGGCATCGACGGGGAGCACTTCCGGGATCGATCCCAGAAGATCGATTGCTTACTTCCGGGTCCGGAGGTAAGTGTAGACCTACCCTTAGTCAAACAAGTACATTTTAGCACAATGAACAGTGCTTATGGCTTGCCATCTGCGTTGCCAATGTCAACTGACAGTGTCTTGCAGGCATAAAGGCAGAGGTGACTTTTAAGGAGGGATTTGAAGAAAGAAAAGGTGGGGACTAGATGGACTTTGCCAGAGAGCTTTTCTGTGACTGATAGGGCTTTATGGGAGAAAGGAGGAAGGTGTTTAAGGAAGAGGCTGGCTGTGACAGGTTGGAACTCTGCAGGAAGGTGGTGACACCTATGTGATGAGTTAGCAGAGAATATTTAGGCTTGACATGGGTCCAGTTTTAGTAACCTACTTGCTATTAGTAACATTTAAAAACAAACATGGGGCCAGATTCTCAGCTGTTGTAAATGACCATAGCTACGTTAAGTGCTGATTTACACCTGACTGTCATTTGAATATGAGCCTGATCCCCTGCCCTGCTGCTCATTCACCCCACGACACACTCTGTATCTTCAGTACAGCCCTGCAATCTACCACGTAGGAGGCATACAGGACACTTGATGCAGCCTCGTCCATTTCAACTGCAACCTTAGATGTTGTTAAGGCACCTGTCACCATGGTATCTACGTAGCTACCATCCCCAACATCGCCCAAGGAGAATAACAGTCCCTTATTTTAATGGTCAGTGATAGTTTTGTCTCTCTTTAGGTTCTTGATACAGAGAAGCCATGGAATCCCATTTTACTGCGAGGAGTTGCTGCAGAACCTCCATTTAAAGAACATGCTCATCTTCCATCTTTGGGAGGAGGAGGAAGAAGTAGATGATGAGTGGGAAGGCCTTTTCAGTAAGCTACTTGTCATTAACTCATCATCACTTGGTAACCTGGTCTGTTCATTCCCTCTGAAGCACCTGGCATTGGCCACTGTTGCAAGACAGGTTTCAGAGTAACAGCCGTGTTAGTCCGTATCCGCAAAAAGAAGAACAGGAGTACTTGTGGCACCTTAGAGACTAACAAATTTATTAGAGCATAAGCTTTCGTGGACTGCAGCCCACTTCTTCGGATGCACTATATGCACTATATGCATCCGAAGAAGTGGGCTGCAGTCCACGAAAGCTTATGCTCTAATAAATTTGTTAGTCTCTAAGGTGCCACAAGTACTCCTGTTCTTCTTTTTGCAAGACAGGTTCTTATGTTCTTAAATGCCACAGCCCATTGTATAGTGTATAGTGACTCACCCTCCCGGGCAGTTCTCATCTTTCTGGGAATGTTTGTCGGCCTGGCACTGGCTGCTGGAATTCAGGGAAGGAAGGAGGGTGCAAGGGGCAAAGAGGAGATGTGCTGAGGGGAATGGAAAGAGTAGCTGAACAAGCTAGGAAAGGAGGCAAGACTGGGGCCAGGGGAGGCAGCAGAGAGGGTAAGTGGTGTACGTTCAGCAGTAGAATGCTGGGTTGCAGGGTTCCATTCCTGTCTCTGGGAGGGGAATGAGGTTGGGTGATTAAAGCATGGGACTGAGTTAGAACTCTTGGATGCTATTTGTCCCTGAGAAATTTCTATTCCTGCTCCAAATCTTTGGGACACTAAAGCTGCTCAAAAAGAGGGCAGGTGGAAAATATGCATTTTTTTAACGTTAACAAAACTGCTGAACCATTTTAAGTCTTAACTTTTCAAAAAAACAAATCTGAGGCAGAGACCAAGCATGGAAAATTTCAGTCCCAAAGCTTAATGCCTAACAAAGTTATAAGTCACTGAAAAAAGGTTATAATGCAATTTGTTAGCAACCTTAAAAGGTTTCCTCTATGTGCTACCCCTCTAATAGTGAATAGTTATAGTTTTCCATAATAGAATATGCTGACACCCAGTGAAATGAAAAAGCAACACATTTAAAACATTAAAGGAAACACTTTCCTACTTACCACACAGTTAATCTGTGGACTAATTGATACAAGATATTATGGTGACAAATATCTTCCAACCAAAAGATTTTGATATTTATGGGAATGGTATCACTTGCAGTTATACTAGCTAAGATATGAGAAGTGTAGCGGATAGATTCTTAGATATGTTGTTCAATATTCAGACAAAATACATTTGCCTGAAAACAAAAACAAACCCAGCACATCTGTCCATGTTTTTGATTATTAACATTTGATGGACATGCCTGGCTTGATAAATGGGTAATCAGAATAATACAATCACCAGAAACAAAACGTCTTGCATAGTGCAAAGGTGACACCCTGTTAAACAGAGAGATTTGATGATTATATTGTATAATGTTTCTTTAAATAAAAGCTGTTGTAAATATCAAAAACAAAATGATAATAATTCCATGGCAATGATTCTGTAAGCCTTTTAAAACTTCCTAAATAAATAAGGGGGAAGAGAAAAATAGCAGCCCAGCTCCTGCAAGCCATAAACCAGCCATTTACTTCCTGGGATTAGGCTAGTACTTCCCCATATATTAGTGCCAAATTTCCATAAGGGAAGAAGAGTTACGGTTTCCTCCTAAGATAGGCCATTGATCTGATTTAGTCTGGGAAATCTAGGCGACACCAAAGATTTGGCCCCCAGAAGAGCCAGTCTCGGAATGTTGTGATTAAGTAGAAATGCAATGGAACCTGTTTTGCATTCTGGGTGATAGAGTTTATTCTCACACCCAAATGGTTATAATGGCTGTTCCCATTAGATCTTGTCAAGTATTGTTTTGCTTTGGATAGATTTAAAAAGCAAACAAATTAAAATGTGAGTTCTTGTAATTGTTTTTTCTCCTCTTTCTCTCCGTGCAGCCAATGCCATCAAGGTCATCCCCTCCAAAACGGAATCGCTATCCAGCTCAGACAATGAATTGTACATTTGCACCATTCGCCAGAATGTTACGTTGCAAAATATTATGCTGCCCCCTACCTTAAAAGGTGAGGGTCTGATCCTGATGTCTCCCGCCAGTGGGGACACAATGTTTCTGTTCCTTAAGGGCAGCAGTTAAAGAGGGCCTGGGAGCTTGAATGCGGCAGACAGCGCAGATCTGAACTTTGGGGCAAAGCGGAGAAGCACGAGTCTGAGCTCTGCAGAATAGGCCAGACCTTCCAATTAGGCAAGAAGTATGCGTAGTGGTTCCTCACTCTCAAGTGGGGATGGAGGCCACCCGGCCTCACTACAGGCAGGTATTAATCAATAGTCTATGGGGAAGTTCTGGCCCGGGAGAGGGAGAGGGGGAGGGTAGAGCACAGGCAGTCTATGGCCTACAACCTCCTGACTGGAGCAGACAGCAATTAACAGTCTATAGCCCACAACCTCCTGGCTGGGGCAGAGCAAAAGCAGGCAAGCGCAGACCTAAGGTGCAGGGGTGGCTCTAGCTTTTTTGCCGCCCCAAGCACTGCAGGCAGGCTGCCTTCGGCGGCTTGCCTGCGGGAGGTCCGCCGGCCCCGTGGCTTTGGCATACCTGCCGCCGAATTGTCGCCGAATCCACGGGACCGGCGGTCCTCCCACAGGCAAGCCGCCGAAGGCTGCCTGACTGCCGCCCTCGCAGGGACCGGCAGGGTGCCCTCCGTGGCTTGCTGCCCAGGCATATGCTTGGTGCGCTGCTGTCTGGAGCCGCCACTGCTAAGGTGGGTAGACTGCCACCCCAGGGGTTAGGATGACCAGATGTCCCAATTTTATAGGGACAGTCCCGATTTTTGAGGCTTTTTCTTATATAGGCTCCTATTATCCTCTGTCCCGGTTTTTCACACTTGCTGTCTGGTCACCCTACCAGGGGTGGGGTTGGCAGCAGTGGATAGGGAGACCTGGGCCCACCCTACTCCACTGGGTCCCAGCCCAGGGCCCTAATGGTGGCAGTAAGGGCCGGCTTTAGGACCTGCGGAGCCCAATTCCGCCGTCTGGGTCTTCGGTGGCGGAGGGGTCCGCTCCGCATCTTCTGCGGCACTGAAGGACCTCCCGCTGCCAAAATGCAACCGGAACGGACCACGACCATGTGAGCCTAAAGCACGGGGCCATCTTAGGCGCGGGTGCGGGGCCCTCTTACCCGCGGGGCCCGATTCCGGGGAATTGGCTTAAAGCTGGCCCTGGTGGCGGGGAATCCTTGGGGATTCTCGTCTGTCTCCTCCGACTGCAGGGCGCAGCTCCACTCAGGGCCTAGTCTGCAGGGCCGTCCTTAGGATTTAAGGGCCCTATGCAGTATTATTAAACTGGTGCCCCTATGCCCGATGGCAGCCCGGGGGTGGGGGGAGGTTAGGGACGAGGCAGCAAAAGATACCGGCCCCCCGGCCTGCCTCACGGTGGTGGAGAGTCACAGTTCCCCGCAGAGACCCCCTTACCCTCTCCTTCACACGGAATGCGTGGTGCTGGCACATTCGGCTCTGTGAATACAGCCCCTGCCTAAGGAGACTGCAGTGCGCACTTGGTGTGCAGGAGCCAACCCGCTCTTACCTCCTGTCATGGGCAGTGGGTGAAGCTGCCCCTTGGGGAGGCTAGCTCCCCAGCCCACCTATTCTGCCTGTGGCCTCACCCATACTCCACTCCTGCTCTGCTCCAGGCCCCGCCCCACTCCACCCAGGCCCTACCCTCTCCCCATTGTCTCCCTCCTCTCTTCCCTCCCCCATCGTGCTCACCCCCTTCCAGCCAAATCCCTGAACCCAAATGAAGCAAATGATATTGGAAAAAAACACTCTTCTGCAATTTCTTTCTAAAGAAAATGGGGCATGTTTTCCACTGCATGCCAGATGGTGAAGACTGGACATGCAGAAGGTACCTAATTAAAAGCACTAAACTTGGAAATAAAAAAATGTCAGTCACAGGTTTTTTGATATGCCCTGAAGTTTGTCAGAGATTTATTTGCAAAAACTTTGTTGTAAGGGCGAGTCAGCTGTCTTGCTGAATACAACATTAAGTATGGAATACATGACGCAACTCTTCTCTGTTTTACATTTTCTTAATCAGTATTTCTAAGCTGATTTTATATTTTAAATGTACTCTTAAGCCTTCATAAAGTAATCATTCCAGATTACTACATATTTAACTCACTGAAATAAAAATATTATTTTAAATTAATCAGTCACAGAGGTTTAGTGTGTTCATAACAATGTTCATTGCTTTTAGAAAAAGGGAACACTAATTTACTTTGTGTGATCTCCATAACAATAGACATGCTTATGAAATTTCACCAACTTTAAAATATATGTTTCCAAAGATTTTAGGCATAACAAAGGATGTTATATCTTACTAAGTACTGATTTTGCTGAAGGGTTCTCTTAAAACTAGTTCATCATATAGTCAGAAGTAAAGAAAGGGAAACTCTGGAAGGAAAGGGGTGTTGTCTCTTTAAGGGCTCTCTTCAATGGGCGGGGCATATGAAGGGAAAAAGGGATGGACAGGAAGATTTTGGAAGCAAGTTTTTTTACTATAGTAATTAAAATTAAAATGTGTATTTTAGATAAGGGTGGTCTTTTGAAGGATTTATTTAAAAAACTATATCTGAAGATCCAAGCATTTCAGGCTGAAGATGATTGTGTATCTAAAAATCTATGCAAAGATTTTTTAGAGATGTGATTTTATAATCTTAAGGAAATCATCTGCAAACACTTGGAAGGTGGTAAGGTGATAGGGAATAGCCAGCATGGATTTGTAAAGAACAAATCGTGTCAAACCAATCTGATAGCTTTCTTTGATAGGATAACGAGTCTTGTGGATAAGGAAGAAGCTGTGGATGTGGTATACCTAGACTTTAGTAAGGCATTTGATATGGTCTTGCATGATATTCTTATCGATAAACTAGGCAAATACAATTTAGATGGGGCTACTATAAGGTGGGTGCATAACTGGCTGGATAACTGTACTCAGAGAGTTTTTATTAATGGTTCTCAATCCTGCTGGAAAGGCATAACAAGTGGGGTTCTGCAGGGGTCTGTTTTGGGACCGGCTCTGTTCAATATCTTCATTAACGACTTAGATATTGGCATAGAAAGTACGCTTATTAAGTTTGCAGATGATACCAAACTGGGAGGGATTGCAACTGCTTTGGAGGACAGGGTCATAATTCAAAATGATCTGGACAAATTGGAGAAATGGTCTGAGTTAAACAGGATGAAGTTTAACAAAGACAAATGCAAAGTGTTCCACTTAGGAAGGAAAAATCAGTTTCACACATACAGAATGGAAAGAGACTGTCTAGGAAGGAGTACGGCAGAAAGGGATCTAGGGGTTATAGTGGACCACAAGCTAAATATGAGTCAACAGTGTGATGCTGTTGCAAAAAAAGCAAACATGATTCTGGGATGTATTAACAGGTGTGTTGTGAGCAAGACATGAGAAGTCATTCTTCCGCTCTACTCTGCGCTGGCTAGGCCTCAACTGGAGTATTGTGTCCAGTTCTGGGCATCGCATTTCAAGAAAGATGTGGAGAAATTGGAGAGGGTCCAGAGAAGAGCAACAAGAATGCTTAAAGGTCTTGAGAACATGACCTATGAGGGAAGGCTGAAAGAATTGGGTTTGTTTAGTTTGGAAAAGAGAAGACTGAGAGGGGACATGATAGCAGTTTTCAGGTATCTAAAAGGGTGTCATAAGGAGGAGGGAGAAAACTTGTTCACCTTAGCCTCTAAGGGTAGAACGAGAAGCAATGGGCTTAAACTGCAGCAAGGGAGATTTAGGTTGGACATTAGGAAAAAGTTCCTAACTGTCAAGGTGGTTAAAACAAGGTGGTCACCAGGCTGCAGCAGCCAGCTATGGGAGCCTGCAGGAAGGGTCAGAACAGGGATAGGAAGAGGCAGGAGGGGGACACTAAGACCCAGTGGTGCCCTAAATTTTCAGGTGCCCTAAGTAGCCTCCTATGCCTAAGGACTGCCCTGCTAGTCTAGGATCATGTTGAGATCCCAGCTCCCTAGAAGAGAAATAGAATCATAGAATATCAGGGTTGGAAGGGACCTCAGTAGGTCATCCAACCCCCTGCTCAAAGCAGGACCAATTTCCAACTAAATCATCCCAGCCAGGGCTTTGTCAAGCCTGACCTTAAAAACCTCTAAGGAAGGGAGATTCCACCACTTCCCTAGGTAACCTATTCTAGTGCTTCACCACCCTCCTAGTGAAAAAGTTTTTCCTAATATCCAACCTAAACCTCCCCAACTGCAACTTGAGACCATTACTCCTTGTTCTCTCATCTGATACCACTGAGAACAGTCTAGATCCATCCTCTTTGGAACCCCCTTTCAGGTTGGTAGTTGAAAGCAGCTATCAAATCCCCCCTCATTCTTCTCTTCTGCAGACTAAACAATCCCAGTTCCCTCAGCCTTTCCTCATAAGTCATGTGCTCCAGCCCCCTAATAATTTTTGTTGCCTTCCGCTGGACTCTTTCCAATTTTTTCACATCCTTCTTGTAGTGTGGGGCCCAAAACTGGACACAGTACTCCAGCTGAGGCCTCACCAATGTCGAATAGAGAGGAATGATCACGTCCCTCGATCTGCTGGCAATGCCCCTACTTATACAGCCCAAAATGCAGTTAGCCTTCTTGGCAACAAGAGCACACTGTTGACTCATATCCAGCTTCTCGTCCGCTGTAACCCCTAGGTCCTTTTCTGCAGAACTGCCTCCTAGCCATTCGGTCCATAGTCTGTAACAGTGAATGGGATTCTTCCATCCTAAGTGCAGGACTCTGCACTTGTCCTTGTTGAACCTCATCAGGTTTCTTTTGGCCCAATCCTCTAATTTGTCTAGGTCCCTCTATATCCTATCCCTACCCTCCAGCGTATCTACCACTCCTCCCAGTTTAGTGTCATCTGCAAACTTGCTGAGAGTGCAGTCCACGCCATCCTCCAGATCATTAATGCAGATATTGAACAAAATCAGCCCCAGGACCAACCTTGGGTCACTCTGCTTGAAACCAGCTGCCAACTAGACATGGAGCCATTGATCACTACCCATTGAACCGATGATCTAGCCAGCTTTCTATCCACCTTATAGTCCATTCATTTAGCCCATACTTCTTTAACTTGCCGGCAAGAATACTGTGGGAGACTGTATCAAAAGCTTTGCTAAAGTCAAAGAATAACACATCCACTGCTTTCCCTTCATCCATAGATCCAGTTATCTCCTCATAGAAGGCAATTAGGTTACTGAGGCATGACTTGCCCTTGGTGAATCCATACTGATTGTTCCTGATCACTTTCCTCTCCTCTAAGAGCTTCAGAATTGATTCCTTGAGGACCTGCTCCATGATTTTTCCAGGGACTGAGGTGAGGCTGACTGGCCTGTAGTTTCCCGGATCCTCCTTTTTCCCTTTTTTAAAGATGGGCACTACATTAGCCTTTTTCCAGTCATCTGGGACCTCCTCCGATCACCATGGATTTTTAAAGATAATGGCCAATGGCTCTGCAATCACATCCGCCAACTCCTTTAGCACCCTTGGATGCAGTGCATCCGGCCCTGTGGACTTGTGCTCGTCCAGTTTTTCTAAATAGTCCTGAACCAAACCACTTCTTTCTCCACAGAGGCTGGTCACCTCCTCCCCATACTGTGCTGCCCAGTGCAGCAGTCTGGGAGCTGACCTTGTTCGTGAAGACAGAGGCAAAAAAAGCATTGAGTACATTAGCTTTTTCCACATCCTCTGTCACTAGGTTGCCTCCCTCATTCAGTAAGGGGCCCACACTTTCCTTGACTTTCTTCTTGTTGCTAACATACCTGAAGAAACCCTTCTTATTACTCTTAACATCTCTTGCTAGCTGCAACTGCAAGTGTGATTTGGCCTTCCTGATTTCACTCCTGCATGCCAATATTTTTATACTTCTCCCTGGTCATTTGTCCAATCTTCCACTACTTGTATGCTTCTTTTTTGCGTTTAAGATCAGCAAGGATTTCACTGTTAAGCCAAGCTGGTCTCCTGCCATATTTACTATTCTTTCTACACATTGGGATTTTTTTTCCTGCAACCTCAATAAGGATTCTTTAAAATACATCTGCTACTCCCTCCAGTGTTCCAGCCCCAACTGAGCTCTGGGGTTCTCCTTTTATGTTTTCTGTCCTGCCCCCAGGACTTCTGGTGAGGGGGGAGTGGCAGATTTAGCCCTGCCCACTAGAGGGAGTGTAGTGGTCCCTTGCTCTCCAGCTTTGAGGGTGGCCACTCAGTCTCACTACAGTCTGCTTAACAGGCATTCTTCTGGTGTTTGTACTGTAAAAGGTTCTCCCCTCTTTTTGCCCCAATCTAATCCCTGAATCCCTGGTCTGCTCTTGGAGTCATGCCAGGCCTCGAGTCCAGTAGTTGGCACTCTAGCTTGGTGCAGCAGAGTTCTGATGCTGTTCTGGGAAGCCGCTTTAAGTCTCATTTAAATGACAAACTATTAAGAATTAATATAAACACAGCCCTCCTAATAAATTCTACAGTCAAATCAAGGTACTGAGCAGTTATGGTGGCTCCTGGATCAACTCATGGTCAGTACAAAAATCCAGTGTGTGAATTCCCTGTGACTGCCCATTATCAGTAGTTGCTGGTGAAGGCAGCTTTCAAAAGAGATAATTGACGTGTTAGCTTCCTCAGGTCAGTTCATTTGTAGGGTAAAAAGGACAGGATCCAGACAGGACATCCATCCTCCTCTCACTCCCAACGCTAAAGCTAACCACTGTAATCTTATTGTCTTGGTCTCTCAGGAGCACCCAGCATGGAGAAGTGATGATTTCCTGAATGACTTGTTTTCGGTAGGCATCGCACTGGCTGAGTTAGACAACATGAGCTCTTCGGAGCAGCTGGTAGTGACGTGTGCGGCTATCATCGGGCTGACTTTCACGACTGAGCTGCTGCTCCACATCCTTCCCGAATGGACCAAGAGGAAGATGAATCAGACGCTTGCAGCCCTGGTGGATTCCCACATCTTCAAGTGTTTTAATAAAAGAAAGGACTCCCAGAAAGCACAATCACAGGATATGCCCTCCACAGAGTTACTTGTTTGCCCCGGGACGGTGAGACCAATTGGACAAGTGTCAGGTACGTGGAGCTGGCCAGAGACTGGGGGCATCGGAGTGTGCTGAAATCCCACTGTTCCTTGTCTGTGTTCTTGGTGATCTTTCCAGAGTGCTCTGTGAATCCTTCTTGTTAACATGCATAAAGTGCAGGGGCTGTCTCTAGTAGGAAGGAACTGTACAGATCATTAGATTTTTTTTGCCTGTAGTTTTTAGTACTTTCTTACATCTTAAATGTAACTATTGACAGTCACAGCCTACACAATGGAATCTCGCATCACACTTTGAAATAAACTCCTGAGAAGCATCTGTTTTAGGGTAATCATCAATGCCTTTTTTCTTTAAAAAAATAAAGGAAAATTCTGTACAAAAAACTCAGCTGTTGCAGCATTAGGAATGCTATTGTAAATGCATTCAAGTCACTCCAGCGGTATCTAGAGAGAGACAGTTGGGTCCAGAGGATAGGAAACTGGCCTGACACATACAGGAAACCTAAGCTGTACTTCTGGCTCTGCCACTGACCTGCAAGTCACTTCATCTCTCTGTGTTTCAGTTTCCCATCCCCCACTTTTCTGACTCATATGTAGATTATAAACTCATTGGGGCAGGGATTTCCTTTTATTACACATTTATGCAGTCCCAGGATAATGTAACCCTCATTTCAATTGGGATCTCTGTTGAATTACTTTAATACAAACAATAATAACCATGATGTGGCAGTATATACATTAAAGCACTAAAATATAGTCATTCAAAAACCCCTAACATACTGTGAGGACCAACAGAGGTCAAAACGGGCTGGTATGAGCTAATATGTCTTACCTGAATTTTTTATTTTGTTCTCTTCTCCTTCTACCTCACCTAGATTCCACCAAACTCTCCCTACAGTGTCTAAGAGCTTGTCTACACACAGATTGGCACAGAAATCACCACACATCTTTTGTTATTTCACATCTTTTGTTATTTTGGTGCAAGTCTGGCACCAACAATAGCAACAGGCGTGAATTAAAGTGGATGAGGTTATTTTGTCATCCGCTGGTGTATAGGCAAGTGGTGATAATTCATACAGTGTGGAACTCTGGCCCAAATCTGGTGGTTGAGGAGCCTGCTACATCCATGGCTAAGGACTGAATTTTTTAGCTCAGGCAGTAATGTCTCATGCTTTCAGATCTGGTGATCCTAGGTTTGATCCCGACCACCAGTGACCCACCCCCATAGGGCCGTGTTACACCTTTAGTGTGGACAGTTGCATCAGTGGCTGCAGCAGAAACAGAGCCTTGTGTGCTCAAATGCTGGCCTTGCTGAGAGGGGTGGATAAATCCACGTTATCTTTCAGATAGTCGCTCTTCTGTTTATAACCGAATCAAGCAAGAGCAGCTGGTGATACAATGCGGCGTCATGGCGTTTTGCATGCCACTGCTGCAGGAAGCGGCCTACGAGTGCTGGCTGAAGAGCCAGAAGAAAGCCTTACATCTCAAGTGTGTGAGCTATCTAGAAGGGCAGGCTCACAAATGCAGACGCTGCGGAGAAGGGGACTTCATTTCATTTCACCGCCACACCGTGGAAATGATGCTGGAGAGCATCGAGTCTCAGGAAAACATTTCTGAGCAGCACAAGGAATACCCATTCAGCGAAGCAGCCTCACTGATCATTTACACAACCCTGAAAAGGCTTCAGGGTCCTTCATTTGAAGGTAAATGGAAGCCCTTGTTTCCACAGCACTCCCCAGACTGGGCTCCCCAAGGGACCATGCTGTCGGGACGGGGCAGAATCTTACAGGGAGGCCTTTGCTCGCTGCTGCAGAGACTAGGGTTATGCAGGCAATGCACTGACTGCACAGTCCTCAACACAGCTCTGCGTCCCAATACTGCACGGGAGTGTATTGCGCTTCCACGTTCTCTGAGACATGGGGCCTAGTGGGTGTGACTAAGTGTACCTCTGGGCATCTTCTGCTCTCAGCTGGTTGGATGCACCAGACACCTTTGCCAAGTCCCTTCCTCTCTTCTCTTTCACTTCCAGTAGCCCTGTTTGCTTTGTATCCTCTCCCACCCTAGGGGAAATCTATCTGGAGAGGCATCCTGGCCCCCTTTCCAGGCTCTCCCAATCCCCTTATTTTTTCCTATATCCCCACTCTCTACCCCTCAACCCCCACATATGCTGTAACCTTTCCATGCCCCCTCACATTTCTGCTCATCCTTTAGGTCTGGTGTCAGGAGCTAAAGGGTAGGGGAAAGTCAAGGACTGTGGTGGGGGCAGCGTGGGGCTGTGAAGGAGTAGTGAGAAGCAGGCAGAGGTGTGGAGTGGAAGGACTGTGTGCAGGGAAGGAGGCTATGTTAGCTGGGCTGGTAATATGTGAAGGCGGAACCTGGGCTGGCCCAAATTCTGCCTTCAGCTACAGCTAGACACAGGGTCTAGGGTATTCCACAATTCCATGGCTGCGGGGTTTGCTGGGGAACTGAGTCCTTGCCCCAGAACTGTTCTTCAGAATCTGAATTTTCCTGTTGGAACAAATATGTTTATAGGCTTTATGATGATGGAGAAAATGGAAACAGATGCAGTGTCACCTACCTGAGTCTGCAGAGAGCCTGAAACAATGGCTTTGAGGAAAAATGGCTGAGAGAGGTGTGATCTGTCCCATTCATCTCAATCAGGACCTTGTGGACTGTTTCAGCAGCCATAGAATTTTCCAAGGAATTCACCCTGTTGGTGGAATTTGGGAGTTCTGCTGCAGAATTTGGTCCACTGCAAGCTCTTTGAGGCAGGGACCTTTTGTTCTGTGCTTGTACAGCCCCTAGCACAGGGGGGTCCTGATCTGTGGCTGGGTCTCCTGGACACTATGGCAATGCAAATAATAGTTGTTCCACAGAGCACAACGGGCACTGGCTGTGTAACCCCCACAGGTAGGGCCCTACCAAATTCACGGTCCCATTCATGGTCAATTTCATGGTCATGGGATTTTAAAAATCATAAATTTCATGATTTCAGATATTTAAATCTGAAATTTCATGGTGTTGTAACTGCAAGTGTCCTGACCCAAAAGGGGGAGTGGAGGGGTCACAAGGTTATTGTAGGGGGGTTTTGGTATTGCCACCCTTACTTCTGTGCTGCTGCTGATGGGGTGATGCCTTCAGAGCTGGGTACCTGGCCAGCAGCTGCTGCTCTTCGACCACTCAGCTCTGAAGGCAGGGCAGAAGTAAGGGTGGCAATACTGTGACCCCCTCACACAATCCTCTTTTGGGTTGGGACCTCTAGTTTGAGAAACGTTGGTCTCCCCTGTAAAAATGGTGTACTTTTACCCTATACTATACAGAAGACCAGATTTCATGGGGAAGAAGGGATTTCACGGCCCGTGATGCGTTTTTCACGGCCAGTAAGAACTTAACCTTTAGAGTTTTGTCTTTTAAATGTTTAGATTTTAAGTGCTTTTGGAGAGGGAACATCTTTGTAGTCTGTGTCAGTATAGCACCTAGCACAATGGCCCACTAGCTTCCGCTGGCCACTGCCATGCGGATAGTGATGAGAAGTTGTTCTACAGCTCTTTATTAATATGTGTTTCTCTCTCCGATTTGGCAGGGATGGAGAGAAAAGCTGTGACAGCCGAGGCTTCCCTAACCAGCACATGCTCCCCTGAAAGTGTCCAGAGGACAAGTGAAGGTAAAACGTCCCATCAGATACAGAACTCACAGTAACCTGGAGGGAACGAGGCAAGACCACCACACTCAAACCCAGGGAGCTGCAGAGAGAAAGAGGGGTGAAAAAGGAAGTGGCTGAAAGGGAGAGAGATTGAGTGAAATAGTATGGGTGAAGGTATGAGACAGAGCACAAAAAAGAAAATGAAAGAGGCAGGTAAAGTATTGGTATGGAGAGTGGAGAAGGATTTAGGGGCAGTGTAGTACTAGTAGCACATACTCACCTAGTGGGCACCTCTATACTGCCTTGCACAGGGTCCTTGTCTCTGGCCTCACCTACTGGGCTCACTCCCTGCCCTTCAATGGCCTTTCTCAGGCTTCCTCTTTGCCCCTTCTGGGTACGCTGTGGCATGGCCATCTGACCAAGGCACATGGAAATTTAACCCCCTTTCAGGGATAACATGAAGAAGTCCAAATGAAAGTCCAATCAGATCTTCAAACTAATACCTCTTCTGCAGCCTCAGGGTCCACTGTAGTTCCCTTGCTGGCCCTGCCTCAGGACTTCTCCTGCAGAGGCCTAACCCACTCCTGTAGAGTTCTTCCTCTGGTGCTTCCTGTCTGTTAAACCTACTGCTAGGGCTTTGCTCCATCAGAAACCAGTGTCCACTGTAGTCTGTCCCCACCTGAGCACCCTCAGTCTACTTAAAATGTCTTGCTCTGCTTCCTCTGGCCAGGAGGCAATTAGTTAATCACTCCCAAGTGTGGAGTATGACTAATTGGGGTTCTTTCCCTTGCCTTGCAGGTGATGGGGAGAAAGCCCCCTCACAGGCTTTTTTGCTGCCCCAAGCAAAAAAAAACCAAAAAAGAAAACAAATGGGGCAGCAAAAAACAGCAAAGCAAAAAAAAAAAAAAACCTGCGGCGTGGCCGGAGCCAGGGTGCAGGGGGACTCCCAGCACTGCAGATGTGCCCGAAGGGGGAGGGGACGGCCGGAACGGAACAACAACAACAACAAAAAGCGGCCGTGCCGCCCTAGGATTGGGCGGATTGCCGCCTCGTACAATCTGCCGCCCCAAGCACGAGCTTACTTGGCTGGTGCCTGGAGCCGGCCCTACAGGGAGCAATTGACTATGGCCCAGCCCCTCAAAGGTATTTAGGCATCTAACTCCCATTGATTTCAATGGAAGCTCAGTGCCTAAATACCTTTGAGGCCTAGTCCCCTGAGTCAGTACTGAACCAGTACCCTACCATGGTGCTAGGGATTGCTGCCCAGCTGGAGACTTCCCATTGTTCAGATGAAATGTAAACTTGAGCTCTGTAAGATCCTACGGCAAGTGAGGCAAGAAGAAGGATCCAAGCCCAGGTGTTCTGATCAAGTTCCAGTTTGGGTCATTCCTTTCAGCCTGCTTCAGTTCAGGCAGTCTGAATGTTGAAACATTGGCTCCCTCTAAAGAATGCTGCTGTTCACAGTACGAGTAGGAAAATATGTGCAATATGTACCAAACCTATTGCAAATAATTTAAGAGAAGAGTAAGCCTACTTCAGTGGAGTTGGACTAAAGTGAATTTGACCTAGTATGTTAATTTATGAGAACGTACAGCTTTGCACAGATTCTGCGAAAGAACTGGACATTTAGTTCTTAATGAAAAGAGGAGTTAGGTGGATTAAAGGTACCGTGTGTGGTGGTGTTTTGTGATAATAATTAAACCTCTCTCTATATATTCTCCCCTACACCACTGAGCTGTTCATTGCACCAGATCTAAGAATGTAACAAATGGAGTAGGGGCATTACGCTTATTGTGGTAATAAAATAGGGCCAAACAGGGCACTGAAAATACAGTAAAACTTCCTACAGTATTTATACAGTGTCTTTCAATGGTGTCATGTTTTACAGTTTATTTAAACATGGATTACTCACCCACCAAGAAATGCAGCCATCTCTGGGGTGGAGTACTGCAACTACTCTGTGTCAGCAACATTACCCAACAGGGTGTTTTAAGGAGTAGGAGGGAAGGAATAACCATTTCAAATGACACTCCAAAAAGTGTTTATGAAGCCGAATGTACATTTCCACAAAGAAATTAGGTCAGGACATCACAGTTGCCACCTCTAACTTTTGAGAAAAGTGCTATGAAATCTTTCATGACCATGAATGGTCAGTACCTGAGTTTAATATGTCATACAAAAGACAGTCATACTATGCTGGTTGTGGTCCTTTTGCAGAAAGCAATGAAGGGAGCGTTCAAGTCGTCATGTACAAAAGAGTACAACAGAAAATGGCTAATGTCCAATGGCAAGTCTATTGGGATGGTAGCCACTTTCATAGAGGCAGCACTCTCTTTCTCAGCTGCAGACTGCACGTGGGGTCACGATGAAAGTTCATCACACTCTCTTTCCAATAAGCAAAGGCAGGTGATGACTCTAAGGTTGCTTTTCAGAGGAACTTTATTCTTTGATTCTTTTTCATGTCGAGCAGGTGCACCCTTGACTAGGATCTCTGTGTCCAGGCAACCATCTCCTGAAATTTTCATGATCCCCAATGCCAGTAAAGATTCTTCTCTATGTAGGCAGCATATATGAGAACCATTTGTCTTGAACAAAGGATGTGTGCAGCAAGCACTCTTAGATATGCCTTCTCCCTTGTTCTCTGAATTTCAGACATCACTACTTCTACTGTCTCCAAGAAGTTAGAGTTATTACTTCCACAAGACATTGAGAAAGGTAAATTCAAGCTTATCTTCCTGGAATGTAACAGATGAGCCATGGTTTCTTTTTTAGACTCAGTCAGTGCAGCAGTGAGAAATTAAAGACCAAATCCATGCTTGACTATAACAGCTTCTACCCAAACAGAACTGTGCTTGTCTAGCTCAAATCACAGCTTTATTAGATATAGGACTTCCACTGATTTCATTGGGGGTTGCATCTTTGTAACGGAGAGCAAAATTTGCCTCCTCAGCATCATATATTAGCCTGAAAAATTCAGGAGTGAAAAATACTGTTTAAAAGAAAGCAACAAACAAAAATAGGTGACTAGAGGGAACTGAATTTCTCCCCCTTCCCTCTGACTAACTAAGGCTATGTCTACACTAGGGACCTTACAGCGGCACATCTGTACCGCTGCAGCTGCACTGCTGTAAGGTCTCCCGTGTAGCCGCTCTATGCTGGGGGGAGAGAGCTCTGCCATCTGCATAATTAAACCACCCCCAACAAGCAGCGGTAGCTATGTCGGCAGGAGATGCTGTCCCACCAACATAGCCCTGTCCACACCGACGCTTTTGATGGTGAAACTTATGTCAGTCGGGGTGTGGTTTTTCACACACACCCTGACCAACAAAAGTTTTGCCAACAAAAGTGCTAGTGTAGTCAAAACCTAAAATGCTGCACTGAAAAGAACCTTTAACAGTTTGATGAAGTGCATTATGGACTAACAGGTTTGGGCAAAAAACCCACCCAGTGGTTCTCAACCTGCGGCCCGCGGGCTGCTTGTGGCCCAATCCGCACAGAGCTGCGGCCCATGTGACATCCTCAGGGCCATAGAGGTAGTATTGGATGTGGCCCACATAACACATTGTGGGCTACATATGCAGTTCAGAACGGTAAATAGGTTGAAAACCACTGGGTTAGATCATATACTGGTGTAAGTGGGTATAGGTGTGCTGACATCAATGGAGCTATGCTGATTTACACCAGCTAAAGATCTGGACCATAAAGAACATTTTTGAGAGTAGTGGGTGTTTCTTCTCTTTAAGCTATCGGCATTTGGAGGATTTCTGGGTGGGTGGGATTCTTCCCATTAACTGTGGCCTTCGGAGTTTCCTGGCCTGGTATGTCACACAGTAAGTCTGCAGTGAAGACATTTCCTATGTTATGGAATTTCATCTCATTATCTTAGTGCTAGAGAATGGTAAAAAGCGGCTCTTAGTCCAGGACATATGATGTTGCATTGAACCCAGGGGTTCATTTTCTTTCCAGAGACTGTAAGGGCACTAAAGAAACACAAGATGTTGCCAGAGGAAAATCTTAAGTACGGGAACAAGGTCTTCATTCACCAGACCACTTTACAAAGAAATAGATTCCTAGGGGCTCCAGAGGTTGTGAGTGGAATATATGCGTTTGGCTGCTACCTGTGGGGGAAGACATTACCTGATGGGGGGCAAGATACCCATGGAGACTGGGAGTTTGGAGGGTGTGAAGGACTCTCTCAGAATGGAACATCCCTACTGTCAGGGCCCCATGCATTCCATGGCACAATGGGACTCCTACATTCTACAGCAGCATTAATTTACTCCAGGGGTAGGCAACCTATGGCACGTGTGCCGAAGGCGGCACGCAAGCTGATTTTCAGTGGCACTCACACTGCCCGGGTCCTGGCCACCAGTCCGGGGGGCCTCTGCATTTTAATTTAATTTTAAATGAAGCTTCTTAAACATTTTAGAAACCTTATTTACTTTACATATAACAATAGTTTAGTTATATATTATAGACTTATAGAAAGAGACCTTCTAAAAACGTTAAAAAACGCGAAACCTTAAATCAGAGTGAATAAATGAAGACTCGGCACACCACTTCTGAAAAGTTGCTGACCCTGATTTACTCTCTCTCTCTCTCTCTCTGGGAAATGCCCTTCATTCCCACTCACTCTCCCTCCCATCCCCCCGTGGCTCATAGCTAAACATTCTTGCAGTAGAATTTGTTTATTTTCAACAGTTCAAGAATGGATTTTTCATTACACCCTATGGGTGGCCTGGCTCCACACCCCAAACCTGAGCTTCTGCCCCAGGCTGGCCCAGAGCCCTCTTCCCCAATGGATGCCAGGGAAGTGGGAAGCTGGGAGCTGGCTTAGTAGCTCATCTTTTCAGACCTTAGCTGTTGTACCGTTCTTCAGCCTGGTTAGCTCACCAACCTGTGTTGTTCCATGGAGTTGGTGCTTTCCCTACTCCCTGGCTCTATGGAACCATGCAGGGAGCATGCACTGAAATAACTCTCTGTTGTGAGGAAATCTGCAGAGCAAGAGGTAGCTGCAGGCAGGTCCTGGCAGGTCAGAAAGATAAAACGGTGAGTGTCTGAATGCAGCAAAACAGTGAATTCCATGGCAGAAATGGTGGTTTCTGTGGCATCCTGGAAAAATGGCAACTTGTGCAGCCATGGAAGAGCAGAGTTGATGGAGCCCTGGTTGAGATGGATGCGGCAGAACACACTCTCAGAATGATTGTTTCAGGCTCTCTGCAGACTCAGGCAGGCATCTCTCCATCTGTTTACATTCAATTCACATTTTCAAGGTCCTGCTCGGGAAAGACAGATAGTCATGAAAGCTGCATGCTGTCTGGGCCAGCTATGGTTCACAGTCCTGCTGCAGATGAGCCAAGGGCAGGAGATACAGATTAATCAATTAGGTCACATTTCTTTTCTATCCAAAGTAAGGTACTCAGGCCTGCTTACAAAGTTATCTTGTAGAGCCGCTGTTCAGTCAGGTACATTTTAGCCAACTTTTGTGCTCTGCTTTCTCTCTGGCGTGTTAAGAGACAGGAAGCTCTCCAAGCTGAAATGGTTTTGGTTATTCTGTTTAGGAGGGATTAGGTGCTGGTGCTGTCAGAGGCGATGGAGTTCTGTCTTCTCAAGCGAGGCAGGGAAAGGGCTGCCTGCATCCTGGCCAAAAGCACAGGGTGCCAAGGCTGGCTAATGTCACAGGCTTGTGCCGTGGGCCTGGGTTCCCTCCAGAAATCCTGCAATGACGTCTGCATTTCAGCTTTCATTTTTAAGAAATCTGTTTCCAGATCTTGCAAAAAAAAAAAAGAACTTGAAAAAACAGAAGGGAGAGTAACTGATGCAGGGATGTGACGTCTGCCTGAGTCTGCAGGGGAACAGCAGCCACTGTAGCTAGGGAGGAAGCTGCCTGAGCCCACCCCACAGCAGACAGGGCATGGCCAAGGGAGAAGGGGGGCTCTGCCATGTCTGGTGGAGGTGGTGGTGGGGGAGCATTGCCACATGTCCATCCTCTAGTGGCCACAAGACTCCATGTGGGGGTGTGCCAAGATTCGCAGATTGCCTTAAACTTGCCCTGCATAAAGGAATACCATAGTCTTCCTCCAGAACAGTGCCATAAAGGCACAGGAGGGGCTAGGAGTTTAGGGACAGAGAGCACCATCCCCTGGGTCACAAGAACAACATAAAAACAGCACCAGGGAATTAGAACTGTGAATTCTGCCAAACACAGATATACAAGAAAGCCTTGTGACACAGGAATCCTGCCCCTTCTCTGCCATCTTGTCTCCGGCCAGAGCTGAAGAGATAGAGAAGGAGTTTCTGGAAAGGCTGGACGAGATCATTCAGCAGTCTGACAGGGATTGGGAGAAGATCAAGCGCTTGGGATCCTGCGGATGTGAAGAGATTGTGGAGTCTGTCTTTGTGCCCCTGGCCCGGCACTGCATGGCGATGGGAGAATACGCCAGAGGCTTGTATTACTTGTTGGAGTGTGCAGCGGCTTACTTACATCTGTCAAACAACTACATGGTGAGCTGCTTTGCTTCCTTGATCCCATGCGAGTTCATGTCCTTTCCCTTGGTCTCCCTTTTACTTCTCACCATACTAGCAGGCTACCCCAGATTTCATCTAGGAACACAAGTTCTTTGGTTCTTTCAGACTGGTAGTGTTAGGCCCTACATTTTCCTTGCCTCTCCTTCCTACTTTGCTAGAGACCCTGAGCTGTGGCGCAGGATTTTAATGTCACAGACATAGCACATGAGAGACTACAAGCATACATACAGTTTAATATTATTACCCTTTTTGACCTGAGCTTTAAGTCAAAATTTGGGATCCTGTGGGTTGTTTCTGTTAGAAGGAAAAACTAAGTCAGGCATTTCATTGATGCAATCCTCTTGATTTACAAGGAATGTACATAAAGTTCTGTTTCCCTGAACACTGTAGGACTCAAACAGCTGGAGACAGTTAATTGCTCACAGATCCAAGTTTCTTTCGAGACAGCACTCTGCCCCAACGCTTTCGTTCTTGCACCTTTTTCTCAGGGTCATGCTACAAGTCCTTCTGTGGCTCTCCTGGCTTTCTTCTGCCTTCTCTGGGTCTTTCTGTGGTGTTTCTCACACCCACACACGCCTGTGCAGTCCAGTCAATCCCAAGCCCTATGTTTGTTATCAGACTCCCAGGAAACTGCTTAGGTCACATGGATCAACTCCTGCTCCAGCTTTGCCCGTGGCCTGTGTTTTGTGGGGAGGCTCCTGTTGCTTTGACTGTCTGTTCCAGAAAAGAGCTGAGTGCCTTACACATTTGTCCGGAGTGAAGGCCAGCTATCACATGCACCAGCCTCAAGGCAGTTTCACCCAACCCCCCAGTATAGTGAATATAGTGGTGGGAGGGGAGTGAGGAATGTTTAAAGGCATGGTGGTTTAGGGCACTAGCCCCAGTCCTCTAGAGGCTGGGGCACAGGGGGTGGGGTGGGGAGGATAAGGAGATCATTAGGGACATGATTTTGGGAGGCCCATCGTGGTCTCTGGGTGACATTTAGTCATATGACAAAAATCATCATATGAATTAGCAATCTCTACCATGGAGAGCTCATGGGAGAGATAGGGTGCTTCTAGTCAGAATTAGAGTATGTTACCGAGCTGTGGAAAGTGCCCACAACTGGAATAGCCTGGAGGAGGCGGTACGCAGGTCAGGAGTAAGGTGCATTGGCAGGGCTGTGTGGGAGGTGAGGGGGGGTTGAAGGGTGACTGGGACTCAGTGCCATCAGTCCTTCAGTACTACATTTCCTCCATACATTCAGCCAAAGAAACCCATGGGCATTATGTCCCAGCTCTACAGGCAGCTCCTGGGTTACTCCAAGGGGAAAGAAAGCAATGTTGCTGTTCTAGACAGAGTGAAGAGAGCTCCCTTTGCTTTGTGGCTTGATTTACCCCTGTGTGAGCACAGCTAGGGTGGCGAAGAGACAGGATGCACAGCCGCAGCTCCGTGATTCAGTGCCCTGTTGCCCTGGCGTGCGATAGTTGCATGGGGGCAACCCTAGCTTAGGCTTCCACCAGTGGAAGATCAGGCATAATGCTTTGCCATGACCCCATTCTGCTCACATCTTGCCCTCAGAACACTCCCTCCTTCCTCTGCCACAGGGTGTGGGAGGAGAGGGGCAGGAGATACATTGCTGCCTCCACTTGTGCAGAGGGGATTCTCCACTGGCCATTTCCTGCTGCTTGCAGTGGCCATAGCAGACCAGAGAATCCAGCCGTTTCTCTTCAGCTGGTGGTGGGGTTGGAGAAAGTGTGCGGCACAGATGGTCACCTACCCTTCTCTGTGGTTTGCTTTGCTTAAGGCCTTTTGCAATTTGAATACAGCAGAGAATCTGATCAAATCGGTGGACTTCAGAGCGACTGTAATTAACCAGTTTGAGGAAGCTACCTTCTACAGCCTGAAGGGTGAGGTAAAGAGACAGCAAGACATAGAGGAACCTCTTTATATATCTGGTTGGGGCCATCTATGGAAGATGATTGCAGGTTTCCTGTGTCTCCCTCCTATGTCCGTACAACCTCATCCGAAACTAAAAGTCCAAACTACTGGATGGGCTTGCATGCCCCCTTTGCCTTAGGTGGGGCCACTGAGTTGTCTCTCACAGCTATCTTAAATGAGGAGTGGAGGACACAACAGTTTCAATGAGGTTTAACCCAACCCACTCTCTACTTCCCACCTCCGCCCTTGGCTCCAGCATTGATGTCATGCTAGAAAATGGCAGCTGAGAGCCCCACCATTTCGGAACATGCAGTTGACTGATAACAAACGGTCTTTGTCTCACTCTCGCTTCCCCTCTGCAGGTCTGTTATAACATGGGCCAAATGAATTTGGCAAAGAAATTTATCAGGAAGGCTTTGATTTTATTAAACAGAAGATTTTCATTTACCTTGATTGGAGTCTTTTTTAAGATTCTGATGGAAGTGTCAAAGCACGCGTCTCACCAGAAGAAGCAGCAATTCTTGTGTAGTCGCAGTAAAGGGTAGGAAGAAGAACTGGAGTAAAACCAAGTTGGGTGGATTTTACTTTAGTCTGTGGTTGTCATTTAGACCTCGATCCTGCAAACACTTAAGCACATGCTTAATTTGAAGCATGTAACTTGCATGCTTCAAATTAAGCATGTGAAGAGTGGGGGTTTTAAAAAATGGTGTTTACACACTGTAGGGAAGAGGGAATTACAGATATGTGCATTCCCAATGGTACAGTACTTTAAAGCAAGGCATTTATTTTGGAAAACAGGAATCGATTGCAAAGAAATGCATTTGCTTTTGAGAATATTTTTATACTCCCTGCTACTGCTGAAGGCATTATTTCCAAATGTTGGCCTGTCCTTGCTAACCAGCCTCGTCATGGGAATGCTCATATTTTTAGTCTGGGAAAAGTGCTTCAATTTACCTGTTTGTGATAAAAATGGGTGCAACATATGTAAACAAGTTTTAAGGTTTTTATTTGCACTATAAATAATCTACTTGAACAGTGCCAATGCTTTAACAGAATGTATTCTACTGCATGGCTGCGTAATGTGTTTACGAGCATTCTTTTAGGTTGTGGAGCAAGAAGTCATCATCTTAGTGGTTCAGGGATGTCCTAGGTGAAGGGGTACCTGAGATTAGGAGAAGCTCTTTTGGGAGCCCTGGGATTTGGGGCCAACAGGGGCAGAAGGAGCAAGGAAAAGCATCTGGTGTTATGGAAAGACCCTTTGGGCCGTGCAGGATAGTGTTGTTGGGGATTCAAGCAGAGAGAGAGAGATGAGGCGGTGGGGGTATCAGCATGAGGGGCTGGAGGTACACAGGAAGGGGAGATATCAGAGTGGTGTGTATAATGGGGGAGGTGCTGTGGAGCGGGAAGCTGGGGGAGATGAGGGAGCCCCAGTGGAGGGAGGCAGTGGTGGAACAGCAGGGGAGGGGTTGGTGGCAGAGGTCAGTGAGGCAGCCCGGGGTACGAGGCGGTGAGGGTTAAGGCAGTGGAAAGGAGGAAGTGCAGAGGTGAAGGGTTAAGGTAGGAGGGGAGAAGGGGAGCCTGAAGATGGGGTGCTTGGGGGTAAAGGTGAGGTAGTGAGGACAGGTAGAAGTGATGGACAGTCCAGCAGGGGGATTTCAGGAGTGGGGAAAAAAGTGAGCAGGAAAAGGCTGGATTCCAGGAGGGGTAGGTGAGGCCCTGAGGGGTCTCCAGATGGTGAGCTGAGTTTTCACCCTCCTTCCCGCTCCAGGCTTCTCTCCATGTGAAATCCGTCCAAACTCCCCAATAGCCCTCTTGTTCTCTCTGCCCCAAACAGCCTCCCACCCCAGTCTCTTTCCTCTCCCCCAGCCCTTCCGGCTTCTCTTTCCTTCCCCGAAGATCACCAGTCTCTCAAGCTTTTCTTCACAACATGAACCTTGTTCTTTTGAAATAATAAATGGCAGCCAAGGTTCTCCTGTGATCCCATGACTCCAGGAGCTGGGGCTTTAGGAAAAATGCCATCTATCACGAGAGTTGACAGCATGGCTTTCCCCATATCCCCCTCACAGCTATCCCCTCTGATGCTCCCCATAACTGTGCCCCCCCATGCTTGCGGGATGGTGGGGGAGAAGCGTCTGACCCAGCCAATGGTGCTCCCTCATGCCCTGGCCAAGCCCCTCCTGCTCCCATCTGCTGACAGAGCAACCCCTGCTGGCACAGGGCTACAATTGCTAATCCCCCCTGGCTGGAGCCTAAAAGCTGATCTGTAGTGGCCATGGAAGGGGGGAGGGTTCTCAGCATTGCTGCATAAAGCAGCCTCAGGTTTAGATTCATAGATTCATAGATTCTAGGACTGGAAGGGACCTCGAGAGGTCATCGAGTCCAGTCCCCTGCCCGCATGGCAGGACCAAATACTGTCTAGACCATCCCTGATAGACATTTATCTAACCTACCCTTAAATATCTCCAGAGATGGAGATTCCACAACCTCCCTAGGCAATTTATTCCAGTGTTTAACCACCCTGACAGTTAGGAACTTTTTCCTAATGTCCAACCTAGACCTCCCTTGCTGCAGTTTAAACCCATTGCTTCTGGTTCTATCCTTAGAGGCTAAGGTGAACTAGTTTTCTCCCTCCTCCTTATGACACCCTTTTAAATACCTGAAAACTGCTATCATGTCCCCTCTCAGTCTTCTCTTTTCCAAACTAAACAAACCCAATTCTTTCAGCCTTCCTTCATATGTTATGTTCTCAAGACCTTTAATCATTCTTGTTGCTCTTCTCTGGACCCTTTCCAATTTCTCCACATCTTTTTTAAAATGCGGTGCCCAGAACTGGACACAATACTCCAGCTGAGGCCTAACCAGAGCAGAGTAGAGCGGAAGAATGACTTCTCGTGTCTTGCTCACAACACACCTGTTAATACATCCCAGAATCATGTTTGCTTTTCTTGCAACAGCATCACACTGTTGACTCATATTTAGCTTGTGGTCCACTATAACCCCTAGATCCCTTTCTGCCATACTCCTTCCTAGACAGTCTCTTCCCATTCTGTATGTGTGAAACTGATTTTTCCTTCCTAAGTGGAGCACTTTGCATTTATCTTTGTTAAACTTCATCCTGTTTACCTCAGCCCATTTCTCCAATTTGTCCAGATCATTTTGAATTATGACCCTGTCCTCCAAAGCAGTTGCAATCCCTCCCAGTTTGGTATCATCCGCAAACTTAATAAGCATAGGTTCTTCTGTGCTGCTCCCTTCTGCAGCCAGCCAAAGTAGGGGAGCAGATGTCTCCCTTCCTTCCCAATGCCCACAAGTACCCTCAACCTCCCTGCTGCTACATCCACCTCCCCCACAATGCCACCCCTCTGTTGACTGACCCTCCCCCAACTAGTACCCCATCATCCGATTGCTACTACTTCTTCCTTTCCCCTTTCCTGCCCCTGGAATCCTCCATGCCTCCTCTCCTAGGAGGAGGAAGAAATGTCCAGTTCAGGATCCCGCCTCCTCCTCCTCCCACCGCTGCTCTCTGTTTAATTAGTAGCAATAGTGAGATCTTTGTGCTGCTGTGATCTGCTCTGGCTAAAGATGTGTCTCTTGTGTGACAGAGAGAAGAAATTAGCTTTCTTGTACCAGCAGGGCTGCTGCCTTTCCTTATTGTGGCAACTTTTCAGCCTGGACACTGCTACAAACAGCAAGAAGTTCTGTCACCTGGCAGCATTCATGAAGGTGAACTCAGCAGAGGAATTGGATGATGAGAGCCAGGTGGGTCCACCTTCACCACTGGGAACCCTCTCCTCCTGCCCCCAAAGAAGAGGAAGTAACTAGCAGCACTGGAAATAACTGTGGTGACAGGACACACCCTGCCCCAAGGGGATTGAAGAGTCCTGACTGTTATGAAGCAGATGTCCGATTTCAACAAACAATGGGTTGACCTGTAAAAGCTTGCTTTGGATAATCATCCCAATGTTCTGATGTTTTTCTGAACCTCATTCACACTGTCTAAGCCTCTGGGGCTGGAAATCTCATGGAAAACCAGCTTTCTTGTCAGATTTCCAGCATGCCTTGCTTCTTTCTGTCTTGGCTGGTAAAACATGCCCATGGTCTTCCTTGTCATGTTGCAGCACTTCTGCCTCTGGTAAGAACTAGGGAGGCAGAGATGTGGTGAAATGACAAACAATTAAAGTTCACTGAGCTTTTTAAGCCTCCCAAAAGAGTTGATCTGAGGTTCAGTTTCATTTTTTTTTATTGTAACAGTTTAGGTTGGTTCTGATTTTTAAGCTATTGCTAATTTCATGTACACTAGTTTATATTCTGTGCCTGTACAACACCTAGCACAGGGGGGGAATCCTGACTGGAGCCTTTAGACATGAGCATAATAAATGTTAATATTAATAATCCTATTTTTTTTTAATGGTCAGTGTTGTAAGAGAAAAAGGAACAAAGAAATGTGGGGGTTTCTGGTTCATCCATGTGTCCCTTTTGAGCCTATACCAGATAACGATTCAGTCAACAGTTTCAGGCTCTTGTTTTTTCTTGTTTTGAACATTTTAGATCATTTCATCCTATACGGAATTCTCACTCTGCTGCCAGATGATGGGTTACCAAGATGAATGGATGAAATATGAGCTGATGGCCATCCAGCGTAGCTCTCACCTCCGGGTTATCGGAGGAGGGCTATTAACAACAGTTAAATTAGCACAGTCATTGGCCTATATGAAGCTCTGCTTGGGTAACCTGCCCTTATCTATTCAATTAGGTAAGTCTGCTTTCATCGTATACTGTGAAGAGAAGGTGTCAGTATTAAGGGAGAGACACTTAATACATTTGTTTTCTCCACAGGCTATCGAGCCCATGAAATGTGTGTGCGTCTGAAGAAACCGAAGCTGGACTATCTGGTTCTCTGCAGGCTCTTCAAAGCTCTCTTTCTGAGCATCAGCTATGATGCAAATTTATGTTCCCATATGGATGGGCTAAGGAGAATGGTGTATGGAGAAGAAATCTAATAGGGAACTGTGGGAGGTCGATGGAGACACAAATATAGTAAATATAAAGAAATCCCAATGACTTCAGTGGGCAAGACATGTGGATACAATGACAGAAAACAGACCAGTGTCTCTAGAAAGTGTTTCTAGGAAGGACATTGTGTTTAAGGCCCTGTATAAATCAATTTTTTTTTTTTAAAGAAAATTCCCGACAGTTTGCAAGGAATGAATTTGATAAGTACATTTAGTCAATTGTAAGGAAAAATATGTAAAAGATCACGGTTTGGGGGCATTTTCTCGATTTCCATGTCCTCCACAAAAATGTGATTTACACAGGGCCCTATTTATGGTGTCTGACCTCACGGCTGACCAAGGAGGAGATGGAGGGATAATACTGAGCCATACCTAACAGCTCTTAATGTGAATTACTATCGATGATAACAATGTGCCCTTGACAGAAAGAGGTGGGAGGCACATTATGAGACCTCCCTGGTCTATAGAGCCAGGAAGTGAGGATGTATGGACAGGCTAAGTTTGGCTTTTTGCTTTGGTTGGCTGGTACTTTTCTTCTGAAGTGAATTTCTTCCTCATGAGGAGGCAGTTTGGATCCCCATACTTGGGATGCAGGTACCTCTGTCAGAAGGCTCAGAAGTGTCAACTGGAGTCGTGTGCAGCCTTATTTCCTCCCACCCCTGGCAGATTAAAAGACTGGTCTGTCTCTTATTAGATATCAATCTATAAGAACTCTCTCTGAGCCACAGTGGCTTCCTGAACACACTTGTTCTCACAACTGTTCCTTCTGCTGGGGCATGTTTGTCTGTAGTAATAGGTTGGCCACCTGGCTTCTATATGCACTGCTCCTGGTGCTTTTCCTTGTCAATGACCAGCTGGAAAGGCAATTAGCTATCCACAGTGGACCTTGCAGACACTTATATGCACATACGGATACTTTGCGCACCTGGGAAGGACCACAGTGGAAAGTCTCTATCCACTCAGTGTCTTGTGAGGCATCCTTGAAGCCCTTCTCCATAAGCTCGTTGACCAAAGATCTTTGGAGAGAAAAATAGGATAGATATATGAGTGGAATGATGGATGGGAGGATAGAGAATGAGACATGGAAAGAGGAAAGGAAATAAAGGGATAGGGGAGAAACACCTCAGAATAAAATGAGTCGTGCAATAATTCTCCATGATGTCTAGGTACCAAGATTTTGTGCAAGTACTGAGCTGGCTGGAGAAGTTGGCTGTTGTGGGGGAGAGAATCATTAGGATGGCTTGTTTCTTTTCTTACTGTTTAGAACTCTTGCTTTATGCTGGTAAGTACTGGGTAATGAGGACAACAGATAAAGGCATGCTTTGCAAAGACACTCCTGGACAGGGACGGTTGCCATGTCAACACTGCCAGAAAACGGTGGCGCCATTCTGGCATCTCGTTTGTGGTTAAACTGCAATTGACATGCTTTTAAAGGAGAGAGCTAAAAGGTTTAACAGAAAAGGGGTTGTAGCTCCGATGAGGGGATGTTTATATCTGTGTGAACGTTGACTCTTTTGGGATATTCTCATACAAATCTGGAGCCTTATACTGGGAAGTGGTAGGTTGTAAAGTTGGCCAACAAGGCTAACTGGGGTTCTGCAGACTTCACTCAGCCGGCATGGAGGAATTCCCCTCATCTCTACCCTAATCACGCTGCTCCTTTTAGCCCCCTGGCACTCTGCACATCTAAAGCCTTGTGTACACTTAAAACCTTTGCCAGTATAACTATATCAGTATGGCTGAATTGGCAAAACCCTGCTAATGGAGATGCTGTTATACCAGCAAAAAAATTCTTTTGCTGGTACAGCTTATACCAGTTTTGTGAATGACATAAACCGTACTGGCAAAAGCCCTTTCCCCGCCCAGTATAGCTGCTACGTGCTAGGGCTTTGGCTGGCACAGCTATCTCATTAAAAAAAAATCACTCCCCTAACTGACTTAACTAGGCCAGTAAAACATTGAATTGTAGACCTGGCCTAAGGTCTCCAGGACCACAGCTCCCTTCGTACAGACTTCAAAAAGCCCACAAAGTGAGGGGACTGGGTGAGAACAGGGGGCTTGGCTGGGAGATCAGGTGGTCACTTCACACCACCTTACAGTGGGTTTCCTGAGGTCTGCAAGAGGGGAGAACTCCCTTGTGAACCTTTGAATGGGGGTGGGAAACCTTTTTCTTTGACAAGTCTAGCCTCTCTACTGATCTGACTATGCTGTGAGCTCTGCTTCTGCATGGGAAAGGGCTAGAGACTTTCCTTGCAGTGAAAGTCTAGGGCTCCAGCAATCCTTTTACATGCAACACCAAGCTAGCCAGTGTAGGAATGTCTGTTCCTTGGAGTATCTGTTAAACATGTTTAATAACGTATTGTAGGTTACTCTCACAATCGTGCTCAAAGGCAGTGATCTGCTGAAGCCAATTCTCTTTGGGTTTTTGGTTGTGGTTATCTGTTTTTTCCCCCTACAAAAGTGGCAAAAAAGTTGAAGAATTTGAAACTCTCTTTTTGCTCTATAGTTTAAGGAGGTCCTCTTTCAAAAACACCTTTTAGAAAGAGAGGGATGGATAATGGGACCCAAGTGGCAACCTTCCTTATGGAAGGACTGCTGCTGCTCCACAACATAGGAATTGCTTTGCCCATCCCTGCATTGCATCCATTGTGGAGAACAAATGTAACTCACACATCTCCTGAGCATAGGCGTGAACAACCCATTTCATTAGGGTATGCACCCAGTGAGCCACATCCTAGCCCCGCCCCCACCCTGCCCCCATCCACTCCCTCTTACTTCCCGTCCCCTGACTTCCCCCCTCAGAACCTCCAACCCCCCCTGCTCCTTGTCCCCTGACTACCCCCTCCTGGGACCCCTGCCCCTAACTGCCCCCCAGGACCTCACCCCCATCTAAGCCTCCCTGCTCCTTGTCCCCTGACTGCCCCCCAGGACCCTACCCCCTACCTGTCCCCTGACTGCCCCGAACCTTATCCACACCACCGCCCCAGACAGACCCCTAGGACTCCCACACCTATCCAACCACTCCCCGCCCCCAGACAGGACCCCCAGAAATCCCGACCCATACAATCCCCCTGCTCCCTGCCTCCCCCAACCCCTCTCCACACCCTGCCTCCTGACAGCCCCCCCCAGAACTCCTGACTCATCCAATCCCCCCCCAGCTGCTTGTCCCCTGACCACCCCTCCATAGACCCCCCCACCCTAACTGCCCCCCAGGACCCTCCTTACTCCCTGTTCCCTGACTGCCCTGACCCCATCCGCCCCCTGACAGACCCCGGGACTCCCATGCCCCATCCAACCCCCCCCCCGCTCCCTGACTGCCCCCTCCAGAGACCTCCCCCAATCCCTAGCCACCCCCCCAGGATCCCATCCCCTATCCAACCCCCCTGGCCCCAGACCTCTTACCATGAGATGAGGCTCCTAGCCTCCCCGCGGAGCCAAACACTGCCCCGCGGGAGTGCACAGCCCCAGCCCCCAGAGCGCTGCGTGCGCAGCTGCATGGCTCCAGGGAAGGGGGCCCGGGAGCGCAGACCCTGCGGCTTGCCGCGCTGGGAGAGGGGGGCCCCTACATTAGGGTGTGCCTGGGCACACCCGGCACACCCCATGCGCACGCCTATGCTGCTGAGTGTGGTATTCTGTCCCATCTAGTGGCACCGAGACCACTTAGAGCGAGAGTATGAGTCTGCTCTACAGCCTTACTAACAGGCAGTTGGCTTTTAGCTCATGCAGTAGAGGCTCATGCACTAAGCTCCAGAGGTCTCAGATTCGATCCCAGCTGCTGACAATTGGAGTCTGTCGGTGTTACAGAAACATGGGCAGTTTAAAATGGACTGCATGCTTGGGTGATGATGCTTTCATTTTTTCTGCCCAGTATGGGGTTTCTCCCCTTGCACTAGAGACCACTGATACAGAGCCTGTGACAGCCCCAAGGAGCTCAGTTAAAACTCAAATCTTGCAGCATTTCTTTTAGATTTTCATTGAGATCTGAGGATTTTTTATGCCAGGTGATTCAGCTACTTCCAAGATCCCTCTTGACTATCTTTGTACTTATGGTAGTTTTAGAATAGGGAAATATACCCCCACCAGAAGGGGAAACAGCTTCTCTAATGCAAATTTCTTTTACAGGATTTTCATTTAAGTCATTTAAAGAGTGCCTGGAATTCATAAAACGCAATGAAAAAAACTGCATCCTTATGTCTCAGAACAGCATCATGTTGGGGCTGTATTCATCCCTGGCCATTTGGTAATACACAAAGTCTCCTCAAAATTGCTTTGCTGTGTTACTGGTTTAATCTTTATTTTGCCATATGGTGGGTCGGAACTCAGAAACTTAGGGCCGGATTCTGCCATCCGTACTCACGTTGAATAGCTCCTTAGTCCATGAGTCCTGTTGAAATCAGCGTGACTACTTGGCTGATCAGGTACTTCTCAATATGAGTAAGGGTGGCAGAACTGGGCCAGTTCTACTAGAGGACTGAATGGGGTATTGATGAGCCTTAAGGCCACCTTAGCTGTGGGGGTGGCTGAAAAGTTTTTGTCATCATGGCACATACCTCGGATGGATAATTTTAGGTCTAGTAAAAACATCTTCATTTTGCATTAAATTATTATAATCAACATCATTGTGCCTAGGAGTCCTAGTCATGAACCAGTACCCTGCTGTGCTCGGCGCTGTACGAACACAGAATAACGAGACAGTCACTGCCCCCAAAGTACAATCTAAGTTGGTGGTAATCATATCTCATGCTTTGCTGCATGCATTAGGAAGAATTCCTCTGCCCATTGTATAGCACTGTGCAGGTAGCTAGATGCAGCGTGAGTTTTCCATATATAGATCGGTGCCACTGGCTGGTCCAATAGTCCAATCCGCTATAGCAAATCTTATGTGGATCTCTCTCTTGGTGATCTAGGTTTGCCAGACTTCAGCAGTGGGGCAACTTCAAGGAGCCTTTTGAAAAGGCCAGAAGGTTGCTGAGGAGAACTAGCGCCTCATTCTTTGCTACCTGTGGATTCTGTAGATTCTTGGAGTGTGAGATCCTTATGCTACGGAAACACATTGAGGAAAAGCCTGAATTGGTCTGGGCGACTCGTAATAAGATCCTAAAGGTGAGAGAGAGAAGGAGATGTCCACATTATGTGGAAAGACTGTAAAATGCAATACATCTGCAAATGGAGGCTGGATATCTCCTGATGGCTGCTAGACATGGAGGGCCTGATCCAAAGCCCATGATGTCAATGGGAGTCTTTCCACAGGTTTCAATGGGCTTTGAATCAGGCCCACTGGGAGCAGCCATCTATCAAGTTTCCCTGCACACCTCTCTTTCAGAGGCTGGGCATTATGATAGGTCAGGATGGGCAGACTAGGGGAGTCCAGAGTCGTCATCTAGTGGTGTGTGGATGGTCTGGTAACTGGGAGGACAATTGGTATTACAGGCAGTCCGGGGCAACGGTTAGAGTTCTTGCAGGGGGGTCTGTAGCCAGGAGATACAATCGAAGGGTTTGGGTTGGCAAGATAGGTAGGTGCAGTCAGGCAAGGCAGAGTCAGGTGAGACAGTACAGCAGCAAGGCAAGGTCAGGCAAAACAGCAGGGCAGCAAGGTGGTCCAGGCAGTAATGGCCTGCTGCTCAGACAGCTTCCTCTTCCTGTTGGGGTCTTTATATAGTCCAGGTGCCTAGTGAGAATGCTGTCAGTCCAGCCAATCAGGGGCCTAGCTGTTGTGGGGCTGTAGGTCTTTAGCACCAAGGCTGTCAGTCAGGGGTAGTGGTTCAGCATGCTGCCATGGGGCGGACACTGGGGATACCTTTTAGGGACCCAATGGACTTGGATTCAATAGCAGGGTCCTGACACCTGCAACACTCCAGCCCTGTGTATTTACTCAGCTCTACTAGCCTTCGTCTCCTCCCTTGAATTGCCTAGTTCCCTGTTCGGGCCCCTGTAATTGTTTTAATGGCTGTTCAGGTGGTGGTTTGGTTTTGAAATCCCTTCAGTGCTGCACTACAGCTCAGCATGAGCAATAACCAATGCAAAGCCTATTACAAGTGGAGGGGAAGGTTGATCATAATTTTGCTTCTTTCCAGTTGATTCATCCAAAAATTGATGGCAAGAATTGCAAAAACTCTTTTCCCCCCATAATACACTACAATGGAGAGGAGGGGAAATCCCCAGACAAAATGAAGTGCCCCCAAAGCATACATAGACACTTCTATTTTTGGCATAGAACATGGAAACTGGTCAAAAGTGATGTTCTATATTTGTATGGGTCCAGCTGTGCAAGGGAGGAGGGGAGACGGCATTGACATTTTTGCATTGTGCAGCTAGGTTTATTTCTACATTATAGAGTTTGTAGGGGAGACAGAGAAATTTGAATTTGATGCAATAAGCAGCAGGAAGCTAGTGGAAGGATTCAGAAAGTGGGGGCAACCCTTGATCAAACAGCAGTATTTCATTATCATAGCCCTTCAACGATATGTTTCCAGGGCCAGTAATTGATGCACATTTGTGGGGTGAGAGAACCATGACATATTATTCGGACATTGTGAGGATGCAGAAAAAGATGCTATTAAGGCTGTGACAGATGTCCCCTTGTCCCCATCCCACTCACTTTGCAAGAAACATATCTTTAGGATCCTCTCAGAGTGGCCTCTGGACAGGAGGTAGAAGAGAAATCAGCCACACACAGTGCACAATTCCCAAAGAGGTAATTGTCCTGTAGGTCGGATAAGAGACTATTGCAAAGCCAAGTTAGTGAGTGCTGCCTAAGTGCATGATCAAGATGAGTTCATACAGTCTGAATCTTCCTGGTTTTTATCTCACCCCTGCTACTTTCTATCTCTCTGCAGGTTTCCTGTTTCTTTCTAGCTGGCTCTTCTCCTCAGGCATACTGTATTCCTGCAAAGGGATCTCAAAGCTCTGGGATGTCATCCTGACATGAATCTCAATTGTTTTCTTGTTAGGACTTGGACCAGGTTCTCTCTCGATGCTCCACAAGCCCTATCTGTTACCCTAGGGTTTACCACCTGAAAGCCTATATCCTCCTGGTGTTGGGCAATGAAGAACAGAGCCAAATCTACCTATCCCAAGCATTCCAACTCTGTGACATATATGGAAACCTCCTGGAGAAATCCTGGCTGGAGATCAGCCATGTAAGTCCCGAGAGCTGGTAATCTGAAAGCTCTTTCCTTTGAGTACCAAATGAGCTGGTCTCTGGGAAGGGATTTAGGATTCCCTAGAAGAAAGTGGAGCTGGCTGCAGGTCAATGGCTGCAATATAGATAAAGTCAAGCGGCGGGGGGAGGGAGGGGGTGTTGTGAAGGCAAATGATCGAAATCCTGGATGGAGCTGGTGGGTACCTGCAGTAGGCTATATCTCCCTAGCACCCCCTGGGGGAAAGGATGGGACCTGTTCCTGTGGCAGAGTCCAGTGCTGTTCATAGCCTCTGCCCCCTTGCCCAGGGGTAGGGGGAATTAAAGTAGCCCAAACAAACAGTTTGGGAAGTCAAAGAAAAAGAGAGCAAAAAAGGGCAAAAGTATCAGCCCTTCTCCTTTCTGCAAGGGCCTGGGTGGGCAAGGCTCTCTAGCTGTTTCCCCAGTCAGCAACCCCTGCTTCTGGGAGTCAGGGACCGCTGCACTGCAGTCCTGCTCCTTCAGAGTGCTGCCCCAAACTGAGTTGGGATCCTCCTTTTTAAGCCCCCCCCGCCCCATACCTAGGCTGGACAAGCCTTACAGCTGCACTGGCTTGAGGCTGGTTGTGCTGGAGGAGCTCTTTAACTCCTTCCTGACAGGGGCGGGGAACTGCCGCACCACTGTGACATACACCCCAAGCCCACCTAACTTCTAACTTCCACTAACATTTGTGGTATATTCTCAGACAGCCTGGGGCTGGCATGACATTTGGGGACAAGGCCTGGGGAGGAGCATGCGCAGCACCTGATCCTTCACCCTGTTGTGTACGTCCACACCCACCCACATCATCAGAACTCTCCTCCAACAGAATGGAACAGAATCTCTCAAGGACTCCATTAACTGTGCTACTGCTTACCCTGCAGTGGTGACTATTTACAAAACCCAACAAATAGGCTCCCAGCTCTTGCCAGGGTTACTCTGCAGTACTCCTTGTCTACGCTACAGGGAAAAGTCGATCTAAGCTACGCAATTTAAGTTACGTGAATAGCGTAACTCAAATCGATGTGGTAAATAGATCTAAGCTACAAAGTCCATACTACGCAATGTCGACAGGAGATGCTCTCCCATCGACTCCCCTTACTTGATCTGGTGGCGTATAGGAGTCAACAGGAGAGCAATCGGTGGTTGATTTAGCAGGTCTTGACCTGCGAAACTGACCACTGATGCATCGATCGCCGTGCATCGATCCCCCAGTAAGTGTAGACAAGCCCACATCTGCCAAGCTGGGGAGTGAGATGCAGCCTGAGATTTCAACCCAAGTGTCTCACTCAGTATTGTGTGAACAGCACTTATCTTGACGTCACTGGACGGTTCTCAGGGCTATGGTTTAAGAAGCATAAAATCTCATTCAAAACATTTAACAGGTTTGGGACCATTTCTAGTACACGACCAATCATTCCAAAATAACATTGCTTCCTGCTAAGTATCAGGGGGTAGCCGTGTTAGTCTGTATCTACAAAAACAACAAGGAGTCTGGTGGCACCTTAAAGACTTTTAAGGTGCCACCAGACTCCTTGTTGTTATTGCTTCCTGCTGTGTGCTTCCTGGAACTTGTGCTTTGGAGTACATTTTGATGGAAGATCTATAGGAGCATCATTTTTAGAGGCCAGTGGTTTTCTCTCTAGCACAAACTTTATATTTGCAAACTTAAATCTCCTTTTCATGTTGTCCATGCGTCTGTCTACACCTGCCTGCCCATCATGGCTTGGTCAAACTTGTCATGGTTAACATAGCATGTTCTCCCTAGCATGGCCATAACATGCTCCACATCTACACACACACTTGGGTTTCTATTATGCTATTGACTGTGCTGACCCACCTGTGCTTTTTGAGGTCCACCTTGATTGAGCCTCAGTCATTTTCAGTTTCATGGTGAGCAGAGGGCAATGTTGTGTTAGCCCAAAGAGTGCAAATGGACCTCTCAGTGCAATCCCATACTGCAGAGGTGGCCTGTCTGGACACTTGTCTGCATTCCACTGTCTAGGAGTCAGCCTGGCCAGGACCCACCTACTTGTACAAACAATGCAGCACACGTGGGTGGCCCCAGCTGCACAGTGCTTCCACAGTGGCAGGCTTCTTCTGGTGATTGATTTGTGATCTGATCTCTACAATGCCTCATTGGATCATCCGACCAGGCTGCCAGCACCGACATCAGCATGCTCACTGCCTTACAGACAGGGCCAGAGCCTGTGGTACCATATGATCACAGCAATCAGGGAAGGTGTATAGTATAATGGCACTTCCCAGCATCTGGCAGAGATGGACATTCCCTGTACTGGAGACTGCATTATGAGAGCAATAGAGGAGAAGGCCTCTGAATGCCAGGGGGAAGAGGAATCTGATGAAGTGCTTCCTGAGACAGCTGCACGTTCAACCTGGAGAGCAGGAGAAATGCCATTCAGATCTGGTAAGCTACTTTTTAGTTGTGAAAATGTACCAATGGGGTCTGATTTGGATTGGGAAGGGAATGCATTCCCAGGTTCTCCTGAGTGTGTGTTTGTAAGAGCCCTGCACAAGCCACCCTTCCCCTTTCCCTCCTTCCTTCCTACACCTCCATTGCATGGTCAGTAGGTCCCAGCACACCCAGTCCCCACCCCAATTTCCCTTTCTTAACCCCACACCTTCTGGTTGCTTGGCCTACTGTTCCCAGTAGGGACAGAAACACCCAGTCCCTGATGAACAGCAGCTGGCTGTTATCAGATGTCAGACAAGCAGAGAAAAATGTAAAAGGCCCACAAGCAGCAATGCAGAAAGACTTAAAAACAGGAGCATTACTAAAGATCTAGTGCAGTCTGGCCAAGACACCTACATGACAACGTATCTGCTGGGCCATGTGCCCTGAAGCACCTGCAAAGAGGCTGGTATAATTGGAACACACTGCCAGATGGTAGCATGCCTGCAGTGCATGAAAATCAGTGCACAGTAATATGCGCTTTCATGGTACACTCCTCATATAGACGGGACATGGAACAAGTGAAGGCAACCACAGGAACAATGGACATATAACAATGACAAGCATTCTTACTGGAAGAGTTTTACCATTGACCGTGTTAGTTTCTGACCTAATTTTAGCCCACTTTTGTGAGGTAATGTCAGAAAATATCTCAAAGCCAGTGCTCTAATGTAGCTCTTGCGTTTCTTGACAGAGCTTATTTTCTTCTCCTGCCCAGGGAGCTGATTGGAGCAAATGGCTGGGGTGTATAGTTTGGAATGTAGAAGTTAAGCAAAATGGCTACATTTGTCTCATCCCTTGAAAGTACAGTATTAGGCTAAGAAAGGTGTGATGGCTTACTATGGACACAAACTCAAAACTACTTGGTTTGTCTTAACAGGACCTTCTACCATGGCCCCAGCTGCACAGTTCTGTTTTGGACCAAGACAACAAAGGCCAGTGTGGGCACTGGAGTTAAAACTCTCCTTTGCCATGATGCCAAGTGCTTTGAGACCACAGTCGACCATGTTGACCAATATTGTCTCACTGTTTTCTTGTGCTCCCCGTCTGTCTGTATCCACCTGTAGACTCTTGTCTTAGATTGATAGCTCCTTGGGGCAGGGATGGTTTTTTGTTCTGTTTGTCCAGCACCGAGCACAATGAGGCAATACAAATAAAAAATAATAATACTAATAGACAGGCTGACAGCTTTGGGGCCAGGAAGCACCTGCTATTGGCCTTTTAAAAAGACATTGGCCAGAAATATGCTTGGTCCAATCACAGTTGGAGGAGATCTACAGCTAGGATGGCATATAAACCATGGCTACCTACTTTCATCAGAAGGACATGCCCCAGGAAGAGAGGGGATTTGAAATATGGATGTCTGAGAACTTTTTCCAGACCCAAATGGACACAGGTAGAGTTCTAACCATCTGCGTAAGATCCTTCTCCGGCTCCTTGTTTACAGTATTCTGCCATAAAAAATGTGGAAGACTTGAGTTTGGAATCGGCCTTTCCAACCACAGGCTCTGCCAGCCTAGCCTGTGAAATTCCACCCCGGTGGCAAACTGAGAGAATAATTCCCCTAGCAAGATGTGTTTTTATCATCTTGGAAGACAGTTCTGTGGTTTGATGGTTCTGTTCTGGTGTCATCATTGTAAAGGCAGCTGGCCTGCTTTATTAGAATAAAGTCTTTTGTAGAAAGATAAGTCACTACAATATTTACACTTCCAGTATAGCGCCTCTGTAGCGTGAAGCAGGAGTAAATCATCAAATGAAAACCATTCACCTTACACCCTAAAAGGGTGTAAGTAAGGGGGCTTAAGGGGCCTCAACATCCCTGTGTGGGTTATCTGTATCGTGGGTCACAACATGGGGAGCTGAGTAGTTTCAATGGGGTCCTACTTCCCTTCCTACATAGAAGCAGGGAATCCAACACACCAGCCAGCAGTGCTGAGCCAGCATGGAAAGGGAAGAGATCTGTGCCTGGTTTAGGCGTGATGCAGATTATTTCCTTCCCCAAAGCCAGCTGGGAACCAAGGGTCAAATTGCAAGTTTCGTAATCCGTTTGTTCCCTGGCTTGCTGGTGGGGCAGTGTGGGATAGATAGCGATCGATAGCAAGAATAGGGGGCGCTTGTCAGACTTCTCCCCTTCCTGACCATCTTGGAAATGCTGTCTCTGAAGATCCAGTCTCATTTTGGCATCTCATTTCCCTTTTGTTTTCCCTAGGAGTGGTGGTTCACTGCAAAAGGCCCCATGGAAGACTTATGGCTGAAGGCCGCACCAGATTTTCCCAAGTGGGAAATAGGAATGACAGAGAAAGACTTTCCAGAGATCCATAAAACCAAGTACTTGCTGCGGGTGCCAGCATTGGATATTAACAATCCTTTCCCAGAACCTGAGATCCCCGATGTCTGAGCTGCATGTAGTTCTGCCCAACTGGAGCAATTTGTAAGCCTTTCTAGCCGGCACTGCCCAAATTTGTAAGCATTTATGATATTCCTACGGTACACATAACAACACCTGCTCTCTGCAAAGCCTTCTGTATTTGCTCATCTCTTCCTTTGGTAAATGTAGGTTCTAATGTCTCACCGTGGCTTAGACCATTTTTCCTCACTGTTACTGCAGAGTTTAATTATCTCTTCATTATAGTAATTTATTCCTTTATAACCTGGAACAGAATCTAGTGCTATTCCCAAAAAGGAAAGTGTGATGGGCTGGATCACAGAACTCCCCCTGAGAGCTGCCAACCGATGTGCCAAGACTACTTCTATCCCTGTTTTCCTTGCCAGCTCAGGACTCCAGCACCCTGTCTTGCTGAGCCAGACACTCCCGTCTGCTCCAACACAAACCCAGGGTCTGAATTACTTGCCCCAAAGCTGCAGGTTTACCTGAAAACAGCTCACAGAAGTGTGCTTGTCTTTAGCACTCAGATGCCCAACTCCCAATGGGGTCTAAACCCAAATAAATCCGTTTTACCCTGTATAAAGCTTATGCAGGGTAAACTCATAAATTGTTCGCCCTCTATAACACCGATAGAGAGATATGCACAGTCGTTTCCTCCCCCAGGTATTAATACATACTCTGAGTTAATTAATAAGTAAAAAGTGATTTTATTAAATACAGAAAGTAGGATTTAAGTGGTTCCAAGTAGTAACAGACAGAACAAAGTAAGTCACCAAGCAAAATAAAATAAAATGCGCAAATCTATGTCTAATCAAACTAAATACAGATAATCTCACCCTTAGAGATGCTTCAGTAAGTTTTTTTCTCAGACTGGACACCTTCCAGGCCTGGGCACAATTCTTTCCCCTGGTACAGCTCTTGTTCCAGCTTAGGTGGTAGCTATTGGATTTTTCATGATGGCTCTTCTCTCTCCTTGTTCTCTTTCACCCCTTTATATATCTTTTGCATAGGTGGGAACCCTTTGTCCCTCTGGGTTCCCTCCCCCCCACTGGAAAAGCACCAGGTTAAAGATGGAATCCAGTTCAGGTGACATGATCACATGTCACTGCAAGACTTCATTACCCACTTGCCAGCACACACATATACAGAAAGACTTACAGGTAAAACACAGCCATCTGCAGACAATGGTCCTGGTTAATGGGAGTCATCAAGACTCCAAACCACCATTAATGGCCCACACTTTGCACAATTACAATAGGCTCTCAGAGTTATATTTTATATTTCTAGTTTTAGATACAAGAGTGGTACATGGTACATTTATACAAATAGGATGATCACACACAGTAGATTATAAGCTTTGTAACGATACCTTACAAGAGACCTTTTGCATGAAGCATATTCTAGTTACATTATATTCACTTATTATCATGTTTTTATAAAGCTATATAGACTGCACAACGTCACAGAAAGTCTAATTTAATTTTTTTTAAACATTCACAACTAAAATGCACTTTCTTCAACAACGTCACTACAACGCTCCACCCACTGTAACAATGCAGCCTATGGCGGGACACTACTGAGAGTATCAATTCAGGACAAATTGCTTAGAGCGGGGCAGTCACAGCCCAAGGCTGAGGTTCCTTCACTATTAAGGTACACCAAACCAGCCAAACAGAGAGGACTTCAGTTTCAGTCCACTGGCTAACCAGAAGTCATCAAGCAATTCCCTCAGACACTCCAGTTTCCCAGTGTCACCACCAGCACCACTCCTTATGGGGACAAATGGTTATGAAAACCAATACCTCAGTAAAAGAAAAAAGGTTCTCCCAATCGACCAAGCCCCAGACCCATGTCAATATACCAATTAGATTTTAACCACAAATCATGCTGTTGCCAATCCTTTAGTATCTAAAATCTAAAGGTTTATTCATAAAAAGAAAAATATAGATGAGAGCTAAAATTAGTTAAACAGAATCAATTACATATAGCAATGGCAAAGTTCTTGGTTCAGGCTTGTAGCAGTGATGGAATAAACTGCTGGCTTAAGTTAAGTCTCTGGAGTACATCCACAGCTTGGATGTGTCATTCAGTCCTTTGTGCAGAGCATCAGTTTGTAGCGAAGTTCCTCCAGAGGTAAGAAGCAGTATTGAAGACAAAATGGAGAAGATGCAGCTGCCTTTTATAGTAGGGCTACCATACGTCCGGATTTCCCTGGACATGTCCGGCTTTTCGCTCTTTAAATAGCCGTCCGGGGGGGATTTCTAAAAATCTAAAAATGTCTGGGATTTCCCCCCCGTCGGCTATTTAAAGAGCGAAAAGCGGCTGACAGGGCGGCCAAGCGCCGCTCGCATTGGGGACTCAGTAGCCAAAGCCCCTTCCCGGCTCCCACCATCCCCTGCAGCCTTAGCACGCCGCTCGGGCGGGGTGGGGCGGAGCCAGACACCTTGCTCTAAGCCGAGCGGCACGGTAAGGGGGCTGGGGAGTTGGAGAAGGGGGGCAATCAGGGGACAGGGAGCTGGGGGGGGGGGTTGGATGGGTCAGGAGTTCGGGGGGGGCTGTCAGGGGGGCAGGGGTGTGGAGAGGGTTTCGGACCGTCAGGGACAGGGAGCGGGGGGGTTAGATGGGTCGGGGGTTCTGGGGGGGCTGTCAGGGGGGCAGGGGTGTGGAGAGGGGTCAAGGCAGGTAAGGAGCAGAGGGGGTTGGATGGGTCGGGAGTTCTGGGGGTCCTGTCAGGGGGACAGGTAGCAGTTGGATAAGGTATGGGAGTCCTGGGGGTCTGTCTGGGGGCAGGGGTGTGAATATGGGGTGGGGGGTGTGGATAAGGGTCGGGGCAGTCAGGGGACAGATAGGGTCCTAGGGGGCAGTTAGGGTGGGGGGTTCTCAGGAGGAGGCAGTCAGGGGACAAGAAGCAGGGAGGCTTAGATAGGGGATGGGATCCTAGGGGGCAGTTAGTGGCAGGGGTCCCAGGAGGGGCACTCAGGGGACAAGGAGCGGGGAGGTTGGGGGTTCTGAGGGAAGCAGTCAGGGGGTGGGAAGTGGGAGGGAGTGGATGGGGCGGGGCAGGGCAGGGCTAGAGCGGGGCTCCCCCCCCCTCCTCTTTTCACGTGCCAGCGACACTTTTCTACCATTTTCTCCACCTACACTCAAAGCTCTTTAGAAATAATCGCTGGAGGGGCACAATCCTGTGAGCTCCCTGTCACTCCCCTAGGGCAACTGCACACACCCAGCACCTTCCGGTCCTCAGTTCACTCTGCAGTGCGCCACGTGCAATTAACCAGACAACACCGACCCACGCGTCCGCACGGGGCCAGCCTGCAGTAGGGATCGCGTGAGTCCCACCGAAAACCTTGTCAAGCTTCGCGGCGCCCCGGACATGCGCAGGGCGGCGTGTGCGCGAGAGCCGCCGGCCCCCGGGCAGCTCCCTCGCTAGGGGCGGGCCCGGAGCATTTCGGCACTGCCTGATAACCCCACCTCTAGCTGGTGCTGCCCCAGCATGTGGGCGGGCACGCAGTCGCGCCGGAAGTGACGTTAGCTGGGGGCGGAGCGCCCGCCAGATTTGAAAAAGTGACGTGACGAGTGGCGCAGCGGCCCCATTGTGTGGGCTCTGCTGTGTGAACCCCACTTCTCTCGGGTCAGGTGAGCGGCGCGCGCTGGCATTCACCCCTCCCCCACACCCCGCGGTGGGACTTGCCGCTGCGAGCCCCCGGCTGCCCGGCCCAGGGAAAGCGCGCACGGGGGCGGGGCTGACAGCATGGTGATGGGGCCTCCGGGGTGGGGGTGTCAGTGCCAGGTGCTGGTGCCTGGGCTCCCTGAACATATGAACGGCCAGACTGAGTCAGACCAATGGTCCGTGTAGCCCAGTGTCCTGTTTTCCCACAGCAGCCAATGCCAGGTGCCCCAGAGGGAATGAACAGAACAGGGCAATTATCCAGTGATCCAGCCCCTGTCCTCCACTCCCAGCTTCTGGCAATTGGAGGTTTTGGGACACCCAGAGCATCAGGCTGCATCCCTGACCATCTTGGCCAACAGCTGTTGCTGGACCTATTCTCCATGAACTTATCTGGTTCTGTTTTGAACCCTGTTATAGTCGTGGCTTTCATGACATCCTCTGGCAAAGCGTTCTGCAGGTTGACTGTCAGTTGTATAACAAAATACTTCCTTTTGTTTTAAACCTGCTGCCTATTAATTTCACTGGGTGAGCCCTTGTTCTTGTGTTATGAGAAGGAGTAAATAACACTTCCTTGTTTCCTTTCTCCACACCATCATGACTTTATAGAGCTCTATCATATCCCCCAGAGTCTGTTTTCTAAGCTGAACAGTCCCAGTCTTTTTAATCTTTCCTCATATGCAATCTGTTCCATACCCTGATTCATTGACCTTAAGGCCAGAAGGGACCATCATTGCAGGCCACAGAACCTTGCCCACCTCAAGTTACAGAGAATTCACCATTTACTATAGTTCAAACCAGCAAGTGACCTGCGCCCTATGCTGTACAGCGAGGTGAAACCCCCCCAGGGTCTCTGCCGATGTGACCTGGGGGAAAGCTTCATGACCCCAAATGTGCTGATTAGTTAGACCCTCACCATGTCTGAAAGACCTACCAACCAGACAGCTGGGAAAGAATTCACTGTAGTAACTCAGAGCCTGCCCCATCTAGTGTCCCATCTCTGGCTATTGGAGATATTTGCTACTAGCAATTGCAGATGGCCACATCCATTGTAAGCAATCTTTCATACCACCTCCTTCATAAATTTATCAAGCTGAGTTTGAAGCCAGGTAGGTTTTTTGCCCCCACTGCTCTCCTTGGAAAGCTCTTCCAGAACTTCACTCCTCAGATGGTTCGAAATCTTCGTCTAATTTCAAGCCTAAACTTGTTGATGACCAGTTTATATGTTTTTGTTCTTGTGCCAGGCATTGGCCTTTAGCTTAAATAACTCCTCTTCCTCCCTGGCATTTATCCCTCTAACCATGTATTTTAATAGAGAGCAATCATATCTCCCCTTACCCTTCATTTGGCTAGTCTAAACATGAGGAGACTCAAAGAGCTTGGCTTAAGTAGGTTTTCCATTCTTCTGACCATCCTACTAGCCCCTCTCTGCACCTGTTCCAGTTTTATTTCCTCTTAAATATGGGAGACCAGAACTGCACACAGTATTCCAGATGAGGTCTCACTAGTGCCTTGTATAATGGTGGTAACATTTCCCTGTCTCTCATGGAAATACTTTGCCTGATGCATAGAGCCCAGCGGGGACACAAAAATGTGGATCTGCATCCATCAGAATCAATGTGCATCCGACCTGCCATCTGCTGGCCGTCTTTTATGTGTATCTGCACCTGCAGCACCAAGCTGTCTCTCAAGGGCTAGGGCTAGCGACGGAAGGGGAGTGGAGATGAGCAAGCAGGGGGCAGGGTCTTGCAGCGAAGAGGCAGTATGTGGGCAGGGACTGCAGGATGCCAGGGCCCTGCCTGCTCCAATCCCTGTGGCTGGGGGTGGGCCCTGTTACCCAGGAGCCAGCTGGGTGGGAGTGTGGCCAGTGCTGCCCGTCTGAAGGGCCCGAGCTGCTGGACAGGAAACAGTGCTGTGAGCGAGTGCTGGACATTTGTGACTCTAGCTTTCCCCCCAGCCACTGGCTGCTGGCTGCCGACCCCGAGTGCGCTGCATCCCTCAGGGCCAGGCGCTGCTGGTGAGTAGAGCCCTGCATGGTTGTATCTGCATCCAATCCATTATCCGCAAAAATGGTCTGCAGATATTAAGTGGATATCCGTGGATTTTCAGAGCTCTACCGATGCATTCTAGGATTGCATTAGCCTTTTTCATGGCTGCATCACATTGGTGGCTCATAGTCATCTTATGATTGATCAATACATCCAGGTTATTCTCCTCCTTTGTCACTTCCAACTGATATGTCCCCAGCTTATAGCAAAAAATCTTGTTATCGATTCCTATGTGTGTGACCTTGCAGTTTGCACTATTACACTTCATCCCATTTCTATTTCTCCAATTTTCAAGGTCATCTAGATCTTCATCTATGATATTCCGGTCCTCCTCCATATTGGGAACACCTCCCAGTTTTGTCACCTGCAAATTTTATTAGTGCACGCCCACTTTTTGTGCCAAGGTCATTGATGAAACCCCTTTCCAGCCTGACAGTTCACCTTTCAGTATGACACATTGTAGTCTCACCTTTAACTAGTTCCTTACCTGTTTTTCAATTCTTGTATTAATCCCCATCTTCTCCAGTTTAACTGATAATTTCACATGTGAAACTGTATCACGAGCCTTAGTGAAATCTAGGTAGATTGGATCTACTGCATTTCCTTTATCTAATCATTTTTGTTGTCCTTTTCTATATGTTCTCCAATTCGAATATCTTTTTTGAGATGGGCTGACCAGAACTGCACACAGTATTCAAGATGTGGGTGTTACCATGGATTTATATACTATATTTTTTGTATTATCTATCCCTTTCCTAATGATTCCTAACATTGTTTGCTTTTTTGACTGCTGCTGCACATTGAATAAGTGTTTTCAGAGAACAATGACTCCAAGATTTTTCTTGAGTGGTAACAGCTAATTTAGACCCCATCATTTTGTATGTATAGTTGGGATTGTTTTTTCAATGTGCATTACTTTGCATTTATCAACATTGGACAACAAAACAGTAGATGAAATTCAGTCACCCTGGAGCAGGATGGGCTGTCAGTGCCTGCGGGAGGGGTGATGGGACCCTTTGGGGTGCCTAAGTTCCCTGTTCCTTGGGCAGAGATATGATGCGTCCCTTGCCGGGGGGAGGGAGTATCAGTGCCTGGTGGTGGGGGGTGGTGGCAGTGCACCTGGGGTCCTCCTGGTGACTGGGGTTAAGGGTAGGATGGGTCCATGGGAGGACCTGATGAAGTGCGGGGCCTGTCAGTGCTTGGTGGGGGAACTAGAAGGTCCAGGGCTCCTGGTGGCTGGGGCAGGTCTGTGGATGGCCCTGGAGTGGGGCAGTGGGCTATCAGTGCCTGGGAGAGGGGTGTCGGGCTATATGGGGAACAGTCACAAGGCACTGGGAATGGGTGACAATTCCACGCAGGGAGAAAGGATTTTTCTGTGGTGGTGCTGGGTCTGTGTGGGGACAGAGCTGGAGCCCATAGCAGCCATCTACCTCTATTCTAGTTCCATAGGGGTCTCTGCTGGGAGGCTGCTTGATGTCATGCAGAGGCCCTGGGGGAGGTCAGCCAGTGACCTGTGCTCCTCTGCATAATCTCCCCAGCCTGTGCTCTGACAGTTGTGAGGTTCTAAAGGTGCATTCTTTGTGCTGCTATTTTTCTTTGCAGGCCCACAAAATGGATCTCTTAACGTTTCCCAGATATAATCCCAATGACATCATAACTCACATCCGCAATCAGATCCTAACAGGATCCGAAGCTAAAAACCTCTCCAAAAATGACTTGTTTCCACATCCCAAGGTAAGAATGCTCTGGAAACAGAGTAGCTTGCTGCTGGAGGACAATGTAAATATACTAGTCTATTCAGGATTTGATCCCATAACACTTATTTGCAAAAGTAGTCCCACTGGCTGCGGTAAAAATATTCACGAGGAAATATTCCAGATGTGCTCTGCCATTTTACAGGTGCACGTGAGCAGACAGCCCCCTGCATCTGCATGCAATTTCATGATTAGGACACTGGAACCCATAACTTGGTTTTATAAAATTGGGAAACCTGCTTTACTAGACCATCCTCTGGATAACAGACTTAGGGTACGTCTTCACTACCCGCTGTATCGGCGGGTAGCAATCGATTTATCTGGCATCGATGTATCGCGTCTAGTTAAGACGCGATATATCGATCCCCGAACACGCTCACCGTCGACTCTGGAACTCCACCAGAGCGAGCGGTGGTAGCGCAGTCGACAGGGGAGCCGCGGCCGTAGATCCTGCGCCGTCTGGACCCCAGATACTTGTTGCGTATCTTGGATCGATGATCCCACCCCCATTTCCCCCCAGTGTAGACCAGCCCTTAGCCTAATGGTAGTGAATGCCATTGTCTGTTGATTTAATTGCTGTTAGCAACAGTTCTGCCTTAAAGACCATGCATTTAGCTAGGGTGAAGGTGCTTAGCCAAATATTCAGTAGATGTGAAATTTGAAGCTCCCGTATTACAGTACAGAAGTTGCAGAATTCAAATAAGGGAATGCACTGAATATCTGAATTTCTGTATATTTACACATTGTAGTTTAATTCATTAAGGCTTGGACTTTAACTCTCTTCTTAACTGGGGACAATAGACCATCCATTGGGATATCTCAGGGAATTCTGCTGCACATGAGTTGATGTCTTAGGCGATTACCTGAAGACCTGAATGGTTTTCCTGTTTAATCTGTAGCCAGATCTTTTGTTTTAAATGTACTTAATTTATATAGATCCTTCTCCCCTGCAATTGTTTGGGAGTTTATTAATGGCATGAGATTAAGTCTTAATTTCCAGTCTAAATGAAAAACTCAATATTTTATATGCTTTCTTAATTATTCCCCCATTCACTATAGGAGTTTGCTGTTACATTTTTATTTAAAATCACTGCCTTTGTGTGATAGACTTTTCAAGATTTTTCGTGTCACTCAAGTTTGAAAATTCTCCAAGTGAAGCTGACTTAATCATAATTGTTGATTACAAATAGGTAATTAAAAACTATCAGTGTAAATACACTGATTAAAGTTACAATTGGCCAGTCTTGTTATTGCCTGTTAAAGTTGCATCACGAGATGTTGCATTACAACATTTCTATGATGCAACATGAATATTGGGATGTGATTTGTCATTGTCTTCATGAAAAAATGAAATGGCTCTTCATTTGTTAAAGGCAGAGTACTACTTGATAGAGTCTGTGGGCTATAAATAACAAGGAAGACTAAATAGTAATTTACAGAGTGCAAGCTCATCAATAAAAGTCACTTGGTATTAGTGTACTTGTAATTACTACAATTAAATGTTCTTTCTCTCCTTGTAGCCTGAGGTATTGCACATGATCTTCATGAGAACCTTGCAGAATGTGTATGGAATCCGTCTGGAGCACTTCTACATGGTGTGTATACAGTGTGGGGGGGAGAAGAAAGTGAAACTCAATTTCCAGAATTATGCAAATTAACATTTATTAAAGGACTGGGTTTTTGAATTTTTAAATTAGCTGATCCTTTTAGCACTTTATGTAGCTGAATGGTATTTTGAAAGTCCTGTAGTATTTTGCATTTAATCCACAGCATTTAGTTAACGGATAATTTCAGGTATAATACAGTTAGAAATACTGGATACTGTTATTTCCCCAGTCTGCTGAATTTTGGGTTTAACCTTTCTTTCACAAGACAAAGTAAATATAAAAAGTACTTTAAAAATACCACTAAAAATAGAATTGAGGACAAACCAGTCAATGAAACGGACAGCCTGGGCAAACTAAAAACTGATTCCTCATTAATTTAACAATGTATATTGATTTCTGTCTCCAAAGTGTTAAAATAATAACTAATCCCTAACAGCCCTGTGGATAAATAAGTGCTAGCCACATCTCTCGCATGGGCAAACTGAGGTACAAAAGGGAAGTCTGAAAGAGCCGTGAATAATGTAAAGATTCCTGGCTTCCAGAAACTTTGGTTACAGGGCAAAACTCCAAAAATGAGCCTCTGCAAAATGTGCACAATGCATGTTTCAGTGACCACAGAATGTCACCTTGAGTCACCCAGGTACTGTGGCTAGACTGCCTGGAAACCTTGCTTCAGCAGAGCCCTAGACTTGCTGCCTACTTTTTTAGGCACGTTAGTTTGGTATGTGCTGATCTGAAGTTCTTAACTAACACTGAATAACTTCTTCAGTGTAATGTCCTCCCTTCCCACCAGGGGCAGTGGGTGCCATGCTTTAGCTGAGATAAATCCAGAGCAACTGAGATCAGTTTGGGGAGGATCAAAGCTGTAGTGTGAGCCCCAGATATGTGCAAAAAAAGTAAGAGGAACAAAATGATTTTGTGAAATGTGTTTTTTTGGGGGTAGGGCTGTTTCTTGGGAGCCACTTGCTCAAATGACACCAACTTGGCTCACGGACTTCACTCAGCACCCCCATGAGGCATAGCAAATTTGAAAACAATCTGAGTCAGCATGTGGATTTTAGAGCACTTAGAATAGTGTACCTTCAAACAGAAAGCAACACTCAGCCTTTAATTATAGTGGAGTTGGTGCTATGCTATAATATACTTGAATGAGTGCATTAAAATGTAATGCAGGTGTGTAAAAGAATACTATAACATTACATGGCTGCACAGAAATCCAGACCCACATTGTTTTGAGGGCGTAAACCAACAATTTCCTTACTAATTATCAGCTTGTGCTATTATCTAATGCTCAATTCTAGTCTGAAATATGGCAATGCATCATAAATCCATTATTGCACTTGAACATTCACACCTGTTTTAGCCTGTGATGTTACTTCATCATAGCCTTAGTTAACTGTATTTCTTTGATTCCGTCTAAAAATTCAGTGGGCCAGGCGATCATTTTTTTTTTTAGTTAGGATGCTGTATTTTTATATTGTGTGAGCAAACCATTCTTGTTTCCAGGTGGTATTGACTAGGCAAGCACCTTCCAATGTTTTCACTTAGCAGCTGTTTGAGAAACCCCCTCCTGGAAACACCAACCTTCCCATTCTGCCCAGTCTTCAACTACTTAGTTCTCAAAACATTATTCTGTTAGCCACCAGGACAGGGATCCACAGGCTGCAGTTTGGGAACCACTAACTTGCCTTTGCCTTGAAGTTTAGTGATAGAGTTTCCCACCCATGTTTATCACCTCTGAGTGACTTTCCCATAAAAAAACCCCTAGTATTTGCCCCATATGAATACTCCTTGTAATCGTCTTATTTATTGACTCTTGTGTTTAGATGCCGGTCAATGTTGACATAATGTATCCACAGATTGTTGAAGGCTTCCTACCTATTTGTAACTTGTATATTAATATGTGAGTACAACAAATGGATTTTTTCATACAGTTCATTCATTATTTGATTGTAGTTTTAATTAATTTTATGTGATTGGGGTCTGTGCAATTGCGGTGGCCCTTCAACTTGTTGGGCTTGTGTGAAATAAAATTTAGCAGACTAACAAGAGGCAGCTTAAAGCAGCTAACAGTTTAGTAGACTAAGAATCTCTGCTGCCAGCTGTTTTTTATCCAAATGTGTAAGATCGCTTTCATGCTTTAGGATTGTGAGACTGAGGTTTAGATCAACAATAAACGATGGCAAATTCGTGAGCATGCAATTGAATTGGGAATAGCTTGAAGCAGTTCACCAAGGCCCATGGCAGAGGCTAATCATGAGATATGGAGGAGGATCTTCGAGTAGCTGTTACATAAGCCTGAAGTATCACCCAAGTTATGTCTACCATTGTTAGAGGCACTGCTCTAACAGACACTGCTCTATTCAATGTGTGGTGGAATAATTGACATTGGGCAGATTGACTTACAAGTTTCATATTAGACCACTCCTATTTCTTTTTCTGTTTCTGTTTAGTGTCCACTAAAATACTTTTTACAGGACACCTAAATATAGAGCAACTTTAAAAAAAAAAATCCTTATGCAAGGCACTGTAACAACTCAGGATCTATAATACTAGTTTGTGAATGCAGTACTATTAAAATGCTATTTGTGGGTTTATTCTGCCATGTCTGATCACCATTGTGTACAGTACCAGGGTACATTCAGATTCTACTATTGGGGGAGTACACCCATGTACTCTAGATTTATATATGGCAAAAGTAATGTAGTGGTCATTTGAAGTAGGCTTGTTCATAGAACTGATAACATTCAGTATCTTTTTTTTTTTTTTTTTATTTCTCTCCTTCCCACAGGGAGCGTTTTCTTCCAGTCTGCCGTATTAATGACTTTCAGATTGCTGATGTCATAAATCCAAGTAAGCAAGCTTTTATTAACCCATCCATGTTTCCACAAGCTCATGTGATGCCTGGACCATTTCTATGAAATATCTTTGAAGACTCTTGGGTTTTATTTTCTACACTGCGGTAGACAATTGTGGTGTAGTGGAGCCAGCAGCTGCCTACTTTTGAACCTCGTGGTATGGCCTCCAGAGAAGACCAGTTCATTAAATAGTTCTTACAATGCTTTAGCCAATCCAGTTAATACTAATTAGCTAATAAATCTCAGCTCTATTACAAAACATTACAGTTCTGTCTTGCTACTAGGTTAGATAGTAATCTTATGTTTTCCAGTAGTTTTGCAATATATGGTGGTTATAATTACACTTAAAAAGTAGAAATAGTTATGAGTAGGTGACAGGACTGGAACTTGATAATGTGGATTTCCTGGGGGAAATATTTCTATATAAAACACTTATGTCCTCCTTTCTTCCACTCTCTTGCCAACACACTGTTGCAGTTCTGGTTTGGCACAGGCCATTCAGGAAAGACTTTGTTACATTTGCTAAAGAAATTTCTTTAAGTTGATTTCTGCATCTTCCTGTTTTCCTGCCAAAGCATTTGAGGTTGGCCAGGAGTGTCCTTGTTCTCTATTCCAAAATTCAATTTGGATTGAGCTGGGACAAGAAGGGCCTTCTCAGTTCAGGGATCTAGCTGTGGATTCTCTTTGAATATGTCTGCTGGAGTCCTTGTGTAGCTGCTTCATGGTTTAGGACAAGGTTTTTCTGTTTGGGTTGCCGACTTTTTTTTGACTCCCTTCTTTCTTTTTATCAGATTTTTTTTTTTTGTGTACTGACATTAGTCAGTGCTCAGTGTTTTCAGGGGAATAGCTGTTTTTCTGAGACGTTATGCCCAGTTTGTAATTTATTTTTCGATTGTATAAGGTCCTTGACAATGCATCTGGGTGTATCATAAATTCATGGCTTGGTGCAGTTGATTGTACAAACAAATTAAATCTTTTCCAAATAGTGGTAAGGTAATAGCTATAAGACTTAGGTTTAATTTTTTCAGAGATTGACATAACTTAATCATATCAATTTAAGTACATTTCATGACTGAGGAACATTTGTTCCTTTCTAAAACATACTTGGTTCAGTAATACATATCTCTTAAAATACACCTCCCTCACCCCCAAACTGGCACTGAAGTTCTGTAAGAAATTCTCTTCTAAGCCAATATGGGTAAGTTGACCTCCTAACTTTCCTTGGAGTATAGTACATTTGTAAAACTAAAATATCCAGAGCTATCTTTAACATGGTACTTTTCTTCATTCAGTCTTTGCCTCCATTTAGCTGTTTGAGTTTTGCTTTGCTCAAGTTTTCCAATTATGGGCCATATAGAGACCAAAACACTCATTCTTTGCTATTCCTCTCTTTTAGAAGCAAAGCGGACAGCTCGTTTCTTGAGTGGCATTCTTAACTTTATTCACTTCCAAGAATCACGTCGTGAGATCTACATGGAATTCCAGTGGGCATATGTAAGATTATGTATAGTTTGTAAAAAACCGCTCAGATAAGACCATCAAAAATATAATTAATATTTATTTATATCTAGAAGTTTAGAGGCTTAAGTACTGTTTGGGAAATTACACTAGCCTGCCATGTGTTACAACTTTTTTCAAAGGGGCTGTAACAACTTTTTGTCTTTCTGTAAGACAGATCTTGAAGAGGAGAAAAAAAAATAAATTTCAGGTGACTCCTGCTTATGCATTAGAGAAAACATTTAAGTGTTTACAGGATAGGAAAGAATCTTAATTTTTTCCAGCTGTTGGAAAGGCAGGTACCAGCTGAATACAGGCAAGTCTTATAGTGCCATTGAGCTATAGGCTCTGATCAAACAGGAGGCACTGGTAAATAATTTCAGAAACACTTTGGTGTGGTACTCTGAGGAAACATGTCAATTCTTATTTTCATCTAACTTCAGGCCATTTAAGCATGCCTCAGTGTCTGGAAGAAATAAACAGCTGTATAAAGGACAAGCTGGGTCGGTTAGTCTAGGAAAGAGAGTAGTGGTGATGGGAGGAAGGGGAAGTTAGGAATTTGCCTATTCTCTTATCTCACCACTGAATCAATGTTTTAGACCACATATTGTGATGGAAGGCTATTACACTGTTTCCTGTTGGATGATCTGGTTTGGATGATGCACACTTTGATCACCTCCAGGTAGAGTACTCTACCTGCTATACCTGGCATTGAATCTGACCAGTACATGGAAAATTCAGCTGGTGAAGCACACAGTTCTCTGCATCCTAGCCAACAAAACCTGACTAGTGCTCCATGAACTCGTCTGGTTTCTCTTTTATTTCCAATTTGAATTGGAAGTGGGAGTGCTAACCTATGAAGCCACAACTGGTTAGAGCCCATCTGTTATAGAGACTGCCTTGTCGGCAATATTTTGACAGTTGCACTCTACAGGGATGATGCAGCTGGTGATACCCAGGATAAGACTTGGGCAGTTAAGGCAAGAAGCTTTCAGCTAATGGAACTTGAGTATGTAACTTAATGCCAGAGAAGATCAGATTGAGCCCAAACCTAACCACATTCAGATAAAAAACTAAGACCCACCTTTTCAATAAAGCCTTCGCCTAATAATGGCTTCCAAAAAACCATGGTGTAGAAATAAAAGGGGAGCACCTTTCCGCTCAAGACTTGATTATTTCTAATATGCTTGCAACCTTGGGAGCTAAGATAAAGTACGTGAACTGTGTATAGCTTTTCTGCTGATTCTGATATACATCCAGGATTTCATCACTTACCTACAGGATCTTTGGCTCTTGAAAGGCACAGGATAGAAGTAACAAACATTGGTGACAGACCCTTGCTAAATATGTGGAACAGTAACTTTAAAAGTCACATTTCTTACAGGGCGGAATGGGGGTTTCTGTAGGCATAGGAGCCCATTCTGTTACAGTATCTTAAAGAACACCAGTTGCCACATAACTGCAGTTTGTTCTAATCAATATATGGCTACAGCCATCCCTGTAACTTGGTATGACTAGACCACCTGTCTATCAATGTGCTTGTTGTTTTTCCTGTTGCACATTACATTTAGTATTTGCATATTTCTGGAAATAAACATGCATATTGGAATCTTTAAAATATGGGCTTCAGTACAGGGTAATTGTCAAGTCAGTTTTTAGGCCTAGCAACTGGAGCCCCCCTCTAGTATCTCGTGAAATATTCAAGCACAGGGAGCAAAGACTTGGACACTTGGAAAACTTTCACTTTGAGGAGAGTTTGAGAGGTAACAGTCACTAAGGAGAAAACTATGAAGCTAGAACTACAGACCAGTAACTACCAAGTACAAACCAAGAACTACCACTAATTATCTCAACTGGGCAGGTTAGCAGTACAAACAAATTATGAAATGCACATGGATTGTAGGACCAACCTGGTTGTGTGAGGAACATGTAGGTTGATTATAAATCTGCTTGTTCTCCCATATAATGTAAACTAATCTCTAAAATACCTTAAACTTAACTTTCAGAAATCAGCTCTGGAAAAAATACAGCAACTGCAGACAGCAAATCAGGAGGCAGCAGTGAAGCTAGAGAAACTTGAGTGAGTACGGGGTCTAGTAATTGACCTCTGTGCATTTTGCAGTTATAACACACATGCACATGCCATCTAACTGGGAATATTAAGCTGATGTCTTAGAACAGAAGCAATGTGGCTGTTGACTGACTTTTCTAAATCAACCAAGGCATTATATGGCCTCATTTGTGTTTGAGAATCTTCCATCTATTTTAAAGATAAAAGTAATCCTCTTTCTTCCTTCCGTGGTTAAGTTGTTTTTCTATTTAAAGCAATTGAGGGGAAAGTTAAAAGATGAGTTTGCATTTAATTCTGAAATTGATGAGGCAGGTGATCATTTCTTATTTCCATAGTTGGTCCAGCTCCTGTGAAAGGTCTGTCTCCTGAGCTGATCAACCTTCTTCTGTTGGTCAAATGTTTCATAGCTGTGGAGAGACGGCGGGACTCTTTTGTACCTAGTGCCAATCCTATGGGCGTTTGATTAGCTAGCCCATAACTATAATTCAGGCAAATATAAAACTTTTCCCATGGCATCTTTCTCTGTTTGCTGGTGGTTGCTCTTTGAGTAGTTTCCCTAAGAGTTACTTTCAATGCCCTTGTGGGTCATATTCAGAGTTACAGATTTGATATTCTGAGCGTCTTGTTAGAATTGATTGTGGGAGATAGTGACTTTAGAAACATAGTACCATTTTATTAGAATGAAAGAATGCTGTGTTTGAGGGCATATATTCAGTGGCTATAGTTTAAAGTACTTTAAAGTCCTTTTCAGAACTTAGAGTTCATGGTGGATAACCAGCTAAATGTGACCTCCCAGGCTGATGGTCAGTATGACTGCTGGATATATAAGCAGAGGAATATTGAATAGGAAGTGGCATTCGATGTATAACCTTTGCATTAATGAGACCATTACTACACTAGTGTCCATTTCTCACATCCACACTTCAAAATGGATGTAGAAAAGACCTAGAAGAATGATTCAAGGTCTGGAAAATATGCCTTAGGGTATGTCTACACTACAAAATTAGGTTGAATTTATAGAAGCCGGTTTTATAGATATCGGTTTTATACAGTCGATTGTGTGTGTCCCTACATAAAATGCTCTAAGTGCATGAAGTTGGTGGATCGTGTCCACAGTACCGAGGCTAGCGTTGACTTCCGGAGTGTTGCACTGTGGGTAGCTATCCCACAGTTCCCGCAGTCTCCGCCACCCATTGGAATTCTGGATTGAGATCCCAGTGCCTGATGATGCAAAACAGTGTTGCGGGGGGTTCTGGGTACATGTCGTCAGGCCCCTCCCCCTCTGTCAGAGCAACGGCAGACAATTGATTCGCGCCTTTTTACCTGGGTTACCTGTGCAGACAACATACCACGGCAAGCATGGAGCCCACTCAGCTCAGCTCACCGTCACCATATGTCATCTGGGTGCTGGCAGACGTGGGGCTGCATTGCTACACAACAGCAGCCCCTTGCTTTTTGGCAGTAGATGGTGTATTACGTTTGATATCTGTCATCGTCGTATTCCAGTTCAATCAGAGGCATCTGGGCAGACATGCTTTGTCTCCTGGAGACTCAGTCCGGCCGGCAGTCCTATTGAACCGGCTTGACGGTGATGGCTAGCAGTCGTAGTACAGTATCTTCTGCCAAGCACCCAGAAGATGCCAAGGGCTATCAGTCATGCTGCACCGTCTGCTGCCAGCTTAAGATGTAAAAAATAGATGTATTCATTTGCTTCCCCCTCCCTCCGTGAAATCAACGGCCTGCTAAACCCAGGGTTTTGAGTTCAATCTTTGGGGGGGGACCATTCTGTGTGACAGTTGTTTGTGTTTCTCCCTGATGCAAACCACCTTTGTTGATTTTAATACCCTGTACGCCATGTCGTCAGTCGCCCCTCCCTCCCTCCGTCAGTTTCGCGCCTTTTTTCAGACCAGACGCCATAGCACTAGGATCATGGAGCCCGCTCAGATCACCGCGGCAATTATGAGCACTATGAACACCACGCTCATTGTCCTGGAGTTTATGCAGAGCCAGGACATGCCAAAGCAAAACCAGGACCAGCCGAGGAGGCGATTGCAGCGCGGCGATGAGAGTGATGAAGAAATTGACATGGAGATTGATCTCTCACAAAGTACAGGCCCCAGCAATGTGCAAATCATGGCATGGAACGCCGATTCTGAGCCCGGGAAACAAGCACAGACTGGTGGGACCACATCGTGCTGCAGGTGTGGGACGATTCCCAGTGGCTGCGAAACTTTTACATGCATAAGGGCACTTTCAAGGAACTTTGTGACTTGCTTTCCCCTGCCCTGAAGCGCCAGAATACCAGGATGAGAGCAGCCCTCACAGTTGAGACGAGAGTGGCGATAGCCCTGTGGAAGCTTGCAACGCCAGACAGCTACCGGTCAGTCGGGAATCAATTTGGAGTGGGCAAATCTACTGTGGGGGCTGCTGTGATCCAAGTTGCCAGGGCAATCAAAGACCTTGTGATATCAAGGGTAGTGACTCTGGGGAAACATGCAGGTCATAGTAGATGGCTTTGTTGGAATGGGATTCCCAAACTGGTGGGGCGATAGGGATATGGGTTCCGTCTATCTTGGCACCAGAGCACCAAGCCACCGAGTACCTAAACCGCAAGGGGTACTTTTCAGTGCTGCTGCAAGCCCTGGTGGATCACAAGGGTCGTTTCACCAACATCAATGTGGGATGGCCGGGAAAGGTACATGATGCTCGCATGGTCTGTTTCGAAAGCTGGAGGAAGGGACTTTCTTCACGGACCAGAAAATAACCATTGGGGATGTTGAAATGCCTATCGTTGTCCCTGGAGACCCAGCCTACCCCTTAATGCCATGGCTCATGAAGCCATACACAGGCACCCTGGACAGTAGTCAGGACCTGTTCAACTATCGGCTGAGCAAGTGCCAAATGGTGGTGGAATGTGCATTTGGACGTTTAAAAGCGCGCTGGCGCAGCTTACTGACTCGGATAGACCGCAGCGAAAAGAATATCCCCATTGTTATTGCTGCTTGCTGTGCGCTCCACAATATCTGTGAGAGTAAGGGAGAGACATTTATGGCGGGGTGGGAGGTTGAGGCAAATCGCCTGGCCGCTGATTACGTGCAGCTAGACACCAGGGCGGTTAGAAGAGTACAGCAGGGTGCGGTGCGCATCAGAGAAGCTTTGAAAATGAGTTTTGTGACTGGCTAGGCTACGGTGTGAAACTTCTGTTTGTTTCTCCTTGATGAACCCTCTGCCCGCGCCCCTGCCCCCCTTGTTTCACTCTACTTCCCTGTAAACCAACCACCCCACCCTCCCCTCCCCCCTTTTGAGCACCGCTTGCAGAGGCAATAAAGTCATTGTTACTTCACATTCATGCATTCTTTATTAATTCATCACACAACTAAGGGGATAATTGCCAAGGTAGCCCGGGATGGGTGGGGGAGGAGGGAAGGAAAGGCCAACCTTCCGATGCTCGGGCAATCATCTGGGGTGGAGTGACTGGGTGGCCAGAGGCCCCCCCTCCCACTGTGTTCTTGGGCGTCTGGGTGAGGAGGGAATGGGACTTGGGGAGGAGGGCTGTTGGTTACACAGGGGCTGGAGTGGTGGTCTCTGCTCCTGCTGCCTTTCCTGCAGCTCAACCATACGCTGGAGCATATCAGTTTGATGCTCCAGCACCTGGAGCATCGACTCTTGCCTTCTGTCAGCAAGCTGACACCACCTATCATCTTCAGCCCGCCACTTGCTCTGTTCAGCCCGCGATTCATCCCACCACCTCTCCTCTCGTTCATATTGTGCTTTTTTTGCACTCTGACATTGACTGCCTCCACGCATTCTGCTGTGCTCTTTCAGCGTGGGAGGACATCTGGAGCTCCGTGAACATATCATCCCGAGTCCGCCGTTTTCTCCTTCTAATCTTCGCTAGCCTCTGTGAAGGAGAAACATTTGCAGCTAGTGGAGGAGAAGGGAGAGGTGGTTAAAAAAGACACGTTTTAGAGAACAATGGGTACGCTCTTTCACGTTAAATTTTGTTGTTCACATTACACAGCACATGTGCTTTCGTTACAAGGTCGCATTTTTCCTCTTATATTGAGGGCCTGCCGGTTTGGTGTGAGAGATCACTCACACAGTGCCAGGCAACAGATTTCGGCTTGCAGGCAGCCATGGTAAGCCACAGTCTTTTGGCTTTTTTATCCTTCTTAACATGTGGGAATGGTTTCAAACAGTAGCGCCCTCATTTCCCATTCCAAGCACCCCTTGGGATGGCCATTTAAAATGGGTTTGCAATGTAAAAGGAGGGGCTGCGGTTTCCGGGTTAACATACAGCACAAACCCAACTACCCCACCCACACACCCAATTCTCTGGGATGATCACTTCACTCCTCCCCGCTACTGCGTGGCTAACAGCGGGGAACATTTCTGTTCAGCCAAGCAGGAACGGGCACCTCTGAATGTCCCCTTAATAAAATCACCCCATTTCAACCAGGTGACCGTGAATGATATCACTCTCCTGAGGATAAGAAAGAGAGATAAGGAATGGATGTTGTCTGCATGCCAGCAAACACCGGGACCATATGCTGCCATGCTTTGTTATGCAATGATTCCAGACTATGTGCTACTGGCCTGGCGTGGTAAAGTGTCCTACCATGGCAGACGGGATTAGGCAGCCCTCCCCAGAAACCTTTTGCAAAGGCTCTGGGAGTACATGAAGGAGAGCTTTCTGGAGATGTCCCTGGAGGATTTCCGCTCCATCCCCATACATGTTAACAGATTTTTCCAGTAGCTGTACTGGCCGCGATTGCCAGGACAAATTAATCATTAAAGACGCTTGCTTTTAAACCATGTGTAATAGTAACAAAGGTACACTCACCAGAGGTCCCTTGTGTGCCCTCGGGGTCCGGGAGCACGCCTTGGGTGAGTTCAGGGGTTACTGGTTCCAGGTCCAGGGTGATAAACATATCCTGGCTGTTGGGGAAACCGGTTTCTCCACTTCCTTGCTGTGAGCTATTTTCATTGTCTTCATCATCATCATCTTCCGCGTACCCCGAACCCGCTTCCCTGTTGCGTGTTTCTCCATTGATGGAGTCAAAGCACACGGTTGGGGTAGTGGTGGCTGCACCCCCTAGAATGGCATGCAGCTCCGTGTAGAAGCGGCATGTTTGCGGCTCTGCCCCAGACCTTCCGTTTGCCTCTCTGGCTTTGTGGTAGGCTTGCCTTAGCTCCTTAATTTTCATGCGGCACTGCTGTGCGTCCCTGTTATGGCCTCTGTCCTTCATGGCCTTTGAGACCTTTTCTAATATTTTGCCATTTCGTTTACTGCTACGGAGTTTAGCTAGCACTGATTCGTCTCCCTATATGGCAAGCAGATCCCGTACCTCCCGTTCTGTTCATGCTGGAGCTCTTTTGCGATCCTGGGACTCCATCATGGTTACCTGTGCTGATGAGCTCTGCGTGGTCACCTGTGCTCTTCTCGCTGGACAAACAGGAAATGAAATTCAAAAGTTCGCGGGGCTTTTTCTGTGTACCTGGTCAGTGCATCTGAGTTGAGAGCGCTGTCCAGAGCAGTCACAATGAAGCACTGGGGGATAGCTCCCGGAGGTCAATAACATCGAATTCCATCCACACTACCCCAAATCCGACCCGCAAAGGCCGATTTTAGTGCTAATCCCCTCGTCGGAGGTAGAGTAAAGAAACCGGTTTAAAGGGCCCTTTAAGTCGAAAGAAAGGGCTTCGTCGTGTGGACATGTCCAGGCTTAATTCGATTTAACGCTGCTTAAGTCGACCTAAACTCGTAGTGTAGACCAGCTTATGTCTGTCACTGTATTTAGCTTAATTAAGAGAAGCTAAAGCGGTGACTCGAACATGGTCTAAAGGTATCTGGATGGGGAGAAGATGGCAAATAGAGGGCTCTTTAATTATGCCTTTGCCTGCTTGACCAGATCAATAGCTAGAACCTGAAACTAGACAAATTTATACTAGAAATAAGGTGCACATTTCTAGTAGTGAGGGCAATTAACCATTGGGACAAGTAGCTAAGTTGGATGTGTGGTGGATTCTAAATCACTTGAAGTTTTTAAATAACTATACAGATGCTCTAGCTCAACCAGAAGCTACAGACTTGCTACAGGAATTACAGGGTGTAATTCTGTGGCCCATGTGTTTTCAGGAGGCCAGATTAGGTGATCACAGTGGTCCTTTCTGGTGTTAAATCTGTGAATCTATTAAAAAAATGAAAACCAAAATGTAGTAGAACAAGTAGCTGTTTGAAATATAGGAGACAAAGGATAGGAATAAATGGTCCATTTTTACAATGTAGAGAGGTGACCAGCAGAGTCCCCCAAGGATCTGTACTCTGACCTGTTGTTCACTGTTCACCCCCTTTTCCAGATGATTAATAAATATGTTAAAGTGGCAAAGTTTGCAGATGATTCAAAACTATTCAAGAGGTTAAGTTCAAAGCCAACTGCGGGGGAGTTAGAGGGATCTCATAAAACTGGTGACTGAGCAACAGTAAGGCAGATGAAATTCAACATTAAATGAAAAGTAATGTATACTGGAAAAAATAATCCCAACTATACATATACAGTGATGGGTTCTAAATTAGCTGTAATCACATAAGAAAGATCTTAGTCACAGTGAAAATTTCTGGTTGCCCCATCAGAAAAAGGATATAGTGGAAGTGGAAAAGATTCAGAGAATGGCAACAAAGATTGTCACAGGTGTGGAACAGCTTCCATATGAGGAGAGACTAAAAAGATTGTGTCTGATAATCTGAGAAAAGAAATGACTAAGGGGATTATAATAGAGGTCTATAAAATCTTGAATGGTGAGGAAAAAGTGAACAAGTGTTGTTTACCCTTTCATATAACAACACAAACCAGGGGTCACCTGATGAAAGTAATAGGCAGCAGGCTTAACACAGCAAGAGGAAGTACTTTTTCACACAGTGCACAACTAAGCTGTGGAACTCATTGCCATGCGATCTTCTGATTACCAAAAGTATAACTGGGTTCAAAAAAGAACTGGATAAATTCTTGGAGCATAGTTCCATTAATGGCTATTAGACAAGATGGTCAGGGATGCTATCCCATGCTCGGGGTCATCCTAACCCTTTGACTACCAGAAGTCAGCAGAGGAAGATGGGTGCATTCCTCCATAATTGCCCTGTTCTGTACACTCCCCCGGAAGCTCTGTCACTGCTGGAGACAGGATACTGGGCAAGATGGACCATGGTCTGACCCAGTATGGCAGCTTTTACAGTAGTGTGTAAAGTTGCCAGTCCTGCCTCCATTTACCTTCTGTACTAATAGTTATATTGTATACATTAGTATGTGCTGCTTGTATTATCTGAACCAGGGTCAGCTTTTCTCTCAAACTGCAGCATGCAGAGGAAGGGGAGCCACATCAAAGCGCCTGCTCTGCAGCTGCACTGTCTGGTAGCTCTTGGTGAACACTACTGGAGGAGTGAGAACTGCGGGACCAGCTAGCAGTATATGCAGCTGCTCATCTTAAAGGGAACTATGCTACTTACCTACCTCACAGGAGATGTTGAGGGTTAATTAGGCTAGTATTTGCAAAGCACCATAGAAAAGCTAAATAGTTGTCCTGCATCAAGTTTACAATGTTCTGTTCTGTATCTTTAAGACTTTTTGTCAAGTTTTACTTCTTTGTCTAGTGTTACTTCTCTGCTCTTGATTTCTCATTCTTTTTGCTCCCTTGTCTTACTCACTCCCTTTGCATATTTAAGCAAGTCTGCACTTCTGTTCCATGGACTTTCCCTCTCCTCCAGCCCTCCATTAAATTTCACCCTGTCAGATGGGGCTCCCTCATGCCCATTCCTTTGGCAGAGTACTCAGGTTTATCATCACTATACTTTGTCACTGTTATGGAATGCAGGTCAGTTTTTCTCTCTCTGGGATGTCCCACCAGTGACTTGCTCTACTACCAGTCACCAGTTCCAAATTCAGGTTGTTCTAACTAAAAGTATGTTAAAGATGGAAGATCCTATTTTAAATATGCCTCAGACTAATATTTCTAGAGTCTTAGTTACAATTACACGACTACTTCTGACTCCCTGCATGGGGTTAGCTGCCTCCTTTACTTACGTTTTCCGGCCCATTCTCATCAGTCCAGCCAGGGCCGGCTCCGGCGTTTTTGCTGCCCCAAGCGGCCGGGGGGGGGAAAGCCGCAATCAGCGGCACTTCGGTAGCTCTACCGCCGCTGCTTCATTTTTCGGCAGCAATTCTGCGGCAGGTCCTTCTCTCCGAGAGGCGCTGAGGGACTTGCCGCCGAAGAGCCGGACATGCCGCCCCTTTCCGTTGGCCGCCCCAGTCACCTTCTTGCTGCTCTGGTGCCTGGAGCTGGCCCTGAGTCCAGCTCCGCACCTCTGTGTGCCACTGTCTTCCCCCCCCCCCCCTCCCTTATCCATAGCCACTTGTTCTTTTCTAATTTCCAAGACCATTTTGGAAAACTAAGGAGTTTTCCAGTACCGAAGAATTGCTCTCAGTACACACTGGGAGAGTCTCCTGTCTGATGTTAGCCCTGTGCTTTAAGTCTACAACTTTAAGCTATATTGCTACAAAAATATTACATTTTATAATTCAAATATCTAGATAGATCAATGTGTTATAGTATCATTCTCTCACTCTTGTTTTTGCACTTTCTTATGTTTCCTCTTAAACTTACAGCTCTCACTCCTTGTGCTCCCTCTTTACTTAAATCATTACTTAAATCATACTGTAGCTATGAAATCTTTCAACAATAACCCACCAAAGCAAGATTAAAAAGAAAATTATGTGAGATTAGGTCTTCAACTGGTCACCCAGGTCACTGTCTGTAGCTGATCCTAAGACCCTTTGAGGCAGGAAAAGTGTCTTTCTGTCTGTACTACACAGCCCTGAGCTCACTGACACTTGGCGTGCACTAACAAGATCAAACATCATATCTTTGTGTTTAGCACGATTCCAGTAGAGCAGAAAGCAGAGTTCAAGCAGCTGTCTGATGATATTCAAGAACTGCAGCAAGTACTAAACCAGGACTATCGTCAAAAAACGGTATGCCCTATTTATATGCGTCTCTGAAGTTTTGCCACAAAGTACAGCTACTATGACTTTTGATTGTGGGCATTTATTATTTCTTTGGATTTATCCCATGAAAATTTGAGGGGACATTTGATTAAAACTAAAAGCAAAGTCAAAATATTTAAGATATTTAAGTCTATCCTGGTCTGAGTCCTATGGTACTCCCTAGCATTAACTTGTGCTGGTACCTATGAGGGAATTAAGCTAACAGCTGGGTCCATAGGGATCAGAAGCAGTGTGTGAAATATAGTCTGTTTTTCATTACAGAAACACATTGCTTGTGTGAGGAACTGAGATATCTGGTGCATTATAATGAATATTGTGAGACTGTTTCTCCATTTAATTTTGTGTTGCTGCCTACTTGAACTGAAAGGGTTAAGTCAAGCCAGAGCTGGGGATTGGCCTGGGCAGGAAATAGGGACTTAAGGGTATGTCTGCAATGGAGTCTGAGGTGTGATGGCAGCTCAGGTAGATGTACCCATACTAGTTTTACCTGTGTTAGCATGGCTAAAAATAGCAGCGTAGATGTGGTGGCAAGGGCTGTACAAGCACACCAGGGTCCCTTGTTATCTGTTCAAACCTGTGCTGCTGCATCTGCTCTGCTTTTTTAGCAAGGCTAGCACAGGTGTGTTTACTCAAGCTGCAATTACTCCTTCAATTGCAGTGTAGACACCCTAAGAGATAAGACAGCAGCAGATACACACCTACAAAGCAGCTAAGAGTACCATGGGGCTATCACTGGGACATGCTAAAGATCAAAAGACCGTGACTGGTTAAAAGATGCCCCTAATAGAAAGGGACGGGGAAAGTGGTCAGCATGCCCACATGGGTGGTGGGGGGAAGAAATAGGAACTGCAGGCTGGTATGTTCTCGCTAAGCAGGACCTAAGCATCTAGGCCGGGAGTAGTTAAAAGGCAAGATCCATTTGGTTAGGTCTCCCTTTTTGTTGTTTGTAACCCATCATGTTTCTGAAAGCTGTGTTAGTATTCAGCAATAGTGTTTGAGAAGGCTGTGTGGCCTCTGTGCATAAATCAATGGTAACCACTCCCAGATGCATCAACAGCAAGGTCCAAACCCCAGCTGGACTTGCTGAAGTAGTCATGGTTGGTACCCAGGGGGCTATAACACAGGTCCTCGTCTAAGAGTGGGTGAACTGTGGAATTCCACCCAAAGCCTGATACCTGTGGGGTGCATGTGCTGAGACCCTGAGAAGGGATAGCTGTGCAGGTAGCTGCTAAGTGCTTTTTTCAGTAGTCTCTTCTCTGTAGTAAAAGTTCAAACGTAAAACCAGAAGCCATATAATTCACCTCTTTTTAACTGTCAAATAATTATTCTCTTCATTAGACAGCCTTGCAAGAAGTGACTTCCCAAAAGAAAGCAGAAGTTGCAGAGAGAACCCGAAGTCTGGTAAGTATAACTCAATTTAAATGGGATTTGAACAGTAGCCTGCAGTAAGTGATGGAGCTTCTTTTAATATAGCATCAGATTTTTCTGCCTGACTTCTGCTAGCTATGTGCAGTGTGAATGGTTCAGATAATGAAACTTGATTGCATTTTAAAAACCACTTCTATATTTGTATTTCATGGAAACTTGCATGATAAGCATAGAGTTTGGTTTTGATATATCTGGGACTCCAGCTCTTGTAACTAAGTTTTCTAACTCCGGGTCTAAACACAATTTTTGTATTAGTATAGCTATTTCAGTTAAGGATGAGACTTTTATATACCAAAATAATTATCCCAGTACAGACCCTAATGTGGATGCAGTTATATTGGAATAATGGTGCTAAGATCAATATAGCTTATTCCCTTTCCTTTACAGCAATAGCCATACTGGTATAAGCATCTTTATACTGGTATAACTTTGCCCACACAAGAGGTTTTGTAACATTTCAACTGTACTAGAATAGTAAAAGCTGTACAACTTTTGTTTGTAGCCAAGGCCTAAACACTTCCATTCAAAACCTCTATTTTCACCTTTCAGGCTGAAATTTTCCAGGCTTGGTCTCTGCCTGTAAGTGATACTTTGGGCAAGCTGAGTTGAAAGATTTCAGCCTTTAAGAGTGTGAAGAGTGCAGGGGAGGGGAGGAGGCTATAAAAAACAAAATCTTACAACTTTAACTGCTGTAATAATGCTGATACAGATGGAGATGTAAAGTTGAAATTTGGCACAGAAGAAGCCCTCATGGAAAAGTCCCTTTAAGCATTTGAAAATTGGGTTTTAACTTAATCAAATTATGAGCCTTTGAAAATTTCACTTTATATATGCATAATGCAGTTGATATGATGCCCATTTTGTATGTTGCACATCAAATGAAGCTGAGCTCCTTCTTACTGATCCTGTAAGGTGCTTGGGATATATTATTCCCATTGTGCCTTGGCTCCATCTTTCTTCTTTGGAAAGAAAAATATGTAGGTGTTAAGTACATCTGGTCCTAAATCAGAAAAGATAATGGACCATTATAACACTTAAAGTTGTTTAAGTATGCAAGGTGGAAATATTGCTAGTATCTAAAGTTGTAGAACAGCTTTATATTGCACTGTATTAAAGAAAGAAATGATCCCATAACTAAAGACTATATTGTTTCATGCAAATAAAAGCATAGAGTTAAGGCTGAATATGCTACCTTTGGAAATTCCTGATTTGAATGCCTAACTATAGAACTGTGACACCCTTTTAAAGTATCAGAGGGGTAGCTGTGTTAGTCTGGATCTGTAAAAGCAGCAAAGAGTCCTGTGGCACCTTATAGACTAACAGACATATTGGAGCATGAGCTTTCGTGGGTGAATACCCACTTTGTCATGCATCCGACTCTTTTCTCCTTTTAAAGTAGTTAATTTTTGATGGAATAGCTGTATCACCTTTAAGTCTTCAAAGAATGTGAAAACACTCTAGAATGAGTGGGGGAAACAGGGCATCCCCTAAATTCTTGGCAGTAGCCCTTACTTCCTTAGATATTACCTATTTTACAGAGAGGGAGAATATTGGCCAGGACTAGAACTGGGCAAATGGAGGGAAAAAATTATGAATATTCTTGTGAATACAGCTGCCTGTTTAGCTCTACTGGTATTTGTGACCTCTTATTCATTAATATTTGGGTAGTGAATTTCATTGGCAAGAATGTTTGCAGCAAGCACGAGTGCAGCAAAAATAACATGCTGTCATGTAACTCAAAATTGTACCATAATGCACCTACAAAAGGGAGCAGAACTTTGGCATTTGCTGGCCTGAGTGCTTTGCTTGGCAACTGTAACATTCTTAAGAGAATTTAATAGAATTTTGGTTTTTAAAAGAAAAATATTAAAACAAAAATGTTATGATGTAGAACAACTTGTGAGATAGCAGTAAAATGCTGTTCTGCACAAGATGTTCAATGCAGAACCCTGCCTCACTGAACGTCTCTTCTCCCTTCTACTTAAAGCATCAAAAGACAAATAATCACAGCATTATTAAAATTGAGATATCAATGACACACTTTAATTGTCTTGCAAATTAGAATCAGCTAAAAGTGACAATGGCTACTTTGAAAGAAGAACAAGAGCAACTGAAATCAAAAATTGTAGAGTCTCCAGAGGAACTGAAGAATTACAAAGAACATATGAAGGAGACTGTCCAGAAACTCAAGAAAACCAAGGTGAGTCTTGATCACTGTACTATGGCTGCTTTGTACTTATTACAGTCTATTAAATTCCCTCTGTGATGGGCAAGACATGAGTAATGATATGAGTCTGTCTTCTGGCATAATATCGAGATCTGCTTGTGCATATCTTTTAAAAAAGATTAGCAATAGGTGACTAGCAGGGCGTTTAAGAATTTAGTTTATAAAGAAGGAAAACAAAGACATCTGATATTAGGAGAACACCTCCTTTAAGCATGGGATCACAAGAAGTGCTATTGATGATTGTTCCATCTGTAATACTAAACTTAGGGCAGGTCTTCACTACGGGGGGAGAGGGGGGTCGATTTAAGATACGCACATTCAGCTACGCAAATAGCGTAGCTGAATTCGACGTATCGGAGCCGACTTACCCCGCTGTGAGGACAGCGGCAAAATCGACCTCCACGGCTCCCCGTCGACGGCGCTTACTCCCACCTCCGCTGGTGGAGTAAGAGCGTCGATTCGGGGATTGATTGTCGCGTCTGGACGAGACGCGATAATTCAATCCCCGAGAGATGGATTTCTACCCACCGATTCAGGCGGGTAGTGTAGACCTAGCCTTAGAAATGTTGGGTCCCTTGAGCCTGTCCAGCTGACTGCATCCACCATCCTGACACTACCACATATGGCTGGTACTCTTTTGACACCTCTTCCGAGGCCCTGGCCTCTTGACCATGTGCTCCAGGTTCAGAACTACCTCTGTTCTCACTCAGTAGTTCTGAATCTGGAGGGTTGCTTTCTTCTCTCTGGGAACACTTTATCCCAAAATAACAATCTAATTCCAAAATCATCTGACATAGGTTCACTCCAGTTAAAATAGAGGAAGTTAATAAAAAGGAAGCAGATAATTTAAGGTACACAATCAACTTGAAATCTTAGTAAGCTGCAAAAAAAGCAATAGTAGCTTCAGGAACTAAGCATCCTTGAGTCCCCTTTCCAATTTTTGGTTTTCTCATCACTTCTTTGTATTCTTAATGTTTCACTCCTGATGTGTGAAGACTCATGACAAATAAGAGGAAACTAAATGACAATTCAGGGGCAACATTAGAACCTGCCCCTCCCACCCCTAGATATATAATCTGTGAAATGCACAAACTAAATAGGAGAAAAATACAGGAAAATGTTCCTCTAACTTCCTCAATTATATACCTATCTTTTCAGTTACCTGTAAAAATAGTAGGCAGAGAAAGTTTAGACAGTATATATTTAAGTACAAATCTTACAGCCATGAAGTTCATGTTTGGCTGTGTGTCTCATGAGCAGACTGATTCATCTATGCTTCAGTGAAGTTCACAACTTTGCCTTCAGATTTTTCTCCCTGTTTATACAATTTGTTTTTGAGGTGTGAAGTTATTACCATCTGACTTTAATCAAACATCCCTGTGTAATGTCAGTTGAGACTGTGAACATAATTGCACTTCTACTGAGATAGAATTTTCCATTGTATAATTTGCATTCTCTTCCCCAACAGACATTGTAGCACATTGAATAGATAGATTTACTTCCTTATATCTGAAGGTTTGGTTGAGTACAGCACCTAGGTGTCATCCCCGCCTTTCCAAACCAATGGCTTTTTCCTCTGATGCATAATCTTGTTGGCAAACTCAAAATTTACTTCCTTTCAGCAACAATTTTGAAGTTACTTGATTTCTTTAATTCCAGTTTACAACCAGACTTTGAAGGATTAGTTACAAGAGCAAATATGCATTACTGCAGAACATAATAGAAATCACATTTCACTAATTTCTTTAAGTAAATAGCTTTTTCTTGTTTTTTTTGTAAAGCAAGAGGTTATTGAGAAGTATGAAGGTTATCGAGACCTAGTTGAGATTCTGCCATCATGTCAATTGGAGGTGCAATTATACCAAAAGAAAATGCAAAGCCAAGGAGCAAATGTGGAGAGAATGGCCAATATCTCATCAGAGGTTTGTATTATGTACTTGTGTGTCCCCCTCTAACTGCATGTAAGAAATAAATTGCTCTCAATTAAGTACTGGGTTTTAATTTCATGCAAGTGCTGCTCCCTGTTGCTCTATTTTTTTGCTTAGGATATGAATCTGAAAAAACAAACCACTATGCAACAGTACAAGTGATATTTGCTAAAGTGGAATCTATTTCAAAGCAAAGCCTGCTGCCTTCCAGCACCTAGACATAACAGCCAATACCGTATCTATTTTCTTAATCATAATCTTCCATTTGAATAGTTCCTGTTATCCCAAAGGATCCGAAGCTGCTTCAAAACTATTTATAAGCAGCACCATCAAAATGTAGCTATTGTTGGGGTTGAGTATGGTAACTTCCCATAGCACATCTGTAGGTAGGAGGGAAAATTTTGATTTTAAGGTCACAAGGACAAACTCCTGTAAATTTGTTGCCATCTTTAATAGTGGAAGAACTTATTACTATAGAAACATAAGCCAAAATAGCATGTACCGTCTTCTCTTTTTCTAGAGGGTTATTTGTTTGGAGGAGGGAAGTTTGCATTTTAAACTGTTCTTCGTATGGGACGAGTGGAAGCCAAAAGGAGGAAATATTATTGTTCCCAAAATGATCATTTTAACAAGCACCTTAATTTTATCAGTATTACCAACCAGTTTTTTATTGGACAAATTTTTTTGTCATGCTATATAGTACCTATGTAATTTACTGTAGTATATTGCAGTAATTACTGGAAGTCTTAGTGATGTGATCCACCAAGCCTGACCTGTTAAATATTTACAAAGTGTGTTAACTGTTGGATTTCTAGGAAGAATTAACTGGGTTTTCAGACTATCAAAATGAGAATGAGCAAAGTTCTATTTTGGCAAATATCCAATAGAGGGACATTGCATTTCTTTGATTTTATAGAATTGCTTTTCAGTCTTTCTTTCAAAATACTGTAGGTCAGAAATCTCGAGGACCAGATTGAGAATGGACAGATAGAGTTGAAGAATGCCGCGACAGATGAAATGTCCTTAAAGAGACTGGTCAACGCTAAGCGCGAAAAGCTGTCTACGGCTGAAATAAGGATAAAGAAGAAACATGAGGACGTTGAGCAGTACAAGCGCACAGTATTTGAGTATGGATGAGTTGGCATTTCTGCCTGGCGCTACTTTATCTGACATACACTTACAAAAATTCACATCCCTGATACAAACATGTAACAAGTAGTATAGATGGAAATGGTAGTGATGGGGGATAGTTCTGTGAAGACCAGTAATGCTGTAGGCAAGCACTTGGGGACTTGGATCAATAATTGCAATGCGAGTTGACAGCAACTCTTTCAGTGGATTGCTAATTCAATTTATAATGCTTAGCCTTGATTTTTTTTTATCTTTTTAAAGAAAATGTCACACTGGGATAATTTTCCAACTCATCAGACTTCAACAAAGCCCCATTTGCCTTTCATGAATTTTTCATAATTTCCCTTGCCACTTTTGCTCATTATCAAAGCCATTCAAGACCCATAGGGAAATAGGGTCTTGTATCTCAAGGGGGTATTATCCTGATGTGACACGTCTAAAACAAAAGGAAAAGTGTCATTTGATCAAAGCTTCCCAGCTCATCTTCCTTCCTACATGATGCTGCAGGCGCGTTGTAAGGCTGGGCTTGGAACATCACAATCCTTTTCATGATGGCAGACTGTAATATTGTAAACACAGGGCTATGATTTTACTATAAGACCTAGGAGGAGCTGGCCCGTGATAATATTTTAAACACCAGTCTTCAATAGTGTCAAAGGGGGTATGGAACATTACTGGCCAAGTGAACGGAGTGTTGTTTAGGAAGCATCTTCATTTAGATGGGGAAAGTTAACTGAGTGCTCTGGTCCTACTTAAGGGTTCTGCTCTCTGCAGAAAGCTGGGCCAAGAACTTGTGGCAGATCCCCCTGATTTCTGTCACTCCTCTATTAAATTTTGAAGTAACTTAAAGTAAATGGAGGTTTTAATTAAATAAAAAATGAAGGCAGCACAATATAGAATTGTTTGCTTTTGATATTAAATGCTCTTCTAAATTTTTAGTGTAGCTGTAGACTTTTGCATTAACACATAATTGCCTTGTAGATGTTTCCTGTGTTTTGACAATTATGGGCTTTAGCAGCGAAGAAGGGGAGGGAGGTGGCTTTGGGTTTTAGCATCCAGGAGAGCGGAAGGATTTTTGGTGGTGAGCAGGAAAATGAATCTTTTTTTTCCTTTGTGTGTAGGAGCAGAGATGACAAAACTATTCGTTAAGCTTGAATGCCTTGTCCCATCTGACAGCAAGCAGCTGCCTACTTCCCCCACAGTGGGGTGGGTCTTCCCTGTACAGTTCTGGGTCCTGGGGGATGCTGGGGAGGGATGGCACTGGCTGGGCCCATTTTACTCCCCTTCCTACTCCCCCCCACCACAGTGCATCTCCAAGAGCTAGAGACTTAATACTTCAAAACTTATTTTGTGCAGCACAGCTTTGTGGTTGGTTGAATTCTATGGCCAGTTCCACAGGTAGAGAATGGTACAAAATACACAGGTCTAGATATAATAGCACTTTCAATTAGAGATGGTGCAACCTCAGTTCAAAACCTAGCTATATTCTGTCCTGAAGTGTTTTTTTTTTTAAAACAAACTATCCAAATCCTTTTTCAGACCCTGCATTGTCAGACAGCTAATATTTAAACTGTTTTTGAAGCATAATACTAGCTAATTCTCACATCTCCATGATATGGATTAGTATTAACCACATTTTAAAGATGGAGAGACTGAGACCCAGTAAAAGTTGAGATCATGTAGGAATTCTGTGGCTGAGCTGGCATTTGAACTCAAGATTCCAGTCCTACTACACCATGCTGCCTCTAGAGCGGAGGTTCTCAAACTGGGGGGCACAAAATGTATTCTGCATGGGCATGAGAAGCTTTGGGAGAGTGGGTGACCAGTTCTGAAGGCAGCGATGCCGCCAGCAGCAGTGGAGAAGTAAGGGTGGCAATGCCATCCCATGCCACCTTTACTTCTGCACTGCTGCTGGCAGTGGGGCAGCCTTCAGAGCTGGGCACCCGACCAGCAGCCACTGCTTTCCACTCTGCCTTCAGAGCTGGGCAGAGGTATACGTACTTCGGTGGCGTGTGTGTGTGTGTGTGTGTGTGTTCGCAAATGACTACAGACCCAAAGAATGGGGGCAGGATCAAATAAGTTTGAGAACCACTGCTAGAGTATGAAGAATGCATCACTCAACAGTAGAAAAACACTTAGGGCCAGATCCTCAGCTGGTTTAAATTAGTGTAGCTCCATTGAAGTCAATTGGGCAATTTCTGTTTGACAAGTTATATTAACTCCTTTGAGTTTTGTTTCCTGATGCTATATAGCTCTAGGATTTAAGAATGAGTCAACTTTTCTGATGTCCGTGTGATGGAGATAAATTGTACACCTAGATGGATAAATGTTACTTATCCCACAAATGCAACTTTTCCTTCACTCTTGCAAATAACTGTTCTAATTGTAACTTAGAAAATCACTTTCCTTGACATTCATATCCAGTGTGAAATCCATCTTGGTGTTTATATTTAATTTGTGGTGAGGTGATTGGTTCAGCATGAACTATTTCATACCTTCTCGCTTTAGGTATTGTAACAGAGTTCAGGAGAAGAGAGGGGCTGTCTATGAGAAGGTGACGGCGATTCACAAGGAAATCCAGCAAGTCAGATTAAAAGTCCAGCAGCTGAACGAGAACACTGAAAAGGAAAAAATGAAAGCACAGGTATGCAGGAATTCTTCTCTATTAAGTACTGGGGAGGAGAGCTGGGCAAAACTCTTTATTTGCCAAAAAATGCAGTTTCAGCTGACCAGAAACTTTGTGAATTTGACATAAATTTGCCAAATAGTTTCACCCCCCCCCCCCCCAAAACCTCCTCTTCCCCCTCCAAAATCCCTTTGGCACTTAGGCAATATTAACAAACCAGGATGGGAAGGTGATGGTTCTTTCAGAACTTTAGCTCAGTACTTAGGGCACTCACCTGAGCTGTGGAAGACCTAGGCTGAATTCCCTTCGTTGCCTGATGTGGAAAAGGGATTTGTATTTGGGTTTCCCACATTGTAGGAGTGTACCCTCGCCATTAGGCTATGGAATATTCTGGTGAAAACGTCTCTCTCTCCTGTTGAATCTGTTCCACTTCTTATAAATAGTCATAGGAGCAAGAACTTGAACATGGTTATACCAAATCCTTGGGGAATACCTTAACCACCAGGCCATAGTCAGTCTTACTCTTTCCTTGGCCCAGTGACTATAAATGGACATTCATAGTGGCAATTCATAGTGACAACAAAAGTTTTAAGGCGGGCCTGAACACCTCTTCCTCCAGCCCTTTAAAAATGCCTGTAATCAAATGTTTTGGGTTGAATGACTTGTTTTGTTCAACCTAAAATGGATTTTTTTGATTAGTCTAAATTTTTTCAGTTTTGGATTTGGTTCAACCTGAACTAATTTGTTAAGTAGCTCTGATATAACTAGCCAGCTCTTGTGCCTACCCCTTCCCCCCAACACATGCACTCTTCCCTCAGCAGACTTGATGTCTGTAGCAGACTTGATGTCCTGCTGTATGCCAGCTAAAGTCCTTATGAGCTAGGCTCTTCTCAAGTGACCCTTAGGGCTGGTCTAATGGGGGGAGTGTCGATCTAAGATATGCAACTTCAACTACAAGAATAGCGTAGCTGAAGTCGACATATCTTAAATCGAATTAAAATTACTTACTTAGCGTCCTTGCAGCGCGCCACAGCTCCCCCGTCGACTTTGCTTCCGTCTCTCGCTGAGCTGGAGTTCAGCAGTCTACGGGAGAGCGATCGGGGATCGATTTATTGTGTTTACACTACATGTGATAAATCGATCCCCAATAGATCGATCTCTACCCGCTGATTCGGCGGGTAGTGTAGACGTACCCTTAGTCTGTGGGACGGAGGAGAAGGGGACGCTTTGGGGCCATGAAGCAACACATTTGGACTTCATAATACTGCATGAGAGCCCCCAATTGTGTGGATAATAGGCGGTCTGCTGAATCAGTGCTCTCCTCTGAACCGTACAAGGATCAGCGGGCTTGGGAAGGGGAGAGGACTGCATTGTTGCAGGGGGGAATTCCCCTCCTGTGGTCCTCCTGTGATGTGCAGGTCTTGTGGTTGGGGGAGCCAGGCAAAGCTGAAAGGTGAGTGTAGGATAGCCTGATTCCTCTGAATTTTAGGAGATGGCAGTTCCTATCATCCTCACGTCCCTGTGCTCATCTGCTCTATCTTTCCCCTCCTGTTCACTGGATACTCCTGAGCAGCACTGAGCGCAGCTCTGATTCACCCCAAATCTGCCCTGTTGTCTCTTAAATCCTTTGTAAGGCATCAGCATTAACACTGCTGATGGGAGAACCTCATTGACTGACTGACTAACTTTCTCACCTTAGGAGATCTATCTTAACCTGAGGGCTGGCTTGGAGAAATACCATGAAGCTCTGGCAAAGATAGCAGAGAGCTATGCAGCCTCACGAGATGAAAAAACTGCTGAACTAAAGAGGAGAATGCTTTGAGTTCAGACTTCGTGAACTAGCTGTTATACCAGCTTTCATTTGGACTCTGCTTATTGTATTTATCCTCATGTTTGGGTTTAAAATATTGCATTTTATGTGGGAAGCTTCTTCTAAATACCACCTCAGAACACATTTAGTATTCTAGACAGGCCCTGGTACTGTCAACTGATTAACCTTGATAAAAATGGACTTGGACATCCTGTCTGCATTATCTTTCTCAGTTCTGATTCTTCTAGTGGTAAGTTTACCAATTTATCTTGCTTATATAAAATAGTTTGAGGGTTAATTTTGGCTTCTAGTGTAACTACAGTTTTTGCAGAAACTACACTGAGGATGTTGGTTCGGGGTAGCTTTGGTTTGAGTGGAGGTATCTTCTTAGATCTTGTTTGTAGTATTTTTCCAGGTATATTGAACACAGTCTGAATTATCTTAAGTTCCATCTGATTTCGAGACAAGTCTTGCTGAGATCATTGTGATGGGAGAGTGGATTCTTATATAAACTCTGGCTTGCTCTGCCCGTGACGTCCAGCAATAAAGAAGCCGTCAGACGAAAGAGTCCTATTTGGGGAACTACATAATTTCAGTTGGTGTTGCTATGCCTCTTTCTGGAAGCTTGAATCCATGGTTTCTGCTTGGTGTGTATTGAACACCCGTTTGTGTTTGTACAGGAAAAGTCCAGTTTGGGCAGATAACTGAATTAAAAATAAAATGACATGGATTGATATTCATAGTACATTTCTATTGAAACTGCGCTTCTAAAATGTTTGGCCAGACTGCCTTGGAAACATAAAAAGCAACTTTTAAGTAGCTGCTGTAAAGATTTGGATAGCCTAATTTCTCTATTGTGTTCTTTCAGCCTACTTGTTTGTTCATTCTCTTCTTGGTGTAAGTCTTTTAGTTTTTGAGTTTTATGTTTGACCTATGTTTATCCTGAGACAAGGTGTGTGAGGTAATATCTTTTTTTATTTGACTAACTTCTGTTGTTAAAAGACAAGCTTTTGAGTTACTCAGAGCTTCTCTTCAGATCTCATTCTGTTTATCCTGTTTCTTTGGTTAGATTTTCTTCTTCTCCTGGGCTCTGTTCTTGTAATTCTTCAGGACTGAGCCTTTAAATATTAGTTTGTCTATTTATTTCCTCTCTTTTCTGCATTTGGATCTGCTGTTTTCTTCCAATGTCTTTTTCTTGATCGTTGAGACTTTTTAAAGTCACTATGGGTAAAATTTTCAAAAGCACTTAAATAACTTGGATGCTCTTGAAAAGAGGACTTGATAATTTTTGAAAATGTTACCCTTAATCTCAAATCTTCCATTACTTGAACAGTTGGAATATTTTTGTTGATACAACTTCTGGTTTAGATTATTTTAGCCTGTGTACCATATAAATAAAATTTAAATTTGATTACTCATTGGTTTCAGTATATTCATAAGAATGGATATAACTAAAAAGGTACAGGAGAAATGTCAGTAATTTTATAGTAGTTTTAGACCTGTATGTGCAATATCCTTTCAAACTCTGGCCAAAAAAAATCTTTTAATTATGTTTTTAAAGTGATTTCCAAAGGTGCTGACAATGCATAGCTCCCAATGATGTCACTAGGAGTAGTGGATATGCTCAACAACCTCTGAAAACCATTGTCACTTAATAGTAAGGCTAAGATTTTGTCATGGATATTTTTAGTAAAAGTCAGGGCCAGGTTATGGGCTTCTGTGAATTTTTCTTTATTACCTGTGACCTGTTTGTGACTTTTACTAAAAATATCCATGCTAAAATGGGAAGAGGCTGGGCAGCTGTGGGATGGCTGGGAGCTCCTGGGTCCCCACCACCCGTGGGGGTTAAGAGCTGTCAGGGTCCCACTGCCCCTCCCCACGGTGGCCAGGGAGCTGCATGGGTCCCCCTGCCACCCCTGCTGCGGCTGGGAGCTTGGGGGCCTGCTACCTCAGATGGTGGGGGTACCTCACAGCTCCCTGTTGCTGCTGGAGGCGGCGTGATCCTGCAACTCCCAGGCGCCGGGGCTGAAGTCTTGGAGGTCCGTGACAAAATCGTAGGCCACCCCATATATTAGATTAAAAAAAAAAAAAAGTAGTCTTGTATTTAATTTTTAAATCACACAACTTTATCTAGAACAAAGTTACAGGAATAATATTTTTCATATCACCTAAATATACTCTCTAACTATCACAGATGGATATTTGAGAACTAATGATCTAAACATCAATCATTTTTCAAGTGAGTGAATATAACTTACTGTAATTTTCAGTCCAATAATTATATGTTCCATGTTCCACATCTTCATTAAGTTCTGAGACCATTAAAGATTTTAATATTACCAATGGTGTAATTGAAACATGGTCCTCATGGCACTTCTTATTTATCCACATGTTGCAATACACAAGTGTCACTGTGAGGTAGGCATGAATTAGTACAGTCCCATTTCTCAAATGTAGAGACTGAGGGTATGTCTACACTACGAAATTACTCCAATTTTACAGAAGTCGATTTTTGGGAATAGATTGTATAAAGTCGAGTGCATGCGAACACACTAAGCACATTAATTCAGCGGTGTGCGTCCATAATACCATGGCAAGTGTTGACATTCCGAGCAGTGCACTGTGGTAGCTATCCCACAGTTCCTGCAGTCCCTGCTGCCCATTAGAATTCTGGGTTGAGCTCCCAATGCCTGATGGGGCCAAAAAATTTTTGCGGGTGGTTATGGGTAAATGTCGTTAGTCAACCAACCCTCTGTGAAAGCAACGACAGATAATCATTTTGCGCCCTTTTCCCTGGATTGCCCGAGCAGATGCCATAGCATGGCAAGCATGGAGCCCGTTCAGCTCACCGGAGCAGTTATGAGCATTGTAAACACCTCGCGCATTATTGTGCAGTTTATGCAGAACCAGAAGCTGAAAAACCAGGTGAGGAGGCGACGGCAGCGTGGTGACGAGAGTGATGAGGACATGGACACAGACTTCTCTCAAAGCACGGCACCAGCAATGTGGACATCATGGTGTTAATGGGGCAGATTCATGCCGTGGAACGCCGATTCTGGGCCTGGGAAACAAGGACAGACTGATGGGGTCGCAAATTGTTGCAGGTCTGAGATGATTCCCAGTGGCTCCGAAACTTTCACATGCGTAAGGGCACTTTCATGGAACTTTGTGACTTGCTTTCCCCTGCCCTGAACCGCAAGAATACCAAGATGAGAGCAGCCCTCACAGTTCACAAGTGAGTGGCGATAGCCCTCTGGAACAGGGGTTCCCAACGTGGCGCCCACGGGCGCCATGGTGCCTGCCAGGGCATCTAAGTGCGCCCGCGGACTGGCCGGCAGATGAGCATCTGCAGAAATGCTGCAGAGAAGCAGCGTCATCCAGAGGTGTCGCCGCCGAAATGTTGCCGATTTTCAGCGGCGACACCTATTGATGTTGCCTCTTGTCGGCAGCATTTTGGCGGATGCTCGTCCGCCATCACGGTCCTCTGTGGCTAAGGTTGGGGACCACTGCTCTGGAAGCTTGCAATGCCAGACAGCTACCGGTCAGTCAGGAATCAATTTGGAGTGGGCAAATCTACTGTGGGGGTTGCTGTCATGCAAGTAGCCAATGCAATCACTGAGCTGCTGCTATCAAAGGTAGTGACTCTGGGAAATGTGCAGGTCATAGTAGATGGCTTTCCTGCAATGGGATTCCCTAACTGTGGTGGGGCGATAGACGGAACCCATATCCCTATCTTGGGACCGGCGCACCAAGGCAGCCAGTATATAAACCGCAAGGGGTACTTTTCAAAGGTGCTGCAAGCACTGGTGGATCACAAGGGACATTTCACCAACATCAACGTGGGATGGCTGGGAAAGGTTCATGACGCTAGTGTCTTCAGGAACTCTGGTCTGTTTAAATGGCTGCAGGAAGGGATTTACTTCCCAGATCAGAAAATAACTGTTGGGGATGTTGAAATGCCTATCGTTATCCTTGGGGACCCAGCCTACCCCTTAATGCCCTGTCTCATGAAGCCATACACAGGCACCCTGGACAGTAGTAAGGCGCTGTTCAACTATAGTCTGAGCAAGTGTAGAATGTGCATTTGGATGTTTGAAGGGTCGTTGGCGCAGTTTACTGACTCGCTCAGACCTCAGCGAAACCAATATCCCCATTGTTATTGCTGCTTGCTGCGTGGTCCACAATCTCTGTGAGAGTAAGGGGGAGACGTTTATGGTGGGGTGGGAGGTTGAGGCAAATCGCCTGGCCACTGATTACTTGCAGCTAGACACCAGGGCACTTAGAAGAGCACATCAGGAAGCACTGCAAGCTTTGAAAACCAGTTTCATGACTGGCCAGGGTACCGTGTGACCGTTCTATTTGTTTCTCCTTGATGAAAACCTGCCCCCTTGGTTGACTCTAATTCCCTGTAAGCCAACTGCCCTCCCCCTTCAATCACAGCTTGGAAATAAAGTCACTATTGTTTAAAAACCATATATTCTTTATTAATTGATTATAAAAATAGGGAGAACTCACAAGGTAGCCTGGGGGGGGTGTGGGAGGACGGAAGGAAAAGGCCACTTCAAAACTTATTGAATGACACCCTTCTGTCCACTGGGGTGGAGTGGTTGGGTACCCAGAGCCCCCCTCCCCCACACTTTCTTGAGCGTCTGGGTGAGGAGGCGGCTATGGAACTTGGGGACGAGGGAGGGCGGTTAAACAGGGCCTGCAGCAGCAGTCTCTCCAGCTGATGTTCCTGAACCTCCACCAGACGCTGGATCATATCCGTTTGTTCCCACAGTAGCCCCAGCATTGCATCCTGCCTCCTCGGATCTTCCTGCTGCCACCTCTCCTCACTTTCACTGTCCGCTTTCCTGTCCTGTGCTATTGTGTCCCTCCACACTTTCAGCCAAGCTCGTTCAGTGTGGGACGCCTGCATGAGCTCAGAGAACATTTCATCGTGCATGCGGTTTTTTTCGCCACCTTATCTGAGATAGCCTTTGGGACGGAGGAGGGAGGCTTGAAACATTTGCAGCTGCGGGAGGAAAAAAGGGAGAGAAGTATTTAAGAAGATACCCATTGTTCTGTAAAATGTATACTCTTTCATGGTGCACAACACTATTCACGTTACATAGCACATGTGATTTCGGTACAAGGTCATTTTTTGCATCTTATATTGAGTGCCTGCGGCTTTGGTGTTAGCTCAAACACGCCGGGCAACAGAATTCGGCTTGCAGGTGGGCCATGGTAAGCCATAGTCTTTCAGCTTCTGCAACCTTCATAACAGCAGTGCCCTCCTTTCCCGTACCAAGCAAAGCCTATTGAGTTGCCCATTTAGGGCTGCAGTTTTCGTGTTAACGTGCAGCAGCAGGAACCAAACTACCCCCCCCCATCCTTTTCTCTGGGATAACTGCTTTAATCCTCCCCCCACTGCACTGCGTGGCTGGTATCAGGGAAGACCCCTGCTAGCCAAACGCCAACAGCTCAGACTGAAGCCCCCGCCCATCCTTTTCTCTGCAATGATCGCTTTAACCCTTGCCCAATCGTGTGGCTGGTATCAGGGAAGATCCCTGCTAGCCAAACGCGAACAGCTCAGCGCCAATGGCCCTCCCTGCCCCACCGCTTGGCTAACTGTGGGGAGGATTTCTTTTCAGCCACAGGCAAACAGCCCAGTAGGAACAGCTACCTATGAATGTCCCCTTAATTAAATTCCCATATTTCAACCAGGTTACCATGAACGATATCACTCTCCTGAGGATAACACAGATAAAGAACGGATGTTGCTTGAATGCCAGCAAACACAGGGACCATACGCTGCCAGGTTTTGTCATGCAATGATACCAGATTATTTGCTACTAGCATGGTGTGGTAAAGTGTCCTACCATGGAAGATGGAATAAGGCTACTCTCCCCAGAAACCTTCTGAAAAGGCTTTTGGAGTACCTCCAGGAAAACTTCATGGAGATGTCCCTGGAGGATTTCTGCTCTATCCCCAGACATGTTAACAGACTTTTCCAGTAGCTGTACTGGCCACGAATGCATCCCAAGTCCTCAAGGCAAATTAATCCTTAAAAAACGCTGGCTTTTAAACCATGTTTTATATTTACAAAGGTACACTCACCAGAAGTCCCTTCTACTGCTTCATGGTCCGGGATACCGCCTTGGGAGGGTATTTCAGTCAGGGTGAGAAAAAGATCCTGCTGTGTGCTCTCCTCAACCTCGTCCTCCTCATCTTCCCCATCTACAAAATCCTCAGGCATGGCGACTGAGAGTACCCTATCATCAGAGTCCACGGACAGGGGTGGGGTAGTGGTGGCTTCGTTGTGTGGACGGATGCAGGGTTAATTTGATTTAACGCTGCTAAATTCGACCTAAACTCGTAGTGTAGACCAGGCCTGACACACCAATTAAGTGACTTGTCTATGTAACAAGTGTAAGTGTCATAGACAGTTAAAATTCTGGAATCTGCTTCTAGTTCTATGCTCAATGCACAAGATCACACTGCCTCTCATTACCAGTTATTACCAATTAACTTAATGCCTCAGCAACCTGCAGTACATTGAGCAATATTTTGGGGTTATGTTGTTCCAAGGCGCATGTCTTGATTATATAGGTTTAATATGCACGTGCTACAGCTAACATATCTATGTAGTTGTCTAAAATGCATGTAAACAAAACATAGGCAGAATTATGTTGTCCCCAAAGAAGTAAAAGATAACCTTACACTTTTGTGTTTAAACCCTGACAGGGGACCCTGATCCGGTACCACTAGGCAAAGGAGGGAAGCTGTTTTATTTCATATGCTTGGAATACCAGGGAAGGGAGGAGAGCTGTGTATAGGACTATACTGATTCAGAGATCAATAGAGGTCACATAAATTCAGGTGCTTTTTGGTGGTGGTGGAGGTGGGAGAATAACTATGCTTTTTTTAGGGGGAAAGTGACTGCTCTGGAGGATATGACTGTGTGTGTGTATATGTGTATGAGTGAGCATATCTCCAATACCTGAGGAGGGAACATTGTTCATTTATACTGTTGTCTGAAATCTCATTTATGCTATATTGGTGTGTCCGCAGAGCAGGTGGGCTTGCATATCCCTTATCATACCCCTTCGATCAGTTGATCAAAAAGAGTACCTCTGCAGAAGTCGGTCTCATTGCCAGGATTCTGTATTGTTAGTCCATGGAAAAATTACCCGAAGGGCCATCTTCAACAGAGACATTTTGGAGATGTGGTTATCTGTGCAGTTAGCTGCTGTCCTAAAGACAGTCTGCAACACAGCCATCATAGATTCAAGGCCAGAAGAGCCCATTGTAATAATCTAGGCTGACCTCCTGTCTAACACTGGCCATAGAACATCCCCAAAATAATTCCTAATACAGATCTTTTAGTAAAACATCCAAACTTGATTTAAAAATTCAGTGATGGAGAATCCACCACGTCCCTCAGTAAATTGTTCCAGTTGTTAATTACTCTTACAGTTAAAAACTTGCACCGTATTTCCAGTCTGAATTTGTCTAGTTTCAGCTTCCAACAATTGGATTGTGCTATACCTTTCTTTGGTGGATTGAAGAGCCCATTATCAAATATTTGCTCCCCATGTATGTAGTTACAGACTGTACTCCAGTTCCTCCTTAACCTTCTTGGCTAAGCTAAATAGACTCAAGGAGCTCAATCTATCCCTATAAAGCATGTTTTCTAATCCTTTAATCATTCTTGTGGCTCTTCTCTGAATCCTCCCCAATTTATCAACATCCTTCTTGAATTATGTGCTATATACAGAGATAAAATAACCTACTTGCGAATCCCCTGTTTATGCATCCAAGGATTGCATTAGCCCTTTTGGCCACAGCATGGCACTGGGAGCTCATGTTCATCTGATAATCTAACACAACCCCCAAATCTCTTTGAATTGCAGCTTCTCAGGATAATCCTCCATTGTGTAAGTATGTGTTGCATTCTTTATTTGTTCCTAAATGTATAGATTTACATTTGGCTATATTTAAAATGCATATTGTTTGCCTGAGCCCAGCTTACCAAGCGATCCATATCACTCTATATCAGTGACCTGTCCTCTATTATACTTTACTTCTCCCACAGTTTTTGTGTGATCTGCAAACTTTATCAGTGATTTTGTTTTCTCCCAGATCATTGATAATCTTAAATAGTGTAGGGCCAAGAACTGATCCCTGCAGGACCACACTAGAAACACACCTGTTTGATTCCACCTTTACAATTACATTTTGATATCTATCAGTTAGCCAGCTGTTCAATACATTTAATGTGTGCCATGTTAATTTTCTTTCTAGTTTTTTAATCAAAATGTCATGCGGTACCAAATCAAATGCCTGACAGAAGTCTAAGTATATTACATCAACTCTGTTACCTTTATCAACCAAACTTGTAATCTTATCACAAAAAGATATCAAGTTAGACAGGATCTATCTTCCATAAACCCATGCTAATTGACATTAATTATATTACCCTCCTTTAATTCTTTATTAATCAATTCCTGTGTCAGCCACTCCATTATCTTGCCTGGGATTGATGTCATACTGTGAGGCCTATAATTACCGAGTTCCTCTGGTTTACCCTTTTTAAATATTGGCATAACATTAGCTTTCTTCCAGTCTGCTGGAACTTTCCTCCTGTTCTAAGACTTAGTGAAAATCAACATTAACGGTCCAGCAAGTTATGTAGTAAGCTCTTTTAAAACTCTTGGATACAAGTTATTCCAACCTGCTGATTTTAAAAATATCTAACTTTAGTAGTTCCTATTTAATATTCTGCTAAAACTCTACTGGAATGGAAAGGGTTGTCATATATGACTAATCATGTTTTTCCTAAATACAGAACAGAAATAATTATTAAACACTTCTACCTTTTCTGCATTATTGATAATTCTATCATGTTCATCTAGTAATGGACCAATACTATTAAGATTCTTTTTCTTACTAATGTACTTAAATTTTGTATTGTCCTTAACTCTGCTGGCCATAGATTTCGCCTTGTGTCCCTTAGCTTCCTTTATCAATTTTCTACAATTCCTAGCTTTTGATTTATATTCATTACTCTCCACTTCCCCTTTCTTCCATTGTTATAAAAAATAAAATGTATAACTGCCTTCACTTGGCCTCTAAACCAGGTTGATTTTTAACCAATACGATCTCCTTCCTCGATTGTGGCTTTTTTGGCATCTAGTAAAGTGTTCTTAAATAATTCTTAATGATCAGTCACATTTTTCTGGTAAAATTCTTCCTCACAGCTGATTTGTCTCATAAACATTTTCAGAGGTGTGAAATTGCCCTTTTAAAGCACCCAGTATATATAGATATAGATATATATCACTAGTCTGTACTTTATTTGGTTTGCACATGATATTGTGATCAAATCATCACTTGTACCTAAATTACCATTAATTTTTAATTCTGTGATCAGTGCCTTTTTAATTGTCAAGCCCATCATAATGGGAAAAAGAGCTTAACTCCTGTGTTAGGACATTGGGGTGTAAAATTGAACACTTCCACCCATCATTTACTAGTGGAGAAGGAGAAAGCAATCAGACCAGATTAGGTAGCTTGTAATAGACCTGCACAAGTAGTCCCTGGTGAAGGAGAGGAACAGGAGATTTTCTCTCAATCTCAAGGGTTCTCATAGCGTGAGACAACTTTTGGCTTCTTCTCTGGAAGATGAGTGACCAGTCCCTTCAAGATGAGTTGTTATATGCCTGATCACTTGATCAGAGTACCTCGGAATATTTCTTGCTTGTCCATGTGGCTCCTGGGAGGATTTTGTTTCTTAAGTGGAACAAATCACTATTTACAAATGAATTTTTAGGCCCTCTACATCAGGATTGTTACAAGAACTCTACAGAAAAGCAACGTATGCATGTGTGTTGTGTATGAAGATAATATTGTGTGTAGTCAGTTATTTTGCTGTTGATACCTTATCAGCTTCAGTTCCCCACAAAGGATTATGTGAATATGCGAGTGCTGAACATTTTGAATTAACTTTGTCTACTATGTTGTAGTGTTTGATCTTGCTGATCTAATACAACTATTACAGTTCAAAAAGTGTGAGTACCTCTCCCATGTACACTGGAGTCCTCATTCTAATAATCCTGTGTCCAACCTCTAGGCAGCTGAACCCTGCCAGACCACGGCATCTTAAATTGGAGACTCTAAAGGATACCTAATAAACAAATCAGGCAACAAGTGGCAGCCACTGGCACATAAGGATATGTAGCATTGTTCCTAGGTTTGTAGGGTCAATAAAATTGTTAGGCATTGCAAAAGGCTACCTGCAGCTCTGAACAATCTCATGTGTTATGTACAGCCTAACTGATGTGTTCACTCCAGTTTCAAAATGAGGTAGCTAATAGAGGAGCCAACCCTACTGCAGAGAGGCACTGAGATGTGTGGTTAGAGTCCTTTTAAAATATTTAATAGTGGTATATTCTGTGTACCTCTAGCAAGGAGGCAAGTGCCATCGGGGTTCCAAGCATTAGGCTTTCATGGATGCTAGCTGTGATGGTTTTGTATTGGGCACTTCTGGTAAGTAAAAGGATTCTGTTCAGACTGACAGGAAGAATAAGGCTATAAATACTCTAGGCACAATGGCTTAATCAATTGTGCTGTGGTTGTACTCATCAATGCCAAGTGCACACAATTTGTAACGAGCCGTTCATACAGTGTTAAGATGATGTAGGTGTGAAAAGTGATACGCCTCTACCCCAATATAATGCAACCTGATATAATATAAATTCGGATATAACGTGGTAAAGCAGTGCTCTGGGGGAGCGGGGCTGCGCACTCCAGTGGATCAAAGCAAGTTCAATATAATGCGGTTTCACCTAAAATGCGGTAAGATTTTTTTGGCACCCGAGGACAGTGTTCTATCGAGGTAAAGGTGTACTTGGATAGATAATCTCTGAATTACTTGGGGGAGCTGATCAACTTACTAATTTAAATTTTTTTTCCCCAGTTAGCAGGTTTTCCTGCTCACAAATCACATGAGCAGACTTTGATTTTCAAATTTTAATCACTATTCAATGTACAGCTTGAGTTCACAAACTTTAACTACTTCCTGACCAATGGTGTGTGATTGTGACTTGTAACCAAGATACTGTTTCTGCTGCCTGACAGGCTGGAAAACTTTTCAACCAGAATAGTATTACTGTAGCAGCTAGGCACTGTAGTTATGGACCCAGGAACCTATTGTGTTAGGTGCTATATGAAGACTGAACAAAAAGATTGTCCCTGTCCCTACCGCTTAAAAAAATGAGATAACAGATGGATACAGACAGATGGGGGGTGTACGAGGAAACGAGATGCTATTGGTCAGCATGATAGGCTGTGGTGTCAGCACACAGTGGTCTAACCGTTGTCATGTTTTTTGTAGGCATCACGGAAAAGGTGAAGTGTTTAATGAGGGCAATGAGGAGCTCTGTGGGTGTTTACAGGAAGTTTCTTCCAAGCCTGAGAGAAAGCATGAAGGTATCTGTTTGAAAATTTAACAATGGTACTGGGTCACATCAGTTGCCCCGCAGTTGCCCCCATATTGCCTGCTGCTATGGAGGCCTGGGCTTGGAAGCCCTTGCTTCCCTTGAAGGTTCAGCTTCAGATTCCAGCTGTTCTGTCCTTTGAGATCATTGCTTGATTTCTGCATCATCCCCAGGACTCCAGACACCTTCAGCAATGACTATTGCTGTGCTGCTGCAGGTTGTTCACCTGCTTTCTCACCAGTCAAAATAGGCACAGGCTAAAAATAATAAAGTGAGAAAAACCTATAAGAAAAGGTTAAAAATAGCAAGTTATTTTACTGATTACAAATGGCTATGGTTCCAATAAAAGAGGGTAAAAGTTAAGGTAACATAAAGAAAAAGGCAAGGGTTAAATATGAAAAGCAATTATAGAAAACACAGGGTGACACAGCAAATGGCAACAGTTAAAATAAACAAGAAACAGCAGGGTAGGATTAATAAATCTCATCCTACAGACATGTCTTGAGTAACTTTATGCAATGCATGTAAAGTTAAACTTGTGCCTAAGTGTTGGCAGTATCTGGGCCAAAGATTGTAGGCCCCAATCCTGCAAACACTTAGGCACCTGTGTAACTTTACTCACATGAGTAATGCTATTTACGTAAGAGGGGGTTCCCCATTTCTACACCTGTCAGTGTGGTACCTTTCACTAGCACTGAATTAATACAATTTAAAATTCCTATTGAAAGGGAAGACAGCAGTGAACAGTGGGATATGTTGTCTCCACATTAGAGGGAGTCAACAATCTCCATTTTGTGCAGAATTGAAACAGCCTTGTGGATCCTGGTAAGCTGCAAGAAGGAAATTTTTTGGGGGCAGATAAAAGGCATTATATACTGTATTGTACTGTGGTGGGGAGATGCCCCTGGCTTATCCCTGGGGCTCAGGGCTGGGGGTGCAGGCTCTGGGAGGGAGTTAGGGTGCAGGAGGGCGCTCAGGGTGAGCTGTGGGGTCTGGGAGGGAGTTAGGGTGTGGGAGGGCGCTCAGGGTGGAGGTGCGGGAGGAGGCTCAGGGCTGGGGCAGGCAGGAGGTGCAGAGCACTTACCTGGAGCAGCTCCTGTTTAGTGCAGGGGGTGTGCAGGTGGCTCTGCACAGCGCGGCACCGCCCCCATGGCTGCGATTCTGGAAGCCGCGATTCTGGGAGCTGCCCCCACCCCTGGCAGGCAGGGCCACCTGGAACGCAGGGGCTTTAGGGACCGCAGGGCCCTGGCCTGCAGCTCTAGAGCCCCTTTTGGAATGCGACCCTGCGAGCATGGGCCAGAGGAGCCCGGGTAGCCAGCGGCCGGAGAGATGCGGCGCTTTCCTCTTCAAAGCGCTGTTTCTCTCCTACCGCTGGCTGCCCCTGCTCCTCCTGAGTCCTCCGGCCCGTGCTCGCAGGGTCGCATTCCAAAAGGGGCTTTAGAGCTGCAGGCTAGGGCCCTGGGGCCCTCTTAGCCCAGGGCCCTCTTAGCCCAGGGCCCTGCGGCCCCTAAAGCCCCTGCGTTCCGGGTGGCCCCGCTGGGCGGGGGGCAGCTTCCCCACCTGCTCGCTCACTCCCTCCCTCCCAGAAAGTCCTAAAAGCACCGCCAAACAGCTGTTTGTCGGCGGGGGAAGCGCAGGGAGGGGGAGGAGACGGAGAAGAGGAACTTGTGCAATTCTCCCTTGTAAAGTTAGCCAAATGGTGTTATAAGGGAGCATTGCACAACTTTAAACGAGTATGTTCCCTAATGGAGCAGTGACGTAACTTCGAAACAACATTAAGCGGAAGAATGTTAAGTGAGGAGTTACTGTAGGACACTTTTAGTTATCTTCACTGTACATTGTGAGAGAAAAAGGAGAATGTTTTCAGTAGTGTTGTACCCATGTTGGTCCCAGGGTATATAAGAGACCAGGTGGGTGAGGGAATATCTTTTATTGGACCAACGTCTGATCTTGAAAAGAGATAAGGAGAAGGCATAGGAAAGCTACAAGTATACATTTGGCCACTTGGTGGCACTGTTGTCACAAGGAAAATGTACGAGCCCAGTCTGAACTAACCTTTGTTTCTACCGACAGATCTGCTAATGCAAAGGGGATCTCTGCTGAATCTGCAGCCCCTAGAATAAGACTTTGCAGTTTCAGGCTTGTATGTCTCTAAAATAAAGAGAGGCTGGCTAGGAGAGTGGATCAAAATTGTTTGAATTTTGAAATATTTTGACACGAAACAAATTAATATATATATTTTTTGCTAAAACATTTGTGTTCTACCAGGTGCATTAAAAGCATTTCCATACAAGAGAGGCCTTGAGCACTGGTGAGAGCAGACTACCCCAAGAGCCTGGAAAAAGGCATCTAGATTTTCTGGGATCATTGTTATTTTGCCAGAATAACTTTCATGTTTTGGAGGTGACAGAATTTTCACGTCACAAATTAGCTTTCATGATCCATGAAAAATCTTTGCATTGCAATGGGAGAACATGTCAAAATGCCTTCTCAGGCCTAAGCCCTGACCCACCTTTAGCTTGACAGCCCTGGAACCTGCAGTCCTCTATGTACAGACTAGATACAATGAGGATGATGGCAATGCAAAGTGGCTAGCTGAGGGAAGTGAGCAGGTACTGTAACTGCTGGATTGTGGCTCACATCTTGCAAGGAAGAGGGATATAGCTTTGGGACCAGGTCTTATGCTAGCATAGATCAGCGTAGTTCCATTGATTTCAATAAAGCTACACTGAAGGACAATGGCTAAGCATCTGGTCCTTTATATGAATGAGGTAATGATTTATATGGAAAGCATAAATCTCATGCAAATATGGGATAGGCCAGTCTACTGGTGTCTGTTTCCATTAGTGATCGGGCTAAATGTGAGAGTGGAGGGCTGGGCATGTGCTGACGGGCTGTGCTGCATTGCATCTCTGCAGTGTCTGCCCAAGCTCGGGCTGTGCCTGATGTGAGTTATCCTCGGCGGGAGAAGCTATTCTGATCACTGTGACTTCATGCCCGTAGACTGACAGACAGGCGTGTGTCTATATTGAAACGTCACAGCCAGAGGAATGGGTTCCCTGGGGAAGAAAGTCCTTCAATTTTCTGTTAGATTCCCCCAGGATAATTCTTAATTTTTCCCATGTTTCCTCCTCACCTGCAGTTGGCTACCCTAGTTATGGCCAAGCAGGATTTTATGTCACTCACCGGTATGTGTATGTTGTTCTTCGAGTGCTTGCTCATATTGATTCCAATTAAGTGTGCGCGCGCTGCGTGCACAATCGTCGGACGATTTTTACCCTAGCCACGCTCGGTGGGTTGGCTCAGGCACCCCCTGGAGTGGTGCCTTTATGGCGCCGGCTATATGCCCCTGCCGACCCAGCGCCCCCTCAGTTCCTTCTTACCGCCAGGGATGGTCGTTGGAACTGTGGAGCGCAGCTTAGCTGATCTCCACTCTCCCTAGCATTTGCTTTAGTACCTGTTAATAGTTTCTGATTAGTTGTTAATAGTTGGTTATAGTTGTTAATAGTTGTGAATTACTTAGTATAGTTAGTTTAATTAGTGCGGGGGAACAGGGTCTTCTCCCCTCTCCTCTACCCTGGTGCCTAGGCCCATGCCTGGGTCTCCGGACGTTAAACCCTGCCCGGCTTGCCAGAGACTGATGCCAATGAGAGACCCCCATGACTCTTGCCTAAGGTGTCTGGGTGAATCCCACCATGCAGACAAGTGGCGCGTTTGCAAAGCCTTCAAGGAGCGGGACTTTAGACTGAAACAGCTCCTTATGGAGGCAGCACTTAGCCCGGCCCCTGCCTCCGCGTGCCGGGACTCGGCACAGTCATCCTTGGTGCAGAGTGCCCCCACGGTACCGACTGGTCCAGCACCGCGTTCGGACTCTACCAAAGACTTGCGGCGCCAGATATCCCCGGCACTCCACCACCTTGGCGCAGGTCTCTATCTCCGAAGAAGAAGCAGCCCAAGCAGGTGCTGGCCACTTCTTGTTTGTTGGTGCGACAGCCGCCCAAGCTTCCCGCACTTCAGTTGGAGCCACGTCCATTGCCGGAGAGCATAGGACAAATATCAGCTCCTGCACCGTCGACTCCGACGCCTCAAGGGCTGTCGAGTTCGGTGCATGTAAGCTCCCCACGGTACACTGCGGTCGAGCTGAGACTACCCTCCACACCGGAGACCTTTTCAATGGCGTGGGACTTGATCGCGCTCACAGAGCCACTGACTCTGCAGCCTCCGGCACAGATGGTGCCATCGAAGGGAAAGCCGTCCCTCATGCAACCACCTTTGCCGAGTGAAGAAGGATGACATCGGTCCCGGTCCCGATCCCAATCCTCTTCACGGCATCCATCACGGCATTGCTCGCAGTCCCAGCACCATTCTCGTTCTCGGCACCGGTCGTAGTTGTGACACTGCTTTGGCTTGCAGAGATCCGAATTGCAGTACGGCCAGTACCGATCGGACTCCTGGCACCGCTCTTGGTACTGGTCAGAGTGGCGCTTGACCTGGAGCCGATCCTGATGCCGATCTCACTGGAGGTCGCCATCGAGATCCAGATAAGGCTCCCAGTACCGATACGACCGCAAGCGCCGATCGACGTCTTGGTACCGTTCTGCCTGACTGCACCGGTCCCCGGCACCACGACACTGTACAGCACCAGGGTACTCGGCACCGGCGCGTACAGCACCTCCTTGGCCATCTCGCTCTGCCTCTGCGTTGTCGCGCTCGCAAGGTGGCTACCACGCCCAGGATCAGGGCGAGGGCAGTACAGGCCAGTGGCTAGAAAAAGGCCAGAACCCGGGCCATGAACCCCCACGGTGGTCCTTTTGGACCCCCTGGGCATACCATCAGGCCCAGGGGGATCCTTGGGGGCTTCCTGTTCCACCCCTTCGGAATCCAGAGTACTGGAGGCCACTGTGTTTCGCCCACCCCGGGGGGGCTCTGAGGCAACTGCTCCAGCGCCAATGCAGGACCTCACTCCTAGCGTGATGGACCTTGAGCTACAAGATTCTCCACAAGAGGATCTCGCACAGGATCCGTTAGCCCCGGAGGTATCGTCCTCGCCCGATGAGGCAGTGGCGGGGACAACGGTTTAGGGTCCTTCCCCTATGGACCTCCGTGCCCACCAGGAACTGCTCCGCAGAGTGGCGCACAATATGAACCTCCAAGTAGAGGAGGTGGTGGAGGTAGAGGACCCTGTGGTAGTCATTCTGTCTGCGGAGGCACCGTCCAGAGTTGCCCTCCCCATCATACGAACCATACAAGCCAATGCCAAGACAATCTGGCAATTGCCAGACTCTATTCCACCGACTGCCAAGGGGTGGAAAGGAAATACTTTGTCCCTTCAAAGGACTACGAGTACCTCTACACTCCCCCCCCCCCCCCCCAACCATGCTCTCTTGTCGTGGCGTCGGTCAACGAAAAGGAGCGGCACTGTCAGCAGGCCCCGGCGCCCAAATCAAAGGATGCTAGACGCCTAGACTTGTTTAGGCGCAAGGTGTACTCGGCTGGAGGCTTGCAGCTCAGGGTGGCCAATCAGCAGGCACTCCTGAGCCGGTATGACTATAATTCATGGCACTCAATGGAGAAATTCAAGGAGTTGGTTCCACAGGAGTCCAGAGAGGAATTCGGGGCTATAGTAGAGGAGGGCAAGAAGGTCACCAGAACCTCCTTGCAAACCTCTCTGGACACGGCAGACTTTGCGGCTAGGACCCTGGCCTCAGGCATAGCCATGTGCCACATGTTGTGGCTGCAGGTCTCTGGCTTACCACCAGAGTTACAGCAGACCCTCCAGGACCTGCCCTTTGATTGCCAGGGCCTATTCTCGGAGAAGACAGACTCAAGGCTGCAGAGTCTGAAAGACTCGAGAATCATCATGTGCTCTTTGGGAATGCATACCCCAGTAACACAAAGACGACCCTTTAGACCACAGCCTCAGAGGTCATATCCTCCCCCTCGGCTGAGACAGGACTTTAGAAGATGCGGCCGAGGTGGTAAAAGAAAACAAGCCGGCACCAAGCCAGCCAAGGCCAGGGCCCTCTCAAGCCATCGGCAGGGCCTAAGCAGAACTTTTGAAGGTGTGCCCAAGGACGGAGCACCAGTCTCTATTCAGGATCCTTCCCTGCCTTTCCAAAATCGTCTCTCCCATTTCCTCCGTGTGTGGTCCTACATAACATCGGACTGTTGGGTCCTATGCATGGTGGAAAGGGGATACTCCTTCCAATTTGCTTTTTCCCCCCCTTCCCACCCTCCTTCCCCGTCCCTCTTCAGGGACGCTTCTCACAAGCACCTCCTTCTGCAGGAGGTCCAATCACTCCTGGCTTTGGGAGCGATAGAGGAGGTTCCGTGAGAGTCAAGGGGCAATGGTTTTTATTCCCGCTACTTCCTAATCCCAAAGGCCAAGGGCGGGCTTCGGCCCATCCTGGACCTATGCGGACTCAACAAATTTATGGTAAAGTTGAAGTTCCTCATGGTCTCACCAGGGACCATTATTCCTTCCCTAGATCTTGGAGATTGGTATGCCACTCTCGACAAGAAGGATGCGTACTTCCACATTGTGATCTACCCAGCGCACAGACGCTTCCTTCGCTTTGTGGTCAATCAACACTTTCAATTCACTGTCCTCCCTTTCGGCCTATCCACAGCCCCCAGGGTGTTTACCAAATGCATAGCTGTGGTGGCTGCCTCCCTTTGTCGACAATGGGTCCAAGTGTTCCCATATCTTGACAACTGGCTTATTTGTGGTCGCTCCAGGGATCAGGTGCAGTCTCATGTTCAGCTCACCATGAGCATGTTCAGTCGGCTAGGCCTCCTGCTCAATGTCGCGAAATCCACTCTGGTACCAACCCAGAAGATAGAATTCATGGGAGCAGTATTAGACTCAGGCCTAGCCCAGGCAATTATGCCAGAAGCATGCTTCCAATCCCTGGTGGACGTAGTCTGCAGCCTACAAAGCTTCCCAACCTCGACCGTGAAAACATGCCTCTGCCTCCTGGGACACATGGCCTCTTGCACGTTTGTGGCCAGGCTGTGACTACGCCCACTCCAAGCCTGGCTATCAACAGCATACCGCCCAGGTCGGGACAGCTTGAGCATGGTGGTTACCATCCCGCCAAGGGTATTAGCCTCTCTAGGCTGGTGGCTGGAGCCCAAATCAGTGTGCGAAGGGGTGCCATTTCACACCCCGCAGTCCTCTGTGTCTCTAGTCATGGATGCGTCATCCCTGGGATGGGGAGCCCATCTCGGGAACCTCCGTACACAGGGGCTATGGTCGGCAGAGGAGTTATCCCTGCACATCAACGTATGGGAACTCAAAGCAGTGCGCCTGGCATTCAGAGAGCATATTTAGGGCCGTTGTGTTGCAGTCCTCACAGACAACACAATGGCCATGTTTTACATCAACAAGCAAGGGGGAGTCCGGTCGTCCCCCCTCTGTCAGGAGGCCACTCGTCTGTGGGAATTCTGCATAGCCCACTCAATCCATCTGGTGGAGTCATTTCTCCCAGGGGTCCAGAACACCTTAGCAGACCACCTCAGCAGATCATTCCAGGCTCACAAGTGATCGGTTCGCCCGGACGTCATCCACTCTGTCTTCCTGAAGTGGGGCTTTCCCCTGATAGACCTATTCGCCTCTTGCAAGAATTGGAAATGCCAGGTATTCTGCTCTCTCCAAGGCCGCTCTCTGGGTTCCCTGTCACATGCCTTCCTAATTCAGTAGAAGGATCACTTGTGCTATGTCTCTCCTCAATTCCCGCTAGTCCACAGGGTCCTAATCAAGATGCGCAGGGACAGAGCCCGTCTGATTCTGGTCGCCCCAGCGTGGCCCAGACAGCCCTGGTATACCACTATCCTAGAGCTGTCGGTGGACACCCTGATTCCACTCCCGCTGTGGCCAGACCTGATAACCCAGGATCACGATCGACTCTGTCATCCCGACCTGCAATCTCTCCATCTCACAGCATGGATGCTGCATCGCTAAATCAGTCTGAGCTGTGCTGTTCTCATTCGGTCCAGCAGATCCTTTTGGGTAGCAGGAAGCCCTCTACCAGGTCCACTTACTTAGCCAAGTGGAAGCGGTTTTCCTGCTGGTGCGCTTGGAATTATACGACCCCCCCTACAGGCGTCAGTACCTATCATCTTGGACTACCTCCTGTCCTTAAAGCAGCAGGGCTTGGCAATATCTTCCATCAGGGTGCATCTGGCAGCTATTTCGGCTTTCCACCTGGGCGAAAGTGGGCGCTTGGTCTTCTCCAATCCCTTGGTCAGCAGATTTCTCAAGGAGTTAGAGCGCCTATTCCCACAAATTCGACAACCGGTCCCTACGTGGGATCTTAACCTGGTCCTATCCAGACTCATGGATGCCCTGTTCGAGCTGATGGCCACCAGCTTGCTCCTGTACCTTTCCTGGAAGACAACCTTCCTCGTCGCTATCACCTCGGCGAGGTGCGTGTCTGAGCTCAGGGTACTCACATCGGAACCACCGTATACAATGTTCCACAAGGACAAGGTACAGCTGCGACCCCACCTGGCCTTCCTCCCTAAGGTGGTGACTCCCTTCCATGTTAACCAGGACATATTCCTCCCTATCTCCTACCCAAGGCCGCATGCCTCTCAACAGGAGCAACAACTGCACTCCCTAGATGTTTGCAGGGCCCTGGCCTTCTACATCGAGCGAACGAAGCCTTTCAGGAAAACGTCACAGCTGTTTGTTGCTGTGGCAGACAGGATGAAGGACCTCCAGTCTCCTCACAGCGTATCTTGTCCTGGATCACATCATGCATCCGTGCGTGCTATGACTTGGCTGGTGTCCCATCCACACACCTTACCGCCCACTCCACACGGGCTCAGGCTTCATCCTCTGCTTTCCTGGCGTATGTGCCCATTCAGGAGATATGTAGGGCAGCGACTTGGTCATCCGTGCATACCTTTGCCACACACTATGCGATAGTGCAGCAGTCCAGGAGTGATGCTGCATTTGGTTCAGCAGTCCTTCACTCCGCGACATCTCATTCTGACCCCACCACCTAGGTAAGGCTTGGGAGTCACCTAATTGGAATCAATATGAGCAAGCACTCGAAGAAGAAAAGATGGTTACTCACTGTCAAGGCTGCTTCCCCACTCTGTGGGGGCCTGCATGGAAACTTCTAAGCTTAACTACCAGCTTAGATCTGGTCTGCTGCCACCACTCCCAAATGCTAATTCCCTTCCCTGGGTAGCCTTGAGAGACTCTTCACCAATTCCCTGGTGAATACAGATCCAAACCCCTTGGATCTTAAAAACAAGGAGAAATCAATCAGGTTCTTAAAAAGAAGGCTTTTAATTAAAAAAAAAAAAAAGGTAAAAATCATCTCTGTAAAATCAGGATGGAAAATAACTTTACAGGGTAATCAAACTTAAAGAGCCCAGAGGAATCCCCTCTAGCCTTAGGTTCAAAGTTACAGCAAACAGAGATAAACACTCTAGCAAAATGGTACATTTACAAGTTGAGAAAACAAAGATAAAAACTAACACGCCTTGCCTGGCTGTTTACTTACAAGTTGGAAATATGAGAGACTTGTTCAGAAAGATTTTGGAGAGCCTGGATTGATGTCTGGTCCCTCTCAGTCCCAAGAGCGAACAACCCCCAAAACAAAGAGCACAAACAGCCTTCCCCCCCCACCAAGATTTGAAAGTATCTTGTCCCCTTATTGGTCCTTTGGGTCAGGTGTCAGCCAGGTTACCTGAGCTTCTTAACCCTTTACAGGTAAAAGGATTTTGGAGTCTCTGGCCAGGAGGGATTTTATAGTACTGTACACGGGAGGGCTGTTACCCTTCCCTTAGTTATGACACGCCCCCCAAATCACAGATAGTGTTGGACAGCCAGTTCCACACTGGCTGTGATTTCTTCCTGGAGCACTAGGAGAAAACAGAGTTAATAAGACACATGCACCTTTAGACATACTACTGATTATATAAAAACGAACAATATGTTCCACATTCCAAGAACAATGTTTAACCAGTTGATTCTGGGAAACTTTCCCGGGAAAGTGCATCAGCCACTTTGTTACAACGCATTTCAGGAGCTTCTATTTCAAAATCGAAATCTTGGAGAGCTAAACTCCACCGAAGAAGTTTTTTTGTTATTCCCCTTGGCGGTATGAAGCCACTGTAGCGCAGCATGGTCTGTTTGTAGTTGGAAACGCCGTCCCCAAACGTACGGGCATAGCTTTTCCAGCGTGTACACAATGGCGTAGCATTCCTTTTTGCTGATTGACCAGTGGCTTTCTCTCTCAGACAGTTTCTTGCTGAGAAACACAACAGGATGAAATTTTTGATCCGGTCCTTCCTGCATTAAAACTGCTCCCTCGCCCTGCTCGGACGCATCTGTGGTTACTAGGAACGGTTTGTCAAAGTCTGGGGTCCTTAGCACAGGGTCAGACACGAGTGTCGCCTTAAGCTGGTTAAAGGCATTTTGACACTCATCAGTCCACCGAAATGCATTTGGCTGTTTCTTTCTGGTTAGGTCTGTCAGCGGGGCGGCGATTTGGCTGTAGTGTGGTACAAATCGCCTATAATATCCGGCCAAGCCTAAGAAGGATTGGACCTGTTTCTTTGACTTTGGAACCGGCCACTTTTGGATAGCATCCACTTTGGCCTGTAGGGGTTTTATAGTTCCTTGACCCACCTGGTGCCCCAGGTAAGTCACTCTGTTTTGGCCTATTTGACACTTTTTAGCCTGAACAGTTAGTCCTGCCTGCCTGATGCGCTCGAAGACTTTTCCCAGGTGCTCCAGGTGTTCTGCCCATGAATCAGAAAAAATGGCCGCATCATCGAGGTAGGCAACTGCAGATTCTCCCAATCCTGCTAGGAGACAAACTACAAGTCTTTGGAAGGTGGCGGGTGCATTTCGCAGCCCGAAAGGAAGTACATTAAATTCATACACCCCTGCCTGGGTGACGAAGGCTGACCTTTCCTTGGCGGGTTCATCTAGTGGTACTTGCCAGTACCCCTTGGTTAAGTCTAAGGTAGAGATGAATTGGGCATGTCCCAATTTCTCCAATAGCTCATCTGTGCGTGGCATTGGATAGTTGTCAGGACGAGTTACAGCATTTAGCTTATGGTAGTCCACGCAAAAGCGTATGTCCCCATCTGGTTTGGGAACTAGAACCACTGGAGATGCCCATGCACTCTTAGAGGGGCGTATTATACCCATCTGTAGCATGTCCTGGATCTCCCTGTTCATAGCAGTTTGGGCATGAGGTGACTCCCGGTAGGGTGGGGTTCTAATTGGGTGAGCATTACCTGTGTGAATGGAGTGGTATGCCTGTTCAGTCTATCCTGGGGTGGCTGAGAACATTGGCACAAAGCTAGTGCACAGCTCCTTGATCTGCTGCCGCTGCAGACATCCAAGGGTCGTGGAGAGGTTCACCTCTTCCACGCCACCATTATTTTTTACTTTGTAGTAGACATCTTCAGGCCACTCCGCGTTATCTGTTTCCTGGGCTGTAAACTGGGAAACCTTTAATTCTCTGGAATAAAAGGGCTTAAGAGAATTAACATGGTATACCTTCGGCTTTATGGTGGAGGTGGGGGATGCTATGAGATAGTTAACAGCTCCTAGGCGCTCCTGGGCCGTGAATGGTCCTTCCCACGACGCTTCCATTTTATGGGCCTGGAGCGCCTTTAAAACCATGACTTGGTCTCCTACTTTGAAGGACCTTTCTCTGGAATGTTTATCATACCAGGCCTTTTGCTCTTCCTGAGCATCCTTTAGGTTTTCTTTAGCAAGAGCTAAAGAGTGTCGGAGGGTGCTTTGTAGGTTGCTTACAAAGTCTAGAATGTTAGTTCCTGGAGAAGGCGTAAACTCCTCCCATTGCTGCTTCACCAACTGTAATTGCCCCTTAACCTCGCGGCCATACGCAAGTTCAAATGGTGAAAACCCTAAACTGGGATGTGGTACAGCCCTGTAGGCAAAAAGCAACTGCTGCAACACTAGGTCCCAATCATTGGAGTGTTCATTTACGAATTTACGTATCATGGCCCCCAAAGTTCCATTAAACCTCTCCACCAGGCCATTGGTTTGATGGTGGTAAGGGGTGGCAACCCAGTGATGCTCCCCATGAGCTTCCCACAGGTTTTTCATGGTCCCTGCCAGGAAATTAGTTCCTGAATCTGTAAGGATGTCGGAGGGCCAACCTACCCTGGCCAAAATGTCTGCTAATGCCTGGCACACACTTTTAGTCCTGGTGTTGCTTAAGGGTACTGCTCCCCGCCATCGGATAGCAAAATCCATGAAAGTCAGTATGTACTGCTTTCCTCTGGGTGTCTTCTTTGGGAAAGGACCCAGAATATCCACAGCTACTCGCTGAAATGGGACCTCAATTATGGGTAGTGGCTGGAGAGGGGCTTTGACCTGGTCTTGGGGCTTTCCCACTCGTTGGCACACCTCAAAGACCGGACATAATTAGCAACGTTCTTGCTCATTCCCTCCCAGTGGAACGACTTCCCCAACCGGTCTTTGGTTCTGTTCACCCCAGAATGACCACTGGGATGATCATGGGCTAAGCTCAAGAGCTTTACCCGATACTTAGTGGGAACTACCAACTGTCTTTGGGGATGCCAGTCTTCCTGGTGCCCACCAGAAAGAGTCTCCTTGTATAAAAGTCCTTGTTCTACCACAAACCGGGATCGGTTAGAAGAGCTGAGAGGCGGTGGGGTGCTCCGTGGTGCCGCCCAAGCTTTCTGAAGGCTGTCATCTGCTTCCTGCTCGGCCTGGAACTGTTCCCTTGATGCTGGAGACATCAGTTCCTCCTTGGACTGTGGACTTGGGCTTGATCCCTCTGGAAGCGATGCAGGTGCTGGGGCGTTTTCCATTGACTGTGAACCACTGTCCGCTGGTGCACTATGTTGTATTTCAGGCTCTGGCTGAGCCTCTTGGGTAGGGTTATCTGCTGCTTCTGCCAGGTCAGGCTTGCTGGTGCCCCCTGGCGTTGGAGTTATAGACGGGTTTGCAAACGCTGTACTCAGTGCTGGCAATGGTTCTGGCGCTGGTTGTGTTGCCGGTTCTGGCGCTGGTTGTGTTGCCAGTTCCGGTTCTGGGACTGGCTTTGGCTGGGTCTCTGGGATTGGATCCACTATGGCTGTTGCAGTCATTGGCAGGGGATCCGGTTCCACCACCTTTGTCTGGGTCTCTGGTAACACAGACGGGGTCCTGGTGGACGGCTCAGAAACAGGGATGGGGATGAAAGCTTGCTTAGCCTGGCTGCGGGTGACTATTCCCACCTTCTTGGCTAGCTTCACATGGTTGGCCAAGTCTTCCCCCAGCAGCATGGGGATGGGATAATTGTCATAGACTGCAAAAGTCCACATTCCTGACCAGCCCTTGTATTGGACATGCAACTTGGCTGTAGGCAAGGTTATAGACTGTGACATGAAGGGTTGAATTGTCACTGGAGCCTCTGGGTTGATGAGTTTGGGGTCCACTAGGGATTGGTGGATAGTCGACACTTGTGCCCCAGTGTCCCTCCAAGCGATAACCTTCTTTCCGCCCACTCTCAAGGTTTCCCTTCGCTCCGAGGGTATGAGCGAGGCATCTGGGTCTGGGGATCTTTGGTGTGATTGTGGTGTAATGAACTGTAATCGGTTAGGGTTCTTGGGGCAATAAGCCTTTATATGTCCCAGTTCATTACATTTAGAACATCGCCCTGCTAAGGTATCACCGGGGCGATGTTGGTTGGTGGAGACTGGTGTGGTGGGGTGAGAAGGTGTTTGGGGTTTCCCTTGGGATGTAGGTGGGGCCTTGGGTTGTCCCCGGTGGTAAGGTTTTGTTTCGGGTTGGCCCTTCTGATATTCGCTCCAACTGCTACTAGTTTTTTTTCTTTTCTGCCACCTCCACCCATTTGGCTCCAATCTCTCCCGCCTCGGTTACAGTTTTGGGCTTCCCATCTAGGATGTACCTTTCTATTTCCTCAGGAACACCCTCTAAAAACTGCTCCATTTTTACTAGGAAAACCAGGTCTTCCAGAGATTTAACATTTGCTCCTGATACCCAGGCATCACAATTTTTGTCAATGTGGTAGGCATGTTGGGTAAATGACACGTCTGGTTTCCACCTTAGGGCTCTGAACCGCCGACGGGCATGCTCGGGTGTTAGCCCCATTCTGATTCTGGCCTTGTTTTTAAAAAGCTCATAACTGTTCAGGTGTTCCTTAGGCATTTCAGCCTCCACTTCTAAGGGTCCACTGAGCTGCAGCCTCAGGTCTACCATGTACTGGTCTGTAGTGATGCTGTACCCAAGGCAGGCCCTTTCAAAATTTTCTAAGAAGGCCTCAGTATCATCCCCTGCCTTGTAGGTGGGGAATTTTCTGGGATGGGAAGTGGTACCTGGAGAGGGGTTGCTAGGATTGGCTGGTATATCCGGCCTAGCCCGTGCTAATTCCAGTTCATGCTTCATCTCTTTTTCTCTCAGCTCCATAGCTCTCTTTTGGGCCTCTTCTTTGGCTTTTTCTTCTATTTCATGGGCCTCCTCTTCTCTTTCTCTCTGCTCCATAGCAGTTTCTTTCTCGAGTTTTTTTAATTGAATCAGTCTCTGATGTTTTTTTTTCATTTTCTTCTGCTTCTAGTCTGACCAGTTCTAGTTTGTTAGCTACTTCTTTGGTAGTGATTTTCCTGTTTTCTTGTGCTGGGCCACACCCCTCTGCAGTTGATTGAAACTGGGATGCACTTAGCTCAGGCAACTGAGACTTTCTAACTAGCTATCCCTGAGAGATAGAAAGAAAAAAAAAATTCAGCTTGTAAATTCTTTCTGCCAGCTGTTTGCTCACTGCTTGACTCCTTCTCTTAACAAAGACCCTTGTTAAAAAAAAACTTAACACCTCTGCCTTCAGACAAGGAGAGATAAGATATGCATCTACCTACAGCTCTGCTTTCCAAGCAGCTAGAAAGGAGAAATAAAAATCTTACTGGCTTTTGGTTTAAAATTATCCCACCACTCTGCCACCATGTCAAGGCTGCTTCCCCACTCTGAACTTTAGGGTACAATTGTGGGGGCCTGCATGGAAACTTCTAAGCTTAACTACCAGCTTAGATCTGGTCCACTGCCACCACTCCTAAATGCTAATTCCCTTCCCTGGGTAGCCTTGAGAGACTCTTCACCAATTCCCTGGTGAATACAGATCCAAACCCCTTGGATCTTAAAACAAGGCGAAATTAACCATCCCCCTCCTTTCTCCCACCAACTCCTGGTGGATCAAGATCCAACCCCCTTGGATCTTAAAAACAAGGAAAAATCAATCAGGTTCTTAAAAAGAAGGCTTTTAATTAAAGAAAAAGGTAAAAATCATTTCTGTAAAATCAGGATGGAAAATAACTTTACAGGGTAATCAAACTTAAAGAGCCCAGAGGAATCCCCTCTAGCCTTAGGTTCAAAGTTACAGCAAACAGAGATAAACACTCTAGCAAAAAGGTACATTTACAAGTTGAGAAAACAAAGATAAAAACTAACACGCCTTGCCTGGCTGTTTACTTACAAGTTGGAAATATGAGAGACTTGTTCAGAAAGATTTTGGAGAGCCTGGATTGATGTCTGGTCCCTCTCAGTCCCAAGAGCAAACAACCCCCAAAACAAAGAGCACAAACAGCCTTCCCCCCCACCAAGATTTGAAAGTATCTTGTCCCCTTATTGGTCCTTTGGGTCAGGTGTCAGCCAGGTTACCTGAGCTTCTTAACCCTTTACAGGTAAAAGGATTTGGAGTCTCTGGCCAGGAGGGATTTTATAGTATTGTACACAGGAGGGCTGTTACCCTTCCCTTAGTTATGACACTCACCTTTGTAACTGTTGTTCTTCGAGATGTGTTGCTCATATCCATTCCAAACCCGCCCTGCTTCCCCTCTGTCAGAGTAGCCAGCAAGAAGGAACTGAGGGGGCACTGGGTTGGCAGGGGCATATATCCGGCGCCATAAGGGTGCCACTCCAGGGGGCGCCTCAGCTGACCCATCGAGTGTTGCTAGGGTAAAAATCTTCCGACGACTGTGCGCGCACACCTAATTGGAATGGATATGAGCAACACCTCTCGAAGAACAACAGTTACAAAGGTGAGTAACCATCTTTTTCTTAATGTAGGAGTAATTGACATAATGACTCCATGATACTTCCAGCCCCTGGGATCCAGGGCAGTGGGGGGGTCTGAGCTTAGATACTGATCTCTGGTCTCCTGCATTACACTAATATACCTTACTTAGGAATAGCCAGGCAGGATCAAACCCAATGTCCATCTAGTGCAGTGTCTTCTCTCTGGCCTGTACTAGATGCTGCAGAGGAAGGTACTAAGGTCTACGGTTGGTTTCAGTGGTGTGTGTGTGTATGTGTGTGTGCGGGTGTGAGAGAGAGAGAGAGTGAGGGATGCACGGTGGTGTGTATGCACCCATGTGTACATTTGTTTTGGTGACCCGGAGAAATTGACCCATGGTGAGAGATTAAAAGATAGAAATCACGTTGGATGGGCCAAGGGCTATGACTAGGATAGTAAACTGACACATAATAGTGCAGTGGTTCCCAAACTGTATCTTTGTTCTCCTCTGCCAGTGGCTTTCCATGAAAGGTTCCCTCTCTCTCCTGGCTCTTTCTTTGTGCTCTGGTATTCTCACTGGTAGGAGCACTTAAGGCAGACCCACCAAAGTGGTAGGATCCAGTGACCGCTCCCAGAAGCTGTGTTGGTGTTCACAGATAAGGCCAGAAAGTATCTTCAGTCTGGTGCAAGAACTATCCATGGTGGGCTTGGCTCTAGGCTCATTCAGTATTGTTCTTTATTTATCATTAATATGGTAGTAATGCCTAACGGTCACAATCAGGCTGCACTAGGTGCTGTACAAACATAGTGTATGACCGTCCCTGCCCCCAAAATAAGATGTACCAGGTGGATGAGGCAAATAGGTGTGCTGAGTGAGAGGCAGGGTAATAAATATAACACCATGTGTATAGTCCTTAGCCTGACAGCAGTGATCACAGCTCCCCACCTGCCTAGCCATTCTCAAGCTGTTCATGTCGCTACCAGAAAGGCACGGGCTAGAGAATAGAGAAAGTTTCATGGGATGTGATGTTCTGTGTAAGGGACTTACCTGCCCCCACCCCACCCCCGTCATCATAGCATCTGAGCATCGCAGAATCTTGAATGGGTTTATCCACACAACATTCCTGTATGGTAGGGCCTGGCTATTCTCCCATTGCACAGATGGGGAACTGAGGCCCAGAGAGACAAAGGCCCAGATTTTTAAAGGTAACTGGGGGTTGCTGCAGGCAGCAGTGTAATACCTATCTGATTTAGGACCCTAAATATCATTTTCAAAAGTGCTATAGGCACTCAAGAGTCTAAATCTGAGTGACTGTCAATGGGATTTTGGCTCCATAATGCCTAAATCCCTTTTGGAAATGAGGTTTAGGCTCCCAAATCATTTAGGTGTGGCACAACAACCCCTAATGACCTTTAAAAATCCAGGCCTAAGTGACTTGTCCAAAGTCACTGAGGGAATAAAGCCCAGGTCTCCTAAATCCCAGGCTACTGCCTTAACCGCTGGGCCAGCTTTCCTCACACCTCCCTTGTTACGATTTAACGCAACTGCTCTAATCACACGCTTGCCCTGTTACAGATGCTGAATCCGTTTTCTCTCCTTGCCAGCTGTTTCACGGATCCTGCCTTCTTCGTTTGGTCTCATTTTTTTATGCACGTTTTCAGGGAGAACTGGTGGAATTCCTGGGAAGGAAAGGCTGAATTGTCTGGACTTGGACTGCTCCTGACGAGCAGAAAGACTCTGAGTAACAGTGCAACGGGGGTTGGCAATGGATAGATATGGAAGGCTCAAGGTAATCCAACAGGGGAAGAGTGCAGTGGTCTTCTTCCTGAATGAAGACCAAGTGTACTGTTTGATTCACATTTCAGCTCTTTTTCTTCCCATAAGGAAAAAGCACAGGGGCTGTAACAACAGCTGAGGCTGGCAGAGGGAAACAAAAGCCAAGCCAGATGACTTGCCAAAGAAGGAACCCTTAGAGCTTGCAGGCTGAGACTGGTATGTTAGAGAGGGGCAGGAATGTAGTTGGAAGAATATAGCAACTGGCAGAAGCAGAGGAGAGAAGTTCATTCTAGTCTCCCCACAGGAACCGTGCCTCCCCTGCCCCCCGCCCCTTGGGAGGAGCAGGAGCAGACTGAGATGAGGCCAGAGACTGTAGAAGATGACGACCCTGCAAAGAAAAAGATGAAAAATCCAGGTTACAGTGAGTTTCCATAGCAACGCAATACTTTTCCTGGGAATTTCAAAGGAATAGATCAAATGTGTTTGTTGTTTAACTCTCAAATTCCAAATCCTCCAGCTCCAGAATTTGCCCACAACCAATAGCAGAGGTCACATGGTCACCAAGAGCTTCGGTGGTGCAATAAGATCACCAATGATGGACACAGACTGAACAACCCGCCAGACCGTCTTAAGACCTAGCGGGAAATCGTTCCAGATGGCACTTGGTCTGCAAGGAGGCTACCACAGTTTGGGATTTGCCATGACGATGATAGCAACATCCACCATGGTAAGCTCTGCCCTGACTTTCAACGGGCCAATCTTTGGACAAATTTGTCCTTTCCTTTCCTGTCCTATTTTGGGCTGGACAAATCTGGGTAGCCGATAATGAAGATGATTTTTGCAACATAGGAGGCTGAGGGAAGGCCATACATAGGACAGTTCAGAGGGAGTAAAGCATCCTAATTACGACAGGCTGGATCAGCTTTGGGCAACCTCCTGAAGATCCTGGAAAAGGGAAGGTATGAGCTGCTTCAGGTGGCGGGAAGAGGACTAATTGCCTCCGATGTTTTCACATGGCAGTGACCTCTGTCCACACGCTCATAATACAATGAAAGCTGACTTGATTCAGTCTCAGTCCAGGTTAACCCTGGGGAAAGGCTAGGCTACATGGTATGACCTAGGTACAATTGAGATAAATTTGTGTTTAGATGCAGGGTGTGCTACATTGATGCTAGGGGAAACTATGGGGATTTTAAACCTGACTAATGTCTCTTACGTTCAGCAGATGCATAAGCAATCTTCTGTTAGGTGGTTCATACAGAATCAGAAAATGTAAGGTTGGACAGGACCTCCTTGAAGTCATTAAGTCCAGCCCCGTCCTGAGGCAGGACCACATAAACCTAGACCATCCCTGACTGGTGTTTGTCCAGCCTGTTTTTAAAAACTTCTCTTTGTTTTTTGATCTGATTGTTCCTCTATTACTGGTCAGTTTAATGGGTCTCAAATATTTGTACACAGAAATAATTATCATTTAGAATAAAGCCATGAATTCAGGAAAAAACCCCAAAGTATACAATACCAAATAAGCAGCAGTACTTTAAACAAGGCAATCTTAACGCAGCCCTCCCCCACCTTTAAACATTTATTATATTTCCTCATATTTCTCCTGACAGCCACTTGTTCAACTTCTGACCTGTTTGCAAAAATCTGCACACCATCTATCAAAGTGATACGCACACACACGCACACTGGCAAACTTCTGTTCTATGGGCATTAAGTAAATTATTTCTTTAAGATCATATGGCAGATCTATAATTAATTAAACCCTCCATGATATTAGTGTAAAATAATTTAGCATTTCTAAAAAGGTAAATGTAATTTGCCGATCTGGTATTTGGAAGAATGCTTTCCCCAAAATCAATTCCTTTAGTTTCTAGAGAATAGGAATGAGAAGCAATCTCATTTTAATTATATCTCTTTATTGCTAACAAAGGAATGATTTATGCAATTAAATTAACTGGCTAGAAAATTATTCTCAGCTGGGCTGTCCTAATTCTTTGCTTTCTGAATTGCAGGCTTTTACACTTTTCTATGTAGATTAATTTTTCTGATATGCAAACAATGCTCCTTGTGTTCATTTTTAACATTTTCTATTCACAGCTTCCCCTTTCTTAGTGCCGATGACATGAGTAATATTTGTGAACTGCTGGGCTCTGATTCATAGGTTTTTTTTGTGCAGAAAGATAGGAAAAAAATCTTTTCTTTTGAATCTCATTATTACCAGCACAGAGCAAGGTTTGGAAGTTTTCTTATCTATTGCCAAGAAACAGCAGTGGGAACATGAAGAAATTGCAAAGATGTCAAAGGATGCAAACTTTTAAAGGGAAGCACTTTAGCATTGGAGAGAGATTTGATTTTTGAAGCTGGGCTTTCTTTGTATTTTCTTCCATGCTCCTTTTGTCCCCTTGGTAAAAGGGAACGAAGGGTAAGCTCCTATCATGTGTTGCATGAGAGCACTACTGGAGAAAGAGGTTCTGGGAGAGTTTTCCCTGCAACAGCTGGACAGAACTCTATCGTGACTGTTAGGCGGTGGGAGAAGCTAGACCGCATGTTAGCATGTGAGTCTAGAGGGACGGGGTTATCCTTTGTATAGGATAGGGATTGGGGCACTTTGCTCTGTTTTAGAGAAGCTGTGAATGTGCTGGGATGCAAGTTCCCCCAGGTCCTCCTGAGCCTTCCTGCCCTGCATCAGCTAGGATGGCTTGGCTAGCCAGAGTCTGGCGCTCTTGGCTCCACCCCAGTTCCCTGGAATTGTCCAAAAGTGTTAGGCTTTGCCATTGTGCCCGTTTGTGTTGCACCTAGCTGCTGATTTGAAGTTCATGAGATTGGGAGCTGGTGTGGGCTCAGGGTCTGTGGGGCCTTGAAGTTGCTGAGATGGCAGGATAGGCAGTGTATGGGAATAGGCCAGCCTGGGAGTTGGATAGGAGGAGAGGTCGCCAGAGGCCCCTTCCTTTGAGTGTGCTTCATGCTGCGTAGATGGTAAATTCAGGCTAATGGGAGATGTGGTTGCTCAACACCTTTCAACAGACCACTGATTTAGTATGTATTTAGGGGCCAATGGGCACCCAAGTTTGAAAATGCAGGCCAGTAAGTTTAACCCTTTAAACTACTAGAGGGGTCTTTCTTCAGAACCCCAGTCCTGCACTTCCCAGCTTCTCCATCAACAAAACTAGGCCCCTCTCCAGATCCCCTCTAGCCCCTGGATCACCCTGTTCCCCAACCTGTAATGGACTAATGGCTTCCTCGTCTCCATCCGTCCCCTGGTCCCAATGCACCCAGGGGGAGGAACCAAGGGGCAGTGTGCTCTGGGCCCCCCATTTGGGAGGACCCCCACAATAACAGAGGGACGGCCCGTCTGAATGTGAGTGAATGGCATTGCAACCTGGCACATGGGAGCACAGCACCACTCAGGCTGGGTACCTGCCATTGATTGCATGGAAAGAGGTATGGGAGGGGTAGCCTGGGGTGATCCACCAAGCCGAGAGCCCGGAGATAGGAGCAGAGTCGGGGATAAAGCCCCCACTGTCAATGGGGCTGGGAGAGGCCTCTCAGCTGCATGCAGGGCAGAGCCCTGCCATCCCTGCAGGGACAGTATTGACCCCACAGGCCTGGGCTCCCTGATCCCCCTCCCCTCTTAATAGTTCAGCCTCAACCTCAGTGCCAGCCAGCTCCTGGTATGAGGGCAGGGTCAGGAACTGGAGTTGCTTTTGGTACTGGCTGGCGGAAGAAGAAGGTTCCTATTCCAGCTGCCATTGAGATTCTAGACTGGCCTCACCTCTCAGTGGCCAGAAATCCTCCCTTGTCTCTGGCACAATCAGCTCCCCCTAACGAGTACCTCCAACACCTAAACACAGGACAGTTCACAGATGGCTTCTACCCAGGGGCTAGTTAACTTCCCACACATTCCTCCTGTGTCACTTATTGTGAGAGGCATCACTCATTTTAGTCCCCAAATTCCCTGTGTTCCACACAAATTTGGTGTTGCCTCCCTTTGATTGCTGTAAATAAATTTCCAACAGAAAAGATTTAAAAACAAGTACAAAACAGCCACAAACGGAGACTACAGAAGACCATTTACCCTGAAGGAAGGAGTCCTGAAGTTATTTTCAGTTTATTGCATGGATATATTTTTTTTCATGTCCCTCATTTTAGGTCTTTGTCATATGTTACATCCCACATCTGGGCCTTGGCAGTCTGAGAAGTACGTACCTAGATCATCTGTAATTAGCAATGGGCGCATCTGGGTAGATTCAGACACTAGGTTCAGGTGCTTACCCTAAGCTTATCTGAACTTTCTGACCTTCTTGTGGTTGCAAAATCAAACTTACCAGTATAGGTTTTCTGTGATTTCTGTTATTTCTTCAGGATGGGTCAGGATCTCAGCCAGAGCAGCCCATATCACAGGATTCCAGCAATTCCACTCAGGGCATGAGGTAGCAGCAAGGTAAAGAAAACACTTTTAGACATGCAAAATGCATTGATGTGGGTTTTGTTCAAAATCCAAGCAAAAAGTTCATCTCGGTGCTTAGATCAGAATTTGGTTTGTATAATTCTGTTCCTGTAAAGGGTCAGCCCTCAAACTGTGGTCTGTGGACAGAGCACATCTGAGAAGTCTGTACAGTTACTTCCCATGCAAGGCTGAACCTGATGAGAGTTTTCAAACCTGCTAGTTCCAGTCTAGAGCCAGAGCTGGTTTTAAAAAAAAAAAAAAAATGTTCACAAAAACTTCTGTCCACCATTTTGACTAGTTTTTTTCCTTCAAAATTAGAAATTTCAATGAAATTTTGTCAGCATGGCACAACTGGCTCTATCCAGAACTTTTGGGCTCTGGGGAGCTTTTTGGTAAACACATTTTTTAAATCAATCAGCTGATTTCCCCTATGTAGCTGCTTCATATCTTTTATGCATATAGGGGATGTGAATTGAATTGTGATTAAATGTGTACATGGCATCAAAATTGGAGGGGATGCAAACACAAGAAGCCTAAATCAAGCTGCAAAGTGACCACAGAGATTGGGTTGGTGGGAGAGGGGGATTGGAGGCAATGAACGGGGCATAGTCCTAAGAAACTTAACCCCCACCCCATATAGGTGGCAAGATTCTGATCTGGATCACACCATAGTAAATGTGGGGTTAATACCCTTAAAGCCACCAATGTGAGTTCAGATTGCAGGGAGGGGATGTAAACAGCAAAGTTTGCAGAAGGAAGGGACCATAACCAAGCACCTGTACCCATCACATCAAAGTGAGCTTACTTTCCTCTTGTGTCTTTCCTACAACCCTACGATGACCTACCAAGCACTACAGTTGCTCAGAGAAAGTGTGGGATCACGGCAGGGGGAAGAGGGGTTGTAAGTGGCTCACAGTATGAAAATGTTTGAGCCCCACTGTTCAACAGAGAGTCCTGTAATCAGGGCTAATAAACTTCATGGCAATGTGGCATTGGTATCTCAACCCCATGCAGGGAACCTAGTCTTAGGCTCAGTCACTTTGGGAACAACACAACAGGAAAGATCACTTATCAGAAAACCTTCCCTGGGCCCTGCTGGAATGTAGCACTTAACTCCGATTCAGGTTAGGGTTTAAGATCCCACCTCCCTGCAACCCAGTGTATTCCCTTAAATAATGTTACCAGCATTGGGGGAAAAAAGCACCTGCAGACTTACAAAACCCAGGAAATGCACCGTCATGGTGCTGCTGCCCACAGACGCCTACCCTAGATGCAAGCAGTGGAAATGCAGGATAAAGGTGACTCTTCGCACACAGCTTTAATCTTCCCCTGTGGTGATGGTGGCAGGAACGGAGACTATAACAATACTTAACCTCTCCCTGACCAAACCTGCCATTTTCAGTGCCCAGCATCCCTGCTCATGCAGTCCGATGGACCCTGATTGTGCTCTGTGCAGCACCATTGCTCTGAGGGCTACTCGCTGCTGGCTGACAGGCTCAGGGAGGGGTACGGAACTGTGATCTCCCAAGAGAGGCAGAGTTAAGGCCTTGCCCTGATGTTGCACAGCAATTTCCAAGGCCATCAGCGTATGCATGAAAGTATTAGAGCATTCACCTCTAATGCGCAATGCCCCTGAACTGTGGAGTCATGGCCACTCCCCCAATGATAATAGAAATAACGTGTGAATGACGGCCAGCTCTGCTAACAGAATTAATCCCTCTCCCTGTGCACAGTGCTCTGACTCCATCAGCATTTCATCTCAAGTATGGTAGTATTTGGATGAACAGTTGCCTGTTTTGGGGTAATAAACCCTCATCTCCTACAAACTGGTTCTCTAAGGAATGGGAAATTCGCCCCAGGGAGAAGATCATGGTGAGAAAACAAATGGAATTTACCTAAGCATCTGGTTCTCCTTTGTTGACTAGCTTGTCAGGCAGTTAAGCTGCCTAGTTTCTATTTGTCTACTGCATTCTGTAATCTCTCTCCATGCAATCTAGCTGACATAGATACTTTGGACACTCTTTGTATACTCATTCCTTCCAGACCTCCAGTATTGCTGAGCTCTCAGTGAAATTCATAAAACAAGCAACAAGAGTAATCCTGCATAAGAAAGGGATGCAAACAAGGGAGATAATGGTGGAAGTGATGCTGTTAACAATATATGTATGTGCAGGGCGTTGTCTTACTAAAGAAGATAGTATTGTAGAACTGAAAATGTTTAGAGGGGTATTAGTGTGACAGTGTGGTAATGTTGTGATAATCGGCTAATGCTTTGAGATTGGCATTGAGTTGGGCATAAATTAACTTCTGATTTCTTGGCTACTAGTGTTTCATTTTGAAGAAATGCACTTGAAGAACCTTAACACTAAATTCACAAAGTTCTTTGTGTGGGAATTTCCTAGTATTGGGCTGAGGGCTGGATAGAGTGGTTAGTTGCAGAATGGGGCAGAGGAGCAGGTCAGAGGTAAGTGTCTCATGTATTTAAAACGTAGGGCTTGTCTACATAACAACTTACTGTGTGGCAAGCCAGGGTGTTTATCTACAACAGTGGTTCCCAAACTGGGGTTCATGAATCCCTGGGGGTTCACAAAATGTTACAGGAGGTTCTCGGGGGGGAAAAAATTCCCTAATGGTGGACAGAGCTGTCCCTAGGGACCCCGGGCAGCATGGGGCAGCAGCCCGGAGCCCCTGGACTTCCAAGAGCTAAGCAGATCAAAGTAAGCATATCTATCACACTGAGGAGATTTAAATTTCAAGACTCCTTATAAGAAATGGAAAGGGAAGTGGATATTTTTTGCTGTTTTTAAAATTAAATAGGCAGCTAGTACTGTTTTTTAAATTATTATGAAGAACAAGTTTAAGCTTTGTTGTAACGTGCGTTGTTTGCTGGACTGCTCAAGACCTGAATGCTTGTGTAGGAGGAACTCTTTGAGTTGGATTCTTAAATACCTTTACGCTGTTTCACATCTGATACTCCTTGATGAAACATAGGAACCTTGTTTTATAACAGGCTTATTCAAAGTCATACAAGCTACGAAAGTGAGATCTTGGAACAGCAGTGCTGCCATTTTCATAATGTAATAAAAATACTGTAATGATAAATAATAATTAATAATAAATAGTGTGTAATAAGCATGGCATAAAAACAAATTTTATATTTCCAAGATCACTGCTTTTATAATTTATACTCAGTAAAGGAGAAAATCCCTGGAAATATTCATTTTTAGGAGGGGGTTCGTGAGACTTGTCATTTTAGTGAAAGGGGTTCACAGGTTGTTAAAGTTTGGGAACCACTGATCTACAGTGCACCAACTTGCCACACAATAACCTCTCTTGTGGACACTGTTATAGCACAATGAAAGACCTGGAGTGCAACTTGATGTATTGTGCAGTAAATTCACACTCTGTCTTGTTGGGCAGTAATTTGCTGTGTAGACAAGCCCTTAAAACTCTTTTTCGTCCCCTCCATCCAACTATCCCACCAACACAACCTCAGTTTTCTCCTTGCAAACTATAAGGGTTTAAATCTGTATGTATAAAATTGTAATTCTTATACTTGAGAAGTTCATACTTATAAAAAAAAATATACAATTAAAATGTACATGCATATAATTTTCAAGTAGAAAATTAGATTGGGTTGCAGGCATTGAGTATTTCTATTTGTGACATAGTAGAGCTGGAATTTTATTTTGATTTTAAAAATTCTTTGGTTACTTCCTAAAATTTGAAGAATTTTCAAAATCTCATTTTACTTTTCACTCTTTTCACTATTGATCTCCTTTTTGCATTTCTAAAGGCGGAAACTAGGCTTGTTTGACTTTCCTAGTCAGTTTTATAGATTCATAGATTCAAGGACTGGAAGGGACGTAGAGAGGTCATCAAGTCCAGTCCCCTGCCCGCATGGCAGGACCCAATACTGTCTCTAGACCATCCAGGATAGACATTTATCTAACCTACTCTTAAATATCTCCAGAGATGGAGATTCCACAACCTCCCTAGGCAGTTTATTCCAGTGTTTAACCACTCTGACAGTTAGGAACTTTTTCCTAATGTCCAACCTAAACCTCCCTTGCTGCAGTTTAAGCCCATTGCTTCTTGTTCTATCCTTAGAGGCTAAGGTGAACAAGTTCTCTCCCTCCTCCTTATGACACCCTTTTAGATACCTGAAAACTGCTATCATGTCCCCTCTCAGTCTTCTCTTTTCCAAACTAAACAAACCCAATTCTTTCAGCCTTCCTTCATAGGTCATGTTCTCAAGACCTTTAAGCATTCTTGTTGCTCTTCTCTGGACCCTCTCCAATTTCTCCACATCTTTCTTGAAATGCGGTGCCCAGAATTGGACACAGTACTCCAGTTGAGGCCTAACCAGCACAGGGTAGCGTGGAAGAATGACTTCTTGTGTCTTGCTCACAATACACCTGTTAATGCATCCCAGAATCATGTTTGCTTTTTTTGCAACAGCATCACACTGTTGACTCATATTTAGCTTGTGGTCCACTATAACCCCTAGATCCCTTTCTGCCGTACTCCTTCCTAGACAGTCTCTTCCCATTCTGTATGTGTGAAACTGATTTTTCCTTCCTAAGTGGAGCACTTTGCATTTGTCTTTGTTAAACTTCATCCTGTTTACCTCAGACCATTTCTCCGATTTGTTGAGATAATTTTGAATTATGACCCTATCCTCCAAAGCAGTTGCAATCCCTCCCAGTTTGGTATCATCTGCAAACTTAATAAGCGTACTTTCTATGCCAATATCTAAATCATTGATGGAGCTATTGAACAGAGCCGGTCCCAAAACAGACCCCTGCGGAACTCCACTCGTTATACCTTTCCAGCAGGATTGGGAACCATTAATAACTACTCTCTGAGTACGGTTATCCAGCCAGTTATGCACCCACCTTATAGTAGCCCCATCTAAGTTGTATTTCCCTAGTTTATTGATAAGAATATCATGCGAGACCATATTAAATGCCTTACTAAAGTCTAGGTATACCGCATCCACTGCTTCTCCCTTATCCACAAGACTCGTTATCCTATCAAAGAAAGCTATCAGATTGGTTTGACACGATTTGTTCTTTACAAATCCATGCTGACTATTCCCTATCACCTTACCACCTTCCAAGTGTTTGCAGATGATTTCCTTAATTACTTGCTCCATTATCTTCCCTGGCACAGAGGTTAAACTGGTCTGTAGTTTCCTGGGTTGTTTTTATTTCCCTTTTTATAGATGGACACTATATTTGCCCTTTTCCAGTCTTCTGGAATCTCTCCTGTCTCCCATGATTTTCCAAAGATAGATTTTTTTTCCAAAATTTCCAAAGGTTTTCCAAAGTTTCACTTCCTGCTTCTCATGCAGTAGCCCAAGGCTGTTGGGTTTGGGTTCCCAGCACCACAAAGGAAGATTTAATTAAAAACTGTTTTCAGTCAACTTTAAAACACAATGACAAGATTTATAATCAGTATTCAACCTTAAATGATAAATTATATATATAGTTGTTGTGTATATCTACATAGTGCAAGAGTCCATACAGTTATTTATGTATGATTATTGCAAGGCATGTTGGGATTAAGCAACATGACCTGCCTTTAGGAAAAAGAGTTCAACAGATTGGAGACCTTTGAAATATGCACTGTGAATTCTGGACTTTTGGTTAGATGACTTTTTTTCTCAGTCCTACATGCTGGGAAACTTGTTTGACCTTGGTTCCAAGACCTGTGCTCCTGTTGATATATCTTGAGCAGGGGTAGGCAACCTATGGCACGCGTGCCAATTTTCAGTGGCACTCACACTGCCTGGGTCCTGGCCACCGGTCTGGGGGGCTCTGCATTTTAATTTAATTTTAAATGAAGCTTCTTAAACATTTTAAAAACCTTATTTACTTTACATACAACAATAGTTTAGTTATATATTGTAGACTTATAGAAAGAGACCTTCTAAAAACATTAAAATGTATTACTGGCATGTGAAACCTTATTTTAGAGTGAATAAATGAAGACTCAGCACACCACTTCTGAAAGGTGTTGATCTTGAGACTGCCCAGGGACGTATGTGTAAAAATCATTTGGGCTAAAAGACTACAGGAAAACTGACCAGACTAGTAGTTTTCTATTGATCACAGCCATGCATTTTACCAGGATACCCCAGCCAGTCCCAGGTTTGGGTGTGCCTGGTCACCTGATGGTATCTGGAACAAGAGTTGTGGTGGATTCTCCATCACTTGTAATTTTTAAATCCAGATTGGATGTTTCTTCTAAAAGATCTGCTGTAGGAATTGTTTTGGAGAAGTTCTAGGGCCTGTGCTAGATCAGAGTGGAGGATCACAATGGTCCCTTCTGGCCTTGGAATCTATTTATCTCCACCAGATCCTGCCCTTGGGGGAACTTCATTCAATAATGGCACTTCACCTCCAATCTAGCCTTTCCAACTGGATCCCAGATTGACCACAGACCCTGCCTACCCAAAGCAAAGATCCATGACCCTTGTCTGAAGTTGAGAATGATCATCTACCACCCAATAATGGATCTAAAAGGAGCATCCATTTTTGACTTTCCTCTTGTACTGTTTTCTCTTGGTCACTGTGTTTGGGAGAATTGACTTATCACTACTGGAACCTTTGTAAGTAATTGAGAGCAATTTGGTTGTGATATCATTACCATCCAATTATCCAAGAAAAGGGCTGAGGGACAAAGCTGGCTTTCTAAGTTGCAATTTTTTATGCATATTTAGGTCAAAAAGCTAGAAGGATTGAATATCATATGTACCAAGCGTTAAGCCTAGAACTCTTGAACAGAATCCTAAAATACTAGCTGTGGGGTTCAAAGCTAACATCTAAATAATCCATGAACCACAACAGGTAGTGCTGATTGAAAAAATTAACGTAAGAAACGTAAGACTGACCATACTGGCTCGGACCAGAGGTCCATCTAGCCCAGTATCCTGTCTTCTGACAGTGGCCAATGCCAGATGCTTCAGGGTAAATGAACAGAAGGGAGCAATTATCGAGTGATCCATCCTCTGTCCCAGCATCTGGCAGTCAGAGGCTTAGCCATGTCTGGAGAGTAACTTCAACATTTTGAAGTTGTTGCCTTTTTTGTGAGCTTGGAATGATCCCTCGCAAAACGTTTTCCTATTTTTAATTAGAAACTTTAAACAAAACTATTATTGAAATTTTTCAGAGAAAAAATTAATTTTGTGGAAAAGAAACAGTCAAAAAAGTCATTAAATTTTTTTTAAAATAAAGATCATTTTTTAAACAAGAGTTTGGTTGTTGTTTTTTAAAAAATATTTGCTTAGCTCTAACACTAGACCTCTTGATTTCTTAGGTACTTTGGTGCAGCAAATGGGAAATTTTGCTACAGAGTCCATGAAATATGAAAATAAAGCATGGTTGGTAGACTGTTGTTTGAGTTACTTCTGTTTGTTTATTGTATCCTGTCTCCAAGTTTTCAGGATGCTGTGGATTTTCTGCACTGGGAAGTCATGATCCTGCTGGGGGGAAGTTGGAGACATGGAGAGGAGAGGCTGTGGGTACTCAGGAAAGTGCAGGAAGTGGTTTTGATTTTTAGGAGGCAAATGAAGGCTTTGAGTCCTGGACAGTGGATGCGTCACATTCTTCACACTGTTAACCTCTCATTCCAGCTTGAATGAACTTACTCCTGTGATCATGAAGCCGAGGGGCTAGTAGCATTTACCAGCATCTTGACATGGTCCATGCAGATATGGGACAAAAATCCCCTATCCAGCAGTGCCAACGCACATCAGTCCTGAACTCTAGCACTCTATTCTGGGCCCCAAGACAGCCCTGCTACAGGGCTTCCCTCTGGACCTGCTGTAAACCTGTTGGGGCAATGAGATCCAAACCATGATTATTTTAGAAGAGTCTAGTTTAAATCTCTCTGCTGGAATCTGCCATATATCAGTTTCATCTCAGCACAGTGCCGGCCATTTTATTGATTCTAAATGACTTTAGGACATTTTGAATATGCAAATAATAATAATAATTACTATAACAATGGAAGCAGTTTGGGATTTCTTTATGGGTTTTTTTTTTTTAAGACTCCTCTGGCCTCTACAGACACCACTTTTATGCAAATCAAACTTTGCTGGATTGTGTTACCTATTGAAAAATAGTTTCAATTAGAAATTCAATTACAGTGTCTTGGGGAGATGGAACTGACAGTTTCTTTGAATTTTGCACATTATAGAATGCTCCGAAGTGCCATAAATCTGCTAATTGATTTCTGTACCTGTAATGTTTGATTAGGTGTATTTTATTGTCTTCTTGGTTTTAATTAACCCCAGGCTTGTCAAAATGCTTCCACAGACAAAGGATATATGATGAACTGAGATAAACTCTATTAACAGAGGCTGACTTTTGTCAGTAATTGCTATCATGCATAAGAGTTATTAGAAATTAGCGCACAGAAAAAAGAAACTGTACTTTTGGTAACAACTTTTATTGGCTGCTATAAATCCGTTGATTGCCCCCTACGTGCTGGAGATAAGCACATGTGAATGACCAAGGGGTCCTAAGGAAAATCAATCACTCGCCAGATGTCTTATAAATATTAAGAGTGACAAAATGAGAAGAATTATGAAGTCTGAGTGCTGAAAATTAAATGGATGCTAATGCTTCTAAACTTGTTCATATTACAGATGCTGAGGAAACAAGGGCAGTTGTGTACCCAAGGCAGCTTCAACAGTCAGTGAAGCAGAACATGCTCAACTAGATGGCTTGGAGAGAATGGTAATGGAACATTGAGCTTTTCGCTCAGTTGTTGGTTTGGATCCAAACTCAGGTTGTTACTAGGGTTGCCAATTTTGGTTGGACGTATTCCTGGAGGTTTCATCATATGACATAATTTTTAATTAAAGATTAATCTTCAACTCCTGGAGACTCCAGGACAATCCTGGAGGATTGGCAACCCTCGTTGTTATAGCCTGAAGGTTGTTCACTGGCTTAGAGGGCAAGTGTGTTAAACACTTGCCCATGTTATTAACACAAGTGGCATCTCATTAGCGAAGACAAAGGATTGAGTGGACAAGGAGAATGAACTTCCCTGTCACCCTAGAAGAGGTCCATGTAGCTTGCAGTTGAGACATTTGTGAGGGACGTGGGGCTGCTCTATTTATGAATAGTCCGTTGACCTGGTTATTGGTATGCTTATTGTAGGATTACATTAGTTTAATAGGGGGCTGTAAGGAGAACAAGCAAGAATGGAAGAAAAATAGCTCAAGATGAGCCACTCCTTTTCAAACACTTGAGGATTGGTTCAGGATAATGGCTGGAGCCACTGGCTCTGAGGAGACTGGCTCAGCATCCTGCAAAGCCTAGCAAACTGGTTTGGGCAAAGTCCAGGAACAGACACAAACAAAGATACTCTGGCTGGATTAAAAGAGACTCTTTCCAGTGGGGAAGCAGTTGCTGGGGAGCTGTTCAGGGAAACCAGGCTGACACAGGCAGCTGCTAGGTTTGCTTAGGGCATCGTGAGGGGATGGTAGGATAGATACAGACTGTTGATCTTTAAATGTTTTCTTTGTTCCTACTGTTAAGATTAAACAATGCTTTGGTTTAAACAGGCTGTCTGGTCACTCTGTTCTTCATCACAGCCTCTTGAAGGGAAGAGCCCCAGGTTTTAGGAAGGCTGAATGGACCCGCTGGGTAAGCCTGGTGGGATACTGTCTGTTCCACTCTAGGGAAGTGAAAGCACAAAGCCTGACACTTGAAGGGGTGCACTAGCAACTGTGACAACGTTTTGGCAAGGTAGTGGGAGGAAAGACTTAGGCTTGTCTACATTATACACTTAATGTGATCCCAGGCTCCAGCCTAAGCCTCAATGTCTACACCATGATTAAACAGCCCCATAGCCTGAGTCAGCTGACTTGGGCCAGCTACAGCTGTGTGGCGGATCTTGTATCACAGTGTAGACATACCCTAAGAGTTTAACAGAGAGACTAATTATCCCATCAGCTGAGGCTGATTGCTGGACTTGTACCAGGTGGGGAGTTAAAAAGGCTGCAGACTAGAGGACAGGGATGGCTGCCAGAGAGACTACTGGGAGGGAACTCCTCTAGCAGCAGACTGGCAAGAAGCCTCCCAGGAAGTTGGACTTCTGGAGCAGGAATTGGGGAGAAGCCTACCGAAGAGGCGAGGTAGGAAGTAGCAAGGGAATGGGAGGATCTGGTTTGAGCTGCTCCCTACAGAGCCTCTGTACTGGAACCCAGAAGGGTGGGCAGGCCTGAGTTAGAATAGATATCATAGGGAAGGGACCTCAGGAGATCATCTAGTCCAATCCCCTGGAGGATTGGACTAGAGGAGGCCCAATCTGCAGATCCCTAAATGGCCCCCTCAAGGCTTGAACTCTCAACCCTGGGCTTAGCAGGCCAATGCTCAAACCACAGAGCTATCCCTCCCCCATCCTCTACCATCCCCAGCAGAAGGGCCAGTAAGGACTTTGGAGCAAAAGGGTCAGGACCCCATGGGAGGCCTGGGATTATTGACCCTTCTTCAGGGGTGCTGCGTAGGGCCCCAGAATAGCTAGGGATGACCCTGGTCCCTGTGTTGCTGATCAGAGAACTTTGGTACCAGTGTCCGTTGGGCCTGCACATGTGTTGTCTCTTCTAGTGCTGCGCCCTGGGGCTAGCCAGCATGCACAAGCTAACCATCCTCAGTTCCTACTCAACCACCCCTGGCTAGAGACGGAGCCTTTAGCTATCTGTTAGCAGATCGTTAACTCTCCTTTTCAGTTGTTAATCTTTAGTTTTTAGAAACTTTTTTGCTTTCTTCTGATTTTATTGGCTCTGCCTTAACAAAAAAGTAAAAACAAGACAGAAAAGACTTTCTTCTTGTGTTGACCCTGGACAAAGGTATGCCTGGCTCTCTGGGTTTCAAGCGTTGCACTTGCAGCGAGGTGATCCTGGTCGTGGACAAGCCTTTGCTGACTCAGCGGGGCCACATCCAATAAAAGTGTTTCCTCTGCCAGCAGCTCTGACCGAGATCCCACAAAGGCAGAGATCTCTGCCAGAAAATCATCTTTATGGAGGTGGCTCTCCGACCACAGCCCTCCAGTGGGCATGAGTCTTCCCCTCAATCTTTGACTTCAGAGGATAGTGGGTCAAAGAAACGGGCTGTGGACTCCTCTCACAAGTCAAAAAGGAGAGCAGGAAAGTCCCCTCAGCAAACCCAGGGATAGCTGAAAGTGATCACCATCTCTTTTGGTATCCTTGGTGCCGTCAGCATTGAGACTGTCTGGCATCCACTCCTCATGGCAACTGTAGGTGTCCAGTACCGTTGATAGGCCCACAAAAAGATAAGGGCAAATGTCCTAAGATGCTTCTGGTATGTGAACTGACATGGGTATCACCAGCGGCATTGGCCCATCCAACACTGGAGAAATCGGTACGGGCGAGGTCCCCATCTTCCCTGGCACTGGCCCTGGGACACTCGGTACTGGCTGAATTCCACCAAGCCAGCAACCTGGCCATGCTGGAAGTGCCTGTTCCTTGGTACTGAGATCACGGCACCGAGCCATGGCCAATCGTTTACCCACAATCATGCCATGCCCCTCTGATGTCAAGCGAGGGATCGGACAGCACGTCGGAAGGTGTTTCTCAGTTCTCCTCTCGGGCTCCATATGGCACCCAATAACAGGGTTCAGGTATGTACCACCAGATAGCATCACCACCATCTTGTTATGGTCATCCATGGGCACCTCTGCCAGGCCCTATGCCACCGCAGTGACCATAGTGGGACTCCTGGGTGCCACATCGACAGCCTGCCTTGAGGGCACTGAGCATCTCCCGAGAACCTCCAGGGCATGCTCCCTCAGCCACAGCATTGCGGGCCTCAGAACCCCGAGAAACAGAGGAGCAAGAGGTGGACACAGAGGAAGAGGTCACACCTAAGGCCATGTCCTCTTCTTTGCAGGACAAAGCAGTCATCCCGTAACCACCTTCCATGGCGGATGATTTATGCTTGTTCCAAGAACCGGCAAAGAGCATGGCGGACACCCTCTGCGTACCATTAGATACGCATCACCAGGTCATCGATATCCCCAGGCCTCCTCTACCTCAAAAATTGCCCTCCCAATCAACAAGACCATCCTAGACCTGGCTAAGACGGTGTGTCAAACCCCAGCTCTGACATGCAAGTGGGAGGACAAAAAATTATTATGTTCCCACAAAGGACTCAGAGTCATAAGCGCCAACTTCCCCTCTTTTCCGTGGGTGCTTGACCCCTCCCCCCGCACCTAGCCCCAACCCCATTCCACCCCTTCCATGACGCCCCGCCCCTCCTCTTCCCACCCCTTTCCTGCCCCTATTCCAACTTCTCCAAATCTCTGACCCCGCCTCCTCCCCTGAGTGTGCCATGTTCCCACTCCTCTCTCCCCCCCCCTCTTCCCCAGAGTGTGCAAACAGCTGTTTGGTGGCGGCTGGGCAAGAAACGCTGGGAGGTAGGCGGAGAAGCGGGGACGCAGTGCACTCGGGGGGGGGGGAGAAGGAGGTGGGATGGGATGGAGGGGAGCTTGGCTGCCGGTGGGTGCAGAGCACCCACTAATTTTTTCCCCATGGGTGCTCCAGCCTCTGAGCACCCACAGAGTCAGCGCCTATGCTCAGAGTTCCTATTCATCCACACACCACCCAATGCCATCGTGGTGAATGCTGTGAACTCTCGTGGCCAACAGCACCATTCATGGCTGACACCATACAACAGAGATTTGAAACGCCTCAATCTCTTTGGTAGGAAGGTATACTTCTCGGCCACCTTACAGTTTTGAGTTGCCAATTACCAGGCACTCACAGCAAAGTATGACTACACGAATTATAAAGAGCTACATGACTTTGAGGGAGGGATGGATAGCTCAGTGGTTTGAGCATTGGCCTGCTAAATCCAGGGTTGTAAGTTCAATCCTTGAGGGGGCCACTTAGGGATCTGGGGCAAAAATCAGTACTTGGTCCTGCTAGTGAATGCAGGGGACTGGACTCCATGACCTTTCAGGGTCCTTTCCAGCTCTATGAGATGGGTATATCTCCATTAATTATAATTATTATTATAAGCTGCCAGAGAGCTCCTGGAATTCCTTCAAGGCTATCATCCAGGAAGGGAAACAGGTGGCAAAAACATTTTTTCCACTTGGCCCTTGCCGCTGTTGCCACGGCTGCCAGGACCATCTCCATGGCTGTGGTGATGAGATGGGTGTCATCGCTTCACCTCTCAGGATTCCTAAGGGAGGTGCAGACCACAGTGGAGGACCTCCCCTTTGAGGTGGTGAAGCTCTTTGCTGAAAAGACTGATGTCTCTTTACACTCCTTGAAAGATTCCAGGGCCGCTCTCAGGTCACTGGGATTCTAGACACCAGAGCACTATGAGCCCCAGAGGAAAAAGGGAAAGTTCTTGAAATGTAAGCTGTCAACTTCCCAGTCCTCGACCCAACCACCTGCCCCTAAGCATCACTTTTGACAGACAGGTCAAGGTGTTGAGACCACTTCCTGCTACTATCTGTGACCATGCACCCATTTGATCACTGTTTGGCAGCGTTCTGCAGTGTCTGGGAGCACACAAAGTCGGACAGATGGATCCTAGAGATCATTCGATCCAGTTATTTCATCCACTTCACTTCCCTATCCCGTCCACACTACCCTTCCTTGTCCCTCTTCAGGGACCCTTCTCACAAGAGTCTACTACGGCAGGAGATAGATCGACTTCTACAGTTAGGAGCCATAGAACCAGTACCTCAACATCTAAGAGGCAAGGGGTTCTACTCTCGTTACTTCTTAATACTCAAAAGGAAGGGAGATTGGAGACCCACCCAGAACCTCAGAGCTCTCAAGTTCGTCAAAGTTCAGAAATTCAAGATGGTCACCTTATCAACGATTATCCTGTCACTGGAACTGGGAGACAGGTTTTCGGCCCTCGACCGACAAGATGATTACTTTCACATCTCAATACTACCGATTCACAGACCACTGTTTTCTCAGGTTCGCTCTGGGGCATGACCACTGCCAATACAGGGTCCTCCCCTTCAGACTTGCATCGGCCCAGAGAGTATTTTCCAAAGTTCTCTCAGTGGTGGCCACCCACCTACGATCACAAGGGGTAATCTCCCTTAACTGGATGATTTGCCTCCTCAGGGCCCAGTCACTTCAGAAGGCTCATTGAGCCACTGAAGACACGACACACTTGTTCACGGAGCTGGGCCTGCAGATCAGTTCCCAGAAGTCGACCTCCACACCAGTGTAGTACCTAGAATTCATAGGGGCCGACCTAGACGCGCTACAGGCCAAAGGCTTCCTACCTCAGGACAGGTTTCTATCCATGGTATTGCTTATAGACACAGCTCAGTGCAGCCCTCAAGTGCCAGCCAGAATCTGCCTCCAGCTCTTAAGGCATATACAGGGCTGTCCCTAGCTATTTTGGTGCCCTACGGGGCTGTGTGAGGCCCCAGGCCTCTGCGGGGAACAGGGGGGAGGGGAGCTGGCCCCTTCCTGTGGGAAGTGGAGTGACCCGGCTCCAGCCTGCTCTGCTTCCCTGGCTCCCAGGCTTGCGGGGAGGGGGAACCACCCCCCAGCACTCGCCGGCGGCACGGCTGGGAGCCAGGGGAGTGGAGCAGGCTGGGGCCGGGTCACTCTACTTACTGGTGAGTGCAGGCCCGACCGCTTCTGGAGTGGGGTTGGGGCTGGAGCGGGAAGAGGCGGGGTGGGGCGGAGTAGGAGTGGGGGCCCTGGGGAAGAGCCGGTGCAGGGGCTGGAGCAGTACGCAGCTGCGCAGGGCATCAGGAAATTTGGTGCCCCAAATTTCCTGGTGCCCTATGCAGCTGCATACTTTGTGTATGGGTAAGGACGGCCCTGGGCATATAGCAGCCGGAATGGCAGTGATTCCGCATGCCAGACTTCACATCCAATGCCGACAGCTGTGGTTCAGCTCGGTTTATGGACTGAACAGGGACAGTCTGGCAAAACCACTGTCGCTGCCCACCAGGATCAGGAACTCCCTTTATAGATGGAAGAATCCAGCCAATGCAGGCAAAGGGATCCATTTCTTACAGGTGCCACCTTTGTCACGTGTTACGACCAATGCATCCCTCATAGGATGGGGCACGCATTTAAACTGTCTCACAATGCAAAGCAAATGGTCACCCGTGGGGAGATCTCTGTACATCAGTCTCAAGCTGAGAGCAGTCAGGAACGCCTTCACTCGATTCCTCCTGCTGATAACAGGATCACATATAAAGGTCCTGACGGGCCACATAATCTGCATGTATTCTATCAACTGCCAGAGAGGAGCCATCACCCAGGCAATGAAACTATGGAACCGGTGCATCTCTGAGAAGGTCACCTTATCCGCAGCTTACCTCTCTGGCATGTAGAATGTGGTAGTGGACAGGCTCAGTCACACATTTCTGAATGACCACAGGTGAGATATGCACCCGTCAATATCTCATGACTTGTTCACATGGTGGGGAACACAGTCCACAGATCTGTTTGCCACTTACCAGAACAAGAAGTGTTCACAATACTGTTCCAGGGCAAGGATTGGAAGGCACTCTGGGCGATGCCCTTCTCCTCCCGTGGGACAAGGGTCTTCTTTATGCCTTCCCTCCATTTCCCCTTCTGTTGACGGTCCTGATAAAGAGAGATGGAGCTCATGAAATTTTGATCGCTCCCACGGTGGCCAAGGCAGACCTGGTGCTCTTATCTGATGCAGCTCGTGATGTGTCCTCCGATCTTCCCACTGGCCATTCCACACATCCGTCTCTCTCTCAGGACAAGGGGCTCATCAAACATCCCAACTTGGGAATCTTCTGCCTCAAAGCATAGCTCCTATGTGGTTTCAGAACCTAGACAGCTCATGTTTACAGGAAGCAAAAAAGGTTCTACTGCACAGCAGAAAGTCCTCCCACATGGTGCACTTAACAGCAGAAATGGCCTAGGTTCCGGATTCAGTGCAAGTTCCATCAAATCTCTCCAGTGTCAACGACTCTTCCACATATTCTGTAATATGCCCTGACCCTTAAAAGATTGGGGTTATCCCTGAGGTCTTTCAAGGTCCACTTAACAGCTGTTGCAGCATTTCACCAACCTGCAGAAGGGTACTTAGTACTGTTACCCCAGAATTTGACATTCCTGCGTGTACTTCAGAACCTGACAGCAGTATAGTCAGCCATTTTGTGTGTTCAGCCACTGCCAGCTGAAAATCAAACATCACATAGCTAGGAATAATCTTAAACCTTTGTGAGACAAGGTCAGACAGCTGCACACTTACAGTTTGCTAATCAGGATGGGGCAGAAAGTTATGGAAGAGTGAGTAGCGACCTTGGTTTTAGGTGTCTTGATATATATTGTATTTCTAGCAAAAACAACTGAAATGTTTTGAGATAATGAGTAGTTTGTTGAAATTAGGAGAATTGGTGACCCAGTAGAGGTGGTCCTACTAGGAGTCACTAAAGATTATGTGCTTTGTTAGAGTTAGCTATAAAAGATTGTGTAAAAGTAAATATCTCGGAGCAGTCCAAGGGAGCTTTTCTTAGGGCAAGGAGCTGATGTTTAAGCCGGATGGAAAGAGGGCCCCTGGAAGCCCAGCTGATGATCACTTGAAACCAACTCAGACTGCGGGTAACTATATCTGGGATGTCCTAAACTTAGAGTGTGTGTGTGTGTGTGTGTGCGCGCGCGCTTAATATCTAATAAATAGTAGTTTTAGATACGAGCAGGCTTTCTTGTGTCAATCACTTATCAGATGGAAGCGCTGTGTTCCTATTGACTTATTCCTGACACTGCCTGGAGAGAAACAGTTAAGTTACCACTGTTTTGGGTTCTGCAAACCCCAGGTAATCATACTCTCACACCCAACCACTGAGATGTTCCTTAAGGGAATAACAAATCTCTTCCCTCAATCTTGACTTTCTGCCCCCTCGTGGGACCTAAACCAGGTGCTGAAAGGGCTGACTAGGCCCCCCCTTCAAACCTATGGTCACCTGTTCGTTAACACACTTATAAAGGAAAACAAATTTTCTTATTGCAATTACCTCGGCTAGAAGAATAGGGGAAATAGCAGCTCTGATGGTGCATCCCCCTTACACAGTATTCTTCCCAGATAAGGTTACACTTAGGCTGCATCCAAGGTTCATCCCCAAAGTGACCTGCTCGTTTCACATGAATCGGTCTGACTTTCAAGACAATAGGGAGGCCATACTAAATACCCTTGACTTTAGGAGAGCCTTTGCATTCCACCTCGATAGGACAAAAACCTTCAGGCAGTCCCCTAGGCTATTTCTTTCCATGGTGGAAAACTCTAAGGGCTCAGCGATATTAGCCCCCAAACTCTAATTTGTCACATGACCCCCCTGGACTTGATCCATACAGATTCTATGAGATCAATCTCCTCATCTGTTGCCTTCTTGAGGAATGTGCCCATCTCAGATCTGCAGAGTGGCGACGTGGGCGTCAGTCCCACACCTTTGCAGAACATTGTGACCACTGAGGACTCTGCTTCTGACGCCATGTTGGGCTCCACAATACTTGCATCTATGACTAACCAGACTCCGAAGTCCCAGCCCTCCAAGGGGGGTACTGCTCAGGAGTCATCTACAGTGGAGCACCCATAGGGACACGACTCGAAGTTACCTTGTGCAGTAACAATGGCTCTTTGAGATGTGTCCCCCTATGGGTGCTCTGCTACCAGCCCTCCTCCCCTCTACTTCAGAGTTCTCTCTCTGACTCTGTGGTAGAGAAGGAACTGAGGACGGTTAGCCCACGTGTGCTGGCTAGCCTCGTAGTGCAGCTTGAGGAGAGACCGCGCATGTGCGGGCCCAACTGCTACTGAAGTTCTCTGTTTAGCAGCGCAGGGACGCAGACACGCCTACAGTGGAGCACTCATAGGGACACACATCTCAAAGAACCATCATTACTGCACAAGGTGAGTAACTTCTTCCCTAGGGTCACAGGATTCCTGGTCTCCCAAACTCTTTATTGCCCCAGAAGGGGAGAGACTATTAATAACCTCAGCGGTGTAGTGGTAACAAAATAAATGGGTAAACTAACCTTTTTGATGTTCCAGGCTGGGCAGTGGCATGGTAGATGCTAAGTGTGTGCAGTATAAGAGGAAAAAAATGGTTAATTTGAAAGTATATTAATAAATACATGAAGCCAAGCTACAATGTTTACGGGAGCTGTTCCGCTTCAGAATATTCCGTTTCTTCCCCAAAAATAGAAGAACGTTGGATTGCTGACACTTCACTTTTTGCCAAATAAAAGTAAATTATGTAAAGTTGTAAAATAAATAAATGTAGCAAGCTTTTAATGGTTGGCAAATGAATTCAGTCAGCGCATGCCTGCAGTAGCACTGGAAGGCTCACTGCATATTTTTACAGGCTATGATTTCCATGACTGATCTGTTGCTGAGTATAACCAGTATTCTCTGTGTTAGCACAGCTTTACAGTGAACCTCAGCTGTGGTGGTCATGCAGCCAGGATTTGCTTATTACAGAGGGGTAGGAGCAAATAAATGTTCTGTTCCTTAGATGAGAAGTGGGTAAACTCCATTTATCCTCTATTACGCTACTGAATGACCCGGCTGGAGGTCTGGGGTCAAAACAGGAAACCACCAGACACAGCAATTATTGAAGGGATTGGGGGAAACTGAATCAGACACTGAAACACTCCAAACAGCAGTGAGGGACTGGGGAAGGCACAGAAACCATCAGACAGATGTTTCAGCATTGTCAGAACTTTTTTCTGGTTCCCTCCTGAAATAAAATGCTGGCAAAATTGCCCAGATTTCAGTGTTTCTATTTTGGCATAGTGCAACAGAACGTGGTTCTGTCAAAATGTCTCCAACCTGCTCTCGTGTCAATGCTGTACCTGCCTGTTATGTGGACAGACAGACAAGACTTCACTCTCCAGATCTGTCAGGCTGGTTTTTCACCAATACTACCCCCCCCACACCAAAAATAAGTGCATGTTCTTCGTAAGATTATCTGAGCCAATCATTGCACTGGGCTTGCACCCAGGAGATTGGGTTTCAGGTTTTGGCTCTGCACTAGACCCTGTGTGACCTCAGACAAGTCACTCAGGCTGAGTTTCAGAACTGATTTGAAAGCTCGGTTCTTGTTGACCTTAACTGGCTGTCCAAATCCCCTAGATAGCTTTGAAAATCACTGCCTTACGACTTGTCTACCCTGGGAAATTTACTGGCATAATTATATCAGTATAACTGTAGCAGTATAATTAGGCTGGTAAATTTCCATATGTAGACAAGCCCTTAATTTCTCTGTTTCCAACCTGTAAAATGGGGATAATCTTTTTTTTTTTCTCACCTTTACACTGAAATTGATGCAGATTTTAAACTCTTTGGAGCAATTTATGTAAAGTTTTTTTCCCTGTCATTAACTGATGCCCTAAAGTACTTAAGCAGGTACTTTTAGTTCAAGTGTGTGCTTAAGTGTTTTGCTCAATCAGGGCCTAACGCACCTGACTCCACAAGGGCGGACCCATCTATAAAAGGGGATAACAATTCTTTTTTTCCCACCATTTGTCTTGTCTATGTAGGCTTTAAGTTCTCCAGGGCAGATAGTGTTGTAACGTTGCACTCTATATGATTTTATGAAAGTATGCTGATGAGTGTGATATAATGTAATTCAAATATGCTTCTTGTAAGGTATCATTACAAAGCTTATAATCTACGGAGTGTGGTCATCCCATTTGTATAAATGTATCACTCTTGTATCTGAAACTAGAAGTATGAAATACAACTCTGAGTGCCTATTGTAATTATGTAAAGTGTGGGCCATTAATGGTGGTTTGGAATCTTGATGGCTCCCATTAACCAGGACAATCGACTGCAGATGGCTGTGTTTTACTTGTAAGTCTTCCTGTATATGTTTGTGCTGGCAAGTGGGTAATAAAGTCTTATACTGACATGTGATCATGTCACCTGAACTGGAATCCATCTTTAACCTGGTGCTTTTCCATTGAGAAGGAAGGGGTGGGAACCCAGAGGGGGACAAAGGATTCCCAATTTATGCAAAAGATATATAAGTGGGTGGAACAGAACAAAGGAGGCTGCAATCATGAGAAATCCCCTAGCTACCACTTGAGCTGGAACAAGGGCTGTACCAGGGGAAAGGATTGTGTCCAGACTAGGAAGGTGTCCAGTCTGTGATAGAAGCTTATTGAAACATCTCTGAGGGTGAGATTTTATCTGTATTCAGTTTTCTTACTGTATTAGGTTTAGTCTTGCATGTTTTGTTTTGTTTTATTTTATTTTGCTTGGTAATTCACTTTGTTCTGTCTGCTATTACTTGGAAGCACTTAAATCATACTTTCTGTATTTAATAAAATCATTTTTTACTTATTAATTAACATAGAGTATGTATTAATACCTGGGAGGGGGGCGGCAAACAGCTGTGCATACCTCTCTATCAGTGTTATAGTGAGCAAACAATTTATGAGTTTACCCTGTATAAGTTTTATACAGGGTAAAATGGATTTATTTGGGGTTTGGACCCTATTGGGAGTTGGGCATCTGAGTGTTAAAGACAGGAACACTTCTTAAGTTGCTTTCAGTTAAGTCTGCAGCTTTGGGGCACGTGGTTCAGACCCCGGGTCTGTGTTGGAGCAGATTGGCATGTCTGGCTCAACAAGACAGGGTGCTGGAGTCCCAAGCTGGCAGGGAAAGCAGGGGCAGAAGTGGTCTTGGCACATAAGTTGGCAGCCCCAACGGGGTTTCTGTGATCCAACCCGTCACAACTGTCTCTTAGGCCTTGTGTACACTTAACAGGGATTGCTGGTATAGATATAACATTAGAGCTATACTGGCAAACCCTCCAGTGGAGAGACTGCTTTTGCTTGCAAAAGAGTTATTTTGCTGGTATAGCTTATAGCAGCAGTTCCCCAAATGGACTAAGCTATCCAGCAAAAGGACTTTTTTGCTAGTGTAACTGAATCTACGCTTGGGTTTTGTCAGCACAGCTATGTTGGCTTGGCGTGTGATTTATTTCTCACACTTCTAACCAATATAGCTATAGCGGCGAAACTTTTAAGTGCAGACCAAGCCTTATGATGTGTTTTGTACAGCCCTTACCACAATGGGCTCAGATCTTGACTGAGCTCTCTAGGCACTACTAATGTTTAAGAAGATAGTTATATATATAATTGAGCCATGCAAAGATGCGAAAGGGTTGGAAAAGCTTGCCTTGTTAAAATTGATGCTATCTGATATCCCATTTCTAATGTGTTTTTTTTAACTGAAATTCCATCTTACTCAAAACAATTTTTTTTCCAGCTTGCTTTTTTCCTACCCCTAAAATGTTTTAGGAATGACATCTGACTAATTATTATTTGGTCTAGAAAAAATAGTAAAAGAAGGAATCAATCTGTATTACTGTAGCTGAGGGGAAAAAAGGTAAATAGAAATTGGATGTAGTCATAAAAGCAATTTGACTCAATGCCGCTCGGATACCTAGATCCTGGTTAGCATCTCTGGGAATTAGAAATGTTCTGATAGCCAGCTGCAGATCTACATAGTCTTAGAGCAGTATAATAGAAACACAGAGCTAAACTGCCCCCTACACTGATTAGTCTTATGTCAGAGACATGGATCTCCAGCAGCCTGGTCTCTCCATTTCCAGCCTACTGTTCCCACTGGGAGATGGGGTGAGGTTTGCTTTCCCCAGGGCTGCCCAGCCTCATGTGACAGTCACACCCTCACACATTCCTGCAGTCCAGCTATGATTTCCTGTGTCAGTTCCCCAGTGTGATACAGGGGCAGGAGAGAAGATTTTGTGGGAGTCAGTCCCCTTTAGAGGGGATCCTGATTGATGGGGGAACGTTATACAGCATGCAGTGCCATTGACTAGTATTCTGTGTGTTAGCACAGCATTACATGCAGAAAGGAGATAATTTCGTGGAGCAAGGTAGATACCCGCCACTCCCTAATCTCCCCATTGGGTTATTTTAAATTATCCCATCCCATCTCCTAGAACTGGAAGGGACCTTGAAAGGTCATCGAGTCCAGCCCCCTGCCTTCACTAGCAGGACCAAGTACTGATTTTGCCCCAGATCCCCAAGTGGCCCCCTCAAGGATTGAACTCACAACCCTGGGTTTAGCAGGCCAATGCTCAAACCACTGAGCTATCCCTCCCCCCACTAACATTATTGGCTGTTGTTTTATAGACTTTATATTGATTGTTACTGGAGAGATCCCAGAAATCTCGAAGTCTTCATTTATTGTAAGTGAGCTGTTCTTTTAGTGACTAGTTTAACCCAGTGTGGGAAAGAGGTGGGGGATGGCCCAAAGGATGATCTTCTGGCTCCTGGTTCTGGTCATATTGGAGGAGGAGATCCTGGGTCTCCTACAAAACTTGAAAAGCAGGTGCTGGCCTGCGAGGAGCCATTCTGAGGATTCTAATTTCTGGGTACAATCTGTTACTCACAGCTGGGCAGTATATCTGGTGTGACAGACCCAGACCAGTGGGGTACAGGAGTCTGGTAGAGGGCAAATATACTGGTCACTGGATGAGTGGTTTTCTGTTCCCTGAGTGACCAGAGCAGGGGCTGCACTAGAGTAATCAGGAAGCTGCTAGAATCAATTAAGGCAGGCTAATCAGGGCACCTGGGTTTTAAAAAGGAGCTCACTTCAGTTTGTGATGCGAGTGTGAAGAGCTGGGAGCAAGAGGTGCAAGGAGCTGAGAGTGAGAGGGTGTGCTGCTGGAGGACTGAGGAGCATAAGCATTATCAGACACCAGGAGGAAGGTCCTGTGGTGAGAATAAGGAAGGTGTTTGGAGGAGGTCATGGGGAAGTAGCCCAGGGAGTTGTAGCTGTCATGCAGCTGTTACAGGAGGCACTATAGACAGCTGCAGTCCACAGGGCCCTGGGCTGGAACCCGGAGTAGAGGGCGGGTCCGGGTTCCCCCCAAACCTCCCAATTGACCTGGACTGTGGGCTCTCCCAGAGGGGAAGGTCTCTGGGCTGTTCCCCAACCCACATGGTGAATCTCTGAGGCAAGAAAATCCGCCAATAAGTGCAGGACCCACCAAGATAGAGGAGGAACTTTGTCATACTGGATACTACAGCAATGAGCCCGGTATAAGAACCTACGCAGAATAGAATCTATCTGTCCTTAAGTATGCACTGGACATGTTTTGCACCCAACTCACTGCAGATGCCGAGTGCAAGATTTCCAAATTCTCTTAAATGGTTCCTATCCAATGAGCTGTCTGTTGGAAAAGGTGGACGGGGAACTATTTCCATGCAACGTTGCAGCTTGGGTCCTCTCTTGTTTCATAGGTTGCAAGGATTTGTCTCGAATGGGAAAAGCGTGTGTTTCACTCAAAAATGGCTGAACTATGCCGGCTCTAAATTTCCTGGCAAGGATCCCCACTCTTCACTGGAGCTTCTGGTTGAGCATTACTTGTCAGGACATTTTACTACCTATTGTTTGTTCCAGGCAGCTAGTTAAGCAAGACAGAAGACAGTACAGGTACAGTACTTCTTGTTTTCCTCGTAACATAGTTATGTTTCTTAGTCTTTCCATGTAGGTTTGTGTACACACATCCCCTGTTGAGAATATTGTAAACAACTCATCACAACCAGGGATCCGTGTCTCTTTTTGGCATGATTAAATGTCAGAAAAGGAGGCTAAGGTAAATCCGAGGGATCTTCAACTATGACTTTGGCTGTGAGGCCTGTAGCTCTGCCTGATGGGCTTGGAAGGTCACTGTGATTGTTCCCATGTGGAAGTTGTCTTTATTCCCCACAAGTCAACAGAATTGGTCTGGTTTAAGGCAGCCCTGAGATTGCTCGGTGTGGGCTGAGGTATGCAGTTCACTCAGCTGAATCCAGAGGGCACTATTGAACTGGAAATGAAACCATTCGAGTTCTCAGCACCACCTTTTTCTGTGTTGTATTTGGTTTGATTTAATTCACTCTGGAATATCTTTCTTTAGAGGTATTTTCCTTCTGACTGTGAATTTAGAGCTTGTGAAAATGAGGGATTGCTGGCTCTGACTGGATGGGGTCCTGCTCCTGCATGCTACAGTAATGCAAATAAATAAAAATCATAATAGTGCAGGCTGGAAAGGAGCCCAAGATTCCCTGACACAGCTCTACCTCTGCCCCCATATTCCTGACCTGTGGCACTTCTTCCTCTTCTGGTCCCCATGTACGCTCTGCTTTGCTAGGGCCACTTAGCCTTGATCTTTTCAGACCCTCTTCTTCCAGTCCAGGGTAGCTGGCTTTGGAGCAGAGAAACTGGCAAGGACACCTACTGGTGGGACGGGATTGAAAGGGGAACTACTGCCTACTTCGCATGTTGAGGCTTAGTTCATGCAAGACCTAACAGAGGCCTGGAACCCAGGTGCTCCGAGTGTCAGCCTGCAGCCTTAGCCCAGTCTATGCCCTTTCTCTGTAAGGCATAGCTCTCAGGGGTGCTGTGGTTCCTGGCTGCATTTTCTCCTCCTAGGAAGGAGGTATTTCATATGTTGTGCGAATGCCTTTGAAGCCCCATGTGGAGCAGAAGCCCGAAGGCCAATTCCCACCCTAGGTCCCTCAGTCTTGTCATTGCTGAGGAGCATGATGTCTATCGCTTCTGACATGGCACACACAAAGAACATGACCAACTTCCACCAGGAGCCCTCGCACATGCCAGGACCAGCACAGGAGGAGCTGTGAGCGGTTGTGACAGGGTCTCTCTCAGTTGCAAGCTCGGAGCTGACCTTGCTGAGGTGATCTTGCCGAAGGAGCCCTAGGAGATGCCCTCTGACTGGGCAGGCCGGAATGTGTTCCATTTGGAGCTGTCAGGACCCGCCTCAAACACACAAACAACTGACAGCCCAGCCTGATCCACAGGGAGAACCAACTCAATGCCAATTACTCCCTTGGGGCAGCAGTGCAAAGGGGAAGCAGGTGCCTGTCAGATTCCTCCCTCCTGCAGCGGGTCTAGAATGAGAAATAACTCTCCACCTGGCTTTCCAGTTGGCAAGATGGTTTGGGTGCCAGCTGGAGACCTGGGTTCAATTTCTTGTGCTGCCTCAGAGGTCCTGTGTGACCTTGGGCAGGTCACTCTGTGCCTCAGTTCTCTATCTGTACAATGGGGATAACAGCCGTTCCCTACCTCACAGGGGCACTTGTGAGGATAAACCCATTCAGCACTCAGGGGCTCAGATGAGATGGTAACGAAGGCTGTATAACAGCAAGGTGGTAAAATCTGCAGACAATACAGAATCACTGAAGATAATTAAGTCTAAAGCTCAATGCAAAGAGTTGCAAAGGGATCTCTCAATGCCGGGTGATTAGGCAACAAAATGGCAGATGAAACTCAATGTTGGTAAGTGCAAAGTAATGCACATTGGAAAACATAATCCCAAATATACATAGAAAATGATGGGATCTAAATTAGTGGTTACTGCTCAAGAAAGAGATATGGGAGTCATCCTGGCTAGTTCTCTGAAAACATCCTGTCACTGTGCAGCAGCACTCAAAAAAGCTAGCCGTATCAGGAACCTTTAGGAAAGGGATGGTAATAAACCAGGAAATATAATGCCACCATATAAATCCATTGTATGCCCACACATTGAATACTGCATACAATTCTGGTTGCCCCATCTCAAAAAAGATATATTCGAATTGGAAAAAGTACAGAGAAGGGCAACAAAAATGATTAGGGGTGTGGAACAAACTCCATACTTGGACTAAGACTGGGACTGTTCATCTTAAAAAAGAGATGACTAAGGGGGTATGATAGCTATCTGTAAAATAATGAATGTTGTGGAGAAAGTGAATAGGGAAGTGTTATTTACCTCTTCACATAACACAAGAGCTAGGCATCACCTGATGAAATTAATAGGCAGCAGGTGTAAAACAAACAAGTATTTCTTCACACAGGGGATGCTGAGAAGGCCAAAAGTACTAGCTTCAAAAAATATTAGATAAGTTCCTGGAGGCTAGGTCCATCAATGGCTATTAGACAAGATGGTCAGGGATGCAACCCTATGCTCTACGTATCCCTAAACCTCTGACTGCTGGATGCTAGGACTGGACGACAGGGGATGGGTCACTCGATAATTGCCCTGTTTTGTACATTCCTTCTGAAGCACCTGGCAGATTTGTTTGCTGCTTACAGAGAGAAAATTCCAGGCCATAGGGAGCACATACAGTGTCACCAGCAGCCACATCCCATTACCTGTTTCTCCTCCCTTTTCCCCCAGCTTCTACAACATTTCACAGGCCAGCTCAGTGCAGGGTGGCCAGCCACGAAACAGGGGCATAGCTTTGGAGCACTGCAGCCAGATGTGGAACGGACTTCTGACATCCATCATGGACACCAACGCACCAGAAGAGATGGTTTGGGCTGGAGGAAGAAAACAGTGGCATGACGGAAGGTGAACAGAGCAGCAAGGGCCGTTGGTTCTGAATGCTGGGTAAGTGTTGGGCCACAGTGGTTTCTGCCATTCATGAAGTGGTGTCCTCCAGTTAATCTTCTCCAAGCTATTGTCCAGTACTGTCCAGTGTTTCTCAGTCCCGGATCTTGGGGATAGTAGGAGAAAGTCCCACAGAGTTTCTTGTTTTCCCAAAGCAACATAGTGGTGGCTAAAGCAACACAGCAATTGCAGACCTGTGATCCCTCTAACCCAGAGCCCTAGCTTTGACAATAATCTTGGTGTATGCCTTGAAATATGATGGCTCAGATAATCCCCTCTCATGTTTTCATCCTATCTAATATAACTATGGATATTCTTATTGTTGACATAAATATCTAATCCTTGTAAGCTCTTGGATTCAACAATATTTTGTCACAGTAACATCAGTAGGCATCATGCAAAATTATTTCCATTTCTCATTGTCTTGGGCTTTTGATGTCATCGTGTATCTCCTAGCTCTTGTATTATGAGAGGGCAAATTGGAGCACCTGATTTATGGCATCTTGTCCATTCCATTAGAACTACCAGAGAAGGGAAATAGAGAGCTCCTATCTCTGAGGATAGTCATTTACCTACTTTACAGGAATGCTGGGATGCTGAATTCATGTGCTTTGAGACCTTGGGATGGGAAATGCTGAAGAAATGCAAAATATTAGTGCATTGTGCTATACACTTAATACAGTACATGATATGCTGAAATTCAATCAGTGTTTCCAATGTTTACTATACTTTGTCACTATTCTAAATTTTTATATAAATGTTTGTTTCTGTTGATCACAGGCCACCCAAGTACATACCCAAGGGTGGAGTTGGGTTGTTTTTGGGCAGCCAACCCATGCTGCCAGGCCATACTGCTATTTTTAGTAGGCTATTTCTGACTACCTGCATTGGGAAACTCCATCCCAGCTTCTTGTAGACATATCCATAGTCTGTCTAAGGGTTCAGGGCTTTGTCTACACACAAAAGATGTACTGCTCTAACTATACCAGTATAGTTAAAGTGGTACAATCCCTGTAGTATGGGTGCAGTTATATTGCTAGACAGGTGCTTTTATACTGTTTATAGCGATTCCCATATAGGCAGGAGAGTAAGATACACCACCATTTATACCAGTATATCCCAACACAAAATCTGTCTATAGACCAGTTATGTGACAATGAGTCTGTGAACAGAGCTCAGCATTCAATGAAGTGTAGTACATGGGAGACTGCAGTAGTTAAATATACACTACATATAAATATAAACTACAATATACTAGAACATTACAACACAAAAGGTCTGACTTAACGGTCCACATTATTTACAACTTAACTGAAAAATAATTGAAATTAATATTCATTCACTATTTAAACCAAGGGTGCTTGAATTTCTAAAGACTTAGCACACGATTGCATGGCAAATCTTTGGGTAAAATTACAGCATCACTGCATGAATCTGTGGGGTATTTGAGCATCTAAGTGACATCTAACCTGCTGTGGGGGCAGGCTGATATTGGATTTGTGTGTGCAGTGGCAATCAGTGTGTGTGGAAAATTAGGCAGCCAATTGTGCAACTCCTTAAAACAACCCTATGATTCTTTGAACAATAATTTCCTTTCCCAGTTGGTTTTATTCATGGAAAATAATTTAGATCAAAGGGGTCCAGATCCTGCTCTCACTTACTCTGATGTAAATCAGGAGTGACTCCAATAGGTTGCAATGGTATAAAACCTTTGTGTCTAAAGCAGTGCTGAGCCGGAGGGGAGTTGAGGGGCACTCGGGTGAGCCGTTTCATAGCAGAGCTAACCTTTGAGTCCCCTGGCAGCAGAATTGCAGCTTTTGTTTATTCTACCAAGTAAGTTTCTCACCCTGAAAGTGTAACTTGATCGCAGGGGTTGAAATTGCCAAGCAGCAGGGGGAGGAGGGGATTGTTTCTTGGCACCACCCAGAAAAGCTTGGGCCGTCCTTGCTTGTTAACATTACCGGGCTCCTCTGATGCTTGAGCTTAGCCAGCTGCTGCTTGCTCAGGGCCAGTTTGGCCATGGCCACAGCAAGTATGAGGACGCATGGCCCAATCCCCAACCCCACTGCATGCCCCCGTGTGTGAGGTGGGGACATATGTACACCCTGTTCCTGGAGGAGCAGAGGGATTGTTTTCTCCATGTGTCACAGGGAGCACATGTTGACCCACAGGAAGTGGGGAGGAAGTGGTGAATGGCCCTGTCCCTCCTTCACTCCATCCCAGGAAGCAGAGCATGGGCACACGCACCGGCACGCAGTGACCGCCTCCTGCAGGGGTGTGGCTCCAGCTAGTCCCCTGCTCAGGGCTGTGTCTAATAGGTATACGCTAGCCCTACAGCAGCTGCTGTGGGTGCTTCTTCATCCTACACTGGCAATGCTAGGAGTGTGGGATGCGTGCCCCATGGGATGCTCCTGCAGGAAGAGGAGGTGCCAAAATTCTGCAGCACAAAGTGGGTATTTGGCAGTTGCTGCTGCCCTGCTCTGCCCAATCTCCGCTGGGTGTCTGAAGAGGAGGCAGGCTGGAAATCCGTTCTTCCCTGAGCTTCCACCATCATCCAGGGAAATCTTCCCACCTCACAATCCATCAGGTCAGGTGTTCTTCTGCTGGGCTCCCCACCCTATTGAGGACAGCCTGGCCACCACAAGGATCCATTGGTGAGTTGTGTCCCGGCCTGTGAATCAAACCTGGCTGCCCAAACGTCTGCAGCAAAGTGAGTAGAACAAGGGGCTGAGGGTGGGGGAATGAATGTGGGCAGATCAAATCACCTGCCAGGCTTCACAAATATGTTGGGAAAAGAATGATTCTTGTTGTCGTTCCTCTCGGCCCCAGCTCTATTAGCAACCTGCAAAGGGAAAAGAAAACTGTGCTTATGTCTTTCTCCATAAAGAAGACTTGGGGTCCTAGTCAAATGGGGGCATCACAAGGACTAGGACAGTGAAAGATGAACTAAGTGGGCAAGGGATTGTTTTTTCAAATTATTTAATACCCATTTAACTCCAATATTTAGTGAACACTTCGGAGAAAAGGTTTCTTTGTTAATGAATCAGCACCCACGTTTCCCTTCAGCTAAGGGGTGAGAGCTCACAGTACACATCTCTGAACTCCACCAGCCTCAGAAGTCTTTTGTCAAAATCAGGGAGCATCAGCCTAGAAAATCCTAATATTTCTTTCAGGCTTTCTTGGTACCCCAGAAAGAAGGGAAAATGGACAAGTCTAGTGTTTAAAAAAATGATTTGCAGGCTGCCATGACCTAGAGCTGGTCACAATTTTTTTTTGCATAGTTTTATTTGTTGAAAAAATGGTCTGTTTAAAAGACCCAAAACTTTTCACAAAATTTGTTTGAAATTTTCCATTTCCTCAAACACTTTTTTAAAAATTTTGAATCAAAATGTAGCCATCAACAATGTTGTTGAAATGGTTACTGACTTTGTTTGTAAAAACCCAGTTTTTGGCAACAAAATTCAGAAGCAATCATCCCGGGCCGGCGCCCCTTGTTGAGAAAAAGCGATTCTCCCTGGAGTGGTGTCATCACTTACACGTGAGTGCAAAGTAGGAGTAGATGCTACCAGAGCAGAAAGGTAGCATTTGACACCCACTTGGCACCAGTCTGAATGAGGACACCAGTATCCAGGCAGTGAGGAATGGGCCCCCTGCTCTCTGGCTCCGGGGTGCTGACAGCTCCATGGCTTATGCTGATGGCAGGGTTCTTGGGGCAGCATGGAGAGCAAGGTCTGTGCCCCATTGGCGGCTCTGCATATGGGAGCCAAGACATTACTTTGGATCTAATGCTCATTGGGGCGTTGGTGGAGGGCCAGGTTCATCCCAATGCAGGGAAAGAGAGGGAAGCACCCTGAGCCCTGGATGCGGCTGGCTTGGGCTCCAGCTCCGGCTAGTGCATCCCTGTGGCTTCTATGAACTGTTCCCCCTGTTGCAATGGCACCTCTGGACCACTGTGGGAGTGCAGAGCTGCTCCAGCCATGTCTCCTTCTGCCTGAAGTCTGCCCTATCCAACCCCAGCCTGCCTGCCCTCCACTCCCAGCCTGCAGAGCACTGTGGCAGAGCAGATGGCGTCGTCTTGGGGCCAAACATACAGGCCCCCTGGTGTGGGGCCATTTGCTCTGTGGCTCTGAGGCCTACCCTACAGCCCCTTTGGCCAATGCAGCTATTGCAAAGGGGCCATAGCATGTGGCAGTCCAGTGGTGTGTGTGTTCTTGGCTACCTGCTCTATTTTGAAGCAGCTGTAGCGGCCCCATGTAGCAGGTACTGCAGTATTCATATATTGCAATCCCATAGCTCCCTGTGGCCAGCTTGTTAGTGAGGAACAGGCACAGGCTGCTTGCCAATGAGAGGTGGAGAAAGGCGCTTTTGGCACTGGGTTTTCACTCCTGCCACTCCATTTTCCATGGCTCAAGCCTCTCTTTACTCATTCTCAGCCTCTTTGCTCCCATGAAACCTCCAAGATGTTTCTCCACTGCTGCTTCTCTCAGAGAACCAGTTGCTGAGCAAAAATCCTTTAACTTTTGGTGGCTGTAGCCCAATTTCCTTCAAAATTACCTTCTTCTCTAGGCTTTGCGAGGGTTAAGAGCATTAGATGCCTGAACACTAAAAGGAGCCAGCATTGAGCCCCAGCCTGATGCAAGAAGGTGCTGGGTTGCAAGAGCTGGTGATGGTGATTTAGGAGGGGATGCTCTATACTGCACCAGTGTCCCAGAAGGATGGGGGGCAGGATGCTGTGCTGCTGAATGTGCCACCATCTTCCAGATGAGTGACTTTTCACAAAGTTGGCAGTGTTAGTCCCAGTGCCCTTGCCAGATTCTAGCTCAGGGGACCTCATCCTCCCTTATTTCCCCTTGGAAGTGCAATCAGACCCAGTCTTCTCCAGTTCCTGCCCTGACGTGTTGTGCAGTGCTGCTGTGAGCTGCCAGGCTCCACTCCAGACAGCCCTGTCTCCTGTGTTGGCTGGGAGACTCCTGTTCTTTGCTGCTTTCTGCTGGTACTCAGGAGCATCAATATCACAGACTAGGGAACTGCAGGGTGTTGGTGGAGGAGCTCTAGAGACCCAGCCAGGAGGCATGTAGCCATAGAGACCCTGCCAAGAGCAGTCCCCCAGCCTGCCCATTGCACAGAGCTATGACGTGGCTAGAGTGACCCGGGGCAGCATGGTGCTGACTCTCTCTGTGGCACTGGGCTGGTTGGAAAGCATACTGTAGTTTGGGCCTTTTTGGTGTCCTTCAGGAGTGGTCTGATCCTTGGAACTCTAACCATAGGGACATGGCCTCCCCATGGTTCCTAGAGCAGTGCTGAGCTCTGTGGGATCATGGTGGCTTGGAGCATAACGGGCTGGGTCCTGTTCCATGCCAACGTGCGAGACTCTAGTGCATTTCAGAGTGAAGTACGTCCATGATAGTTCTGCTGAGCAATGCTGGAACTGCTCTAATAAAGATCAGCTTGTGAATTAATTTATCTGTTGTACTCACGGAGTTTTTGCTATGAGGCTTAAATTCTGGAAATGAGGCCACTTCCTGCCATTTATGCAAATGAGCGGATGCATATGCAGCAAACATGCAAATCAAGTCATTAAGTAATTTGCCAAAAATCTGCAGCTCGCTGGAACTATGGCATTGATAGCTAAGTCCAGCAGTATCTGCATTTCAGAGGCGGGTGAACTGGTGCCTACATTTCCTGTCTGCCTGTTGCACAGCAGAGTTGCAAGGCTTAATTAGCCAAAGTTTAGAAAGTGCTTTGTGATCCTCCGAGGAAAGGTACTGTGGAAGGACAAAGTGTGATGATGGGGATAATTCTGGGAAGCCAAATTCAGCGATCAAGTGGTAAATGAACAGTGGTTTAAAAAAAAAAAAGTCTGAAAATGAGTTAAAGATATTTACAGCCCGTATGGTGCTGCCTTTCCCAGTAGTTTATTTTAATGGCTTGGCTGCTTTTACCTCTCTCCCTTTGTTTAATGAATCTGTTGCTGAGTTATTGGAGGCACAAACTGCCTCCAAAAGCAGGACACTCGGAGTTTATTCTATTCATATAACTCAAAAACAGCCAAATTGATTTCTCCCCCGCCCCTTCTTGTAAATCTTTGAAGTGGCTTTAGTGCTGGGAAAAGGTGCTGGATTGACATCCCTGGGGATGGATGTGCTGGGTTTGCCCATAGAACAGCTGCAACACAGGCAGCGCAAGGAGCTATGCCTCACTCTTACCGCACAGGAGCCCCTTCTGTCATGGCCCAGGGTCCGTGCAGCCCTAGGCCTCTCTGCTGAGACGGCTCATTAGCATGGCTCATAGTGATAGTGTCACCTGACCATTGGGAGCTAGATTGAAACCCACAAACTCATTCACGGATGGATGAGCCACTGATTCCAGCTGCTCGACCTCTGAGACTCGGGCCCGCCAGCTATCCAGCAGTCACACTGGGGGCAGGGACTGTCTTTTTGTTGTGTGTTCAGTGCCTCGCGCAATGGGATCCCTCATTGAAGCCATATGGGGCAGGTCTACATTGCTATCAGGACCAGGGCCGGCTCCAGGCACCAGCCCACCAAGCTTGTGCTTGGGGCGGCACCTGGAGGGGGGCGGCGTGGTGCTCCGGCTCCGGCCGCTGGGGAGAGCGGAGCCCCGACCGGGAATCGCCACCCTCCCCACGGCACTCTGGCTGCCGGGGACAGCAGAGCCCCGACCGGGGCTTGCCGCCCTCCCCCCGGCGCTCTGGCCGCCGGGGAAAGCGGAGCCCCGGCTGGGGCTCGCCGCCCTCCCCCCGGTGCTCTGACCGCCGGGGAGAGTGGAGCCCCGGCCGGGGCTCGCTGCCCTCCCCCAGGGGCTCCGGCCGCCCTCCCCTGCCGAGCTGGGGGGGTAGCCGGAGGCTTTTTTGCCTGGGGCGGCAAAAAAGCCAGAGCCAGCCCTGATCAGGACATGTGACTGCAGCACATGTAGACAGACCTGAACAAGCTTTGATTGACCTAGCTCGTATAACAACAGCAGTGAAGTCACAGCAGCATGGGGTAGCTAGCTGCTTGAGTATGTACCCAGGATCCTGGTGGGTAGGGCTAGCCAGTGCAGCTGCAGCTTCCTTGCTATTGTTACTTGAGCTAGCTTTGATCAACAGGACCAAGCCTAGCTTGGGATCTCTATATGTGCTGTAGTGGTCTCCCGTGTGCAGTGTAAATAGATCCATACTGCCACACCAACACACACAATGGATTTATTTAGATGAATGCAAATGCAGAAAAAAACAGAGCAGTTACTCATACACTCTAGATGCCCCGAACACAATTTAAAAATGCATAACAAAAATCCCCCTGAATGCAGCCCTATAATTTAATATAATCCACTGGCTGCGTGCCAGACAATTTAACCCTAGCGATGAAAAGCTTTCCTTCCACTTTCCAGTTTCCCAAGCCAACCAATCCTAGCAACATCTCAAGTTCCTGCACACTCAGCTTTCCCCAGGGCGAGCAACCTGATAGCGATGTGTACCAGGGAGTCTCAATGCATACTGCCAGAACCACACCAGCAAGAAGGTTGTTTGGTATCGGAGCAGCTGGTCTGAATTCACCCTAATGTAATGTCGCGCTTCTAGCGGTGAGGGATATTAGGCCAATTGTGCTGGATTTCAGGCCAGTCTGCAAAGCCTTGGTGTTGGTGCTCTGTCCTGGCTTGTCTGGGTCTAGCATGGAGATGGGAGCAAAGTGGGGCAACAGAGTCAACGTTTGGAGCGGCACTGGCTGTCCGACCCTGGGGTTTTGCTCTGAAGCACTAATGGGCTTCAAAGGGAGTTGTGTCCCATCCTCTGAGGACAGGACTGGGGAGAAGGGAATATCAGCTCCCTCAGTGACATAACTGACCCCACCCTGAGTGTGAAACAACAATGGGTTATAATTCTAGTCTCAATTAACAGGGCATTAAGAACCTCCATGATGAAGGGGGCAGAGGATTCCTGGGGGATAGAAGGAGAGGGTCACTGAATATGCATGGCCTGGGTCTCTTTGTTTAGCTGATAACTGACTATATTTATTCTTCTAGATTACACATTCTGACTGCAGAACAAAGGGCTGGCAGGAGCTGCTCTCTTGTGCTTAATAATTTGAGTGAATTTACATTTCAATGTAGCCCTGTGCCACTTCTCCCCCCCCCGCCCCGCCTCCCTCCCCAGAAAGAGCCGAATTTCCCCACTGGGGGAAGGGGAGAGAAAATCCCCCACCCCAATGTACAGGCCGGTGGATTTATTGAGACTCCATTCTGAATTTATCTTGTGCGTGTGTGCTTTGTTTTGTTTGTACATCGCACATTACCAAGTACAATGAGATGCCCCTGAACATTTCAGCCGCTTAACAATACCTCCCTCTGTGATCCTAAAAGAAGGAGCTGATGAAGGATCTTCGGTTTAACAGTAGGGGCAGCGCTTGCTGCATCTAGGATATTTTGTTTTTTCCAGTTTTAGAGAGTGCGTAGTTCATAATATGCTTTATATCATCCCCCTTTTTACCCCCTCCACTGAGTGGTACATTCATTGTCAACTAATTAACCATCAGCACTACAGAAAGTACCTCACTAGCCAAAAGTGAAAACACATCTCCACCTAATGGCAATGGGACAGGAGCCATCCCATTTGAGTGACCTGCAGGGAGCTGCAAAGTGACAGAGTTCGCCGTTGTTCAAATCCCCCAAACTTCCAGCCATCCTCCCTGTTCTGCACTGTCCTTTGCATGATGTGGAGAGCAAGAGGTAAAATCCACTGCTTTCGCAGTTGTGGGAAGGCAGATGTCTCAGAGGCATGAGGTCTTGGCACCAGTTTGCACGCAGACTATGCTAGGAGTTCTTATTTTAGGGATGTGGCAAAAGGTGCAGAGGTTTGGTTCGTTGTCTGGCTCTGTTTAATGCCCCATGTGGCACCCACCTTGCCTGGTTTGTGGCACCCCTTGTATGGTCTTGTGGTTAAGGACTGGGCCTCAGGAGAGCTCATCGGGTGACTTTGGGCCAGACCATTCGGGAGGTGTGACTGCAGCACCTGTAGGCATACCCGAGCTAGCTTTGATCTAGCTAGTTCATGTAACAATAACAGTGAAGCCACGGTAGCTGCATGGACTAACCCTGCCCACCTGGGACCCTGTGAATGTACTTGAGCCGTCACCGCCCATGGTGCTGCAGCTTCACTGTTAGTGTTACTCCAGTTAGCTTTGATCTACATTACATCAAAGCGAGCTCAGGTATGTCTACATATGCTGCAGTCACCCTGCCCAATTGCAAGGTAGACTGATCCCCACTCTCCTTGGGACTCAGTGCTCCATCTGCAAAAGGGCATTATCCTTTCTCCCACTCTTTGACAGTCTTGCATTTTGGATTGTAAGCTCCTTGGGGCAGGGACCGTCTTTTACTCTGATATGTATAGTGCCTAGCTCCAGGGGATTCTGCGCTCAGTGGGGCCTCATGGCGTTCCTGTCATATCATTTATCATCAATAAAGCCAGGCTCTGCATTAGTTCCATCCAGCATGCGCCCCCTATTAGTTTCTTATGCTTCTCCAGCTCCATGCCTTGTCAATTAGCAGGCCAAGTGCAGAGGGGGTGGGTAATGGGGTGTGAGTTACAAACAGGAGGGAGCCCAAAGGAGCGTGACCCCATGATGGTGTGAGTTATATGCTAAGGGGATGGGACAAGCCTTGAGACTCATCTCTGGATTTGGCCCAAGGAATTGGAATGTGATGCAGAATGAGACAGCGTCTCACTTGCCATCAGCTGTTGGTGAAATATGCAAAGAGTGTGACTAGAACCCAGGGACGGCCCTGAGCCCAGCTCTTACTGCCTTGGCCAGGTACCAGCCCTCCTCGACACAAGTGCTTTCTATACGTTCAGGCCTTGGAAGCCGTGGACAGCAAGAAGGAAGCTCTCCTTGGAGCTTTTCAGCCGGAACCTTATGTTCTTAGCCCTCTAGCATGGCAGCATTGTCACAAGGCATCAGGATGCCTTTCAGATTTCCCTGCTGCTGATGGCAGGCCTACTTCACGTTCCTGTAACCATGCACAAGCCCATGCGGTGGCTCTGCTTCCGGCAGGGACTGCCAGCCCAGCTCCACCAGGGGATCTTGGTGGCCCTATCAGCTTTTATCACCCCACTTGGATAAGCAACATTTGCAGGAGTTTAAGCTGTGCTCACAAGGCCTTTAATACCAAGTGACACCATTTAGGATCTCAATTTGCATCCAAACCCCTTCCAGGTACATGTGCAAAGAATACAAAGCATAGGGCCCACTCCTGCAAGCCTACACTCATGCAAACACCCCCCATGAGACTGATCTTGTGAGGAAGTGACTACAGGATCAAGCTCCCAGAGCAGGTTTCTGTGCCCATTAATGTCAAAGGCCAAACTCTCTTTGATTTCAGAATGAGACAGCTCTGCTTCTATATGCCCGCTGGGGACTAAATCGCTGTGGGGGCATCCTCAGCTAGGTTGTGGAAGTCTGAGTGGTGCAAAGAGAGAGGAGAAGGGCAGAGAATCTGCACCAGAGTATGATTGCCGTATTTAGGGTCGGGAAGGAATTTCCTCCCAGGTTAGATTGGCAGAGACCCTGGGTTTTTCTTGCCTTCCTCTACAGTATGGGGCCTGGGTCGCTTGCTGGTTTGAACTAATATAAATGGGGATTCTCTGCAACTTGAAGTCTTTTTAAATGATGATTTGAGGATTTCAGTAACTCAGCCAGAGGTTCTGGGTCTATTACAGAATTGGTGGGTGAGGTTCTGTGGCCTGTAACATGCAGGAAGTCAGACTAGATGATCACGATGGTCACTTCTGGCCCTAAAGTCTGAGGCTATGAGAATATGTTCGGTGTTTGGAAATAAGAGAACTTGAGAAATTCATAGTTTGTGCTTGTTATCTGAAAGTGAGGCTTAATTTTCAGTCTTCTGATGCTCCCTGTTTGCTGCTTTTCATGGACTGATAATCAAGATCATGGACTTTTTATTTTGAATCTCTATTTCTTATCTCATTTTTCTGTCGATATGTGAAGCCCAAGAAAAGTCTTGTGTGAAAAGTGGGCAAATTGTCAGTGAGTGAGTTAAGATACAGCTCTTTTTTGTGGGAATGGGGCCCAAACAGTGTGTTCCCCAGGAATTGAAATTGGGGTGTGAGGGGTGGGCCAACGAGGGTTGAGACCGTGAGGGCGAGTGTGAGCTGTATGGCACCATAGTAAAAACTGAAAAATGTTTCACAACCATTTTATTAAATTTAACTCATGTTTTAAAATCATCACAAAAATTAAAGTGGGCTACTCAAGCCTACTATGAAGCACTACAGCTACATCCTTCTTGGTTTCTTATTGTAATTTTGCACTCTTTCGTGTCTTCTTGTGTGTCCTTTACTTCCAGTCCTTCATGATATGCTCATGATCAGGCAGAAGGCGACTTCTTTCAGAACACAAAATTCTATTCAATGAGGAAAAAGAATGCTCATCTGTAGCTGTTGTGACTGGGAGTAGCAAGAGATGAATTCCTACTCCTTTCATCCCAGGAAACATAGCACAAAGATTGGGTCGAACCACTAGTGATGATAAAGAAGTTGAAGTTAAATCTTCATTCATTCATTGTATGCTATTCCACTCTGCGTTCAAAATTCTCTATTCTGTCCTGATTGCATAGCAGCTCTATTGCTGGTAGTGCCTCCCTCCACTCAACTATAGGTGTTTTATAAGACAGGCATCTGTAAAAGCTACATGGAGGTTGAGTAGAATCCAGAAATTGCTATTGTAGATTTGTAAGAATCAAGTCTGTATACTTTTCAGCTGGCTTTAACAAACACTTCTTGTCCTCTTCACTTAAGGAGTCAATATAAGTACCTTCATTAGTCAACTTCTGGACTGAAGTCTTTGCTTCTTCCAGTACATTTTCAAAGGATATCTCTGATCCAGGGTAGCTTCTATTGCTGGACAAAGTTCTACTACTGTTGTAGCAGATGACTGGATGACATTGTTTAATGACCCATGTGGTTTCAGCAGTAGACTTACAAGAGAGAGAATATCAGAGGGGCAATATTCCCGCTCTTGGTATCGGCACCTCCTCATCAGTTATTGGGAGTGGACCACATGCACCTTGATTGAATTGGTCTTCTGCATTGGTTCTCCACTTGTAAGGTAACTCCCTTCTCTTCATGTGCCAATATATATTTATACCTGTATCTGTAATTTTCACTCCATGCATCTGAAGAAGTGGGTATTTTACCCATGAAAGCTTATGCCCAAATAAATCTGTTAGTTTTTAAGGTGCCACCGGACTTGTTTTTTTGTTTTTTAAAGAGAGAGAATGGCGATAGTGTTCTCTGAACTTAGTAACAAAAGTAGTCCACCAACCTCACTACTTAGATCTGTCCTATCTTGGTGGATACTTTCCAAAGCCAGTAATAACATTTACAGTAATTTTAAGACAACAGCCAAGAATCACTAATGAGAAAGCTAGCAGGTTTTCCCAGGTTGGACTAATTTGAACTTCAATCCCAATGTATCTTCTATTTGTTTCCAAGACGTTCAGTTCCTTTGGACTCTTGCTGAAAAAAAAAGAGTATAAAAAAAACCCATTAAATTTATGGGTTTTTAACGGCTTTTGAAGATTCTACAGTTTGTACTAGCACTAGCTGGAGTAGATGGCCTCTGCAGTGTGTATAGGGAAGATTAGGGTTACACTTTTCTCTGAGCAAAGCTTGTACTCCACTATGTCTTCCAGAGAAGTTTAGTTCAATCAAATGCACAAATAGCCATCCGTTTAGGGTTCAATTTACAAGCATTTAAGTCTTCTAAGATGTCTCAGATGCAGCTGATGTGTCTTCTATAACTTGAACATCTAGAATGCATCTACTGGCCTACCACGGACATCAAGATAACATACACAATGACTTAATACTTGATGCCTATTTGCATTGGTGCATTCATCAGCCATGTATACACATATTTAGAATATGGTGAGAGTTCTTCAGTTTTTCAACTGCTGAGTCTTTCACTGTTTCACCGCATGCTTCTAGAGAGTCAGCTGAGCTTTTTCAGAAAGATAGCAAGCATTTGCCAGTCTTATTCGAAACCAGTGTCCAACTTCGGGATTAACAAGTGACAATGAACTTAACATTGGCCTCCAGTTTATAGTGTGTGGTATCACTTTCTATTTAAGCAAGAATGATGAAAGAGCTGTGTTGGTTCACATAAACTGAGTTGTGTCTCCAGCATTCTTAACAGCCTCATTAAGTTCTTCTAAAATTGGCCTTGACAGTGACTGGCTTATAAGGCTTTCTGCATGTTGATGTAGTGAGGGATGGTGTTTTGCAGCCTTTTCATATAGGTTGTCAGTATTGACTTAGCTGATCAGTCTGGCAAACCAAGCTCCTCCACTTTTACTATATAAATCCATGATATGCCCACATCTTGAATACTATGTGCAGTTCTGGTCACCCCATCTCAAAAAAGATACATTGGAATTGGAAAAGGTACAGAGAAGGCCAACAAAAATGATTAGGGGAATGGAACAGATTCCATATGAGGAGATAGTAAGAAGACTGGGACTTTTCAGCTTGGAAAAGAGACGACTAAGAGGGGATATGATAGAGACTTATAAAATCTTGACTGATGTGGAGAAAATGAATAAGGAAGTGTTATTTACCTCTTCACTTAACACAAGAACCAGGGGTCACCCAATGAAATGAATAGGCAGCAAGTTTGAAACAAACAAAAGGAAGTATTTCTTCATACAGTGCAGTCTCCGGTGGAACTTTTTGCCAGGGATGTTGTGAAGGCCAAGACTATAACAGGGTTCAAAAAAGAACTAGATAAGTTCATGGAGGTTAGGTTCATCAATGGCTGTTAGCCAGGATGGGCATGGATGCAACACCGTGCTCCGAGTGTCCCTAGCCTCTGTTCGCCAGAAGTTGGGAGTGGATGACAGGGAATGGATCACTTGATGATTCCCTGTTCTGTTCATTCCCTCTGAAGCACCTGGAATAGTCACTGTTGGAAGACAGGATACTGGGATAGATGGACCATTGGTCTGACCCAATATGGCCGTTCTTCCATAATAATAAAAAAGTGTAGTACAGAAATTCCCCAAGATAATGACCTCTTGAGATAGCGATGATGTGAGATAATGACCTTGGCAAATAATGCATTTTAAAAATCTTGGCCTACTAGGAAACGTATATTTATATAAGTTTCCCAGTCACAAATCTAGCATTCTGGAGCAAAGTCACTAAAACATAGTCCAAAGCCCTGGCCGCTGTTTGTCGTGCCACCGTTCACTCTACCGCTCCATCCCCAATGGCCCTGCACTGTCACCTTCTGCTGCCACCTGCCACTGTGACCTCTGCGAGTCAGTCTCTTGAGGTTCCACCCAGCTCTCAGTGGAGGAACCTCACTGCTAGTGCAGGCTGGGTTGTCTCTTCCACAGAAATGCTGTCCTGCAGCAGTTCTAAGCACTTAGACCTGATTATCACTGATTTCAGCTCTAGTGGTCACTTAACAAACCAAAAGATTTTCTATGAATCCTAATCAGCTCTCTCTCTAAACAGGAGAGAGGGGCAGGTCAAATAGTGTCTGTGACTCTTAGGCAGAGCCCACACCACCAAGCAAAACACCTGTGCCCCACCCTCTCTCTCTTCACTAGGATATGGCCTCCAAACCTCCTGCTTAGCGAGTGCAGTTCAGTTGAGAGTGACCAGTGCTTAATTTGTAATGAAAGAGGTGCCGGGACTCAAGCAAGTTTGTTACTTTCATAACTGTTGCGACAAGCCCAGAGGTGCCGGGGCTATGAACTGCCAAGCCTAGAGGTGCTGGGGCTCATCCCTGGCACAAATTCAGGACTGAGGGAGACCCCCCCCCCCCTCATTCAGTCAGGCTAAGCACAGTTCTGCTGCCCTTTGCTCACACAATAAGAATAACAACATTCCATTCCTCCCCCCACATTTAATACTTAAGTGATTTGTAACCCAACACCAGCCAAAATCGATCACTTGGGTAACGCATCTCTGTCTGCTGGATACCTAACCAGAGTAGGTGTGTTCATGTAAATACAGTTTGGTCCTGAAGCCTTTTCACCCACCACTGGCTCATCATCAGCTCTCAGAGGAGAGCTCATTCAGACCTTGCTTATAAATAATAATTTGAAATTATTAGGTAGGCCAATATAGCCAAAACAGATGTGCTGACATTGTCCTAAATAACATCTGTATGAGGAAGCTAGTCTTTGTTCATACTTTTCTAACCCATTATGCTTTCTCAGGTACAAGTATTTTCTCATATACTGTATATGCTTTTAAAGTGGGTATTAATGTTTCAATTTCAACTCAAATTTCCAACCAATGACTAAATTGGCAACACTGCATGTAACTGGGGTGGGGGGTGTTGGGGAAATTCAGGGGTGGGTGGGTATACATTCCTCCCCTGGGGGGGTCTAAGGAAATTCCTGGGCCCAAATCAACACCCCATCTCTGACCAAGTCAGGACTTTGAGGAGGTTCAGATCTGGATCCAAACTTTGGTGCTTTTGGGCTGTCTGCGTAATGGACCAACCCAAAACACTAGATCTAAGCACCCTAAATGAGAGGGTGGTTTGGAAACCGATACGTATCCAAACTTCACAGCACTCACTTATCCCTTCTTTTCATGTATAACTGCACATTTCAATAGAGTGAGTCTATCGTGTGGGGGTGCACCTCTCCCTCTTTGTCTGTCTGATCAATACGGCCAGATCTTCAGCAAACACTTAGCTCTTCTGAAGACATTATAGCAGCACTCATGGGCATCGGCTGAGGATCGGTCCCTCCCTTTAACATACCATGCATGTAGATAATAAATTTTTGGGGGCAGGGAACATCTTTCTGTTCTGTTTGTAAAGCCTCCAGCACAGTGGTCTCCTGGGCCATTCCTGGGGCTTCCAGGTGCTATCATTAGACAAATTATAATATTATGATGTTGTTGTTGTTGTTACTACTATGCCAAGCAGCCTTGGCCAGGAATGGGGCCCTATTGTACCAGGCTCTATAAACATAGAATGGAAGATGCCCCAAAGCGCTTACTGCCTGAAAGACAAGACAGACAAACTCAAATAGATAGAAAACAACTAAAAAATAATCAAAGGCTCCTGATTACTAGGTATGTCTGAATACATATATTAGTGTCTATACGTCTCTGTGTTGATTATTCTTTATTTATATTACAGCATGCATATAATGTGTGTGTGTGTATACATACACAATACTTCATATATATAAAATCATGTTTTTTCCTCTTTTCTTAATTACCTAATTAGATGAAATTTGACATTTTGGTTTCATCTGAACTTTACAGAAGGTGTCAACAATACATATCCTGTCACATCCCATTTTCACACTAGTGCTGCTGCTGTACGATCCATTGCTAGAAATAAGATACGACTAGAATAGTCAACCATCTGTCTACAAAGCACATGCGGTCCCAGATGGCTGTTTCTCTCCTGTTCGCTGGTAGCGAAGTCCTCTGTCTAAGGAACAAGGCAGAAATGTGTAACAATTCAGCAGGGATGTATGTAATACACATTCCTCCCCCTGCTGGGAGGTAGGATTCTCCAATGATAGAAGAAGGGGGAAAAACTTCCCATAATGGATTGGGAAGATTTAACTTGTCTGAGATGCCGCAGTCAGCTTCCTGGAGGACAGAAAGGATTCAGCTACCTTCAGCTGCAGTAGGATGGTCCAGTAGTTAGGGTGCTTTCTTGTCCTAGGACTCTGGGCTTCAATTCCCTGCTCCAGACATCACCTTCTGAGTGATGTTCAACAAATTACGTCACCTCTCTGGCCTTAATCCTCAAAGGTACTCTAGTGCCCATTGGTTTCCATGACTTCTGTGGGAATTAGGTGCTTAAATACCTTCGCAGATCTATGCCTGAGTTCCCCCTTTGTAAAACTGGCTAATGCTTCCCGACTTCCCAGGGCTGTAGTGAGAAGCAGTGCATTAAAGCTTGGGAGGCGCTCAGGTTCCACAGCGATAGAGGCCATATCAAGACAGATGAAGCTGGGCCCCAACGCAAGGGTTGGATGAACTCTCACGCACAGCTGCTAGAAGGTGAAATTTGCCAAAGGGCAGTGAATGGTTCTGCTGTGAGATGTTAGCCCTGGTGGAAGCCCCGGGGAGACTGATGTTTCCAATTATAGCACAGAGCAGCAGCGGGGCAGGGTCCCCCTCCCACTTTGTGGGACCTGACTGCATGCCCACCCCTGACTTTGTGGGACCATTCATAGAGGCATTTCAGTCTCCATGACTCTTTCACTCCTTTGCCCTTCTCAAGCAGCAAGGCCATTTGTGCCACTTGTGAGATGGACACCTGAACGCCAAGAACAGGATCGAGGCCCACCAACTCATTGCACAGAGGTCACCACATGGCTATCAGTTACAAGCGGGCTTCAGGCCACTGGCATTCTGAGCTTGAGGTGAAAGACCAAATCCCACTGGAGCCCTCAGCCTGACGCATGGTCACGTGGATCAAGGCCGAATATTGCACAGTGGACTCGACAATCCCCCTTGCCCATGCCTGTACATGAAAGCTGAGAATATGTCCCAGCAATGCCAATAAAGACAAGACAGGAAAAGTGTGGGTGCCCCTGCTGGCATCATCGTCTGCCGTTCTCCTTCACTGATCCAAACAAGGACAAATAATCCAAGGGAGTGCAAAGAGAAAGATCAAAGGAGGGAAAACAGTTGATTGACAGACAAATAACTCTAATAGGGAAGTAGATTTTTATTTTGCATCTCTCACTCTCACACTCGCACTCTCTCACACACATGCTTTTACAAGCACCATGCAGTGCCTTTGGCCTGACATGGAAGGGGAGAGATCTAAGGCATTTTACAGTGCAGGCCAGTACAGAACAATCTCTGTAAAAGCCAGCCTCCAAACTCTTCCCTCCTTCCTGGTGTTTGAATTGGAACTTAAAGGAGAGAAGGAAAAAATGATAAGGTAAAAATAATAAGGTGTCAGCATCCTACCAACAAGTGACAATTCAGAATGATCGGGGGAGAAGTCATCATGAAAGAGCCAAGCCTTCCAAGAGAAGCAAGCCTGTGGGGTGGGACATGGAGTCATTTACCTATTGGTTGCTTCTTCCAACCCCGTTTGTAACAAGGGGCCCTGGGGCAGCCAGCCCTGTCCTATTATTAGACCCAGCTGGGAAGTGGTCAGGTGATTCCTATAAAGGGCTGAGAGAGCAGAACAGCCTCGCCATGCTACTTGGAAAGGCATTGGAAACAGTTGCTAGAAATATCTTGAGGTTGCAGCTTCGATGGGATGCTTTCTGTCCACACGCACAGTGTGTCTGTCATATTTTACAAGGGCTGCTTGTATTGTTGGGTTGTAAAGTTTGGAATGATGTCTTCATTTCCGGTTGAAATCTGCACAGTCTGCAATGAACTCTCCCAATCTGGACAGGATGCTGCAGATTCATTGGCTCAGCTGAACCTCCAAACTCTACAGTGATGTGCTTTGTAGCTGGAAGTTAACTCAAAACCTGCTCCCAGTGGCAAGCACTATGGGATAGGTGCTCCAATGCACTGATATGACGATTGTAAGGGAGGCTGCATGTGTGGACATGCCATAGGAGTTTTGGCACAAATGGAGCTCACCCAGGGTCCCCCCATGGGGTAGAGGTTCCAGCCCTATTACTTTGCAGTGTAGATGCTGCCCCACTGGACTTGTGCTCTGGGAATTCACCAAAAGTATTCCACAACCACAGGCCAACTTTTTTTGTCCTCTGGACAGGCAAGTTTTCCCACATTGCACCATGAACAAAGGGCTAGAGTGACCACATTTTGGGTGGGTGCTAGGAAATCTGGAATGTGGGTGGTTGGATTGGGCCTACATAAGGCCGTGTAGATGCAGGAGCCCCAGGTTGGGACCCAGGGCTCTACAATTCCTAACCTGGGGTTACAAATGAGTGTAGGCACTGAAGCCCTAGGTTAACATCCCCAGGATCTGCTAACTTGAGTTCTACTGACCCAGGGCTTACACTGCAGTGTAGACATACCCTAGAGCTGCCAATCTGCTACTTGTCACTTGCATGAGATTTGCAGATACACACTTGCAATGGAAAAGCAAAACTACCCCCCCCACACACACAAAACATGCCCCGCAGGTCCTGTCGAGGGTGATGTTTGAAGGGTCTGGGTTTTTTGGAGCCATTAAAAGCCTGTCTGTCTCTGAAACAACTCTGCCTCGGCTGAGCCTGTGCAAAACAAAATTAGCAGAACCTGCAGAGCACTGAGAGCAGCAGTGGAGCAATTGTGCAGCCAATTTATCATGCCGGGTGCCTGTTATCTAATAAGCATGTAATAAATGGGCTAACTGAACACCTTTAACTTCCCTAGTCTTCGTGTGTGCGCACACATGTAAGCAGGCAGCAGGTGATGGGAAGATGCATCAGCACTGATAAACAGGTGGTGTCAAACGTCTTGGAAAGCTAACTGTCTGCCTTTCCTCTCTCGTTCTCTCCAGACGTGTCCATGGCAGGAGAAGGTGCCTAAAGTGGCTGCAGCAGGAAAATGCAAGAAAAAATGGAAAAAAAGTGCTAGATTCTTAGCAGGTGTCAATCAGCACTGAACCCAATGGGCCAACGCTGATTTGCACCAGCTGAGGAACTGGCCCAGAGAAAATAAATGATCAGGAATCAGATTTGTATAAGCTGTTTCACAGATTTTTTTTTTTTTTTTTTTTTTTTTTTTTAGAATGGGTAAGACGGGAACATGATGGGTAGAAATATTTCTTTCCAACATTTGTACTAAATACGATGGACAACTAAACCCATAACATGGACGGGAGTGAGACAATCTACGAGGAGGCCCTGAGCAGAGAACCACAGACAGTGCCCACTGCTCCGAGAAGATGTCCAGTGAGTCACTGGATGGCGCCTAAGGAACTCACCTCAGATACATGTTCTTAAGTGTGCAAGGAAGGAGTCATAGAGAATCTTCCTAGCCCACTTCCTCCCCCTGCATTAATGGACCACCATTCTGGCCAATGGCAAGAGAACGTTGACTGTCCTTGTGGCACTATGGATGGGGAGAGAAAAAGGCAAGAGAAGTGGGGAGTAGTGAAGCTAGAATCTCAACTACAGATTCTGGAGGAGGTGGAAGAAAGGCTGCAACGTGGAGCACTGCAGGTAGTGTGTGTGCTAGTGTCCTGGGCACTCTGTAAACTATGCTACCAACATGTGTGATCATGACTCCATGTAGGAGCCATCACTCATGTCCCTGGTGGGCACCAGCTTATTTGATCCCTGAGGACTGGAAGGAGCCCACCCAGAGGAATAACAATGGAATCCCCTCAACAGAAGGTGGGACCATAGAAACACAAATGGCAAATAAATATGGGGGACAAAAATTGAGGAAATGGGCTGGGAGTGAGGTCAAAGGCTCAAAACCAGCCATCCATTGATGATTCCAGTGGGTGTGAAAGGCATCAGCCTATTTAGATCTTGGCATGGGCAGGTGGAGCCCACTAAAGCAAAAGAAAAATAAGGGAGGGACTGCAGGGCCAAAGCCTATTTGACTTCCAGGAAGGGTGGGCGGAGTCTACCAGGACAAAATGCCCACTTCCTCGGTTGACGGAGGGGCCACAGAACCAGGCCTATTTGAATCCTAGTGTGGGGTGGGCGGAGCCTATCAGGACAAAAGCCCCACCCTTTCATATAGATGAGTGTGGGGCCACTGAACCCAGAACTGACTGCCCTAGAGGCTGAAATCCTCTAGTCATTTCACTTCCCCCTGCCTTAGCACCTCTAGGGCTGAGGTGGAGTTGTTGCTCTGCTGAGACTGTTAACAAGGGGGCCCACTAGTTCCACTGGTGATGGTGTTTTTTTTAATGTGGACATCTGCCTAGTAGGAACTTGCCTGAGACCCACAGACTCATTACACACAGGCCACCAAGCAGCCATCGGAAAGAAGGCTGTCATTTTAGGCCCTGGCTCAGTAAAGCCGAGCCCATCCCTATTCATCACAGTGCATCGGGGCCCTGGAGGTGAATCAGATGCACTGTATTAATAGATCTAATCACCGTAAGCCTTGGACCTACTTACATAGTGATCTATTTCCCAGCTGACAGTGATTGCTGTTAGCGGGAGCCGTAGGGGAAGACATGTCTCCTTCCTACCTCTTCTGGGCTGAATCTTTAAAGTGAATGAAACGTGCTGGATTTCAAACACAAGGGGAGAAATCCTGGCCCATTTGAAGCCCATGGCAAAGCTTCCAGTGAATCCAGTGGTTAAGGAGTTCCGAGAGGCGGATTCTGGTCATTATCTTCTTAATTGAATACAATATGTTTTCAGTACAGGTACTTCTTTTTACTCCAGGTAGCTGTAATTTCAGAAACTGTTCGGCTCTGGTCCTTGTTGTACAGGTATTCTTATTTAGCATATCCCCCCTCTGCTCCAGGTACTTCTCTGCCACTACTGGGCTGTGTTTCAGATCAGCTAGAGATCAATAGCGAGCCTTTGCCGGTAACCTATTAATTGAGTCTTATGCTTAGAGCCTTGGCGCTATTGATTGGAACAGTAACTTCGGCTGAAATTTGGGAAGCACTTATTTGAAGTCGAAAAAAATGAGGAGAAAGTAGAACATTGCATTATTGGATTGACATCATTTCCAGCGGATTACACTCTAAAAATTGCGTATGTCCAGGCTGCTTTCATTACTTGTAGCTCTACTAAAAATACTAGGCATGCTTTCAAATTTCAATAGGTAGGACGCTGTACTTCCTTCAGCGCAAGCCCCCGGATGCTCGGGGTGGGAGCATGGGTAGAGACCTTATCTTAACAACTGTGTGACGGCTCCCGCCCCATTCAAATCCTCAGATGTTAAACAAAAATGCCAATTACTGACTGAGAACATGAATTTTTCATTGACCTGTAATTCTCCAGAAAGCCGAGGAGTCTGTGAAATAATGAAATGAGAGAATAAAGGAACGAGAGAGGGAGAGGAGGATGCTCTGCAGCTGAGAGCTTGTGGAGGTGTGAGTGTGTTTTGTAGCATGGTTCCCACCTTCCCCATAGAAGCCATTCCTCAGGTGCTCTCTGGGGTGGGGAGGGGCTGGGAGGAGCAAGGCTGTGGGGCTGGCTGCTGCCCATGCACCCATCTCATGCCCACCAGTCCTGAATTAACACAGCATACAGCAGAGTTATCGTAGGGAGAGTGCTCAGCCTGCTGGGTCACCACCCTTTGGAGGGAATTCCAGGGCAACTGGCCAGTGGGGGAGTCCCTGCTCTGAGGGGCCTAGGAGAGTGCCTTGAGGCATGGAGAGCTAGGCCCTTGTGTCTGCTGGGAGTTCCTCGGTGGCTTTAAGCTATCTTTGTGCTTCCTGTATTCTGGGGCAGCTGGGGGCTCCCTCAGCCCGGGGTAAGGGTGAGCAGCCTACAGGTCTTCTGATTTACAGTCTGCCCCCTTTAAGGCCCCGTGGTGCTCCCAGAATGGGGTAAATAAGCTTGAGCATAGCTGAGGATGAGGTCTCTCTGGGTACAGCTACACTGCAAAAAAAACCCTCGTGGCAGTGAGTCTCATAAGCCATGTCTACAGCTGGGGCATGTGGGACTTGCGTTCCAGTGCTAAAATAACTGTGTAGACATTCCTGCTCTGGCTGGAGTTTGGGCTCTGAGACCTGGTGGAAGTGTGTCAGAGCCCAAGCTCCAGTCCGAGGTGGACAGTCTACACTGCTAGTTTTAGTGTCAGAGTCTGAGCCCTCCAAGTCGAAGTCTGTGAATCCAGGCTCTGACACTCACCACCTTGGGTTTGGTGTTTTTGCGGTATAGACATAGCCTCAGTGTGGTTTTGCACTGAGGGCTTCTGCCGGTCCCTTCAGGGCTCGGGAGGTGCTCTGGTTTGGGAGATGAACTGCTCGGTTTGTTCTGCAGGGGCAACCGCCCACCTCCTGACATTCCCCTCCATGGGAAGAATGCCAGGAAACATAGGCGCCAACTTTCTCTGGTGCCGGTGGGTGCCTGCGCCCCCCTGCCCCTTTCCCTGCCCCTGGCCCTGCCCCGACTCCACCCCATCTCCACCCCTGGCCCCGCCCCCATTCCAACCCCATCCCCAAAGTCCCTGCCCTAACTCCGCCCCCTCCCTGCCGCTATTAGATCCCTTCCCCAAATCCACGCCCTGGCACCGCCTCTTCCCCCAGCGCGCCGTGTTCCCCATTCTCCCCTCTCCCTCCCTGCCCTGCAAATCAGCTGTTTCATGGTGCAAGCACTGGGAGGGAAGTGGGGGGAGGCAGAAGGCGTCAGCGTGATCGCGGAGGAGGCGGAGGTAAGCTGGAGCAGGGGGCGTGGGGTGGGGCCACTGGGAGCTGCCGGTGGGTGATGAGCGCCCACCAATATTTTTGCGTGGGTGCTCCAGCCCCGGAGCACCCACGGCATTGGCGCCTATGCCAGGAAATCTCTCTGAAGGGAACTTCAAGAAGGCCAATCTGGCCCAGAGACCAAGAGAAAATGTCATGTGTCTTTTGCTCTTAACACATGAATAACAATAGGAACAAAGGAAACCACATGGGCACAGCTGGGTTTCAAATAACTGTGTTTACTATATACAACATGCAAGGGATAGCTGCAACCGCTTGGCGCTAAACCACAGAACATAGTGAGCGCCACTAGAGGGCTCACAAACTATTTAAAGGGATGCTACCCTATTTCTATACCCTACAAACCCCTGTGGTGATTATTTAAGGGTCTAATGAATTTCTCTTAGCATTATTACAAATCTGTTTTGTGTGGACACAGCATTGCAAGAGACGAACACGTTTTGTCCAGAGCCTCCATGGATGGTGGCAAAGTGTGAGCTCATGCAGAAGGGAGGAATATCTGCTTCCTAAAGCCAATTAAAATGTAGCACTTCTCTTTTCGCTGACACCTGGGTTTGGGGGGAGCCTTAATGCACAGATGCTCTTTGCAAAATAAAGACTGTTCCTCACTCAGAGCTGGGTGCGGCCACTACCATCTCCCGCTGAGCCGCTTTTGATCTTATTGGGCCTTTTTTTATAATTATTATTATTTGGCCATGAAATAACCCCACACAAACAGCAAACAGATTCAGTTATTATTTTTTTTATAAAAGGTTTTTTAGATGCTGGCAAATTGCACTGCCTCTTAAGATTCATGGTGGCACTCCTCTGACTGACTCTATTACCCAATTTAAACACACAACAGAGAGAAGGTTTGAATGCCACCGTGTTAATATAGCGCAGGAGACCTCCGTGAGGTTGTTTGTTAAAAGCAAATTGTACCTGTTAAGGGCTGGGAAAGGGGCGCACCGCTGCTGTTAACTGCTTTACCAAATTGACACTGACTCATTCATTTCAAATGAAAATTGAAATGCTTTTGACTCTCTTTTTTTTTTTTTTTTTCTTCCAGCGGCGAATTTGCTTTACTTAACACTAAGTGGGGATCATTTCTTCTGATTACTGAAAAATGCATCATAACTTTTGATTACGCTGCTATTAGGGATGCGGAGTGGCAATTTCTGCCGCTCAAGGCGAGAGCGAAACGCTGCTGGAGGATTCTGTGTAACCCTTCCCCATGGGGAACTCTGGGGAGGAGGCATAATGTGGCCTATGGATCAAATTCAGACCTAGGGAAGCAGGTGGGATGCCATGGCCTTTGGTGGAACTACTCACGAGTGTAAAGGTAGGCATGTGCTTAAGGGGACTTAATAGCCACATCAGTGAGGTGTTCTTGACGTGGGCTAGTGGCTTTTACAGGTTTATCTCAGTCCCAAACGGCAGCGTCCTCTACTCGTGACAGTTTTGGCTCCTTCCCCAGCTCTACCATGCTGCAGCATCTTCCTCAATTCTCCCAACACCTGCCACCCCTGTTCTATGCTAGGACACTTGCAGCATCCATACTATTCCAGCTGTGGGACTTTACTGAGTCAAAACGGGCATGTTTTAATATTAATGATCACTAATAATATGGTGAGACAGCATGGTCCAGGGGAAAAGGGCTGGGAGTCAGGTCTGAGTTCTGTTCCTGGCCTCTTCGTGGTCTGTGCCTCAGTTTCCTCCCCCCGCACCCTTTGACTGCCTTGTCTATTGAGACTGATCTTTGGGGGCAGTGACTGTCTCTTATTATGTGTCTGTACAGTGCTCTCAGTTGGGGCCTTAATACACAAAGTAGTAAATAACAAGAAATGCTTTTATTTCTAAAATGCCACCCTCTTTTCATCTGCCTCTCAGCTAATTAACACAATCGATTTTGAGTGGGATTGATGCACCACTGCTCTGAGACGCTAGCTGCAGGGATCAGTTGGCTCCAGCACTGCAGTGACCAGCATCCAGAGAGATTCCACCTGGCACTGGCTACTGTGAGCCAGCCAAGATCCCCAGTAGCATCTGACAACACTGGTGACCCCGACCGCTGATCTGGTAGGTAAGCAAGCTGTCCGCTGTAACAAAAACCCTTTATTATGTTAACTAACTAGCTGTTTAAGTTGCATCCCACAGACCAAAAACACCAGAAAATATCACACCCTGAAGACACCAGATAATATCAGTATACAGTAAAAAAAAAAAACATCAAAAACAAAAAAATAAAGTGCTTTATAAATAAGAGACTGGTCAAATACACCTCTATCTACCATATATGGACAATTAAGTTAACAATCAGCTAAAAAACACTAGCTGGACCAGGATAAGCCATCATTTAATTTCAACTTGGTTACTATGTTAAAACAACTGTATTATTGCTGTACTACTGTATTATTGTTGTACTGTTGTCTTATTGCTGTATTGTATTATTGCCGTACAACATTTACAATGTGCATAACCTTGCTAAACTGTTTAACCAACACACAGGTAAAAATCAACAAACAAATGGCAGCAAACAACGTAAAGGCAAGAAAAAAAAAGCAATGTGGTAAACAAACAAAAAGTTACATAGTAACTACAAATTGGATAAACACATTGCCTGTTAGTACCAGTCATAATTTGGGTCAGTAATACTGCATCCTAACTAAGGCACACGTTATTCAAAACAATCTTGTTCAGTGTCTAGGTACCAATACTACATCCTGACACAGCACTATTTAATAAATTGGTTACTGTCCATTCAGTAGGTTATCTGAAAGACAGCATCCATAAAAAACAAGTGGATCTATGTCAACTACTGGTGTATCGCAGAGCCGTGCAACCAATAAAACAGAGAAGCTAGCCACTTCTATTTCCTGCCCAGTAAAGCTAACCAGAGGGTGACAACTAGCAGTAAGGGTAACCTATAACATGAATGGACAGTACTGGGTAGTAACTAATTACAATATATTTATATATGAAGGCCTCAGTAGTAGTGTGTCTACTCCAAATTTCTGTTTTACTTCTCATATACATAGCACTGTGGGACACACTATCACAATCCCTATCCCAATATTTCAAAACACTCAGCCTACTACTAATGATGAGACAGGTGATAACTGAAATTGCCCTAATAGGAGTGTGTTTCTATCTGTGTCACCAAAGTAAAAGGGCCAGAGTACAACACCAAACTGAAAAAACATGGTTATGCTTGAATATAAGGTGGTGTCATATGTACACATACATACTATACATATATGCCCATACACACTACAGATATATATGCCATATCCATATAATTCATATATATTAATTATTTGGAAGTGCCTCTAAGGCTCAATCATAATACTACATTCCTCAGTCATGGTCCCAGGCCTAACATTCCCAGGCCCACCATAAGGAACTAAATAATAATTAAATAATAAAATCTGTCTGCCAGTCGTACAAGGAAATGTGCAGACTAAACAAACGAATGGGGCATGGGTGTATGAATGGTAAAATAAGATAACCACATAACAGTGTTTAGCCCACTGGGTTATCTTTAGTCCATGCATTATGCTTTTCCGGGACAATGGGTAAACATCCTCCCCGTAAAAAGACAAAAAGTGGGGGAATGTAGTAAGAGGAGGCCCTGAGAGATAAACCTTGGTATCAAAGGCCTGGTATGAGGCCTAAGGCCTGAACTAAAGTAATGGTCAAGACTTTGCTAGCATAAAGCAAAGTTAAGCTGTGAGCCAGAGGCAGGCCCTGCTCACAGAAGCTGGCAAGGAAAGGGCTGATGCAGCAAAAAAAAAAAAAAAAACATATCTAAAAGGTACTGGACACCAGATATCAGAACATACACTATACTGGAACATTCCACAGATAACATGGAACAGGCCGACCCATCCTAATGACAGGGGCAAAAGGGTAAAATAATGGATAGAGTTGTTTTAATCGAACCAACATGTACAAGGTGAGAGACGGCACCTTACTACCTAGAGGGGTTGTACCTTGCTACGTAGAGGGGTTGACCTCAATACGACAGGAGTAATGTGTAATTTGTTTGTACCGGTGTATAAGAATGTATCCCTGGGGTGGTGTCTTTGTCCGGCCACGGGGGCAGTGGAAAGTCCCGCCACTGAGCCGGGTCCTTGCCAAAAGGCACTTTCTCATAGTATGCCCTAAGTTAGCCTCAAAAACCTACAGGGAACTGCAATTGTATCCAAGGTCGCAATAAACCTACTCAACATGATTTTGCATCTTACTAGACTCTGTGGTTATTGGGGGTTCTCTTCGGGTCTGCTGGGTCAGCACACAGAGGGAACACACGCATGCAGCAGAGTAATATCAACATAGAAAAAAGCAGAGCACCACACCGGTAGCATCTGACAACAGCTCGGACCAAAGGGGTAACAGTAACAACACTGCTTGTCTCATGACTAACACCTGGACCCTGATCCTGCACTGAGCTCCATGCAAGCAGAGTCCTGTACCCATGTACTGCTCAGGACCTGAGACTGGAAGCTCTTTGGAGCAAGGAATGTGTGTTCTGTTCCATGGCTTCTGTGAAGGGCCTAGGCCTCAGCTCAGTGCTTTGAAATAAATAATAATTTCATACCAAAAACACCGTTCAGAAAACAAGTTTGCCCAGTTGAAGGTTCCAAAGACAGTGCTGACAAAGATAAAGTTGCTTATGCAACTTGAATTGTCACTTGTGCTCTGTCTCTGGTTCCCAGTGATGTCCCCAGCTCCCTGGCAGCTCAGCTCCCCCCTGGACACTTGAGGGACAGCTCTATGATGTATCATTAACTCTGGAGAACCTTGTGGGGCTGTAGGCCCCACCAGTGGCCTGCCCAGTCTGCTGACCTTTGTCCAGTGTGAACCGTGGTTCCTGGGAGAGCCCATGGTGCCATGGAGATGGCTAAGCTTGCTTTTTGCACTGGAGAGGTTTGGTACTACTCATCTGGGGCGGGGTCAGAAGGCCTCAGAGATCCAGGTTAGGTTGTATGGAGGAAGGCAAAAATGAACAGAGGGGCCAGAAGCAGCTGGAACCTGTTAGCCTCTCCGGAAACCAGCCTGGAGCAGATAAAAAGAAGAGGAAGTTAATTGCTGGGAATGTCTGAAAAAGCCTTGTTGAATGAAGGGAGCTCCCTGCAGAGGCGCGGCTGCTGGATTCCATATGAGCTTGCTTTGCTTTGAGGAGAGCCTCTTTGAAGGCTTTGAGATCCATGTGCTCCAAAAATCAGAGGCTCTGACTGTATTCAAAGTTCTGTCAAATGCACAAAGTTAAACATCTGGAAAAAAAACTGAGAAGTTTTTTTCTCGAATCCTTCCTTTATGGGTATGCTGTGGGGCAGCTGCTCTTTCGGGGAGTTAGGGCCAGTCTGCCCATGACTGCCTGATGAAGGCCCCATGTGAGGGTAATTGACTGCCCCAGATGGCTGATTAGTAAATGTGCACATGGATCTAATAAAGGTTACCAGAGATCAGTTAGAGGGAACTCCAAAGGAAGACAGGAGGTTCCTGAGGAGGGGAGATCTCTAGATAAGCCTGAGTCAGGGGGCTGAACAGGGTGCCTAGAAAGTGAGCTCTCTGGGGAGCCTGCCAGGATAGGAAGCCTATAATAGGAGCTCCTGGAGAGGGGAACCTCCTAGACAGAAGATTGCAGCATCAAGAAGGTCTTGTCTCAGCCAGGGGTCCCCCAGACACTGGCTGGAAGCCTGGCCTGGCAAGGATCACCCGCTGTCTCTGGAGAAGTCTCAGAGAACAGACCTCCCAAGGCTCCAGGGAAGAATGTTACTCTGGTAGGGGTAAAAGTAACTGGGTAAAAGTAGCAGGTAAAAAAATTCAGTGTGATAGTTGAACTGACAGTGTCCCTTTAACATAGAATCATAGAAGATTAGGGTTGGAAGAGACCTCAGGAGGTCATCTAGTCCAACCCCCTTGGTCAAAGCAGGACCAACCCCAACTAAATCATCCCAGCCAGGGCTTTGTCAAGCCTGACCTTAAAAACTTCTAAGGATAGAGATTCCACCACCTCCCTAGGTAACTCTTTCCAGTGCTTCACCACCCTCCTAGTGAAATAGTTTTTCCTAATATCCATCTTAGACCTCCCCCACTGCAACTTGAGACCATTTCTCCTTGTTCTGTCATCTGCCCAGCCCACCACTGCGAACAGCCTAGCTCCATCCTCTTTGAACCCCTGAGAAATGACCAGACCTGTTAAAGGCAGAGAGAGATGTGGTCTAATGGTCTGAGTACAGATCTGAGCATCAGGAACACCATCTGTCTATCCAGCTATTGATAGGCATTCCTAATGCACTCATCACCATATCATCTAGGTGCTGTGTACAATACATATAAGGACAGAAATAGATGTGACTTATTTCAGGATTTAAACTCTTCACCCCTACCCCATCAGAGCTGCTCTTACTTCAGTTGTTGACCTGTTCTAACTGAATGTTATTGGACCAACTTACTTAGGGGCAGATTCTCCATCACTTGACGCCTTTGACTCAAGGTTGGATGCCATTCTAAAAGACATGCTCTAGCTCTTTCAGAAGTCTTGATGCTGGTATTATTGGGTGAAATTCTATGGCCTGTGTTAGGCAGGCAATCATAATCTATCTGTTTTAGGTACTTCTATGGCCCCATTACCCCAGTATCTGAGTGCCTCATAATCTTTTACGTATTTATCCTCACAACACCCCTGGGAGGCAGGCAATGCTGTTACCCCATTGTACAGATGGAGAACTGAGGCATGAGACACTAAGACCCAGATCCTCAAAGGTATTTAAATGCCTAACTCCCATTGACTTCACATCTGGGCATCTGATCTGATTTCAATGGGAGTTGGGTACCTAAATACCTTTTGAGGAGTTGGGTCTAAGTAACTTGCCCAAGGTCATCCAGGAAATATGTGGTGGAATAGAGTCTTGAACGCAGCGCTCTAACCACTGGGCCATCCCTTCTCTCCAGTGAGCCTTTAATGGTCCCTTTGGGCCATAAAACCTATTCCTCTGTTTCCAGACAGACTTTCTGTGTGACTGCGCAAGGCATTTTCAGCCTCTCTGCATGGTGCTTTAGTTTGCATGTGTGTAAAATAGGGGCTAATGATCCTTGCCTACCTTACATTGTTGTGAGGGGCAGTTCATCAATGTGTCTAGCAAGATCTCTGCTATGTAAAGTGCTATAAGGGCTAAGGACAATTGGAGGCATAGAACATCCTGTGCAGTAAAAAGGAGAAAATGCGGCAGCGAGCAGAACTGATCAGAGGAATCAATCCACTGCATGGAGAGTCTTTTCCATGCACCAAACTGAAATATGTTTCATAGGCCAGCCAAGCTTGTCTGCAATGAAAGCTGGCAATGAGAAGAGGCCTGCCTGGGGATGATTGGCAGTGCAGTGAGGATGGTGGTTAATTGGGTTCCTTGGCTGTTCTGCCCTCAAGGAATCACACTGTTTCTAACTTACTACCCAACCACTTCTCCAGTGGAAGGAGACAAAAAAGTCTCATCTCCCACTCTTGTCCTACCACAGGTTCTCATCTCACTCCTGTGTGCAAGGATAATGGCCTGCTCAGTCCATTCCAGGCAAGCGATTGGTGGGGAGCTAGAGAGAGGGAGGCAAATACCCTCTACCCCAGGGGGAGCCCTGGTGGTCAGAAGGCCAGAGCTCACCACTGACCCTAAAGTCATCGAGTCTCAGTGTTGGGAAAAAAAATGGCTGGCTGCTGAGATAAAAGGGATATAATGAAAATGTAAACGAAAAACTTTATACCAGGCATGGACTGACAGAGGGAAGATTGATATCCCATGATGCTTTGTCTTGATGAGACAATGAAAAATAACCACCACAGCAGCTGTGTCAATATCAGACTTGGTAATGCACCACTAGCTGTGGGTTTTTATTTAATCCGCTTTGCTTTAAGATGATAACGGTTGTTACTTTTCAGTGCCTGTCTGTCAGCGCCCCGGCATTGCAATATTCCTCCGCAGCTCTGCGAGCGGGTTTCATTTATTTTAAAATACCATTTCACACACTGCTGACTTTTAACAGTGTTCCGTGTGAGTTTGTGAGATTGAATAGTGACAGAAACAACACTTTTTATGAGAATACAGAATATTAAAAACGGGGCACAATATACAGATGGCAGTTTTCACTACAGCTTGTTTCCCCCCCCACACGCCCCGCTTCTGCTACTCAGCTTTCCCACTGAATGCATTTGTAGTAACACCATAAATGTCACTTTCACTGACTGCCTTTTGGCATTTTATTTAAATGGCAATTCAGCTCTTGCTGCTGCTTGCTGCACTGAACTCACATTTGGCAGAAGCTCTGCTCCACAGTCCTCATGCATTGATTGTGTTCTTCCTTGCCCAGGATCGGGGGGGGGGGGGGGAATTGCAACCCAAGCCAAGAACCTGTGAGGGAAGAACCAGCACTAGCCATCAATGTATGGAACTTCCACTCAGTGAAATAATTTTCTCTCTCTCCTTGGCTTCCTTGTGATTCCCATCTTTCCAGATATGTCCAAAGGTGTGATGGCTTTAAAGGCTCTGAGAGGCAAGACAATATTTGTAGCTGGGGACATTTGTTTTAGTTTCCTAGGCCTCTGTGTGTGACTTAAGATCATGCTGTTTGATTCAGTCCAGCTCCCACCATGTTAAATTGGTGACTGCTCTGCAGTGTTTGGATGCAGGTTGGGGGGATGCTGGTGAGGTGGGGAAGGGGTTTTCCCAGATGCATGACACAGGCATTGGGAACACCTCCTTTGACCTAGTATAGGGGTTCTCAGACTTTTGTACTGGTGACCCCTTTCACATAGCAAGCCTCTGAGTGCGACCCCCCCCACATACATTAAAAACACTTTTTATATATTTAACACCATTATAAATGCTGGAGGCAAAGCGGGGTTTGGGGTGGAGGCTGACAGCTCGCGACCCCCATGTAATAACCTTGCGACCCCCCTGAGAGGTCCTGACCCCCACTTTGAGAACCCCTGACCTGGTAGAAACTGTCAGAAGCCATATTGGTCATGAAGAATCAGGGTATCCTCAGCCCTGACTCATGCCATATGACCAAGGCCAGGAAATAACTATCAGTCTCTTACCAGCACTGCTGCCTTTATTACAGTTCACTGGGCAGAGATTTCAGTCTGCAATGCCCCCGGAGCTCCCAAGATCTGTGTGATTTTGGCCAGGACCTGAGGCACCTACACTTACAAAAAGTGCTCAGGGGATCTTTGATGACCAGGAGTGGTCAGCACCTCTGGTTTACATCCCATTTGAAAGACGGCGCCCTCTAGTGTCGTGCTGGGGCACTGGGTTCAGTAACGACAGAGAGCAGGGTGCCATCTGCTGCACTGAATCGTCACCACTGCTTCCCCAGCCTGGCTGGATTTTTCTCAGTGCATTGCTTCCAATGCCAGCTAAGATCCCAGCTCATAGGCATTTAAAGAGGAGTAATGTGCCCTATATATTCAGACAGGGGAAAGAGTTTTATGCACTCTGGGCGGGGTCTTATTCCTAAACTCGAGATTTGTATTGATTTCTTGACTCGCCCTCTGAATCCTTAGTATAGCAACGCAGGTGGGGGGTGTTCAGTGATCTCCTTTAGGAACTGATGTTGTTTTCTCCAGATTTGTCACACCATTATCCAAAGCATCCTGTTGACCCCGAGTCCCCAGTGTGCCACCAGCTGCATGGGCTGTTGAGGATGCTGCTGGAATCCTGTGGGATCATCCCATTGAGCAAGATATAGGGTTCATGTCCCCTGTTGCTGGAGCCATGTTTCTCTAATCACACTTTTAGTGATAGCTAAGGCTGCATCAGGACACCAACTCCAAACCTCCAAAGCATGGAAATGAAAAGTGACGGGCAAAGTCTCCTGCATTCCTTGCCAATCTCCCATTGCCTACAACACTGTCAATGACACACTCCGACAGATACTGAAAAGCGATACATACCTCAACTTCGTCAACCTCGCACTCGAGTGCAGAACCTCAGCAGCAACCTGAGATGCGCTTGTCTGATTGGGACACAGGCAATGCATTTGGGAAGGTAGCTTGCCTTAACGCTGCTGAGATCACTGCCGAATAACAATAACATGGCCTTTTCTCTGAGGACAAGGATGTGTGCAGAGACATATTATCCCCATCTAACACCAGGGTAATCTGAGACCGCAGGATGGTTAAGTGATTTGCCCAAGGCCACACAGTCAATTAGCAACTGAGGTAGGAATACAGCTCAGGAATGCCGTCTGATTTGCTTTAACTACTAGACCAATGTGTCTCCTATCTTATAGGGTTTGATGGATTATTAGGATGATGTGATGGACCAGGTACACATGATGGTATATTTATGATTTTACCACCATGTGTTTGGGATAGCTCTATTACCAACAAGTGGTGAAACCATGAGCAAACACTGCAGACCATCTCAAATGAGTGCCGATAACCTTTATACCTGAGCTGGCAGAACATTTTCCATTAAAATGTTTTTTGATGAAAAATGGCTTTTGAAAGGAAACACATTCTCACGAAAAATGTTGATTTCCTTCAATGTTTTTCAGTGTTTTGGTTACAAATTTTTCGTTTCATTTTGGCAGTCAGTGTGTTGGGTTATTTTTTTCTCCTTCCTTTTTTACCACTGGAAGAGGGAAGAAAAAAGGGGAGAGAGAGGACAAACCTGAAAATTTCCTTCTTCAAATGAAAATGTTTGTTCCAGTTTGCTTAATCAGAAAATTGAAAAATTCAATGAAAAATTTCAAACAAAATTAAACATTTTTGTTTTGTTTGAAAATTTTCACAGAAACTACTTACATAAGTTTTGCATAAATGTACTTGATCTATGATCTAATTCACTGTAGTGAAATCAATGGAGAAAATAGCTTTCTGACTGTTTCCCAGCTAAAATCCCTCTGCTGTGTTTCTTGTGCATGAGTGTGTAAGTGAATGATAACGACATGCTTGTATGATCTATCTGAAGTAATTAATGTACCTTCAGCCAGCGCCTTATTGAGTTCTTAATGCATGAGCAGGATGATACGGATGGTAATTAGCCTTAGTTATGGGAAATGCTGAAGCCACTTACAAATGCTGTGACCCCTACCGCAGTATTTCCAAAGAATGTTATTGTTCCCTCTTCCCCTTTTCTCAGTGCCATCATGTGCCAGAGAGTTTGCATATTGTAGCAAAACATTAAGAGGTAACGAATGACATCAGTCCAACAGTGCTACCCTTGGGTGATGGCTGTACACAGAAAAGGTGGGGGAGCCACACTGAACTGTAGTATTACCTGCATTTCAGCTGCAAATGTGACCTCAGAGAGATCTGTAATTCAGTTCCATATTAAGAACAAACTTATTGAAAAGAATCAGTCAGTTATTTAATGGCAGATCATGGAATCAAATAAATGACTCTTGGAGGTTCCTTCCAGCCCCACAAGTCCAGAACCCTGTTCTGAAGCAAGACCAAGTAAACCTAGACCATCCCTGACGGGTGTTTGTCCAATCTGTTCTTACAATCCTCCAATGATGGGGATTCCACAACTTCCTTTGGAAGGCTGTTCCAGATCTTAATTACCCTTACAGTTATAAAGTTTTTTTCCTAATATTTAACCTAAATCTCCCTGCTGCAGATTAACCCTTCTTGTCTGACCTTCTGTGGACATGGAGAATGTTGATCCCCATCCTCTCTAACCGCTCTTAACATATTTGAAGATAAGTTTCCCCCCAGTTCTTTTTTCTCAAGGCTAAACATGACCAGTCTTTTCAATCTTTCCTCATAGGTTGGATTTTGCCATTTTTGTTGCTCTCCTCTGGACTCTCCCCAGTTTGTCCACATCATTCCTAAAGTGTGGTGCCCAGAATTGGACACAGGACTCCAGCTGAGGCCTTACCAGTGCTGAGTAGATCTGGATAGTTATCACCTTTTTCACAGCTGCATCACACTATTGACTCATATTCAATTTGTGATCCACTATAACCCACAGATCCTTTACAGCAGTATGACCACCTAGCCAGTTGTTCCCTATGTTGTAATTGTGCATTTGTTTTTTTAACCTTCGTAAGTGCAGTACTTTGCACTTGTCTTTATTACATTTCACGATGTTGAATTCAGAACAATTCTCCAATTTGTCAAGGTCATTTTGAATTCTAATTTTGTCCTCTAATCTTGCAACCCTTCTCTGCTTGTTGTCATCTGCAAATTTTTAAGCATAATTTCCACTTCATTATCTGAGTCATTAATGAAAATATTTAATAGTGCCAGACCCAGGGCTGACCCTTGCAGGACTCACTAGATACACACTCCCAGATAACGCCCCCCATCCCTCCCTGGCCATGACAACAAAACTGTATATGAATGTAATGGAGAAACCCACTCATAATAGGTCTATTATTAAGGTTGGCTGAATTATAGTGACATGGGAATCACAGGCCCAACCCATGTCTTTACTGTACATCTCAGGAAAATATATCTTTCTAATGACAAATGGCATGACAGTGGCACTCAGATTGTGATTCATGGAGCCTTTCCTGATGGTTCATTGAATGAAATCTTTGGAGAAGCAAGGATTGGTGTTCCAGAGGGAAGGGAGTCCTTGAGAGAACCTTTGTGATGAAATGAACCACAGAATAAAATGAAGGGAGAATCAGAGTGCTAGGAGGAGTCTGATGTCTGATCATTTATACATTCAGCTCTAAAGCTATGTGAATAATGGATTTTATTTTGGTTCACTGGCAATTCAGAAAAATTGGGGAAAAATCATTTTGGGCAAACCAGAAATGAAAAATCTCCAAATTTTTGGTGAATTGAAAAGTGAAAAAACAATACAAAGTTTTGGGTTGAACTAAACATTTAGTTTTGACAAAATCAAAATGTTTCATTTCAATGCTGATCATTTTTGATAGCTAAAAATCTTTTTAAAGGAAATTTAGAAATGCAAAGTTGTTTTCAACTGAAAAATTAAGGTTTAGTTTTCAAGATGTTGAAACAAAACATGTTTAATTTTTTGGAATTAAAACAAATTTTCTTTTGACCAAAACAATTTGGGGAAACTGACACAAATTCCAAAATGTTTTGGTGGTGTTGCCAAATCCACATTTTTTTTGCCAAAAAACAGTGTTGGGTCCCAAAATTTTCTCCTGTTCTATTCAGAATCCCGAGAGGATATGGTTATAGTAAGACTCGCCAGATGGAACAGTGACACATAGTTTTATGAGTTCTTTTTTTAAAATCAATGAAAACACTTCAGTCTTTGAAGAAATGCTGTATTGTTAGTTTTTTGATATGATTATTTTTTGGGTGTATATGTGGGGGAGGAGTTGCAAGCAGCAAAGGAGTTCACTCTGCCTTAATCTCTCTAAGGTTACGTCTGCACTACGAGTTAGCGGTGTGATTCCCAGCTGCTGTACATGTACTCATGCTAGCTCAATGAGAGCTAGCACTGGTATAAATAGAACTGTATCAGTGGTAGCAGCAGGGGCAGCATAGTTTAGCCATGGAGTTCAGTCCGGTTTGTACTCCCATGCTGCTGCTGCCCATGCTACTGCGGCTACACTACTTATTTATACTCATGCTAGCTCTCATCGTGCTAGTGCAAGGATGTCTCTATATGAGCTGAGAATCACATCCCTAGCTTGCAGTGTAGATGCAGCCTAACTAGAGTCAATTCTTAGGGTACAGTTGCTCTCTGGAAATCAGATGTTAGTAGGTAGGCTGGTCTGCATGCTGTTTGTGACCATCTCTGTTCCAGGACCTTGTATATAGTGTAAAATAAATACTCAGAACATACCCAGGCTCCACATCACTGATTTCCTTGCCAATGGGGAGCTGATCTGTGAGGCCCCAGGTGCCTGCCACCATTCAGCAGAGGGCCAACAATATTAATATTATTATTAATAATTTGCTTATTGTAGGGCCCATCACATGCTAGGCACTTTCCAAACATTCCCAAAAGTTGGGTCCTTGCCCTTGATGGGCCCACAACTTAAGGAAAGACAGAAAAGGAGGCAGTAGTCAGAGGAAGGGGAACAATAGATGGCTGACAAATTCAATTAATTGTAGGCAGCACGGCAGAAGTGGGATCTTTAAGGAGGGCTTAAATGTGGCCATGTCAGGGGACTTGTGAATGAATTTGGGGAGGCTGTTCTGTGCCTAGGGGGCCGGGTGGAAGAAGGCAGAGAGGTCATAACCAGGTGGGTGAGGCTGGGAACAGAGTGGAGGAGATGGAGGTAGAAAGTGAAGCATGACAGGGAAGGGTAGGAAGGGACCAACATATCTGTAGAGTGCTGCAGGTAGTGAGAAACAGCTGAAATCTGATGTGATGGCAGGTGGGGAGCCTGTGCTGGCATTCAAAGAGGGGAGTGACGTGATGCAATTGATAGGCAAGGGTGATGAGGTAGGTTAGCAGATGGAGCGAAGTGGGGAGGGCGACCCATGTGTTTGCGAGGCCAGAGCGGAGGAGGAGGTTGCAGGAGTGGGCTATATGGAGGACAGTTTGGCTTTGGGGATGGAAAGAAAAGGATGGATTTGCTCCTATGGCACCTTCACTGGCAAATCTCCCTCTCTGCATTATTATGGCAGCTGATAACTAAGGGTTTGCTGTTCTTAGGCCGCTATATAATATTTGAAAGCCAGGTGCCAACTAAGATAAGAAAGCCACAGAATAGATCCCATCTTCCCTCTTGCTGTTATGAAAGGGGGTTGCTGACCTCCTATGACTCTTATTCTCCAACGGTAATTGCCCACACTGCAGGAGTCACAAGCCTATGCACACAGCCATGGGATATTTAACAGCAGTGAAACGGCCAATCCAGTGTTCTGTATGGACAGATCATCTACCACTGAGAACCCCTGACCTGGATACAGTCCCCTTTGTTCCGTTGGCTCATCTCAACCAACAGGATTGTAGTATGCAAATTAGCTGGAGAGGCTGTATGATGATTGGCCACGTCTGCCACAATGATATCATTTAAAAATGACCTGAACTTTTGACCTGTTCCTAACTGCAAGCAGAACAATTAGATGCAACAATAATTCCTAATTTAGCCTAATTCCAGCCTACTTTCTTCAGCTGTAGCATGCTGTCAAGTTGTCAGTAACATATAACTACTTGGAAGGTTTGAAGAGTCTGTGGTATTCTCTGGAGCCAAAAAAGTGGGACAACAAATGCTAAATTAAAACAGAAATGGCGACTTTTAAATATTTATGTAGGAAAAGGGAAAAGTATTTCATCCAGGAAATGACCTAGAAAACTCAATTGTCCTTGCGAGAGTTGTTGTGCCAAAGGTGAAAGCTAAATTCAGGAATTAACCCGTGAAATAGAGCTTTAAGTGCAAATCTCGACACAAGCCTAACTATGAAATTGCTAACAGTGCTGAGAGGAAGCATGGCCCAGTGAGAGGAAGGATGGGCCAGTGGTTAGGGTGTCATCCTAGACTTGTGTTGTGTTTTTCCCTGTTGTTTTGCTCAGCTTTAGTTGCTTTCCCCCCCTAACAAACAGATGGATGGAGTGACTGAGTTAATGTGAGCATCGTCCCCAGGGATGAACCTTGTGGCATCATCATAAGGTCTCAGGATGTCACACAGAGCCTTATCAGTGGCCAGTCACATGGTGCAAAGGGCAGGCTGTTGACTTTTTGGGCCTGAGTGGAGCTGTGCAGCTCTGCTCCCATCAAAGTCAATGGGTAAAACTGTCATTGACTTTGCTGGGGGAAAATTCTAGCCTGATGCTGTGATTTTGCTTAATATAATTTTCCATGGAAGAAAGTTCCCTCCAGTTATTGCTGATTCTGCACTTAACCATCCAATCACACATCAGACAAGTTGCACAGGATCAGTCATTACTGTTGATGGGGAAAAATGGCCCCACATCCAGAATTTTAGCTTTGTCTGCTTCCCAGGTTCTGAGCCTGTGTTGCAGATAGCAGTGCTAGTTTCCTTTGGGGAGCACCAAAAACAGAACCATGGGAATCTCTGCCCCTCCCTCTTCTCTTGCTGCAATAGTGTTGTTCTTATTATTGATTATACTAATATAGTAAAGCTCAGAAACTCTTTTTTGACAGTTACAGTTTTAGAGGTCATTAAGCTTGCAGATGAACAATTCTTTGTCTAAGTTAACGTCTAATGTTTCACATGAAACTATCCTTACTGCTATACAGAACCTGATTCCTTTGAGTCTAAATTAGATTCAATGTCTGTTAAAACAGCATTTTAGGAGAAATATGCTGTATCTGATCAGGAAAAATTTTTTTTGGTACGAAGATCAAGGAGACACAGATACAAAATGACATCACTATATCTTCGTCAGGGATCTATGAAAGGATAACATATTAGTACATGGAAAACCTGAGATGATGGACGTTATATGAAAGCAAATACAAAAATATTCAGCATTCTAGATTTTTTAGAGGGTGAGGGACTACTTATTCAATGTCTTCTTGTTAAGTTCATTAGCTTAATTTCATCCTCCACTAAATATTTTAATATATTTTAAATTTCTTCTTACATTTTTTCTAATTCTAAATGTTCTACGTTTGAAAATATTTAGTGGGAGAGCTTTAGTTATCTTGGCATCAAATTTTGATAGAGAGCTGAGTATTAATGTAATTTGGAGGATGTATTTCAGAGATTTTTCTATGAAACTCATCCCAGATATAGAAAAAATTTGACTCAACATCTTTAGTTTGGTTCTTTCTTTTCAGACATCTATCGTGTTCCCAGGCAAATGAAGGTTAATTACAGATCAGGAATGTTTTTGGTTTTTTCCAACTTTGATGCTGAGAGTTTTAGGTACAATTTTCAAAAGTGATCCTGCACCATTAAGTCAGTGAGAGTGTTGGCATTAATTTCAAGGGGACGTAAGTCACTTAGGTCCAGATCCTCAAAGGTATTAAGATGCCTAATTAGGCCTTAGATGCTTTGAAAGATTTTGTCCTTGTTAACACAGCAATGTCCCAATCCTGACAGTGAACCCCTCTATGGAATCCCATTGAAGTTAATGGAACTCTGCAGGAGAGCAAGGATTTAGCAGCTTGCAGCCAATCACAGAATTAGGGCCTTCAGCAATAAGACACTTAAACTTAGGAGATGACTTTAGATGATGATGATTTTGGTGTTTTGCTGCTTCTTGAATATGAATGATTTTTTTTGGTCAAATTGATTATGTGCAAATTATGTGTGTTTATCTGCCAAATGCAATAGTTTGTGCCTTCCACCCGTACTCATTGCTGCTGTGAAAGTGTATTTTTTCTTTTTTTTTTAAAATTGCATTTATAGTGCTCTCAGGGACTTGTCTATTCTGTTTCTTATCTAACTTTTTCTTAGTTAAACCTTGGTGCTTCCTTGCATTCATTACATGTCAAAGCATCAATAAAAAGATAACTTTGAAAAAGGTTGGGGAAAAGATTTTAAATGTCCTAAAGTTTCCTAATTGAACTTAAGTCCTTCTGTGTCTGTCTCAAATGATCCTGTGACTAAATATTTCTTCTGCCACTTCTCTTCATAAAGGTTGGATTATCTAGTCTGAAAACAAAAACCATGTCATAAGACTTAGGTGTCCAATCACAATATCCAGTTCTGAATAGAAATATATTTTGTTAAAAGCCAGTTTCATTTCTTCAGACAGGCAAGTCATCACATTCAGCCCATTCTTAAATTGCCCAAAGTTTCAGCTAACAGCCTTTTTGTTGTTGCTAAAAACCAAAATTTTTCTGTTTTGGGGTTTTCAGTGTTTGGACATTTCCTGTGGAAATTTCTATTTTAACTAAATACGCCATTTTTCTAATGGGGAAAAAAAAAGGTTTGAACAAAGTTTCAACAAGTTTTAGTGCCTAAAAGCAGCATTGCCAGCCCTAAGTGTTCAAAAATCATGAGTCAGGCCCCCCGAATCATGAGATTGGCTTATAATCATAAGCTTTTAAAAATAATCCATTTGGGGTTCTTCTTTATTTGCCTTCTGTCTCAAGCTTTTCTTTAAAATCATGAGTGCTAGAAACTTACTTTAAAAAACCAACTGAGATTCTCATAATCACATGACTCCAGGAGCTGGGACTTCAAGAAAAGCACTATAAACATTGCGAGAGTTGGCAATAATTGCATTAAGCCCCTAAATATCTGGTCTGATTTTCAAAACTGCTAAGCACTCAGAAAGTTCCCTTTGATTTGCTCCAGGAATGTCTGTGGACCTGGCAAACAGAAAAGCACTGCTGTAGGACTTTTAGATATGGTGACTGCAAAACAAACGGCTTCAAATAGGTAAGGATGGCTAAATGTTAATGACAATAATATCCTTCAGTATAGCACTGCAATGCAATGTTATTCCAAGAAAAATCTAGTAAGCATGGGGGGTCCTGTGGCACCTTTAAGACTAACAGAAATATTGGAGCATGACCCTAGCCATCATGTTGCTATTGAGCTAGAATCTTTAAACGGAGTACTCTCCTACTTTATGGGCTGTTGAGTACAGCAGAAAGTAATCCTGAATTTAAATATTGAAGTTTGACCTTACAATCAGAGGCAGGAGTGGCTCCAGGCACCATTGCACCAAGCGCGTGCCTGGGGCAGCAAGCAGCGGGGGACGGCCTGCCGGTCGCCATGAGGGCAGCAGTCAGGCTTCCTTTGGCGGCATGCCTGCAGGAGGTCCGCCAGTCCCGCGGTTTCGGTGGCAATTCGGCGGTGGGTACGCCGAAGGTGCGGGACCAGCGGACCTCCCGCAGGCATGCTGCCGAAGACAGCCTGACTGCCGTGCTTGGGGCGGCAAAATACATAGAGCCATCCCTGATTAGAGGTCACTCAAAGTCCATCAATTTGTCCTCCGGGATTTCAACTGTTCAAGTGCCCTTTTGATGTAGAATCTTGACATTTAGTACACATGTTTGTTATGGGCTGCTGTGAATAGGAAATACTAGGGCTAAACTTTGACCTTTCAATCAGAAGTCAACAAAAGGTCATCCTTTGTTCTTAGCCAATTGGAACCATTCAAGTGCACGTTTGAGCTACAGCCTTGAGCTTTGGAAAACTCATTCATTATGGATGCTAATTATGGGGGAGAAGCCCCAGATTTGACATTTCTATCAAGAGAGGTTATCAGTTGAACAGTTAAGGAGAGTTAAGATAATTTCTTCTGTAAGGCAGTCATGTAGGGTGCGAGGCCTCCCAGCTGAGAAGGTAACATCATCTGAGGTCACTAATTTTACCTATCAGATATTAGTAAGAAAATATTTGAAAGCAATTGAATCTATTGACTGCATTATATCTGTCTCTAGGCTGTTTGCGTGTCCATATGTCCATAAGAGTGAATCTAGCCCTGTAAGTGTGTTTCTCTGATAACCTATTGCACCAATACATTATTGTCCAGTGCTGTATTTGTCTTCAAAGGAAACAAAAATCCTGTTCAATGTATAGTTTGTGGATACTAAGAAAAATACTAATGCAACACCTTAGAGAAAAGAAAATGTTAAAAAGTCTAAGTATCAATGCTAGTGCACCCGTAACTCAATGGAGTAATCTGAGGACTAGATCTAAATCAATAGATACATTAAATTGAGGTGAGAATGAAATTAGTGTAAGAAAGAATGGAAGAAAATGCTACACAGTCTATAGGAAATTAAAGTAATGCTGTTGAGTATATTATTTGAGAAATAGTACGGGATCGAGTAATGAAAGATTCTCCTATGAAACATCTGCCCCTAGAGGCAGGGTTAAGGTTAATTTCAATGGAAATGAAGGGCCTAAATACCTTTGTGGATCTGGGCCAAAGATTCTACAGGGATCCATATGGAGGGGATTTGGCAGGAAATGGAGCTGGCCCAGTTAAGCTACTTCAGGAGCAGAGCTCCTTGTTCTGGGGAAGCTTAGGAGCTCAGCCATTCTGATGCCTCCTCCAGCACAGCAGGCTCTAATGTGCAAGGAGCTGGGCTCCCTTCCATGCAGCGTGGGAGGGGAGCCAGAATGAAGCTGGAATGGATGGTGGGGAGCACTGGGGTGGAGCTTTCTGTCATGCTTTATTTCTGTACAGCTTATGGTCTCCACTCCACTGAAGCTAATGCCTGGCATTGTTCCTAAAACTCTAGGAGCAGAGCTCTGCTCTTGCGGTCTTTAGGAAGTCTGCAAGAGCTTCCCTCTGTGTATGTTATCTTGGGTTTGCTGGCCATGCTGGGGCATGGGTTGCTCCCCATGGAGCTAAGTTAGCTAGGCCTACACATTGTTCCTTAGGCCATGTGCTTACTGAGTGTAGCAAAACAATCTGCTGCACATGCTCAGTGTCACCCTATGGCGGTAATGCTTGCTTATGTTAAATGGATATGTGCTGAAATGTAAATAGAGAATAGGTTTGGGGCCTAAATTTGGGTTTGATGATAATAATAAGGCCTTATAAAACATGAGCGAAGTGAATTGAGACCATTCAGAGGCAGGTTAGAGATAAGTTAGGACAGAACCCCAGCTCACGTGGTGAACGTGTTTTGGTTTTAACTGGTTTTAGCAAGCATTGCAGGGGAATTTCTGGAATTTGCATTAACACAAATGATAATTAGAATGGTGTTTCCTCTTAATAGCCAATAACAAAGTAGAAGATGTTTGGGTTTTGGGGTACAGAAGATTAAATATAGTAGCAGAAATATAGATATGGCAAAAAGTAGGCTTAATGCTGAGGGGTGGTGTTATAATTGATTATGAAAAAGTAGTACGCTGTTCATTCACCATCAAGGTACCGTCAGAGAGAGAAGTATATACCCATTCTTCTCACCCAGGGACTGATCACCCCTCCACGCACATTTAATCTTGGACTGTAAGAATAAATACAGTGTATGGTCATAGCTGTAATGCCTGTTTGCTTTAACTAATTATTTTTAAATAAAGTCTTTAATTCTATCACTCATGTCATTCACGGTCCTCCATTGAATTAAATGATCTGTAACCACCCTGGAGGCTTGAACCTTAAAGAGTTTAGTTTGGTTCTGTTCTTTATTTTTAAGCTGTTAATTGGGAACACAAATCAAGGTTACATCAGTAGGGGGATGTTGAAGTACTCGTAGTTTGGTCAAATCCAAACCAACTTTGGACACAGATATGTGTATGTACTGAAAGTATAGCTCTATTCACGTGAAATCACAATGCATGTGTGTATATATGTGCAGACATCTATGTGTGTGTGCATTTTGTGATACTCTCCCCTGAGGGAAATCTTTTGTGTTTAAACTGTACGATCATTTCTTTATAGTAACTATTGCAGATGTAACCTGGTTAGTTTGTACCCACACAAGTGACACATACAAGGTCACACTTTGCTGTCAGTTTTAATGCATTATAATGGTGATTAATTTGTTTAGTTAAAATGTATTGAGCACTATACCTTTCCCTGTTGCTGTACAGAGATGAAACAAATGCAAGAAACATGGCCCCTGATTTCGGCCAAGTTACTTCAAATTTACACCAATGTAACTAAGAACAGAATTTGCCCCCATGGCTCCCAAATAAGAGCTATTTAGAGAGGAAGCATAGCTGCTAAAATGCTGTTTCGTTCCCCATGTGCTGCTGATGCAGTGCCTTTCACCTACACTAAATTCATTTAGGAGCCTTTATGCATCCATAACTCAGGCAAGAGTCCTATTGAGTTAATTGGTCTTAGTCTCAGTTAAGGCCTTCCAGGATTGGGCTCTTAGAGAATAGACGTTAATGAATTAATTTGAAGAGTCCCACAAGCAGGAATTTGGAAACTGATGGCATAAAAAGAGCCCCCTACAGGTCTGATTGCTGGTTAGGAGCCACAGGGCCCCGATTGCTGGTTAGGAGAGACAGCCCCTGAACCAGCCGGTCTGAATTTCACATAAGGCCTGGGTTGAGAAAGGAGTGTTGCTCTAAGTAAATTGTCAGCCGCCTTTCTGTGTGTCCTCCCCTCACTCATGCTTTCTCCTCCCTGACATATCAGTGATGTTTATTAAGCGATGACAAGTCTATCAGGCCTCATAAGCAGCCTTTCACAAGGAGGAGATCTTACATCGAGAGAGCATCATCAATCTTGTCCCGGCTCTGCTCTTCTGAGCAGCTGATAGTGGAAAAAGCTCCATTTCCCCCCCCCCCGCCCGCATCCTTTCTCCCTCCCTCCCCCAGTACCGTGCAGCTCAGCAGGAGATGGCAAAAGAAGAGATTGTATTTGTATAAAGTATTCCCGGTAAAGAAATGGAAGCAGTAGGGAGGCATGCAGATCTCCTCTTAAACACACTGAGGTGCTAGGAATGGACCTCTTGGGTGCATGGGCGTATACAGATTACATTTTTAGACACAGCTCCTGCAACTAGCTCCATCAGGGCACAACCCTACATCTCTATGGAGCCCCACTGGCTACAGCACTCACTGCAGAATCAGGACCCAAGAGCGCTGCTCAGCTTTATGTGATCCTCACAAACACAGCCCCCTGTGAGATAAGGGAGTGTTATCCTTGTTTTACAAGGGGACTGAGACACAGAGAGGTTACGTGACTTGCCCGTAGTCACACTGGTCGCTTGTCTCAGAGCTGGGATTGAACCCAAGCCCTCTGTGTTCCAGTGCTTTAACCACACAGTCACCCTTACTTGCTTGCACTCCGTAATCCCTTTTCTCTGTATAAGCCAGATAGTTTCCCAGTCCTGTGGTGCAGCCTGGGCCAGTTTGCTTGCTCTGCTGGTCTTGGAAGAGTGAGATGCTCCTGTTCCTCCTTTTTATACCTCTCTTCTAACGAGTCCCTACGTAGCCCCTTCGCTGCCTATCTTAGTGCAGGATGTGAACTGCCCACCCAAAGCTCTGTACATTCTGGATCCATGCAACTCCTCAACTGACCCCCTACCCCCAAGACACTTCTCACCTGCAAGACTAGCAAAACAAAACCCATGTGGAGTTTGTAGTGTGGCTCTATTCAGTGCAAAGAGAACATAGACTGGTCAGAGATTTCCCCCGGGACATCCCTTCAGCCGGGGGCGAAGGGGAGGAGTGAGGGGGGCGGGGAGTGCTGAACAGCATAAAGTTCCCCTGTGCTTGCTTGCTTGTTTGAAGTTTACAGCCTGGTCTCTTTGGGGGCTGTGTGCTGAGCCCAGTGGCCTGCTAGGCAAGGCTGAGAGCTTCCTAAGGAGGCTATAGAGTAGCTTGCCATCTTTTGATTCCTAAGCTGGTCAGGATCTCTTGATAAGGGAGCGGGCTAACTCAGGGGGAACGGGGGGTTAAAAAGCCAGCTCCTGGGAGCATTCTCTGAAAGGCCTCCAGTTCCACTCACAAGGCCAGTTGGACTGACAACACTGCAGAGTCTCAATGTGTGGACAAAAGATGATGGCATTCAGAGGAGGGATTTAGGAACTGGAGAACCTTCTGCGAAAGAAGGAGCCTATACACGAAGGATGGGCTCCCCCTAAACCAAAATGGAACTGGATTGCTGGCATATAAAAGTAAAAAGGTTGCAGAGTAGTTTTCAAACTAAGGGCTGGGGGGAAGCTGGCAGATGCAGAGGAGCACAGGATTCGGACAGAGACATCCCTTGGGAGGATTTATTTAAGGGCACACTCTATATCCTAGTAAAAAGGAGAGGACAGAAGTTGACAGAGGAGGTTTTTGAACAAATTGATAAATTAAACAGTAACAAGTTACCAGGACCAGATGGTATTCACCCAAGAGTTCTGAAGGAACTCAAATATGAAATTGCAGAACTACTAATCGTGGTATGTAAACTATCGCTTAAATCAGCCTCACCAATCAACTAAAATGGCAGATGAAATTGAAGGTTGATAAATGCAACGTAATGCACATTGGAAAACATAATCTCAATATACATATAAAATGATGGGATCTAAATTAGCTGTTACCCATTCAAAAAAGTGATCTTGGAGTCATTATGGATAGTTCATGGAAAACACCTGCTAAAAAGCTAAAAGGAATCTTAGGAAAGGGATTGAAAATAAGGCAATAAATATCATAATGACAGTATATAAATCCATGTTACTCCCACACCTTGAATACTACATGCAGTTCTGGTCACCCCATCTCAAAAATGATATATTAGAATTGGAAAAAGTACAGCAAAGGTCAACAAAAATTATTAGGGGTATGGAACAGGTTCCATATGAGGACAGATTAAGAAGACTGGGACTGTTCAGTTTAGGATAGAGGTCTGTAAAATCAAGAATTGTGTGGAGAACATGAATAAGGAAGTGTTATTTACCCCTTCATATTACACAAGAACCAGGGAATCACTCAATGAAATGAATAGGCAGCGTGTCTAAAACAAACATAAGTCAACTTCTTCACACAATGCATAGTTAATCTGTGGAACTCATTGCCAGGAGATGTTGTGAAGGATAAAAATATAGCTGGGTTCAAAAAATAATTAGATAAGTTCCTGCAGGATAGGTCCATCAATGGTTATTAGTCCGAATGATCAGGGACACAACTCCACGCTGTAGGTATCTCTGTCTGTGACTGCTAGAAGCTGGGACTGAATGATAGGGGATGGAACACTTGATAATTGTCCCGGTTCTGTTCATTCCCTCTGAAGCATCTGGTCCCAGCCACTGTCAGAAGACAGGATACTGGACTAGAGGGACCATTGGTCTGACCCAGTATGGCCGTTCTTATGTTTTAAAAGGTAGCTCTGCTGTCTCCCATGCCTGCTCTGCTGCTGCCACCACCTCTGATGGAGCAATGCCACTTGGTAAAGGTGTGAGAGGGGGCATATTGGGAATGGGGAGAGGCATGTCAGGGGAGATCAGGGAGTGTGGTAGAATGAGTCTCCGCTGCACCTGATGTGCTATGAGAAAAGGTTCTTGTGCCCGTGGTGTAAGTTAGGGCTGGGTGCCAGGACAGGGTGGTTCTCAGTCAGCTGTAGCCAGCTCTCTGCCCCCTACCTCCTCTCCATGCCACCCAAACACATGTCAGTCATGTGAAGGGCATCATTAAGGCTGGTTGAAAATTGTCTGAGCCATTTTTGGTGTAAATTGGGGTTTGGGCCAAACACAAATGTTTGCAGAAAGTGTCTGCTTTCCTGGGTGAGTTCTGATTTTTCACCAGAAAACTGCCCCCCCCCCTCCATTTAAAACATTTTGACCCAAACCTGAAATTTTCTCAGTTTTTCAGCCATTTTTATCATAAAATTGAAATCTTTTGCGGGGAGGGGGGCCCAAAATGTTTTCCAAGCAGCTCTAGTCATCTCAAGATTTTTATATATATCTATATACACACACAATACTCTGCTTATTCTGACATGTGGAAGTATGATTTCTTTTAGGTATTTTAATGTTTTGTACTGTGGTTTTTAAATGGCACTTCTGATAGATGCCATAGAAATAGATTAAATAAATCAATACACTTGTGGGTGCTTGAAAGGAGGAGAAGCTTCTAGAAGTAATTAGGAGGGAGATTCTGGAACAGTCTGGCAATAGGAGGCATGGGGGCAAACAGCCTACCTAATTCTAGGGGGGAAGTTGATAAGTTTATGAAGGGGGTTATGTGATGGGGATGCCAGTGATAGCAGGGGATTGGATTGGTAACTGTGTTAGTCTGGTTCTGTAAAAAGCAACAGAGAGTCCTGTGGTACCTTTAAGACTAACAGATGTATTGTATTTGTAATCAAAATAGTCATGTTTAAAACGCAGTTTACACTGGTTGAAATGACTGTGCAAGGTGCCGGGCAATTAGATTCACCCAGGTTAACAAAAATATATCTCTGCATGGAAAACAAACTTGATAATAGCAACTAGGACTTGAGAATGGGCTTCACTGAACGTGTCTCCTAGGCATGTTATATTTGTTAGACAAATACATTTGTAATTGGAAGGCTCCAAATCTGGGAGATGCAGCATCCTGTTTCTGAAACACTGTCAGGTTAGTAGTAACTGCAGTTTGATAGTTCACACAATTTATTGAGGCGTACAAATCATTCTCTGGCATAATTTCAACATTGTGGCGGATCAATACATCAAAAGGCCAAGTTTTTAATTTTTTTTCCTGAAAAATTTCTTTTGTCAAAATGGTGACTGTTTAGAGGGTGTATTTAATGTCAGAATTCCATCCTGACTTGTGATGTATTATTTAAAGATAAGTCAACAAGAGACCTCTTTATAATCAGCCTGCAATGGCTCTTCCCACTGTGATAATGGTAAGGTATATATCTGTGGGTGGAGGAGTAGAAGGTATGTAACACTAGGTGGCTTAGCTTTTGTGGGTTTGTGTCAGCTATTTAAACATGAGTAGCAACTCTCCCTGCTTTGCAACAATATTTCTTTTTGAATTGTATTTTCCTAGGTCTTTTAATGTTTAAGCATTAAAATGTGTGGGAGGAGGAGGGGGTGAGCTGAGTAAGACGGTGGGGGAGGGGAGTGTTTGAGGGAGAAAATTGTATCCACCAGAAGCTCTGGCGGGGCATGAGACAAGCCAGTAGGTACACATGAGTTCTTCCCCTTGTAGGATAAAATCTGAGGGGAAAAAATCATAGAGCCTGGTGAAGAAGGTTTTATCTGATAGATGATTTTGTATCAATAAATCAGGTTTGCGATATCAACAAAGATTCTCCATCGCAAGAAACTGAACAACACCCGCAAAGAAAATTCAGAGGCAAAAACTATCCCTGTGAGTAATTTCACCCACTCTTGGAGGAAAAACAGGAATTTGTTTCGTTTTAAGATGATTTTAGACACAAACTCTAGAATCACTACAAGGCACCTATGTAATGCATCTTCACAGACCATGTTTTGTGCCCCTATGCATTGAGTGAAATGCCACTGGGTTTTCTCAGGCATGCCTTTGAGGTCTGATCCTAATAACAACGAGATCAATGGCAAATCTCCCACTTTATGTCAATAGTGACAAATCAGACCTTGAAGAGCCAGTGGCATGTTGAGAGAGCATATCTGGAATGAGACATTCTGCTCAATTTAAATACACATGCATTGGAACACTGGCATAAAGCTGTTTTCCTATAACACACACCGCTGTGTCCGTGTGAAGTATAGTTCTTGAATCCTTGAACTTGGACAAATCAAAAACAGTTTTCACTAGCCCACCAAAAGAAATAAATATATTCTTCCTGCCACATTTCAATTCCTTGCCAGCTCCCAAATTGCCCACACTTCTTTATTTACTATTCAAAAGTGTGTGTGTATGCTCTTTTTGTACTTGAAAATGACTGAAACATTTTGTTCATGCCCTGTGTGAGAACTAGAGTGGTTGGAAATTTTTGAATAAGCATCCTTCCCCCCCCCCCCCCCCCGTCAAAAAATATCAATTCTCAAAGCCGAAACTGTTAGTGAATCAGGGTTGGGGTCAATGAATTTCCCAACTGGGGGGAAAAAAACACCTTGAAATTGTTGAAGCTTTTTCTGTGGACACTTTCAAAATAAAAAATTTTGGTTTTCTGGTTCCCTACTACTTTCTGTCTAAAAATTTAAACTAATTAGACTGGAAAAAAGGCTTAAAGTATAAAAGGTCAAAACTGAAATGAAATTTGTTGAAGTTATTGAAATGAAACACTTAAAAATATTGTAACAACATTGATCTGACATGAGAAGAAAATTGGGGTGTTTTTTTTTGGTTTGTAAATATTTGAGATTTCAACTTTTCATCCCAATTTGAGATTGGGAAAATATTTGAACTCTTGAAAATGTGAGAATAAGGGAAAACCACTTCCTGCCCAGGTTTGCTGAGAACAAACATGGGAAATGTCAGCTCAAGAGGTAAAAGTTTGCAAAAGTGATGAGCTGAAAAAGGCCTGTTAGAGTGAAATCATCAACTATATAGGAACAAAGGATCCCACACTGGATCAGATCTGGGGTCCATCAATACAGTGTGACAGTGGCCAGTGCCAGATGCCTGGTATAATAAATGGTGCAGTGGGCAGCTGTGGGGTGATCTTCCCCCATTAGGTCTCATCCTAATCCCTAATAGAGAGCATCTTAAGCCCTAAAGTTTGAGGTTTTATATCCCATCCATATGCCACTTGATCCTTTTTTTCCTCTACTGCCACTGCCGGATAGGAGGACTATTAGTACCAAGCAGTTGTTGTGGTCTGCATTAGTGTATCATTTGAGTGCTTTTCAGTAAACTGGCTTTATACACTTAAGGCCAGATCTTCTGCTGGGGTAAATTGGCACTAGTTTTACACCAGCTTAGGATCTGGCCCTTAGTTTTCCCTTTTCCCCATTCCTTTGTTGTTCAAGGCATTTATTTCCCTGACGCATCCCACGCTAGGAGGGGTTGGGGTGGCTGGAATTTTACTCGCCAGGTCAGTAGTTCAAGTCCATCACACAGCTTCACTGTCAAATCAGCTTGGTGGCTCAGCCCCAGTGGACAGCCTCATCCATTGCTGGGGCTTTTGAAATCTCTTCACGTAGGCACAGCTCAGCCAGATTGGCAGGAGAGGCTCTGGGTGGAATGGAATGAAAGTGTGTTACTGTTCTGCCCCCAGGGACTCTCAGGTCTGCAAAGGGGAAAGACTGTTACTGAAGCACCATTCGGATGTTCAGACACACATCAGATAGAGCCCCAGTCAGAAGAGGGAACGTGAATAGCTGACATTGCCTAAATCTGTAAACTTCAGAGACAGTGTGGGAGCGTTCAGTGGTGCAATAGGCTCATGAACTTGCTGCTTCTCTCAGTTCAGCTCCACCATTGACTCAAATGGGAGTTGGATAGGAGTCACCACTGGAAACCTGCACCCAAGCCACCTTGGGATTTTCACTCTGCTCAAGTGCTGAGGTGCACTTGCATAGCTTGGGAGAAAGGGAGGCCAGGATGATGGGGGTGGGGTGGAGTGGGGAAACAGGTTATTTGGGATAAACTAGCAAATCTGTGGGGCAGGCCACAGGAGAGGAGGCTGGGGGAGATAGGTAACTATTTATATGAACTTCGGTGCTATCCTCATGATAGGGTGTATGTGATGGAGGACTATAAAATCATGAATGGGGTGGAGAAAGTGAATAGGGAAGTGATATTTACCCCTTCTCATAACACAAGAACCAGAGGTTACCCAATTAAATGAATAGGCAGCAGGTTTAAAACAAAGAAAAGGAAGTATTTCTTCACACAATGCACAGTCAACCCGTGGAACTCTTTGCTAAGGGATTTTGTCAAAGGCAAAAGTATAGCTGCGTTCAAAAAAGAACTAGATAAGTTCCTGGAGGATGGGTCCGTCAATGGTTATTAACCAAGATGGTCAGGGACATGGCCCCATGCTGCACTTATCCCTAAACCTCTGTCTGATCGAAGCTGGGACTGGACAACAGGGGATGGATCACTCAATAATTGCCCTGTTTGTTAATTCCCTCTGAAGCATCTGGCATTGGCCTCTGTCAGAGTCAGGACACTGGGCTAGAAGGACCAGGGGTCTGACCCAGTATGACTATCAAATACTCTGACCTAGTGTGACAGCTGCCATCTTGGCTAAAACAAGGCTTGAACTGGGGCCACTACAGCTAAAAGCAGAAGTCTCTACAACAGTTTAGAGCTAATGCCTCAGAGAGACTCCCCTGTGGGTCCGGCACAGAAGAGGACGTGTAACACCAACTCCCCTGGGGGTTACACTAGCACTTAGTACTTTAATATTGACAATGGGATTGAAACAAACCCATTGCTATTACCTCTCTTGGACTTGTGACGGTAGTTCTGCAGCACTACCTGGCTAGGTGCAGCACTGCAGGGTTTTTCTCTGTTATAGTACTGCTGACCTGTCATTCAGGTTTGCCTGTGGTCTCCTTTGCCTTGTGATTTGCCCTCTGGCGAGACTCAAATGACCTCTGGCCAGGTCACTTGAGTCTCACCTCTTTCAGAGTGCAGTCCAAAAGTCAGGAAAAACCCAGTGTCTGGTAGCCTCTATGCCAGGCCCTCAGCCCCCAACTCGGACTCGTTCTTTGTCTTGCAGTTGGAACCTTGCCCTTGGTGTGGAGGAGAGGTCAGGGAATCCAGGCATACCCTCTCTTCTGGTTTCCAGCCCTGGGATCCTGTTTTTGGCAGCAAAAAATTGTTCCTTCAGTCTCTGGCTACGTCCCTCACCTGCTCCTACCTTTCCCTGCTTGTCAGCATCTTCCCCGGCTTTGTGAACACTGCTGTTCCTGCCAGGAGTTTGACTCCTCATAGCTTCTTCCCAGTTGACTACCAAGGAGGTTCTGGAAAGGCACTCGTGGCCTTTCCAGCAGTAACTGGGCTGTATTTCAAACAGCCTTTCTGGTTCCCTCCAATGCTCCTCCCGGAGCGAGGGCTGTGATTCAGGCAGTCCCTCGGTCTCTCTTTTCAAGACATAAGTCCCCCAGCTCTCCTTCATGGAACTGTATGTGTAGCCTCAGCCTCCATCAACTTCTCCTTTCACTGGCTGCTTTCCCCCAATTACTCTCCAGATTCAGAGGGTTGTGCAAACCAGCCCTCTTAGTGGTGTCTCCCTCCTGGTGACTCATGGAGAAGGTCTGCCAGCCTCCCAGGGCTGGCTGGCCCTTTCAGAGCTGGGTTTTTCTGCTTAGGAAGATTCCTCCATGATCGGCATATCTTCTAGCTGTGGTAGGGCTGCTTGAGCCCATAGCTGCTCTTTAACCCCTTCTTGTGTGATGCAGGGCTCATACACCTTGGCACAGGCTCCCAGGGAAAACAGAGGGGTTTGTCAGTAGCAGACCACTGGGAATGCAGTGGCATATTGGGAGACATTCCAGAGGGGTTTTTCCATTTCAGTTATCCTTTAGTGCAATACTGGAGATGGATACTCTTCCATAGCAGTTTAGTATGTAGACCAACTTTGGACTACTTTTTGGTAGCATCCTGACTGTTTCATTCTTACTTACAAGGAGTAGCACTGCCACCAGCCAGACAATGGGTGGAGCAGGACTTTGTTTCAGGATTAAAAAGACCAGTAGGGCAAACACATACTTGATTCAGGCTGATTCCCACCTTCCTTCATAAAACCCTAGTGCAGCATTGATCCAGGCCTAGTTCATTACTGGGCTGTGCTGTGGTTTCATTCAAGTCCATGGAGTTTCAGCAAAGATTTGGCCCTTCAGCTCTAGGATATAACACAGGACTGGAAGGGACCTCCTGGTCATCGAGTCAAGTCCCTGCTATCCCACACAACCCCGTCATATATTCCTGTTAATAAATTTATTAAGCTCCACCTTAAAACTACTTGGGTTTCTTGCCCCCCCTACTCTCCCACTGGAAGGCTGTCCTAGAACCTCACTCCTCTGATGGTTAGAAACCTTCTAATTTCCAGCCTAAACTTACTCTTGGCCCATCTATTCCCCTTTGTTTTTTGTGCCAGCATTGTCCTTTCATTTAAATAGCTGTTCTGTCTCCTTGGTGTTTTCCCCCTTGATGTATTTATGGAGAACAATCATATCCCCTTTGTATGCAGCTCTGAATGATGTTATGACTCTTTGTGGTCATTGCTGTAGGCACCTGGACTTTTTTTAAAGCATACAGGCACTTTGTATTTTTGCTGATGATGTTGATCAGAAATGTTGCAATTCAGAAGGTACTGCAGAGATGAGCTGCCTCTCCCTCTGGTAGCACCAATAATAAGCCGAGCTTGGCCCAGGAACTACAGAGTGGAGCTTGCTTTCTGTCAGATCATAGAGGATACCATGGGTAATTACCTCTTCCTTCTGCTCTTCTCCGCTACCGATTTCACTTCAGGTTCAAATATTTGACAGGGAGAAGGGTTTGTAGATAGACTTTTCTGAAATTCCGGTGGCATATTGTCAGGTCAACATGCTGCAACGTGAGAAGGGGCTTTACATCATAAGAACTCTGATGTCATTCTGTGTATTGTAAGGAAGGGAAATTGCTCCTCTAGCACATTCATCCCTCTGTAAGGTGCTGATATGAGTTTCTGAGCAACTGGGTTTTAGCTAGGGATCACCACTTATTCCCAGACATCCTGGGGATATTGTTACTTGTGACTGTAAGCTGTCAGGATGCTTGAATTTATTTAAAGAGTTATGACATGAGGACACTGCATCCATATGCCCTGGATGTTGCATCATATGACATAAGTGTGCAAAGTCACGGGAAGACACAAGTGTTGCTCCATCACAATGAATCACATTGTTCTGCAGGACACACACACACACACACACACACACACACACACACACACACAAAATGGCAACCCAATTTTAGTGCACATGTGTCAGAAGGTTGCCTTCCAGCTATGACATATGGTGCACTGTACCTGGAAGATCCATATGGACCCACCACAATTCAATATATATTGTGATGTGTGCACTTTGAGAACAGCATAATGATATTGTCGTGACAGCATCTGGACACTAAAATGCAGTGTTGATAGCTTTTAGCACAACATCTTTATGCTGCATCAAAACATAATCATTACCCAGTGTCCTGATGCTCAAATATCTTTATGTGGCATGGCAGCATGGTCGGTGATAGACTTGGAATGTCTTCAGGTTCTTTAAAAGTCCTGCAAATACTTGGAATAATACCAAGAAAATTGGTATGATCCTTGAAATACTGGGACTGATGTCAACCTTAGCCCAAAGGATGGGGAGGAGATCTGGGTGACAATGGGTTAAAAGACAATGTTTGGATATTCAGTTGACAATAATAGTCAAAGAAGGGGTAAGTCATTCAGAAGAAGAGCGGCCCTGGAAGTAGGTGTATGTAAAGTGGGGAAAATTGGATCAAACTCCCCCCTCTCCCACATGAGGAAAAAATGGTGGGTAGGGCATTAATTTGTGTCCATTAGGGGTATGGTGACGGAATATGACCGTGAACTGTCACTGTCTGGAAAGCCCCAGGAAACAAGGCCCAAGTCCTCAAAGAAACTGCTGTAGGTAGTAGACCACTCTCCAGAAATTAGCACTCACATGTGACTGGCTCTAATTAACCACTAATCTTGCAGAGGCTGCTGGGAGTGGGAGTGGCCTGGAGTCTATTTTAGTCAGCCTCGCTCCACTCTGGGGTAGTTGAGGTCAACTCTGGGAAGGGCTGTGGCTTGGAAGACCTATCCTTGGAAAGGAAGGTACTGAACCAGGGAGAGTTCACGCATAGGCTGGGCCTGCCTCTGTTTAAAGCCTGGGAATTTATGCGTCTCCTGAAAGGAGAAAACTTTGTTTGTACTTGGCATACACAGAGCAGGCAAAACTTACAGGATTTGTGTATAAAAGTAAAATGGGTGTAAAACAGTAGAAAAATAAATACCGAGATGCCTATGTTTTAAGAACTACTACATTTTCATTCTGGCCCACCAAGGAATAACTTGGTGAGAGGCAGAAACACACTTGGACCTCCCTGTGGGGAAAGTCAGGGCTCATGGCAGCATGTCCAGTGGGGAGCAGCAATGGACTCTTTTGACGTTAAAAGCCAATGGCCCAGTGCCCAGAGATTGCACTATAAGAGAGCCTCGTAAGGATAGTGGTGTGTATGTGTAATCCACAGGGGAGTGGATTGCAGGTTGCCCATGCCCCAAAGGATGAGCCTGTTACAGCCAGATAGGGAGACCTGGCTCTCTAGCTCAGTCTGTAGCAGCTCATGCGTCTAGCGCTGGTGGTCCCTGACATGGTGGCCCTGACAAATACACAGAGTCTCAGCTGCCTTTCAGATGGGAGTAGAACTGGTCAGGAATTCTCTGACCATGGTTTTGTGGAAAATACCTAACTGTCAAATCTGAAGCTTTTCCTGGGAAGGGGTTGGTGGTGGAATGTTTGTTGGATGGTCATCTTTGGTTCAGGGTGGAATTTCTGCTCAAAACTAGAGGGAGGCACCCTTCCTGCCCCCCAACTCCAGGGTATCCAGGCAGGTAGGGCACACACCTGGGTTCAGGTCCCTGCTCCATCTCTGGTAAAGCAGAGAGTTGAATCTGGGTCTTTCACATCCCAGATGAGTGGCTGAACTACTGGGTTATTGGCTACTCTGGGGATGGTCTCTTGTGGAAAATACCAAAACCGCTTGTGCTTGTTCTAATGCAGAAATGGGAGATTTTTGTTTTCAGTCTCCCTTCTTAGTGTGTTTATTCCATAGTGACTTGTAATTTGACTGGGCTTCAGCACTGGTGATAAAAGTCTAAAACCTGACACAGGTTATCATGGGTAAAGGAGTTGGGAGTCATCCTGGTTTCCATTTACACAGGTGAATTGATAACATCACACTAGGAATCTGGCACCATCTACAGTCTTTGTTTCCCCTCAGGAATACCGCAGATTGTGTAGGCTCAAGGCTGAGGCACAAGGACAGAGCTGGCTTACCAGGGGCAGTGGATCCGGACTAAAATACTGGCAGCATAGTGAGTACTGTGGCTGTTCCTATCTTGAGAGTTCTGAAAATCCCCTGGTGCCAACTGCATTACTGGGGCCAGATTTTTAAAAGTATTTTGGTGCCTAAAGTGTCTTGCCCAAGGTCACACAGGCAATCTGTGGCAAAGCAAGGAAGCAAAACAGGTCTACAGAGACCCAAGCTAACCCCAACCACTGCATTGTCCTCCCTAGTTCTAGCTCTGCTCTGACTGGTTATCCAGTGTTAGTAATAATGAGAGAGTTTGAAAAGTGTGGGCAGGGTAATAATCCCTAACTTCTCTAGGAAATAGGCCCACTACTGACACCAGCTATTGTCAATAGGCACTTCTGAACCAGTGGTAAAACTGCCAGTAAAGAAGAGCCCAAACTATTGTCAGCAACATTACAAAAATAAGGATCAAGAAGTCCATCTACATGAGTAGTTAAATCATTTTCAGCACCAGTTCAGAAGCCAGTTGTTGCTGATTGAGCCTTCACTGGTAGCAATCTAATGTAGATATGGCTTACGTTACATATAATTTAGTCTGTCTTGATTGCTAAAACTCACAAGATCAACAAAACAAGCCAAGTTTGAAGAAAATGGGTTCAGTAGGGCTGCAGTTTTTTTTCATATACTCAATATCTGAGATTGTTGGTTTTTGACTAGACTCATAGGTCACATGGTGGTGGTGGTTCTGTCCCTTGACTGATGAGTGGAACTCTAAGAACTACGTTTTTTTGGCATAAATGTTGTGACTTGCTGTGAATGTTGACTAATTTCTGCTTAAAGTGAGATTTTGGATTGAACACTAGACTGATCTGAAGTCAGACTCCCATTGACTTCAGTACACTTTGGCTCATGCCCATTTATGCGAATGAATGCGTTCACTGGGGTATATGCAGAAAGCCAAGGCACAGTGGTGCATACAGCTAAAGCAAGTTCAAAAATTTGTCCTTGTTGATATTTGCTCAACTATCTCTTATTCTCTCAACTCTTATTCATTGCCACGGAAAGGCACGTTCCAAGGGGGAAGAGGATAATGCAGCCTCTTCAGTCTCAGCAGAGAGTTCAAGCAAGGGGGTCACTGAGCACCAGTTACAGTGGTGCTAAAGATGCTGTGGGGTCTGGACTGACGCTGGAACTTGTTTAAGAGGGATCAAAGAACAAGGCCTCATAATGTGACCACGCTTGGTCACTTATTACTATATTGTTCCACAGAGGGAAGTTGACAAAAACATTTCTAAAATATTTAATGCGCGCATAGAGTTGGTGAGTATACTCCAGGTTTGCAGCATCAAGGAGCTGGAGCCTAGCAGTGAAGTCTGACCCTTAAAGATCTATTGCATTATGCAACTCCTCCATCTCCTGTCATTCCCTCCCCATCCCTACTCCCAATGCCTCTTACAGGTGCCTGCACTATTATGGTGGTTTAACTAGAAGAAAGGCCAATCTTCCTTGGTCATCTGTATGTCTTGCCTCCAGCCTGGGAGATCTCTAGTGCTGCCCTTACTTGGGGATCAGTCTCTCTGTCTTGCAAAAGAGCTTTAGGAAAAAAAGAAAACCCAAACATTACTCATAAAACATCTCTCTGCTCTTTATTTCCTTATGAAAGTCTCACGTGCAGGGTCTGGAAACGTCTTGACTGACAGTTCAATCTCTGATCTGTCACTCTGCTCCAGAGACCCAGTTCCCCCTGCAGATGTGTGCAGTATCTGTCCTTTCGCCTCGAAATGTTCCAGCCATTCTGCTGTGTCTCTGGTGGCCATCCCGGTGGGAGATGAAGGCTCTGTGACAGTTTCCAAAAGAGCAGGGGGACATATTCTAGTGTTCTAGCGCATCTCAAACCTCTTTCATTGAGAGATGATCATTTGAATATGTGACTGGCTGACAGGCGAGGTGATATAGCTGGCTGTCTAAGATGCCGGGATTGTACTCGATTTACCCTGCTCCCTCATCAAAGACCAGTCCTGCTCCAACTGAGTTCAGTGGGAAAAACTATCATTGACTTAACTACTGCAGGACTGGGCCTCAGCAAAAAAGAGCAATAATTCTGCTGACAAATTTAGCTTCCTCCTGCTCAGGGACATTCCAGGAGATGCCCATTTCCTTGCTATTTAAACTTACCCAACACTTTTTACTTGACCATAAACATTTTATTGAATATTGAAAGCTCTATTTGAAATCTTAACTATTTGAGCTGTGATTGGTCACAAATCACATGCTATTTGTGGCTGATTGGATGAAATAACCAGATGATATTGACATAAAGGCCATTTAGGAAAAGACAGGAGGTAGCACAGCTGGGGAACTTTAGAAAATGTTATGAGCCTCTTCTTTCCTGGGCTGCACAGACCTTGTCTTAAGCAAAGATGCTAGTAAAATTAAGCTACTGTAAACTCTGAATCCAGCCAATAACCTCACATTTCACTTTCTCTATTCACATTCATGCACAAATGTTTGGTGTAGATGCAGTCCTGGCTGCAGTAGGTGCAGTTAAATATTTGCAGGGCTTATTCAATTCTGTGTCAGGGAGTGGTTTGGGGAGCCTTATCCCTTGCTGAGCTAAGCAGCATCCCACTTAAACCCTATATTGCCTTTTCCGCTCATCGGCGCACACTACTGAGAAATGGTCGTAGTAGGCTGCCTCAGCACCATAGACAAAGACAGGGCCTGGAGCTTCTTTCCCATGTGGGCTGCAGAATCCTTTGTGTTGGCTGCAGTGGGGCTGCAACAAGAACATTTAGGCCCCAGGCAGATGCAAGGGATCAGGTTTAACATCCTCCTTAGCCTTACTTTGTTGTCCCAAATGGGTAATTCCGCTCTGCATGGACACTTGAGCTGGCAAGCGTCTTTGCTTTCTGTGAGAGTTTGTCACTGACCTGGATTGGTTGGACGTTTACAGCAAGAGAATGCAAATGGGGACACATGCACCTGACCGGAGTTAATCTTTACATGTCAGTGACTTGTGGAGAGCTCTTCCCTGCCTCCCACCCACCCCAGCAAGCACTGGCCCAAATCTACCCACCAGCAGGTACCTGGGGGTGGGGGTGCTGAAAGCTGCTTATTGGAATGCAACCGGAGGAGAAGAAAGCAGTACCCTATGGGAATAGAGTCTGGGAGAGTTTGGGAAGTGAGGCAGGGAGAATTCTAGTGCCTTTGACAGCTCTAAGGATAAAGCTCTCTACATTTTTATAAACAAAATTGTAGACAGATAAGGCCTTGCCCCCCAAGGTGCTACCGGCTCTGCATGGGCATGAGGGATTCCATGATGCCGTTTAGAAGAGAAGGGGTCTGCCTCAGTCGCTTAGCCAATTTCCAGTTGCCTCACCTCTTACTGCGATGTGCAGCACTGTGGATTTGCCGCACTGAATGCTCGCCGCTCTGGAAGTGGGACTGTGTGGTTGGAAGGATTGGGATGAAAGGCTCCATATAAATGTAAATCTGTGGCCCAATACATGGATGAGCAGCTAGTAAGTGTGAAAAATTGGGGGGGGGGGGGGGGTAATAGGCACCTATGTAAGAAAAAGCCCTGAATACTGGGACTGATCATGAGGCTGTTCCAAAGCCCATTGTAGTTAATGGGAGCCTTTATATTGACTTTACAGGACACATAACTGTATCAAAGTCCATGACAGAAGTTGGATCCTACAGTTTGAAGAGAAAAGAGCCTGTAGGAAGTGAGCAGTTCCCCACCCAGATCCATACATTTGCAATAACTGCCAAAGATCATGAAAATCTTGGATTGGACTATTCAGTCACATGAGACATTGCAAACCATCTACATCATAGGCTGCAGGGCCGGCTCCAGCTTTTTTGCCACCCCAAGCAGCGAAGCGGGGAGAAAAAAAAAATGAAAAGAAAAAGATAAAGGCGCGATCGGCGGCATTTCGGTGGCAGCTCAGTCGCGCCGCTTCATTCTTCAGCGGCAATTCGGTGGCAGGTCCTTTGCTCCGAGAGGGACTGAGGGACCTGCCGCCAAAGACCCGGATGTGCCTCCCCTTTCCATTGGCTGCCCCAAGCACCTGCTTCCTGCGCTGGTGCCTGGAGCCGGCCCTGATAGGCTGCAAGTCCCGCTGTCTCTCATAGATGAAAGGATGCCAACAAACAACAGAACAGAACTAGTTTGAGTGATTTGCCCAAGGAGGCACAATGAGTTTGTGGCAGAGCCAAGATCTGAACCCAGAGCTGTCGAGGCTGAGCCTAGGGCCTGGGCTACAAGCTCATCCTTCAACAGCAGTAGTTTAGAGACTGAATGAGTGGGTTTTGAAAGGGCCTGTCCTCTCTTGTACCCGGTATCCCACTGCTGGAGGTAAAAGCTTCCTTAGTTTCTCCCTGGGATGCTGCTAGTGTTTCTCCGACGGAGAAAAAATTAGGACAAGAGAATTTTAATTTAACCATATTTTAGACTCTCTATCTGTGAAGCCATCTGTTGGCATACACACCTCTGGAGAGGGGCATTCACTCTTGTGCAGAGAACCAGCACAAAGTCTAGGCACCCTTACAACCTTGCTTTGAAGGCTTAAATGAGACTCTTCTGGAACCTAGGCCTGTACTGGCCTGCTGCATGAGGCCAAATCTTTGCTTAAAGCAAATCTCAGACCATGTGTGCTCCTTGATTGCTCTGCTGTGATAGCTCGCAAGGGGGAGCTTTGGTGGTTTTGTGATCCAAGCATCTGTCCTCTAGGCTGTGAAGAGAAACCCCGCCCCCAACTCCTCTCTCATAGGGCACAGGGCAGACATCAGTTGCTGTAACAACTTTTGGTTGTTGCCAACCCAAGCTATAGTCAAACCCGTGACCTACCACACAGCGGAGAGGCCCATCACATTAGAAGGCAGTGCTGTCTAGAGGATAGTTAATCTAACATTAGGGTAGTAAATTAGCTCTTGAGAGTGAGTTGGGTGCCATTCCCAGCTCCACCACTGACTAGCTGTGTAACTTTTTTTTTTTTTTTTTTTTTTTTTTTTTAAGGCAAGTCACTTCCTTTTTCTAGGCCTTTTATAGCGCCATCAGTGGCTACTCACCAAGATGGTCAGGGATGCAATCCCATGCTCTGGGTGTCCTAAGCCTCTGGCTGCCAGATGCTGCGACTGAACAACAGGGGATGGATCACTTGACAATTTTCCTGTTCTGTTCATTCTCTCTGAAGCACTTGGCATTGTCCACTGTCGGCCGACAGGATACTGGGCTAGATGGACCTTTGGTCTGACCCAGTATAGCCGTTCTTATGCTCTTATCTCTTTTCCCCACCACTCACCCTTTTTGTCGATTTAGATTGTATGCTTTTTGGGGCAGGAGGTGTATTTCACCATGTCTCTGTACAGACCCTAGCACTATGGGACCCCAACCACCAGTGACAGTCAACCCCCAGCCCTGCAAAAGCTGGACCAGTGTGGTGCTGCTGCTGCTACTATGGAGGGGCTAATAATGCTGCTGATGTCCAAGCGTGTGTGTGTGTGTGTGTGTGCGTGTGTGTGAATGCACCTCATGTGCCACTCCACGGAGAGGCAGCATGAAATGTGCATCTAAATTACTGTTACTTGTTATTGATTTACTCTGACTTCTACAAATGTCGCATTTGAACTGTCAGTGAATTTGCTGACTTTGGCAAGAGTGATGAAAGCAAAAGTAAACCATAATTGATTAGACCTCACTTGCTTATCCATGTTAGATTAATTAGATCTGCCTTTCCCCTATAATTAAAGGGTTACAGAGGAAACTGAGGACTTCTGAAGGCAAGTTGAAGGAAAACAAGGATAGTAGCTATGATTAGGAAATCGGAAATGTCCTATTTTTGTTTAAAAAGAAACAAAATGAAAAGAAATAAAATTTACTCAGATTTCTAATCCATGAAAATAAAATGAGCTAAAAAATTCAACTGTCCTCCTGCTTCAAGGCCTGGCCTGAGGATAAGGAAGGAATCCTTCCTCCAGCATAGAGTGTTACCCAGTCAGCCTTGGGTATTATTGTCCACTGTTAGGGTCATTGGACTAGATGGGCCACCTTTATATGGCAGGAGTTGGGATAGCGGCCTGATCTGGTATGATCAAACTCCTAGGCAGGAAATTGCATGAGATGGGAGCGTGGTCTGATCTGCCATTGTAGGAGGCAGGTTACAGGAGCTGATGGATCAAGCACCTGATCCCCTCTGACAGGAAGAGGGGTATTGAATTTCTTTAGGGCCTCCTCACTCTCTCCCTTATTCACATATCTAAAGGTTCCCAAGGACACCAGGTATCACTATTACCCCTTCAATATGGCCAGTACCAGCAGCCATCTGCAGGCAGAGCTGCAAGAGTGTCACAGAGACCTAATGTTAATCTGATGTTAGCATTGTTTATTTATTGAATTCTAGTGGAGTTCCTTCTCTGCCACAGACTGCCTGTTTGACCTTGGGCAAGTCACTTAGCTGGGACAGGCCAGCCTTCCTGTGGCTCAGTTCTGCACAATGCAGCTAACAGCACTGCCCTGGCTCAGGGGCATGACAAGGATAATGACATTAAAGATTGGGAGCAGGGTGACCAGACAGCAAGTGTGAAAAATCGGGACAGGGGGTTGGGGGTAATAGGAGCCTATATAGGAAAAAGACCCAAAAATCGGGACTGTCCCTATAAAATTGGGACATCTGGTCACCCTAATTGGGAGGTGCTTAGATACTATAGCAATGGGAGCCCGGCAAGTACCTGAGATGGAGAGTGGTTGTCTTTTAACAACTCCCAAATTCCAATCTGCTTAGGCATTGAAAATAAATTAACCACAACGCTCCACTGGAGAATGGGGCAAAGTCTAACACTCAGAAAATGCCTTTAATTTATTCTTCTGCTCCAGAAACACTCTGAAGGGTTGTCTACACTGGCAACGCTAAAGTGCTGCCGTGGCAGTGCTTTAACATGGGTTGTGTAGTCGTAGCACAGCGCTCCCAGCGCTCTAAAAAAACCACCTCCACGAGGGGCACAGCTACCAGCGCTGGGAGCACTGTCTATACTGGCACGTTACAGAGCTGAAACTTGCAGTGCTCGAGGGGTGTGTGTCAAGTATCAGGGGGTAGCCGTGTTAGTCTGTATCTACAAAAACAACAAGGAGTCTGGTGGCACCTTAAAGACTAACAGATTTATTTGGGCATAAGCTTTCGTGAGTAAAAACCTCACTTCTTCGGATGTTTTTCACAGCCCGAGCGAGAAAGTTGCAATGCTGAAAGTGCCAGTGTAGACAAGCTCTCAGGTGTACAGACCTGGGAATGAACAGCTAAGGGAGGCACAGATGCTTCAGTCATACCACACTTCTGACCCTTCCTCCCTTAGGGCTAGGCTGTGTCATTAGCCATAATGAGGGGTGAAAGTAACCTAAAGGACTTACCGGTACGCTGGAGTCCTGGGCAGGGGTGTGGCCTCAACCGGAAGAGGCATGGCCTTTCGAGATTTAAAGGCCCTGGGGCTCCGGCTGTGGCTGGGAGCCCCAGGGCCTTTAAATCACCCTGGAGCTACCAGCTGCAGAGGTGGCTGGGAGCTCTGGGGCTCAGGGGCGAATTAAAGGAGCTCTGACGGGGATTTAAAGGGCCCGGGGCTCCCCACAGCGGCAGGAGCACCGGGCCCCTTAAATCTCCACCCGAGCCCGGCTGCTGGAGCTCCGGCAGCGCTTTAAAGGGCCCGGGACTCCTCACAGCGGCTGGATCCCTGGGCCCTTTAAATCACCGCCACAGAAGCTGGTCCAGTCCGGCACGGAGTACTGGCTCTTGCTGGTACGCAGTACCGTACCATACCGGCTTATTTTCACCTCTGGCCATAATTGTGAGCAGGGGATGGTGTTAACTTTCCCCCAGGCATTGTAACTCTCTCAGATCTGGGGCTCAGTTCCCTTCCTGCCTGCCCCTGGCTCTGAGGTGGGGGGTTATTAATTGACAGCAAATCACTACCCCCCGTCATTCTGGTTCAACTCCTATTGGCAGTGAGTAGTAGGGAATGGAGCCAAGTTTTCCCCATTCCTCACCCATCCCTGCTGACTCACAACCAACTAGCTTGGGGAAGAAGCCCTGCTCACCCTGTGCACCCAGACTGAAGGTCCATGTAGATGTACCAGGGCAGGGCTTGAATCCCTCTTATTCCTCTGCTTGGTGTGCATAGTCTGAGTCACTGTCTTGCCTTATGATACATGTCTGGGCTAGAAACCCTCCAGTGCAGACACCCTTAAGCTTCCCATGTTGTCAACCCCTCAGCTGCCCCGTATTCATACACACTACTGCCTGAGGTTTCACTAACTGTTCTAGGAGCCCTCTGGGCCCTGAAACTGAAAGGGACAGAGGGGTCCAGTCAGGGCCAGATTAAGGTTATGTGGGGCCTAAGGCTAATGGGAGGGAAGGGCCTGAGGATGAATTACATATTGCAAAAAACATGTATGAAGTCATCAAACATTTATCTACATACATATTTATTTATTTATGTAAAATTAACAAGTTTATTCTACTCTCACTACACTCAATTCTTCAAACAAATGATTCCCCCCCAGCTTTAGCTGTGACAAAGTCATGAATGATGTCATCGTAATTCAAAAACCTGACGATTTCATTCTCAATGCTTAAGAGGGATGAAGCACTGAGATGCTCTTGAGTCATGGTGGATTGGAGGACATTTTTGACCCTTTTTAGAAGAGAGAAGGAACGTTCTCCACTAGTTAGTGACCATTAGTGACAAATACAGCCGTAATGCAGTTTCAACATTTGGGAAACATTCTATCACATTGGATTCAGTGATAACTCAGCACATCCAAATAGATTTCCTTTTGTCATCTTTTCTCTATATCCGAGAGTGATGTGAATTCAACAAATTGAAGAAATTCTTTAGTAAAATCTACTGGTAGATTGTCTGGATACTTCTGACACAGATGTTTGATACCTTCACTGACTTTGGAACTGGAAATGTTAGGCGAAAAATTTGTGAGTACACTCAAGGTTTTGTCAATATTTTCATAAGACTCGCTCCGATGTTCTGATGAACTCTTCAGTTTGTTGATGATTGTGATGAAGGTATTATCTCTGAAGGTCTCCTTGTCACTGAATGAGTGGACAGTTGCATCGTTGCATGTTTTCGGTCTTTTGCGGCGTTTGTCTGACTTATACTAATGGTTAGCAGTCCTTGCAGCCCCCTGCATTTCATACTCATCAAAACTATCCTGCATTTGTTGAAGAACAGTTCCAAGACTCCTCATTAGGTTTACAGCAGTGGAAAGGTCAATTTGAGCACTTTGCAAGCTTAGACTGCACCTGCTGAATGGATGAAGTATATCATTCCAGACCTCTCACAAAATACCAGTTTCCAAAGTGAAGTGCACATTGCATCACTCAGGATCGTCGCATCTTTTCTTGTTGCTGATTTTTGAGATTCATCATCCTTGATGCTCTCTAGTGCTTCAAAGATACAGAACAACTGTATTCACAGCTTCAGTGTTGGCATTCCACTGTGTCCCTGAGAGTGATTTGGGCCCCGGGTATCCCTTTGGTAGTGAATCTCTAAGAATCATCCAATGACTGGTTGACGCAGAGAAAAAATTGTACAATTCTTGGACAAATCCAAAAAAAAGAAATGCTTCAACACAACAATCCATGGCAGACTGGCCAACAAGCTTGAATGAGTGTACAGCACATGGTATGGAATCAACCAAAGCATTGCACTTTTTTATCTTACACTGCATCCCTGAATATTTGCCACTCATATTATTGGCATTGTCACAGCTTTGGACATGATAAAGGCTGATGTCAATCCCATTTTCAGTGAGGAAATAGAGTAGGTATGAGGCAAGTTTCTCCCCTGTGTAGCTGATGATGTTTATGAAGGTAATGAAATGCTCAACTGGTCCGCTGGGTAGCACATCACACAAGATGATAGTTAGCTGATCTACATGTGCCACATCCGAATCGATGGACACTGAAAAATATCCCACATCTTTGATCTCCTCTACACTGGCTGATAGCATCTTCTTTGCCTGCAATGAATTCATTACAAAGAGTTTTTGATAAATATGATGTATGACCTTCTCCACGATTTGCTTGTTCATTGAGGTGCTGAGCTAAGAAAGGGTCAAACTTAGTGATTAGCTCTAGAATGCCAAGGTAATTGCCATTGTGTTTCAATCCAACAATTTCATCTGAGCCACAGAACAGCAGACCACACTCAGCAAGAAAAATTATGGTTTCAACTATGCATCTGAGAACGTTCTTCTAATAAGCGCAAGCTTCCAAAAACTGGTTTTTCATTTGGTTATCAATTCTGCCACTAACTTTCTTTCAGGCATGGTAGCTGCTAACTGACAATGTATGGTGCTCACTCATTGCATGATTGGCTATGTATGCAGTATTCTTCCAATCACTGAAGCCTTCGCAAGAACGTTCCCCACTTTTTCTATCAGAAAACAGGCAGCAATAAAAACAGTACACTTTCTTCTTAGAAGGCGAATAGATGAGCCATTCTCGCTTGCCAGTCTGTTTGTTAGGCTTCATATATTCAAACATTGATTTGGTCAGATAATGATTCTGGTCAGTGTACTCTTGCTTTGTCAATGAAAAGTCAGCATGTAGATTCTGGCATTTCTCTGGGCCCTTCTCAGTCCAATATGCAATGAGATCTTGAGAAGTCATGTCCCACTCGCCTGGATCGTTGGGGAAGGATATTTTTGTATTACTATCATTGGGAAAGTCTTCAGAGGAGTGGGGTGAGACTGCAGCTACAGAAGTCACAGGAGGCTGCTACTTTTCATCAGGCGCAGCAGGTTCACTTGGGCTGGTATTTGCCTGGACTTCCTCATCACCAGCCTAATTAGGAGGAAAAAACATTAGGAGAGAAGGATTAATTTTCAGCACTACATCTTGTCTTTGCCATCTTTCTTTGGCTTCCTTCAATTTCTGCCATCCTCCTTTCTTCAACATAGTTTCTATTGTCCAGTTTGGGCCTACTGTGTACAAAGTTCAGTATTGCTTGGGCCCACAACCACCCTAAATTGAATTCACAATCTCGATGGATTAATTTATACAAAGCAATATCTCATGAGACAAAAAATTTCCAATGGCCCCTGCTACTGTCGCTCAGCTGTTACTTCAATATGGAATGGAGGGCCTAAAAATAGGAGGGCCTAAGACTATAGCCTTACTAGCCTACGGGTTAATCTGGCCCTGGGTTTAGGTGCTTCCCCAAGTGTGGGTAGGCCTGGCAGTGAGGTTCCAATAAAGCCATGCTTGGAGGGATCTGAGGAAAGCTGTTGGGGGGACCCTGGAGTTAGTGCTGAGGAACGTGTCTGCACAGATGTCCTGTTTCTTTAGATGATGTCCCTCCCCCCCCATCTGTAAGGCATAGGGGACAGACACCCCGTTTCATAGAATCATAGAATCATAGAATATCAGGGTTGGAAGGGACCTCAAGAGGTCATCTAGTCCAACCCCCTGCTCAAAGCAGGACCAATTCCCAGCTAAATCATCCCAGCCAGGGCTTTGTCAAGCCGGGCCTTAAAAACCTCCAAGGAAGGAGACTCCACCACCTCCCTAGGTAACGCATTCCAGTGTTTCACCACCCTCCTAGTGAAATAGTTTTTCCTGATATCCAACCTGGACCTCCCCCACTGCAACTTGAGACCATTGCTCCTTGTTCTGTCATCTGCCACCACTGAGAACAGCCGAGCTCCATCCTCTTTGGAACCCCCCTTCAGGTAGTTGAAGGCTGCTATCAAATCCCCCCTCATTCTTCTCTTCTGGAGACTAAACAATCCCAGTTCTCTCAGCCTCTCCTCATAAGTCATGTGCTCCAGACCCCTAATCATTTTTGTTGCCCTCCGCTGGACTCTTTCCAATTTTTCCACATCCTTCTTGTAGTGTGGGGACCAAAACTGGACACAGTATTCCAGATGAGGCCTCACCAATGTCGAATAAAGGGGAACGATCACGTTCCTCGATCTGCTGGCAATGCCCCTACTTATACAGCCCAAAATGCCGTTAGCCTTCTTGGCAACAAGAGCACACTGTTGACTCATATCCAGCTTCTCGTCCACTGTGACCCCTAGGTCCTTTTCAGCAGAACTGCTACCTAGCCATTCGGTCCCTAGTCTGTAGCAGTGCATGGGATTCTTCCGTCCTAAGTGCAGGACTCTGCACTTGTCCTTGTTGAACCTCATCAGGTTTTTTTCTGCCCAATCCTCTAATTTGTCTAGGTCCCTCTGGGGAGGAAACTCCTGCTCCTCTGTCAGATTGTGCGGAAGCCCCACAGAGGGTACCTGGCAGACTTTGACCTCCACCCTGCTCTGCCCCATCTAATTGGGCGGGCATTTGCTGCTATCTCTTTACAGTCAGCACCCAAGCTATCACTCAGCACCTCAGTCACCTGACGGGATCACTCACTGGCACCTCTAGATGTTGGCACAGACATCACTAGGACTGTTATGCGACATCAATGGAAGCCCGTTTGGTGTAAATAACTCCTGGGCTACGAGTCCCTGCCTGGGGTTACCTTTTGCCTATGTCTATCCTGACATGGTACTGGTTAGGTTGCCAGGTGTCCATTTTTTGACTGGAATGCCCAGTTCCGGTCAGCACCATTGACCAGGCTGTTAAAAGTCCGGTTGGTGGTGCAGGCAGGCTCCCTACCCGGCTCTGTGCGACTCCTGGGAAGCTGTCGGCATCTCCTTCTGGCTTCTAGGCAGAGAGACAGTCACAGGGGCTTTGCACGCTGCCTTTGCCCCCAGTGCCAGCTCAGCAGCTCCCATTAGCCAGGAACCTTAGCCAATGGGAGCTGAGGAGGTGGTGCCTGTAGGTACAGGCAGCATGCAGAGCCACGTGGTTTTGCCTCCGCTTAGGAGCCCAAGGGAGATGTTGCTGCTTCCCAGGAGCCACCTGAGGTAAGCGCCAGCTGGAGCCTGCACCCTGAAATCCCTCTTGCACCCCAACCCCAACCCCTGCCCTAGCCCTCCACCCCCCTGCCTCAGCCCAGAGGCCCCTCCTGCACCCTGAATCCCCATTTCTGGCCCCATCCCAGAGCCCATACCCAGAGCCTGGATCCCCTGCCTCAGCCTGGAGCCCCATCCCACATACCAACCTTCTGCCCCAGCCTGGAGACCTTTCCTGCACCCCAAACCCCTCATTTCTGGCCCCACCCCAGAGCCCACAGCCAGAGCCCTCACCCCCTGTCATCCACCAGCCTGGTGAAAATGAGTGAGAGAGGGTGGGGGAGAGCAAGCGATGGAAGGAGGGGGGATGGAGGGAGCAGAGGACATGGCCTCAGAGAAGGGGTGGGGCAGGGGGTGGGACAAGGGGGTTCAGTTTTCTGCAAATACAAAGGCGAGTACAGCATCTCTAGGAGCTAGATTTTTGAAGGGCTCTAGGGCCTAAAGATGCAGATAGGAACTCAAAAATCCCACTAAGCACCTGAATACCACTCAAAATCTGGCCCTATGTTTCTAGGGTCTCCTCTCGTCACAGTTACCTCTCTTTAACCCACCACCCCAAAGGAAGAGTTCCCTCACCCCCTGCCAGCTATGGAGACCAAACCCTGCAGAGCTCCAGCACCACTTTTCCTCAGGCAGAACTCCCTCTACCACACAGATGGCAGGGCGGGGGCAAAGCAGGGTCCTCTGAGACATATCCGCGCATGGAATATTCTCCCCAAGTGCCCAAAGCCCCATCACTGGGGTATTTAAAACTGCCCTTGTGCACTGACTGGGGAGTTTGGCTGATGGGGTTGGTTAGAGAGATCCTAGGTCTTTGATACTTAATGTCTAAGATATGAGTCTGACACCTCACATGTAGCTAGAGAGGCAGTGTGATCCAGTAGATAGGGATCTGCATTTGGATTCAGGAGACCTGTGTCCTCTGCCAGTGACCTGCTGTGTGATCTTGGGCCTTGCACTCACTTTTCCCCATCTGTAAAATGGGGCTAATGCACCTCACCCTCCTTTGCGGGAGTCCCTTGTTAAAAGTCTACAGCCGGTGTTATGTGGGAGGTAAGACTAGGTCATCCTACTGGTCCCTTCTGACCATTTAATCTCTGCACGTACCTTATGCTTTTACATGAAAACAAGGTCTCAGGTGGGCTGTATAGATACAGGCCTATGTTAGGGTTAAATATCTATAAATGGAATCAATAGATATTTGTTGCTGTCATGTTACTTGAATTGGAATTCTGCATCTCCACGACAAAGGCTCCATTAGCCCCCCGCCCATCCACCCCACTCAGCATGCAATATATTATCAGCCTACACAACTGAAAACTAGCAGTATAAAATATCCAGAAGCTGCGTTTTCATTATGTAAATGGAGCTCTGCAGGAGAATTAATTGATTATTCAGTTACTATGGATCTGTCTCATATCTTGGTGAGAGGAGAGAACCTTATCTTATCAAGGTGCTCCAGTGACAAGATGGTAGCAAAAAGGAAACCCCATCCTTCCCCCACCCCCTCCAACACAATGCACAGTATGTTTCAAAGCCTGTGCAAAAGAAATGAAAGGTAGAGAGGAGAAAATAATTACCAGGCTTATTGGTGTCCCCACGCTGTGGGTTCAAGGCTTGTAAAGCCTCGCTCCTGACTGCAAAGTGAGTGCACACCGTTACCATTCTGCTCTGAGTAGCATTTTGTTCTTATTTTACAATGATATAGGTGGCTAGGTGAAGTGCAGGGCAATGGAGGATCTGAGCCCCATAGGTGCCACTATGTTCACAAAGGAACCAGGAATGAGACTCCGACTTGAAGCCACAATGTGGGGGAACACAAACAAGCCTGTTGACTCTCTTCAAACAAATGGGCAGCTGAGAATCTTGCCCATGATCTGGAGTTAAATGGGTCCCTGCTTGGGCACTCCAGTCATACCTATGGCTGATACTGGCCTCCAGTGCCTGAATAGCCAGCCATTGGAAATATTTCTATTTGATAGGAGAACTGAATGGCACCACTTCCCTCAATTCTAGGTGCTCCCTTGCCTATGCCCACCCCTGAACTACGCTGCTCTGGCCTCTACTGACATGAAGAAAGCATTTGGTCACATCAAGGAGCACATGTGGATCAGCCTCTTTGAGCAGCGCTGGCCTGGCTCTTATGCACAAAGGCTGGGAGTGGGATTTGGAGAGCTCTCCACTGGTTCCCTGCATGCTAGTGCACAGCTGGGGTTGGATGGAGAAAGGGGAGTAGCTGATGGACCACCACTGCACTGCTCCACCTACTCCTACTTTCCTTCCACTCCTGGTAGAGAAGGAGCAAGGAGGTGACTCCATCCTGGAGTGTTTGTGGAGCAGCTCTGCTCCCTCTCGGGCCTTGTGGTCTAGATTCCTTCACTCTTAGCATGAAAGAAACTCCCAGCACATAGTCCAACTTCTTGGAGAAAAGTTTGGTTTCAACTAGGAGAATCCAAGGCATGTGTTCGTTCACTTTGGTTTCAAGACTTTTTGATTTCATTTTGGTTTCGAGACTGTACCGATTATCTTCTGCACTGTGGAATGTCCTAACTTCTAGGGGGATACGGGAAGGGAGCTGCCTTGTTTTCCTATGTAAATATGTATCATCCTTAGTTTCTTACAATACAGTTCAGCCTGGTGAGCATGTTCTACAGTTGGAAATCCCTCCCCATTTCCTTGAACATCTGTAGGCAGCTGGAGGAAAGGGTGGGGATTTGTGTAGGCTACTAGGTCAGGTCACCTGCAAAGAGGAAAAAGAGGTCTGCGGAAAAGAGACATGATGTAGTGTGTGCATGCGAGAGAAGGAGGCTGCTGCTGTCTGTTGTGCTATCACATGGGATATAATTTATCAGCCCCAGTCTTTACATGGCCAATTTGCTACTTGTGCCCAGAATAAATTTTGTGTAAATAGAGGGAAAAATTGACGGCTGGCCTGAAATTTCATTTTCCATGAACATTTTGTACAAATAATACTTGGCTTCTGAAAATGTTCATGAAAAGTGGGTATGGGAAAAAGGTTATGAAAATAGCAAATTGAAATTCTGTTTCTAAATCACACCCATAATTGCCAATACTAAAACTCAGGATGATGCATCACTCAAGCTGGACATGAAGGCATGAAACATCTGGGAATAGACTTCATGCCTGGCAAAATGTTCTTGTGATTAAGGCTCAGCACTGATCATAAAAAGGCCAAGTTTCTGGTCTCTGCCATACAATGCCAGTATGACCTTGGGCAAGGGACTGAACCAACCTCAATTTCTCTGTCTATAAAGGGGAGATAACATTTGTTTATCTTATAGCCAGTTTGTGATGCTTAATCCATGAATGTACCTTGGACTCTGAAATAGATGGTGCTAGAAAACTGTAAGGTATCTAATCACCACAGGTGTCAGGTCCTTGAAGGAGAGGGATAGATATAGCCAGTTATGCCTGTGATGCTCATTGGTAATGGGGTTATATTGGGCTAAGAAGCACCAGACCACAAGAGGATCCAAGTCACATGAAGCTTCTTAGAATTCGCATCCCTAGGTCTGCTTGCATGACAAGGTGGAACTGCCAGGAACAGGTCCTTTAGCCTGCCTGTGCTCATACCATTAGCCTAGCAGGTGCTTGAGATCCTCAGCTGGGATAAATCAGTGTAGTTCCATTTAAATGAACAAAGCTATGTAGACATACACCCGGTGAGGATTCTGCCCAGTATGATGGTAGTGTGAAAGATGTCAATCCATCCTGCACTGGTTATCAGTATCTCTTCATAACAGCATCTGAGAGAGGCAAAATGGTGCCTTCTAGGGTTCATTTTTGGAAGAAGTCACCAAGGATTTAAGTGTATGCTGCAAAACTGAAAAATAAATCTGCTTGTGTTGGCAGAAAGGAGATGCATTGCTGTACCCTTTCTCTTGGCTGCCAGAACAAAGAAAGGCTTGTTTTGTTCTAAAAAGTAGTGGTATATTGGGAAGGAAAAAAAGTAATATATTCTTAAAATGTTCCTATGTCAGCAAAACTCCTGAAAACCGTTCAACAGATTAATCCTGTAGCTGGCCTAAGAGGAATGGATTTCCAGCCATAACTGAGGCTGGGAGGAATTTATTTCCATGTTTTTGTTAACTGAATAAGATAAAAACCATTGCATTGACAGGCATCACCTGGCCTGGAATTCAGATTTCTGGTGTCCAGTTGCAGAGTCTAGTAAAATATTAGACTCAACCAAGCCAGAAAGCCTGATGGGACCAAAACTTTCCAGGGGCCAAACCCAAAGTCCATTGAAATCCGGAGTCTCTTTCCATTGACCATCAGTGGACTTTGGCTCAGGCCCCAGGAGACGGGTCTGTAAAATACTATTGATCTGAAGCTGCCTTCATGAAAAGGTGGGTTCTGATTAGATGGAGTCCGCTCATGTGGTCTAGTGCACCCGCTCTCTCTCATATGTGTACTTACTTCCAAGACTATCAAGGCTGTAATACCAAATTTCTTCAATCATAAAACCAGGGCCCATGAAGTGCTGAGTGAAAGGCTATTAGTAAGGTTAGCCCAGGCCTTTTATTTCAGAGAACACTGGAAATACTATGGCCGGTGCTGGTGCCATAGTAATATAGTGGCCCATTCATACTAGACTCCACTTCCCATTTTGGTTAGCTGACTCCAGAACTGGCTTATGGAGAACAGCACAAGAGGAGAATGGAACAAGTCTGAGGTCTCGCAAGCCTAGGCTATCTTTTAGATTCCCCATGTACTTATGGCAGATTAGACCTGAATAACATAAGAAGCCCCTCCATAGCTTCCTCTCCAATTGATATAGTAATGAGTCATATGGCAAACTGGGAATCATGCAGCAACATTACTGATTACAAACTAATCCTTTCATAATTTTTTCATTTTTATTGATGTAATGTAGCTTTAAAAATGTGCTACAAAGTATAACTGATAGCACGTGCATAGTAGCTGCACTGGAACAAGCAAATAAAGCCTGATGTTGTCTGATATTTTGCTGTTAGGGTCTCCTCAGCAATGCTCAGGCAGGAGAATTTTCCAAATGAATAGATGGTATGATGGTCAGATGCCGATCTGTGGATACAGGAGTGCAAGAAGTTGCTGTTGTGGTTTTGCCTTAGACTGTGAGCTTAATAAAGCTGGAGTCCATATGGCTTTTGGAAGCAACAGCCTTATGGAGTGTTGGAGTTGTGCTAGCAACGGTGTTTGCAGGCAACGAGAAGGTGGAAAGGCATGCTGGAGACTTTGCTGTTAAATTTTTGCTTTCAAGGTTTTGGGTGGGCAGAATGTGTTTCTTGGTATTTGCGTATATATGAAACTGAGTGCACTGAATTTCATAATTCGTGCTGGAAATATCAGCTGGAACTAACTAGACAATGCCTCCATGAAAATTCTGCTAGCCTGTTGGCCCGTGGGGTGAAAATATCCAGGATTCTAATGTAATGCAGTAAAGGTAACACCCACAAGTGTGTTATTGGGCCCAATCCTCTGCTGATCTAAACTGGCAATTTACACCAACAGAGAATTTGTCCCATGATACATGGTGCTGTAAATAAGAACTGTTTGAAGGATGAAGATCCTACTCCTCTTTCTCCTGTTTTATGGGACACCTTTAGATGGCTGGGGAGTTAGGAAGAGGTTAAAAAACAGCAATTCTTACTTTGTAACTTACTGGCTCTCATGTTCCTAAGGTATCGGAGGGACTCATGACACAGGTAAAAGCAGCAGAGAGTCCTGTGGCACCTTATAGACTAACGGACGTATTGGAGCATGAGCTTTCGTGGGTGAATACCCACTTCGTCAGATGCATGGTATTCATCCACGAAAGCTCATGCTCTAATACGTCTGTTAGTCTATAAGGTGGCACAGGACTCTCTGCTGCTTTTACAGATCCAGACTAACACGGCTACCCCTTTGATATATGACACAGGTAGTCATTTTGCTGAAGAATGATCTCTGGAGCTATATGCCTTCAGCACGTAGTCCCATCAGGTATCATACTAATATTGAATCATAGAACTGGGAGGGACCTTGAGAGATCTTCTAGTCCAGTCCCCTGCACTCAAGGGAGGACTGTGTATTATCTAGACCATTCCAGACAGGTGTTTGTCTAACCTGCTCTTAAAAAAAATCTCCACTGACTGAGATTCTACAACCTCCCTTGACAATTTATTTCAGTGTTTAGCCACCCTGACAGGAAGTTTTCCTAATGTCCAACCTAAACCTCCCTTGCTGCAATTTAAGCCTGTTGCTTCTTGTCCTATCCTCAGAGGTTAAGGAGAACAATTTCCCTTCTTCCTCCTTGTAACAACCTTTTATGTACTTGAAAACTGTTATCATGTCCCCTCTCAGTCTTCTCTTCTCCAGACTAAACAAACCCAATTTTTTCAATCTTCACTCATGGGTCATGTTTTCTAGACCTTTAATCATTTTTATTGCTCTCCTCTGGACTTTATCAACATCTCTCCTGAAATATGGTGCTCAGAACTGGACACAACACTCCAGTTGAGGTCTTATCAGTGTGGAGTAGTGTGGCCAGGGACATGTTTAGGAGGCCTCTGGAAATTGCCATAAATTAGAGCAACCACATTGGCCCCCTGCAGCCAAGAATCTGGGCTTAAAGCCATTTTTGTCCCTGTCCCCATGCAGCACAGCACAGCACAGGACCTGTTGTCTTTCAAACTGGATGCAAAATTGAGGTCACGGGTGTCTGTGGTCATTAAAAATCCCCTAGCACTGTCTGCAAGGGCAGAGATGTTAACCTTGGTTTCCTGGCAAAACTGCAATGGATGTAATTACTAAACTGAAATCCCCCTGCAATTGCATCATAAATGTTTTCGCATATCTTTGTCTCCTTCAGCTGAGTTATGGGCTGTTGTCACTTCCTCTCTGAAAGAATACATGAGAAGTAGAAAGGGTCCGGAAACAGACAGAGTTGGAAGAACCTAATCAATGTCAACTGAGGTCAAGGAAAGTCTTTCCGTTGACACTAGATCAGGCTCTAAACTGTGATGTTTGCCATGAGTGCACTATGCATAGTGCCTGATCCAGTGTCAACTGAAGTCAACTCTGCACCCATGGCAACCTGAAGAGTGGATTGTAAGAATATTAAAGTCACCCCAGCACTAACCATCAGACAGACTGTGTTGTGCACAGTGAAATCATGACATGTCACATTGGAAAAGTGCCATGGAGCCCTTGTTTTAGTGTGGTGAGGTTCTGGAGGCCTAGATCAAAGGTGCTGGGTTTCTGATCATCTCAATTAAAGATGGCATTCAGGAGGCATCAAACCAAATTGTTCCACCTTGCAAAAATATTAATTTACCTGCTCTAGGTGCAGTCTTTTCTCCTGAGTCAAGAGGGAGTTAAATGCCCAACTGCCATTTATGTCTCTGAAAATTCCCTCTACATATATGCTATACCTTAGGAGCATACCTATTGGAGAAGTGTGTTACAAAATACTGTATATATGCTTCAAACGACTAGAAAAAGGGATACTGTATTAGAAATGATACATGAGTGTGTAACTGTATCGTATGCACATGTACAAGGGGAGTTTGCTCATTTCACCTTGACTTCAGTATTTCCTGACTATCCCTGTGCTTACCTGCACAACTTTAATCAAAATATTCTCGTTGCGTTTTGCTGTTCTCTCCATCTTCTTAGTGCCGAGGTCCTGATCTAGCAAGGGACTCAAGCACATGCTTAATATAGAAGGGAAGAAAGATGCTCTGGTTGTTAGGGTGCTAGCCTTGCACTTGGGAGACCACCTGCGAGACCCACCCCTGCATGTATGACCTTGGGCGAATCATCTATCCTTTCTGTGCCTCTCTTCCCCATCCATGTTAATGAAGCCAGAACATCTGCAATGGCAGACATACCACTGGGTGACCTGAGGAACAATTAAAAGGGGCTGACCAGACGAATCCCTGCAAACAGTATTTAGAGGGATAACTTGGGGAACTTAATGACATAGGTCACATGCATAGAGTAGCCCAGGATAGATGGGTGGGAGAACTTTGTCTGTGCTCTAAGCAACATCTGACAGCATGAGAAGGATTCAGATGAAGATTCAGAAAAATAGAGATTATGGCTCTTCCTTACCTCACGGGGGCATTGTGAAGATAAATACATCAAAGACTGAGATGGTCATGGTTAGCGAGAACAGACGCATTTGGTTCTGTAATGATGCATAGGGTAACAGAGCAGTAAGAGTATTTCCATTGAAGACAGTGGCACAATAATTAGGTGCTTAAAGTTAAGCATCTGTGGTTTGTGCATCAGAATCTATTTTCTTCACCCCGGAGAGGTGCGCTTGGACAGGGACCTGGGGTTCCACCAGGGGAAAATGGGAGGCAGACCCAGTAAACAGACTTTGGAATATCCTAACTGAAGTGTCTGAATCAAACAGATATTTGGAGTTGTTGAGGGTCCCCCCTCCCCCGCCTTAAAACAGCAATACACCCTCATTTCTAACAAACAAACAGGTTTGCTATCGGAGTCTATTTTTAAGCTAATTACAGGGTATCTGTAGCTGTTCCAATGTCAACTGTCGGTTTTGTTTCCTTGTCGGCAGTAAACTCTTGGCAGGATTGTGCACCAGAGGTTTACTCCTTCCAGGCTATAATTGCACAGCACAGAAATTATCGTTTGCTGTGCGATTGGCTTCACTGGTTTCTCCTTTTGAGCCTGTGGTTTGGGAGCTGGACTTGTCAGTCCCCTTGAAGCACTTCCTATATTGTATGCAGCGGTGTCGTGGCACATCATGCTGGCGAAGGCAATGCACTGGATAGCAATTAAACAGCACCCAAAACAACAGGAGCGAGAGGAGAAATGGAATCTAAAAGAAAGTCAACACATGCTCATTGTTTATGTGTGTTGGGTTAGTGCCTGGGAATCCCGATCAAAGTCCCATTGGGCCAGGTTCTGTGCTAACAAGTAATATAGACAGGCCTGCCCTAGAGAGCTGATGGACCAGGCACTGGTTATTGAGGGAGGAGAGTCGCCACAGCTTTTCCCTACTGGGCTGTTTGTTGACTGCTCTATGCCATCTTAGCTCCCTAGAGCTGCCTTCCGGTACTACCACGGTGGCTCGGTTCTCAGGCCACACCCCATCCCAGCTGGAGGAGCAGGTAAGGGAAATCCTCCAGCTGGGCAGGAAGAATCCGAGGGCACGCTTGGGGGTCAGGCTGAACCTCTGCCTTCAGGAATCTCCACATCCCCTATCATAGCCTGCCCACATTCAGGATAGACACAGCCGCTAACCTCTTCCTTGCCCACTGTGGTCTCACGTCACATCCCTTTGTTGCCTCCCACTTGCCAGGAGCACCCTGCACCACTCCTCCCCATCTAGATCTCTGTGCGCTTCCCCAGTCCCTTCATTTGGCCAATGATGGCAGCTCATCCCTCTGTCTGCGTCTCATATTCTCATCTCCATGCCTTCATCCACTCCATCCTCTCTTAGTATGCCATGCATCAATCCACCATCTAATCTTTGTCCTTCTCTTTGACAGCAAGCTCCTTTGGGCAAGGGACCACATGCTTTTGCTGTATGCAGTCCCAAGCACACTGTGGGGGCTTGCACATAACCCCTGTGTCACAGGTCTGTGTGTATACAGTCGATCCAATTCCCTGCTCTACCACAATTTCCATGTGTGACCTTGGGCAAGTCACTTACTCTCTCTGTGCCTCAGTTTCCCATCTGTACAATGGGGCTAATAGCACTTCCTGCCTCCCAGGGCTGCTGTGAGGATAAATACATTAAAGATTGTGAGGTGCACAGATACTACAGTAATGTGAGTTAGGTCAGTACCTTAGCTCTACATTAATATGGTTATACTCTAGTGCCATTTAACTAACTTACCTCTCATGCTGTGATAGCAACCCTAAACCAGAGGTGGCTTATGGAGGAGCAAGCCAAAAATAATGCCTGTATTGGGAATTAAAGAAGTTCCAATGTAAACACTCTGTCTGGCTTTTTCAAAGAGCTGGATAAACTTATGACCCAGGACTGCCCCCGTAGTTGTGCACACTGAGAGAAATGTAATCCAAGATCAGTCTTTGCAGTGTTAGCTGACGGGCATAGGGAGTGAGACAAAATCCCCTCCCTACCCTGTGGAGCACTACATAAGGGGGCAGTTACATCATGGGTTTTTCCTCCTGCCTTTGAAATGTCAGATACTGGCCACTCTGAGGCCAGGTACCAGGACCAGTCATTGGGTGTGGTGAGCACTGTGCCAGACAGCAGCAGGAATCGCCAATCCCCGCATGCTGCGTTTCTACTCTAAACCTTCCTATACCCCTGCAAGACTCAGTGTGCTGCGGGAGTGACGTGAGAGAAACAGGCGTCCTGTGACCCCTCCTGCTGAGCAGCATCCCCTGTGGCACAGCAGTCCCTTTGTGTTACGAAGGGGATGCAAAGCCTTGGTGCTGATGGGATGAGACAGGATCCGTCACAGCTCTTATGTGTCTCCCCCCAAAACATCCCAAATGACACAAGCGTCTCAGGGAAGCAAAGAGTCAATCCACACGTTTCACTGGCTGCCCCTCTTGGTCACTTTGATGTTTGTTCCTAAAGTTTGGGCGAGAGAGGCCCACTTAGCGTTGTTTGTGCAGTTGGGCTAAGGATGTTCTGCAGGGGATTTGAAATTGGCTTATGTTGTTTCAATAACCCTTGATTCTTTGATGGCCTGGATCCTTGTGGCGACCACATTGTTCCTGGAGCATCACAAGCTGTCTCTGTCCCCCTTCACGCTCAACTCTTGTGTCTATAGAAATGACACATTTAGAGCCAGAGTCTCCATTATCTGGCACCTTGTGTAGCCTGAGAGCGAAGCGCTGCCATTCTTAGGTTATGTCTACACTGAAGGCAGCTTGTGTTGACGTACTGGAACTAGGTTTAATTTAGCTAGCTTGGGTCCTGGAGCAATGAACCTGCAGCTGTGCTAACTCAGCCTGGGCTGTCCAAGCCTGCCTGGAACCTGGCTAATTATTTGCAGCGCTAGCCCACACTGACGTTTGTGATGCAGCGGCTTCATTGCTCAGGGACCTGAGCTAGCTAGGTCAGGTATGTCCGCTTGAGCTGCAGTCATACCCAGTGACTGCTGTTTAGACGTACCCTTAGTACACTAAGGGTACTAGTAGTGATGCATATGGCAATGGAAAATCAGCACCTTTGCCTCTATTTTACTTACATTAAGGCCCCTCTGCACTTCTTAGTCATAAGCCTAAACTCCCCATGACAGAAATGAGAATTTTGCCCACCTTCAAGATCCTCTGGCCTAACTTTTCACAGGAACAGGGGTGGTAACTCAAATGTGTGGCCCATATATGGGTAACTCTGTTCTTTCTCTCTAAAGGCCCCTTGTCGCATCAAATTGGACAAGAATTTTTTCACTCCTTGTTCTTAAACTGTTGCATAGCATGAGCTGTTAAACAGCTGCTACCTTCAGGCTCAGAGGTGGCTGCACTTTAATGGGGGATGGAGTAATTCTTGCAAATGTCCCTTTGCAAAGCACTCTGGGATGCTTTGGGCTACAGCGCTTTAGAGAAAATAAGACTTTATTGTATCTACTGCTTCTGTGTATCGAAGCTGGGTGGAAAACTCTCCTTGCTGCGTGAAGGCAATCTCTCTGGATTTGAATCGAGGGTTAACCCTTGATCCTGCTCTCCCTTGCCTCTCAAACCATAACATGCATGCCAGACACATGTACCAAGAGATTCCATGACAGTAATAGCCTGGAACTCCTGTTTTCACTACTGTAGAGGGAACATTTTGGACAACAGAATGTTTGTTGAGAGGCAGCCAAAATCAAACTAGAAACACTATTGTGGGAAGGCGTGCTTAGAATATTCTCCATGGGGTCACTTGGGAGAACATCTTGGGACAGGAAGGAGGACAGAGACAGGGCTTCCTGCCTAGACACAATATAGAAATATGTAATCACAATGGTGTATATATAAGGAGTTACAGCAATGGACTAGAACATCATCACAGGATAGTGGTCTCCCACTGGCCTGGTAAGTTACCCCACTGTTTGGATGGCCCTTTCATAGATGTTGTAAAGAGCTGGTTGGGAAACTTTTTTTTTTTCTCTTGAAAAAAGTGTTTCTATGAAAACACTTTTTTTCCCATCAAAAATTTTCTGTGAAAATGTACAGGTTTTCATCAAAACCAAGACCAAAAACATTTAGTTTTTGTCAACTGGATGTCCCTAAAACTTCATCAAACAGAATCACTTCCCGCAGAAATGGCCACTTGGATAAAATGGCCGTTTTTAATCAGACTTTTCAAGGGAAAATTTTCAACCAGCCTTAGTGTTGTAATGCGGTCCGCCATCCCTTGTGTGGCAGTTCAGGCCAGGCCAGGGGTTAGAGATCTCCCTCCTGTGGGGTAACACCTACTGCGTTTAGTTAGTCTGGAGATGGACAGCACAGGATCTCGGCATTGTTTGACAGCCTTGGTTAAAAAACAAAACAAAATAAAAATGGCTTTGTAGCCATTACAGCCCTGTGCCTTCTCTACCACGAGGGATGCTCTCTGGCAGGGACTCCCCAAACATGCTTTAATAACCAGCAGCTATTAAATAATTAATAAGCAATAACTACTTCAACTTAGATGCCTCTCTTTAAATTTAATAGGATTAGATAAAGTAGGGAGGCTATTAAATGCCCAAATGAACATTAAGCAGATATATCGGAAGCTTAACAACTCGGCAGCAGATTGTTAAATTGCTCTAAATATTTCCTTGATATTCCAGGGGTATTTAATTAACAGCCCCTCCAATCCTTTGAAATCTGCCTGGAAGGCCCCACAAAGCCTGCTTAGAGAGCAGTACTCTAATTGGCAGGGCTACCATTAGGTTGATCTGTGCTTGAGGAGAATTACAAACCACCACCACCATCACAACAACAACAAAAAACCTTCCCAGCAACCCCAAGCCCCTCTAATTAGTGTGAGAAATGACAACAAAAAACCAAGTGTCTCCAGTGACAGGTGCACAAATAACAAGGCTGGTGAAAGGTCTTGCAATTAAGATTGTTGCAATGAAGATTAATGAAGTATTTTCATAAATTAACGTAAGGCTGCCTATAACCAAGTAGACCTCTGTATTCCTGTCTTTTGATTCTGCCCCATCCTGTTACTTTTTCTAGCTTTCCCCACTATCCTTTGCCCCTGGCTTTCTCTCTGATATTCCCCACCTCTGGATCTCTCTGTTGATCTCCCATTCCCTCACATCTGCTTCTGGATTTCTCTCTTCGGTTCAGTATTAGAATTTCCCCATTTTCTGTTTCCAGACAGTTTCAGCTCTTGGTTCTCATGCACTAATACCGGGATGTTGATGTGGATTTCCCACATGGCTTTATTGATACTGATTCTACTTCCCAAGCTGTGGTTAGAGTAGGATTCCCATCCTCAAGCACTCAAAAATCATGGGTTGGGTCCAAAATATTCATGAGATCTAAAAATGCTTTGAGTTTATTTTCCTTCCACTTTTTTAGCTTTTTAGAGTGCATTTGGATCACACTTTCAAGCTTTTCTGTGCAACCATGAGGGCTAGAATATGTACTTTTTTAAAATGGTAGTGGAGATTCTTGCCTAACCACATGACTCCAGGAGCTGGGGCTTTAAGAAAAGCAGCAAATATCGTAAGACTCACAATAAAATCATAAGAGTTAGCAACACTGTCTGGTGGGAAAGTCAATAATTCTGCATTTAAATGCTTGCTCCTCTGCCACAGCAGTTAGGAAAACTTCGTCACCTTGAGAAGCTATACACTGAAGGTCTGATCAAAGTCCACTCAAATCAATGGAAAGACTCCTATGACTGCAATGGATTTGGATCCAGACCTAAAAGATGAGTCATCTATTGACTAGCACAGTGCGATGTGATGACTCCTGGAATCTACCCCTGCTTCTGCCATTCGTATGTGTTGGACTTGGGCAAGTGCCTTAAAATCTGTGCCTCGGTTTACCATTCCTGAAAAATGGGAATAATACCTCCCAGCAGCCTGCCAAATTAAGTAACTAATCCAGGTTTTTAATTGGATCTGAGCTCCTTGGATGGGAGGCATTAGATACGCAAAGTATGTACCAGGGGTGGCCAAACTGTGGCTTGCAAACCACATGCGGCTCTTTTACCATTAAAATGCAGCTGTTGCAGCTCCCCACGCTCCCCTCCATTCTCCACCCACCAGGCTGGGGCGGGGGACGCTCAGGACATCTGCCTTGCAGTGGGGTGGTGAGGTAGGGACTTCTATCCGACGGGGAGCGGGTTCCCAGGGCTTCAGCCCCACAGGGTGCTCCTGCCAGGGCTTGGGGCTTCAGCAGGAGCAGGGCTGAAACTCCGAGCCCCTGCAGGCGCCTCCCAAGTTGCTGAAGCCCTGACTCCCGGCAGGTGCGCCCGGCTCTCAAACTTCTGAAGTTTGTCGTATTTGGCTTAGCGGGTCAGTAAGTTTAGCCACGCCTGGTATACCTCTACCCCGATATAACACTGTCCTCGGGAGCCAAAAAATCTTACCGCATTATAGGTGAAACCGCGTTATATCAAACTTGCTTTGATCCTCCGGAGTGCGCAGCCCCGCCCCCCGGAACGCTGCTTTACCGCATTATATCCGAATTCATGTTCTATCGGGTCGCGTTATATCGGGGTAGAGGTATATATACCAACAGCTGGCCCAAACAGTCGTCATTCCTGAGACGGGGACGGGGGAAAGGGGGCAGGAGCAGGCGGACGTCATAACTTCCACTAAAATAATTTTCTTTTCCAAAGATGCCGTGCTAGCTGCTGCTGTCACTGCTGCCTCGCTTCCCCTAATTGCCTGTTACTCTAGGTATTTCAAAGCTAGACTATTATACAGGGAATTTACATTTTTAATCTAGTGAAAGCATTAAGTGGACACACAGCTTCTGCCATCAGCTATCTGAGTCCTCAGCTTTCTTCCTTTACACTTGCTACAGCATGCCAGCTCCTTGAAAATGAAATCAGCTGCTCCCATGACTGGTATTGGGGCACATTTGCATTAGGGAACTTTTGGTTCTGCCCAATAAAATACTTGTACTCTGTAACATTCTGTCTCTGCCTATTACTTACCACTGCTGCTGGGATGTCTGTCACCTGCGTTTATTTGCTGTTACTTCCTGACTCTGCGAGATGATTGACCCACGCTGCTGTGCCTTCCTGTGATAACCTGTAGGGCTGGATCAAATGAGGGACCCTAAATTTCTCTACCCTCCCCATTCTTAACCTTTTAGTCTTGACATACCAAACGGGGGCAGTGCAGTAGCAGCACTGTAAACTTACCTCTCATGCTTCTGCTAATTCTGTATTGTTATAGACGTGCCTGGCGCCATACACACCAATACAAGAGGGGCTGCCAAAGAACTCCCAGCAGAAGTTGTAGCATGCCTAAGGTCTGCTCTACATTAGGCAGCGCTAGGTCAGGGGTGGGCAAACTATGGCGTGGGGGCCACATCCGGCCCTTCAGACATTTTAATCCAGCCCTCAAGCTTCCTGCTGGGAAGCGGGGTCTGGGGCTTGCCCTGCTCCGACACTCCAGCCGGGAGCTTGCCCTGCTCCACACGTGCTGTGGCTCCGTGCGGCTCCTGGAAGCAGCGGCATGTCCCCCTGGCTCCTATGCATAGGGACAACCAGTGGGCTCCGCACACTGTCTTTGCCCCAAGCGCCGCCCCCGCAGTTCCCATTGGCCGGGTGGCAGCGCGCCAAGCCACCTGGCTGCGTCTCCATGTAGGAGCCAGAGGGGGGACATGCTGCTGCTTCTGGGAGCTACTTGAGGTAAGTGCTGCCTGGAGCCTGCACTCCAACCCCCTGCCCCAGCCCGGATCCCCATCCCGCACCCTGAACTCCTCATTTCTGGCTCCACCCCAGAGCCTGTACCCCCAGCCAGAGCTCACACCCCCTCCCATACCCAAACCCCCAATTTCATGAGCATTCATGGCTCATCATACAATTTCCATACCCATATGTGGCCCTCGGGCCAAAAAGTTTGCCCACCCTGTGGTAGGTCGACAGAAGAATCCTTCCGTTGGCCTAGCTACCGCCTCCTGGAGAGGTGGATTACCTACACCAGTGGGAGAACCCCTCCCAACTGTGCTGCTGTAGTGTTTTAAGTGTAGACATATGTGGCTGCAGGGTGCAACGCTCAAAATATAAGATTTTAAGCCATAGTATTAAAATAAGCCAGGAGGAAAGTCCTCAAAGGACAGGCTAGGACTGTAGAAGGCAATGGCAAACTTGAGAGGCAGGGTAAGAAGCAGCAACTGGGTTTTGCCTAACTGCTGCCTTTTAATCGTTTCTGAGAATAGGATAATCATATTTATCTTTAAGGGGAATAAAATCCACCATGTCTGCTCATCAGGCAAGGTTCAGTTGCTTCTAACTTTCTTAAATCAAAGAAATTTTGTTTTCAAAGCAGCTAGTCCCCAGCAAAGCCCTAACTCTGCACCACATTTTCCAACTTCCTGCTACAGAAACTAGCAGGGCTAGGCTGAAGGATGTGGAAGTTATTTCCCCTCCACTCTCTCATCATTCCAAATCAGTTACATAGGTTTTGCTGAAACTTTCTATAAAGGCCTGCCCTTTAGGCAGTGACCAAAGGCTAGTGTGGAACCCAGTTACACTGAAATATCTGGAGTGTCTTCATTCACTTCAGAGCAATTCCTCCAGACTTGATATAAGTGTAACGGAGCAGATTGGGGCTGAAGCATGGACATTGGTACTCTCAAAGGTGGAGGCTACTGTGCCACGAGTGAGGGAACACAGGAAGTTATCTGCAGGGGGCTGCTGAACAACTGCCAGATAAAGCTCATGGGCACTGTTTTGCTGCATGATTTGAAAGGCAGGATGGATTTTATGGTTAAGGCACCGTATGGGAATGTCCCCGCCAGAATGAGTGCATGCGAGGTCACCCTGGCGGGGATGAGGTCATGCCAGTAGGGGGTCATGTAGGAAGCTCAGCCCTTAGATGTGCAATCCCCCCATACCGCGCCCTAGCTCCAGCAAATCCACTTCCAAGGGGTCCGCTTCAAAGCTAGAGTCCATGTCCCTTGTCCCCAGTCATGCTCCCTGGGTTGGTGGCTGGAGATGGCTGGCAGACGAGCTGTCGCTACATTGGCTTCATGCTGCACCTTGATTCCCCTATGCTGGAGATACCTTCACATGGCTGGATCCACCAGGCTTAGGTCTGTTTGGAGCTGCTAGAGGATGACCTGGCCCATATTCATGTTAACTGTACTACCATCGATGCTCTTCAGGCCCTACAGTGAGAGTCTTATAAAGAGTAGGGATGAGTTAGTTTGGATAAAAAATCCATCATTGAAAGCTGAGCCACTTTTGAGGTTTGGAGAAGTTTGATTCTATTTTTCAAGTTCACGCTGTTATGTCTGCACTGCTGGGGTTCTGCTAGGAGGCCCCAATATGGGAGTAACAAAATCCTGCAAAGACAGTTACTTTTGCAGTATCTCTAGCAGAAAGCACCAGAAATCTTGTAAGAGGACCTCTTCTTGCAAGTTACAAAGCTCAGTTTTGTAAACCCAAGATTCAGAAATGCACCTAAACCTTTAGAGCCAGATCCTCAGCTGGTGTGAACCAGGAAAGCTCCATACTGCTCACAGAACCAAAGTTCTAAGTCTCTTCAGGTTCCCCTCAACACACACGTTATATAATTGAGGTGATAGATTTTCTCTGGAGACAGTTAAGTGTTTCTAAGTTGCCTATCGAAAATCATAAACAGGCTGAGATAATCTAGCCAGTGGCGCTGGAACGTCTTTTAGAGTGGGGGTGCTGTGCCCCCTCTTGTCCCTAGAGCTGGGGCCGGGAGCAGGGCTGTGGCTCTGGGAAGGGGGGATGTGGATAGGGCTAAGGGGGCCAAAGCTGGGGCCACAGCTTGGGGCAGGTGCAGAGCCCCGGGCATGGGGCCAGCAGCCGGGAACCCGGGTGCAGGGCCAGAAGCAGAGCCATGCTTAAAACCTGGGGATGCTGCAGCACCCCTGCCCACCTAGTTCCTGCTCTTATGAATCTAGCAGAGCGGATGTGCTTTGCTGTCGGATTTATACTCAGCTGTTCATCTTAGTTTTGCTGAGGCTGCAGGACCTGAGACAACTCAGGAACCATATCTACAAGAGAAATGGGCTGCACATTCTTTTAATCAGTCATCTTGTGGTTCTGAGATCGTTACCCCCAAATCAATGGGCATTGTGTTGGGTGTGCATGAGAGGGGAGCAGGCCCTGTGTCACAAGCTAGGAACCTGTTTTTGAGTTTTCTCATGTGAACTTCTCCTTTATTCTTACTTAGTTTTGGGGAGGCAGGTTGCTCCCAGCTGTGGATCTGCTAAGGGTTTCCTGCTAGCCCATGCTAGAGGTGGACCTGAACCACATTATTTAGATCTGGTAGTGGAAGTGCAGACTGTTCCTGCCATTGTCCGTAAGATCTGTGGCAGTTCTGCTGGCTTTGTGCTGAGTTCAGTCCACTCTGAGCTCCCAGTGACAATGTGACCTGTAAAGCAAGAGTTGGTGAGCCGTTCCTGTGTTGCAAGCCAAAGATCCACTTCCCTTGGGACAGAACTTCTGACTTTTTGCTTAGCTGTAGCTTAACTTTTTTGGGGGTCAAAATCAAATTTTAATTGGGGGAACAGGAGGGAAGATGCTGATTTTTCAGTGAAAATCTCCATTGGATTTTCAGTTCTTCAACCAGCAATAGAATTATTCAAAAATTTTCAGTTTCAAAATACCAGTAAACTTTTGAGGAATGATTTCAAAATTTCTGGGTTTTTAAAAAAAAACAGGTTTTGTCATTTTTATATCATTCATTATAAGCAGAGCTGGTAACACCTCCTGTTGTTTCATGTGCTGCATACTGGGTAATAACATGAGAGTACTCAGTTTAATTTTAGAAAAATGGTACTTTATTAAGAGAACTATTTAGAGATGCTGCAACTGCAGCTAGCATTAAAGCCATGTGCAGACAGACTGACTTCTGGGTGCCTCCTCCATGCTCTTCCCTCCTACAATCTGTGTGCCTCCCTCCAAGTTCCATGCAGCCTGCAATACCTTAACATCTCTCCCAATGAGCCTCTATTTTCAGTTCCTTATAGTATTGCCAAACTTTTAAGCATTTGGACTGAATTTCTGGCTGGATCTCTGCCTACAAAGGAATATTTTTGAAAAGTTCAATCAGAAATGGTTTAGCTGTTTTACAGAATGGGGTTAAGGAAAAATAGGTAGTTTTGCCAATATTAACCAATTTTTCCAAGCACTTCTTTGAAGAGCTCTGGTGCCTCCAGGCTTTGAAGAAAGGACTTGAAGTTTGTCAGTCATTTGCTGCCCCCATTGGGCTAAGTTATAAGCACATGTGCTCAAGAGCATGTTCAACTCTTCCCCCTTTGTTTTCTGAATATTCCAGCTGCACTGCAAATGCTTGCAAGCCTCACTGAGTTCTCTGTACCAACCAGTCTGCTTGCTCCCCCTCAGTATATCCTGTAGCCTAGACTAGAGGAAGGTGTACTTGCCTGGGATGCAGGAAAGCAAACCTCAGAATTAGCCTTAATATTTCTGTGCATTTCATAATATCTTTAAGCACAAGGTCACTGTCACAGAATGGCTGTCCTTTAAGGGGAGTTGGGACAACCCCACCTGAGACTAATCAGCTGCCTCCCATTTGAGGCCAGGGACCAGGCGATAGCTTGGTCTTCATAAAAGCCAGCAAGAGCTCAGTTGCTAGGGAGAGCAGCAGGGACTAGGAAGGCTCCTGCAGAAGTCCTCTGGGTTATGGAAAAGAACCCAATTTGTATGTGATTCCCAGGCAGATAGCCTGCAGAGTGCAATCCAGTGGGGGAGTAGACAGCTTTCTGAAGAAGACCCTGGGCTGAGGAGAAAGGATATGATGAGTGTGTTGAACTTGTGATAATTGGTTTTATTCTGAAGAAATAAAAGCGAACTCCTGTAGCAAAGGGGCTGAAATCCTGTGGCTAGAGATTGATCTTCAGTGCACAGGCCAGAGAATTAGCCCACTGGCTTGAGTACTTCTAGCAGAACTGGGAACAGGATGTAGGTCTCAAATATAGCAGACCCAAGTTTCTTCTAATCAACCAAACTGCACCTCAGAATAACTGTACCTAATCAGTGTGCTTAGCTAGCCTTTCTGTGACCTCTACTCTATCTCTAGACTGCACTTCTCTAAGAGAGCCGGGAACAGAACCCAGGTGTCTCCATGGCCAATGTTCTAGTGCTCTCTAGCAAATAGCCGTGACTCTCTGGCAGAGTGGGTGACTCCTCCCCCTAGAGCCTGGTCCACACACCAGGTAACAGTAGAGCAGGTCTGTGCTGTAATACTAAAAATCCTTGGTTCAAACCCTGCTGAGAATTCAAGAGGGGCCCTTTATGGTTGCCCAAGACAGAAATTGAGGAGCACAGTGCTAGTTTTAAAAACCTAGGAAATTCCAGACAAAATAAGGACATTAAAGGCACAGGTGGGGACTCCAATGCTGCCAAACTTCCTCCCACCTCCATCATCAGCAAGGGAGCCAGCAGAAAGGGCCCAGGGAAGAAAAAGAGCATGAGCCCCCTGGCTCCCTGCTGGTAGGTGAAGCCTGCCACCATGGCGGCCACTACTGCCAAAGCAGCCCCACCGTCAGCTGCAGCTCCCTCTCCCCCTGCCATGCCCTAAAACATCTCTGGAGGCATTTGCTCCTTAACCACTAGAACATATAGCCAGGTGGCCCTGGCCCCTCTGCCCACCACTGCTACCCCCATTGCCTCTCTCCTAACATCCCTGGTGGCCAAGGCTCCTTCCCCACCCTGTCCAGGAAGCAGACCTCTGTTGCCTCATGTTGGGTGCCTTGCCCCATGTCACGACCCACATGTGGGCGTTGGCCCGGGTGGTGGGCCCACAGCCTCAAGGATGCACGGGAAGGTCATCTTCTTCCTGGCATCAAAGGCCACCGCCCAGGAGGTGGTAGAGAAAGGCCTCTGGGTAGGGGGCCTCTATGTCCCCCTGGAGGCCGTGGTTGTCTGTGTGATACTCACCTCTGTCCCACCCTCCCTCCCCAATGCTGACCTCGTGATTCTCCTCTGTGATCTGGGGAAGCTGATTTCCATCATCAACCCTCTCCTGCTGGGCTACAAGGACCCCATCCTCTTGTTACACCATCAGGTCACAATTCAGCTACTGCCAGCAGTGTGAGGTGGGGATAGCTTGTAGGGGTTCTTCCTGGTGCCCTATCAGAGTGCCCTGTACCAGGTCCATTACTCTGTGGGTGAGGCTTGGTGTGTCCTCTGCCGAGATGCAGGGCATGTCCAGAGAGACTGTCCCTTGGCCTAGCATGGAGGGACACCGAGTGCCCCTGAAACTCAGGAGGATGCTAGCCCTGTCCCTGCCAATGACCCCGTCTGCCAATGACCCCCGGACAGCGATCCCATTCAGACAACACAGGGGCAGCCTCCCCCGCAAAGTCACTGAAGCTCCCCAGGCTGCTTGTAAGTTTATGAAGGACAGGGGGGTCCAGGCTAGAGTTGGGGTTCTGAAGGGTTGGGTGCCCCGGGTGGAGGTTAGTGTTCCATAGAGTATCATAGAATCATAGAATATCAGGGTTGGAAGGGATCTTAGGAGATCATCTAGTCCAACCTCCTGCTCAAAGCAGGGCCAATCCCCAGACAGATTTTTATCACAGTTCCCTAAATGGGCCCCTCAGGGATTGAACTCACAACCCTGGGTTTAGCAGGCCAATGCTCAAACCACTGAGCTATCCCTCCCCCTGGGCTCCCTCTATTAGGGTTCCAAAGGGTAGGGCTCAAAGACCTAGGGTTAGCATTGTAAAGTGTAGGGCTCCACGGCATATGTTTAGGGTTCCAAAGGGTATGGATCTAGGGGCTAGGGTTCCAGAATGTAGGGACCTAGCACAGTGGTTTTCAAGCAGGGGCATGTAAGCTGTCATTGGGGGTACACAGGAAAAATGCTGCAATGGCAGATAACCATAGGCATAGTTTGGCTTCTATATTTGTGGGAGCAGGGTCCCTGGCCAGCAGCCACTGATCTTTGGCCATCCCGCTTTGAAGGCAGTGCTGCCGCCAGCAGCAGCGCAGAACTACAGAGCTGGGTGGCCAGAGAGTGGCAGCTGCTGGCCACCAGGGTGTTCATGTTTTCTTCAGCATGGGAGAATTATTTTTTAAAATCCTGCTCCCATCCCACCCTGCAATACCCACTCCCACCTGCTCCTGCATTGTTTCTTGAATTTTTATCCTGCTCCCACTATGATGGCAGTGGGTCTTGTGGGCTCTAAAATTGTCCCAGTAATGGCTGGACGTGCTGTTCTCAGCAGATGTCTCCCCATCAGTGCCCACCCACTCCCTGCACCCCCATGCAATGGATGGGACCCCCCCCGAATCCTCCCAAATCACCCATGCAGAGGGATCAGAGTACTTATGCACCCCTACAAGGGGATCAGCAGCCCCTACATCTCCTCTTCTCCACGTAAAGGGATTAGAAATTTCTAACCCTCCATGCAAATGGCTGGAGAGCCCCTGCATCGTCATGCAAAGGGGATGGGAAGCCCCCATGCCTCGCCATCCTCAGGCCCCCATTGCCACCCTTATTTCTGTGCTGCTGCTGCTGCTGGTGGTGGTGGTACTGCCTTCAGAGTAGAGCCCTGCAGCGGAGGCTTCATTCATTTTAATTAATTACAATAAAATGACATTGAAAACTTCCAATTTAATGTTTACAACAACTAGAAACTCGAGGTACTATTTTTATCCAAAGCGAAAGTATATATAAATATTGTTCATTACACATATTAATTTCTACCTCGAGCGGACCAAGACTTTCAGAAGGTCCTTGCAACTGTTTGTCACCACGGCTGAGTGTGTGAGAGGCCAGCCGATTTCCACTCAGCAGCTTTCCAACTGGATCAGTTCGTGCATCTGCTCTTGTTATGAGCAGGCGGGTGTCCCCCCGCCGGCCGCTGCCCATTGTGAGGGCGCACTCGACTTAGGTGCAGGCCTCGTTGGCTGCCTTCGTGTCCCACATCCCTATACAGGACATTTGTAGGGCCGCCACGAGGTCTTCGGTTCACACGTTCACCTCGCACTATGCGATAGTCTCCCAAACCAGGGAATACGTCAGGTTTGGCAGGGCGGTACTCCGTCCCGAGAACTTGTGAACTCCTACCCACCTCCAGAAGGTATAGCTTGGAATCACCTATTGTGGAATACACATGAGCAATCACTCGAAGAAGAAAAGACAGTTACCTTTTCGTAACTGGTGTTCTTCGAGATGCGTTGCTCATGTCTATTCCACATCCTGCCCTTCTTCCCCTCTGCCGGAGTTGTCTGGGAAGAAGGAACTGAGGGTGGGGGGAGCACGTAGCTCCCATTATACCGTGCCAGGCAGGCACCACTCCAGGGGTCACGGGGGTAGTGCTAGGGGAAAAACTTTTGGCACTGGTGCAAGTGGCGAGCACGCACACCTATTGTGGAATAGACATGAGCAACACATCTCAAAGAACACCAGTTACGAAAAGGTAACTGTTTTCCCCATCTGTGAAATGGGGATAACAATACCTTCCTACTTTGCAGGCGCGTTGCAATAATAAATTCATTCATACTGCAGTGATGAGCTCCACAAAAAAGCCCAAGAAGAAATAGTGTATTCTGCATTCAATGACGGGTTTTGAAGGCAGACAGTAAACAAAGTATTGGCCAGCACTTGGAATGAGGAGGATAAAAAGAGAACAAAGAGCTGCCTCATTCCATGCTCATCATCCATCCTTTGCACTGAGTCAGGCAGGTTGCTGTAAAAAAAGAGAAAAAAAAAGTATGTGGATCCTGTAATTAAAGGCTGTCTTACAATTAAGGCCCTATTTAATTCACGATATTGCATCCTGCATTATTAGGTTTCCACCGCAATTTTGATTTTAATTAGCGCCGCTGTCAGCCTCGGCATACGAGGGGCTCCGGCTGTCAGCCGCAATTAATAAAGGTCCGTTATTACTTTTCCGCGATTTTCCATGCCTTGTCCGCAACTCAACTGCAATTATTTGACAAACATCCTGCGATTCAAGTAGGACCTTAATTATAATGCGTATGTACAAGGGAGCCAAATTGAGGTTGCACAGGGAACCTTAATTCTGGCATTTCCTAACTTTTGAGTCCTTGACTTTGCAACCTTAAAGATGTGCTTTTAATATGTTTTAGGATTAACTATTTTGTAAATTATTATGGAGATGTGATGGTGGTGACACTGAATAAAAGCTGGGGTTTCATTTATATGAATGGCATAGTGGTCACCTCAGCTATACAGCATTTCCTTTTAGAGTACAGAATGAAACAGAGGTGAAAAAAGATATCTATTCATTAGTTTACGTTGTAGTAACTTTAAAATGACCTTAAGGAACAGCTTTTTTGGGGGTGGTGAATCTAACATTTTTCAGATCTTTCTAACAAGTACATTTCTCTGATACTTGAAAAGTGACTCACTTCTAGATTGTAGCAAAATCTAGGCTAATTTTTAAGTGAAACATTAATATTGGATTTGTTAACACTATTAGTCATAACCACTTCTATCTTAGTTGCAACAATCGTCATCAGCTATTTCCATTGTTAAAGCACTAGAGCTTTCATTTTACCCACTTCAAATTTAATGATTTTTTTTTTCTTAACACTTAGTCACAGATTCCTGAGAAGTGGCCACATAAGTACCATGGGCATGATTAGTTTGAAAATACCAGGCCTGATTCTCCATTAACTTGGTTCTTGTGAAGCCATTTACCCCTGTTCTGCCACTCTCCCCCACCCATGGATCATCCCCAGCGCCTCTGGGTCTTAAAACATGAATCTGACTCACTACAGATTGAGCCAGGTCTATTAGGCAAAGCTGTAGTAGGCTCATCAACCTCTTTTGGTGGCACAGCCATCACTAGAGGGTGACCCACACTGAGTGGGTGTGGGTTACACACCTACTTTGCACTGGGGTAAATGACTGCCCAAGAGGCACCGTGATGGACAAACAGGTCTCTATTCTTTTTAAAAGGAAAGATTTTAGAGACAGACACAAGATGCGATGTGGTGGTCAGGCTCAGATAAAATAAGACACAACCCAAACCTATGCTCCAAACTTGACCGGATTCTTTTATGAAACTTTATAAAGTTTGGGGTTTGTGTTTAGCGCCCTTGAGGCACTGCAGCTCCATCTAGGATTAGGAGCACAGGGATCAAAATCCTGCAAATTCTGCATTTCTGGGCCAGATGAAATGGGAAGCCTTGGAAATCTCAAGAGAACCTATTCTCTGGCCAACTGTCCTGAGCAAAAGGGTTTGGATAAGTATTCGTAATTGTGTACTTCAGAGGAGCCAAATTCATCCCCGAAAGCCATGACACCTTGGATTGTGCCCTTGTCACGTTTCACAGTCCAAGCAGAGACCGCCATTGCACATATATGCTACCAAATCAGAATTCTTCTAACTCTCGAGGGTGTTCTACACCCACTCTGCACAGGTGAACATAAAAACGGCCGTACTGGGTCAGACCAAAAGTCCATCCAGCCCAGTATCCTGTCTACCGACAGTGACCAATGCCAGGTGTCCCAGAGAGAGTGAACCTAACAGGTAATGATCAAGTGATCTCTCTCCTGCCATCCATCTCCACCCTCTGACAAACAGAGGCTAGGGACACCATTCCTTACCCATGCTGGCTAATAGCCATTAATGGACTTAACTTCCATGAATTTATCTAGTTCTCTTTTAAACCCTGTTATAGTTCTAGCCTTCACAACCTCCTCAGGCAAGGAGTTCCACAGGTTGACTGTGCTCTGTGTGAAGAAGAACTTCCTTTTATTTGTTTTAAATGTGCTGCCCATTAATTTCATTTGGTGGCCCCTAGTTCTTATATTATGGGAACAAGTAAATAACTTTTCTACACAAAGTGCAGAGTGGGGGTGGGGGATCAGGCACATTAACTCCAGTGTCTTGATCAAATGTGTGCATGGATAATTAACTTAGACCTTTCCGAGTCCCTGCTGTGGGTGCTACAGTGTGGGCTGGGCTACTGTAGTGTGAGTGAAGACATCACAACTCTTATTACCAGGATAGGTGAAGAATGCTGAGTTTAACATGTCAACACATGTTCAGTTGGGTAAGGCAGTCTTTGCTTCCTGCCCTAAAACATTCCTGCCCTAAAACAGGCCACAGCAGCCAGCTGATGCTTTCCACCCCAGAAGTGGCTGCGTTTTACGAATGGCCTGTATGAAGTGGTTTATTAGGGACGGCCGTATGGAGCAGTAGATTGGGACTCACATCGGAGTCCTCTTCCTGGCTCTGCAACTAATCTGCTGGGTGACCTTGGGCAAGTCCTGTCCTGTGCCTCAGTTTCCCCATCTGTAAAATGGGATAATGATACTGACCTCTTTTTTTTTGTACAGTGCTTTGAAATTTACTTGAAAAACCTGATGGGATTTATAATTTAAAGTTCCTTTCATCCAGAAGGATCCAAAGGCATGATAGAAATGTAAGACCTCATTATTAAGAAAACAAACTCCCACGGGTGAAAATCTGAGTTGTGCATTTGACGTGTTTGTTACCCAAATGCTGGCAGGTGATGAGCAGATGGGGACAACTGGCACTTGTCATTGATCTGAATGAGAAGGTGGAGGAGTATTGGAGATCTGAGGGAACAGTATCTGCATATTTGCTGCTTTTTTTGTTGATGACAGACACGTGGCTCTATCACTAAGCATATAAAAATAGAAGCTGCGTGTCAGCCTGCTTGTATAGTGGCGCAGCACTGCTTAAATCTGGATGTCAGTATGCCATGCCACAAATGGTTATTTATAGACAAGCCCCACAATAACATTCCGAGAGAAAAGAATCCAAGAGATACTAAATACCAGGAATGATTCACGAACCTATTTTGGATTCTGTGCAAAGCGTGGTGGCTCCCTCAGAAAGACGCAGTTATTGATACAGGATGTCAGTGTTTTGAGGTGGGGACAAGCGATTGTGAACTTTCTCATTCTCCTGTGGACCACTGCGGGAGAACTCAGTCCCTCATGCAGTGTTCTCTAGTGGTGAGTGTTAAAGATGTCCCGAATAATGGAGATTTCATCATTTCTCCCGGGAGACTATTCCACAGTCAAAGAAGGACCACTCCAGCAGAACACTTTTCTTGATATTTAGACTATATTTCCTTTTAACTCTATTATCTCCAATTAAACCCCTTGAGATGACCCACAAGAGTGGCTGTATCTAGAGTAGAGTTTGTAGTCCTATTTTATCTGTAGTTCACTGTTAACTAACACCGATTGTAAATGCAAGTCTAGATGGTAACCCACACCCACTCAGTGTGATGCTCTGTGCCCCTCTAGTGGTGGCTGGGCCACAGAGAGAGGTTTATGAGCCTGCTACAGCCTCTCCTAACAGATTTGGGTCTTTAACTCAAGCAGCAAAGGCTCATGCTTTTCACTGAACTACAGGACTACAAACTTACTCTAGACACAGCCACTCTGCCATCTACCCGCTCAGGGACGTATCACTACTAGTGGCTCCACAAGTGTTTGTTACGACTCAGCCTATGAAACTGTGTGTCCTAGAACTGTAATCTAGACGAAGCGAATGCTTCACCCTCCTTAGGGCTTACACCTTTCCGATGGTTATTGTGTCTTCGACTGAGCTGTCAAGTGTAAATTCAATATAGTTACTGTAATTGACCCCACTTGGGATGAACCTGTTACCTTCAGTGCGAAACGCATGAGCTACAAATGCTCGAGCTAGACCACCTTTCCAGACGACTGTGCCCCTTTCAAGAGTCTGATTTGTCTTGCGTACTCCAAGTTTCACCTCACTTGAAAATGACTTGCTTACGAAATGAGACATAAAAATACAAAAGTATCACAGCACACTATTACTGACAAATTGCTGACTTTCTCATTTTTACCATATAATTATAAAATAAATCAACTGGAATATAAATAGTATACTTACATTTTGGTGTATAGTATATAAAGCAGTATAAACAAGTCATTGTATGAAATTTTAGTTTGTACTGACTTCGCTAGTGCTTTTTATGTAGCCTGTTGTAAAACTAGGCAAATATTTAGATGAGTTGATGTACTCCCTGGAAGACCTCTGTGTACCCCCAGGAGTACACATACCCCTGTGTGAGAACCCCTGAGATAGAGGATTAAGTCTACTAACTATGGGCAGTAGAAGACTTTAACATGTTATGTGCATCAACCACTAGAGGGGAACAAAGACAACTCAGCACAGTTTGTATAAGTTTCTTAAAGTTACATGAGCCCTTTTAGTTCAGACATTGGGATATAAATGTCATGAGACATTTCCTCTCAAAGATTCCTTGTACTTTTGATATCAACTGGGCCAGAACTTCCCCTTTGCACCCCAATTTCTTTCTTAAAGGAAAACGTTGATCATCTGGGCTCAACCTAGAGCCTTGAAAATTCAAGGCAGAGGCACGTCTCACGGCTTGAAACTACATATCGTAACGACATCTGGTGGTGCTGCTGCTGCTGGGGGCTATCTTGCCCCTTGGGAAGGCAGTGGGAGCAGGAGCCCTGGTGTTGCCGAACTTGTCTCCATCCCTCTTTGAAGAAATGAAAGAAAACATTTACATTCTGAACATTAAGGCTGAGATTTTCAAAGCCACACAAGGGGAATTGGACACTTACTTCCCATTAACTTTAATGGAGACTGAGCATCCAAATCCATTAGGCAGCTTTGAAAATCTCAACTGGAAGTTCTCTTTAAGATTGTTGCACTAGCGTTAATGACTAAGAAGCTGGTTTACATTTAGCCTCTGACAAGCTCTGATTTCCCATGACTTTCAGAGAGGTCAGTGGGACACTTTAATGTGGATCTGGAAGCTGCTCTAGTCACTTTCAGACACTCAGAATTCTCAGTACTATACAGTGGAACATCTCTGCAATCCCCGCACGTTATAATTCCCACACACAGTCTGCCCCAGAGACCATGTGAATGTTCCTGAGGAAGAGAGCAGGGGGCAGGAATAAAGGGGGTGGATGTGCTAAGAGTCAATGACAAGAACTACTCAAAGGAAGCCATTTGCTGTGCATAACAAGTAGCGGTTTAATTGTTCCTGCAAAACCTGGAAAGTGTGCTACCAAATAAACTCATCCTTTTCGTGGACCAGGCAGTAGAGGGGACAAAGAAGAGGGTTAGTCCTTGAACAGTCCATCTGTTGCCAATGCAGCTAGATGGCTCTAATCCTAGAGGCTGTGACCCGCTTTTTTAAATTAGTGGACCCTAGTTAAATACCCCAAGGTGTGAATATGGAAGGAATTGGACTTGTGGGGCACAAACACCTTCTCTCATTTTGGGTGGAAATCTCTCCCTGGGAGAAAATACATTTTCCATCTCAGACCCACAGGTCTAGCAAGCCACTAGGAGGCTATTTTCTGTGCAATGGGGGTGAAAAGCAAAGTTCAAAATGGGATTGCTTTCAAAGCCATCCTAAATGGGATCTACATGCAGCACTGCTGTCTGACTCAGCTGCCCTGCTTTGGCAGTGAATCACTGTTTGTTGGTAGACTTCAATGGTTTGGAGCCAGCCTTGCTCTTTTGCCCCTCATCTCATCCCACATTTTAACTGCTGGATAAATTGCAGTGGAAAAATCTGTTAAGCATCCTCTAGCATAGTGTTTAGACATCCAGGATGCAAGGCGGAGCGGTGTTCTGACAAATCTATTGCAGAGGAAAGTGTGTGAAAATTCTACCCTCAATAGGGCCTTGTCTACACTATCAAACTGCCATCTCATTAGGTAACATGGTGACTAAGCCACATGAGCTCTGTTTACTCTATGGCTTCCATCAGCGGTGAATTACAGCTACAAAGTCTGCTAGTTTAGTTGCAGCCAAAGAAACTGTGGGCCTGATTCTCCACTCCCTGGCACCTGTACCAAGTGGATATCAGCTCCATCACAGCTATGAAATGACTGCGCAAAGTGACAGGCAGTGGAGGATCCTGGCCTAAGTGTCGTGATGTTTTTCTGCAGCAGTGACCAGTGGTGGGTATGCTGAGAGGTGCGGCTGGCAGCCCAGCAAAGGTCAGCAGGGAATGTGTGGCTATTAGTGGAGGGAGGCATTTTTAGGGGAGGTGGGTAAGGCAGGACTGCTGTTGGTTGATGGGGGGAGAGTTGGAATGCTGAAGACAAGGAAAGTGGAATAGATTAGTGGTTAAAGCCATTAGTGAGACAGGAGGACAGATAGTCTTGTGGTTAGGGCATGAACCAAGCAGTTGGGAGCCCTGGATTTAAATCCTTGCTCTGCTACAGACTTCCTATGTCTCCCTGGGCACATCATTTGGTCTGTTTGTGCCTCCATTCCCTATCTGTAAAAGGGAGATAAAAGCACTTTTCTACTGTGCTGGGGAGTTAAAGCTAAGTACCTTAGAAGATCGCCTTGGGAAACCATCTCTCCTCCATCCTAATGGTTAAGGTGTCCTTAACATTCTAGCAAGAAAAGAGCAGGTTTCCCCACTGACTTACTCTGTGCAAGATCTGCTATTTCTCTCTCCCCCACAAGCTGAGCTACTTCCGAAGAGCCTGTGGGGAACGGGTGCCAACAGCTCCCCAGCTGGCCTCATGTTCATGTAATCAGCAGAGAAGCCTGTACACCTGATGGCTGTTCAGAATATGAGGTGAATGATTAAAGTTTAAAAGGTCATATACCATTGTAATACCAAAAGGAAACTTTATGATTCATCATTCCTGATGTAATGTCATCTGTTTAATAAAGCAGTATTTCATTCAGTGCTCATTTTAATGGGCCTATTTAAGTAATGGCACTGGTCTCTTCCGTGTTTCTCCTCCCCCCCCCCCCCGTCTCCTCCTGCTAACTAGGGCTTGTACTAAGCACTTGAAAAAGCTATTGGAGCTTAAGACTTCTTATATTTACAATATCTTTCAGCCCCTCGCTGAATGGGTGTTATTCATGTCAAATCACTACTTAGCCTGAAATATCGGGAGAAGGAAAGCTAACAGCTGGATATGCTAATGAGTAAATAAACCATGTGTCGCTTTAACTATATGGACATCAATTTGGGCTGTGAGTGGAAATGGACAGCAATAAAAGGCTTTGACTGGAGGTGACCACAGAGCAAGGACGCCCAAGATTGATGCTGTCGCAGGTTGTGTTGCTGGAAGGAATGACGGCTTTACGGTGAAAGGGGCTTAGAAGGTCTGGATTCAATTCTTGCCTTTGCCACACGCTTCCTGTGAGATCTTGAGTAAGTCTAGTGCTGCCTACTCTTGTGATTTTTTTTTATCTTGAGTCTCATGGTATTTGGTGTTTTTCTCCACTCCTGGAGTCAGGTGATTATATGTCCGAGCAACAGACCAGCAGACATGGAGTTCTAATGCTAGCTTTTCCACTGACTACTGTTAGTATTTATGTACAGTAACCCTTATTATTAACAAAGCCACAGACTATAGGAAGAAGCAACTGTTTTTCACCATCTTCCAGGTGGGAATTTGCACCAGGTCAGTCAGGTGGAGCTGGGAGTGGAACATAGGACTCTGGTTTGCCAGGTCTAATTTTCATCCACTTTGCCATGTTGCATTTCAGAAGAAATGGATGTGCCAAACTGTGCATGTCTCCACTGAAGTCAGTGAGCCAGTGCCGTTTCACACCAGCTGTGGCGCTGCAAATAATGAGAGATGAAATAAGGGAGTCTCTTAAAGTTAAGAGCAGGTTTTTTGAATTTTAAATGTTCCTGTTTGCACCCTATGGTTTTTTACAATACTGTATAATTAATGAACGATACCTGGGATTTCTTGTTGAGAGTGTACAACAAGAAAATCCACGTCCCTGAATCCAAAATATTGCTAACTCAAAGGGGTTGAAAACCTTCTCTCAACTTTTTAAAAACGTAAGAGCTTGTATTTCTAAACAAATTCTCATTTCATTTAAAATTTTCCATTTTTTCATCTAAATAAATAAATCAGTTTTTTGAAAATCAAGGAAATATTCAGGTTTTTTAAAACTGAAAAATGTTCAACTTTTGGTAGAAAGTTCTGGTTTTTGAGAACTGAAATTTTACAGACAACCAAAAAATTATTTGTTTTTGAAAACCATGGACTGATTTGCTGTTCTGTTTTTGTTTAAAACAAGTAAACTTATATAATTCCTTTGGGGGGTAGGAACTAATTATTTCATTCTTTCTAAATTGTTCACTGTTACCATTTTCAGATCAGCTCTGTTGCTAATGTTGTGGAGTTAAGAAACAAATAGGGTTACTTAAATGATAACACCCTAAAAAATGTACCCCACCCTCACAGTTGTTTCCACAGGCGTCCTGTTGTAATTAACCATACTGGGATGTGATCATGACGCTGGAGCTAACACCCTGCTCTTATGAGAAGAACCAGGAAATAATAGTCAAACTTTTGGTTTCACATCTCAGCAGGAAGAACGTCATTCATTGATGCATCAGAGTTGCTTCCTGCTGGAGTCTAGATTTTTTTTTTCTAACAGGATGGTCTCCAGTGCAGCTTCTTACAAAGTTACATCCTGTTTAGCTTGTGAGTTCTGGCACTATCTCTATCTGAGATGATGGTCAGTCAGTATAGAATGAAGTTGCTAGGCAAATATTTAGTCAGGCAGCCAAGCCATTGAGGTGAAAGAAACTAACACCGATTAATCCAATATTGATGCATCATGATCTGCTGGTTAGAGCAGGGCACTGGGAATTAGGAGACTTGAGCCTTGTTCCTATCTCTGCCGCTTCTTGTCTGCTAATGTTTATAGAGTGCATGGAGATCCTAAGGCACTATATGGGTGAAATTCTGGCTCCATGGACATAAACAGGATTTTTGTCGTTCACTTCAGTGGGGCCAGGATTTCATCCTAACTCCTGATGTAGACTGTTTGAGGGCCAGATTCTGAGACCTTTACTCATGTCTGAGTGACACCTGATTTCATGAGTGGTCCCATTGTCTTCAGTGGAGTATTCATGGAGTGGTGTTATTCACCATGAGTATTGGAATTTGGTCCTCATTTATTATGGGCCCATATAGTGTGCATGGTGATTTTGTGTCTTCCACCTTGCTGAGTTGGCTGACCATAAGTGAATATTCATTTAGCAAGGTGAAATTGTTTCTCTCTGCTATTACTTTCGCAAGGAGGAGCCCTTACCCGGAGATGCTAGAATCATGAGCAAACGTCTGGGGGCTTTCAAGGAGAACCAGGAAATGAGAGGGAACAAAACTAGAAAAAGTCCTAAAACCCAATAAAACTTAAAAAAAAAAAAAAAGTCAGTGATGTGAACTTTGTGAGTAAATCATAGGATGGGCCACAGGGTCAACACAGAAGGCTAACAGTGCCACTTGCACATGTCTAAGGTAATAAAAAGTGCAACTTACGTTATTTACAATGCCCATAAAGACAAGTCCCTTGTTGCCGGACAAAGCCAGGACCCACAGTATGGAATTGCTCTGCAGTCTGCCTGGGGCTGGGGTTTGCTGGTTTCCTTACTGGGAGAAGGGAAAGGGTTAAGCGTGTTGTTTTTTTTGCTATGCTCTTGGATAGTTCTGTATTATATCCAGGTGGCGTGACGTGTGAACAGACGAAAGATAAAAATCGCAGAGGAAATGGCTCTGTCTGAGCCCCGATCACGACGCCTTGTGCTGACCCCATAACCCGAGCTCCATCAGTCAACTTGTCCTTCCCTTGACTTTTCACCCCATGCTCCACTGCTGCTTCTACTCCATGAAAAAGGAGAGGAAAAAAATGCCCTAGCCCTATAACTAAGAGAGGGTCTAACACACAGGTCACGTTCTTTCTGCTGAAGCCTTTACCAGAAAACTGAGCGCTCTAACAGACCCCCGATCTCTCACATTATCTTCCCCATAAAAGGGAAAAAACAAGCAATCAGCCTCAGCTATCTGAAGAAGTGAGTGCAAACTGGACTGGAATCAGAGGGCCAGATCCTCACCAGCTGAGGATAACAGAAGTAGTGATATTTTGACCACCTGTTATGCAGCCTTTCATCCTAGGATCTGGAATTTTTTTCAAAACCATTCATCAAACAAGATTCACTCCCCCACCAACACACAATGAGGAGATGGAGAAAGATTGTATGGGTATCACATGGAGCTGGCTGCATTTCAGAGATGGGCTAAGAGAGGAAGTGCAGAACATTGTCTTCTGGACATCTCCTTTCCAAGGATGCCAGCACAAGGATGTCACAATGCCTCTGGGAGATTGGCACCTGCATGGAGAGCAGCTGGCTCATACTCAGCCTGGGCAAGACTGGAGTGATGCTGATCAGAAGAGCAAAGATTGTCAAGGGAATAGCTGAGACTCTGACCCCTCCTTCCATCCAGGGCATCTGCCAAGTGGCGGGAAGCCTCTGGGTCCTGCTGCCATCATCATTAATTCAAGACAAACAGGTGCCATCAATGGCAAAAATGCTGCCCTGAGGAACCACCTCTCTCCCTCTGCCAGATTGCCACAGCTCTGCTCCAGTTTCTGTTGGTGACAGAGACACTCTTTCCAGCTTACCCAGAGCTCTTCCTCTGAAAGCCTGTCTCTCTCACCAACAGAAGTTGGTCCAATAAAAGATATTACCCCCGCCCCCCATCTTGTCTGTCTAATGTCGTGGGACAAACATGGCTACAACAACCCTGCCTTCAAGAGTGGGACCCCCCTCATTACAAAGGAGAGGGGGCAGTTGGCAAGGCGGTGGTGTTGAGGACTCTGGGATTCTGACTGGAACTTGGTCCAAGACAGGCCGGGTTTGGTGACTCACTGGGCATGCTGCAGGAGGCAGCTGTTTGATTGGTAGGGTTGCTGGACAAGGCAGAGGGTGCGCTTCTCAGAACAATGAAAGGGTTAAAAGGAGTTTTCAGTAGGTGACCAGCTGAGTTCCTTACACATCAGTTTGACTACATTGGTTTACTTTTAAGTAAAAAGGTGCGACCTTGCATGTAGATGAGCTCACGGAGGTTGATAACTCCGCTTTTGCCTCCAGGCTCTGTCCTTTGGCTCAAGCAATAGAGAGAGGTTAGTGCTTTTAGATCCAGAACCATAGGTTCAATCCCCACAGCTGACTCCTCAAGGGAGTTCTTATATCTGGTTTCGGTGATCCATGCACTTGCCACCTCTGGCACAGATTACCATAATTCATTGTATCTGGGACTGAAAGTGGGTGGAAGCCACCCAGAGGTTCCATCTTGTGCAGGCCAGGGCAGCTTGCCTCCTCACGTTGGGCTGCTGCTCATCCAAACTTTGAGGTTTGCCCCATATGATCACTTGTTTTACTTTCCTGCTCTCACTTGCATGGTGGTAATGACAGCAACAGGCACCAGTCACTCCCAGGAGCTCCAGCCTGAAGCACAGGTGAGCAATGAAAGTGTGCATGTCCCTTTCAAACAGAGAGGGAGAACTTTAACTAGCATAGCTCCTCCATCTCCTTTGCAGAAAGCAAGCAGACAGGAAGGGAAGAGCACCGTGGTAAGTCCTGTCTGTGGGTAACGGTAGCCCCTCAGTTTAATACAGGCTATAATGAAAGTCGCAGGAGATGTATCAGTGACAGCAGATAGGCCCATAAACCTGAGCCTGGGGTCTGAAGGGTCAGAGGCTTTCCTGGCACCCCAGGTGGGTGAAAGAGGCACACAGCCCCAATGCCTGCAACATCCTCCAGGCAGGTATCATCTTCTAGAGATAGACAACCCTTTCCAAGCAGATAGCCACCGCCCGTAGTGTGGCTTGGTCAAGTCACCATTCTAGGAGCCAAGCCCCTTTATTGGTTGAACCAAGCTGTGGTGATGCCCAGTGATCACATTTTAATGTGAGGGATGACAGAGCCCTGGAAGATAATGTGTGCGAAGAGGCGACGGTTTTGAATGTCAGCCAAAGTGCAAGGTTTGCCTGGAATTTTGTGGGGAGTGGAGAGGAAGGTGTGAAATTAGCACAGGCGATCCCATCACCAGCCTCCCCTGGCATGGGAATGTGGGTTCCAGGGGCCAGGCTGCCTGAGCAGAGGTCTCCCTGGTGTATGGTCTCCCTGGGAATCCCAGCACCCTTAACGTATTCATTTCAGGGAAGCAGCATTATTGGCCTCCAACAAAATACAGTTGGGGGTCCCAGAGTGAATTCAGAGTGGGGAATGCAAACAAATAGGGGAAGTCTATAAGGAAGGGAGAGATCCGAGCTGGGCTTGTGGCTGTCTGTGTTTATTAGAAACGATCTAAATACACATGCCGACTAGGTACAGCTTTCATGCCCCTGGCAAGTTGCCTAAGTGGCCCCATGGTATCACAAAAGGAAGGCGGCCTCGATTATTAACATTGGATGGCAAAGAGCATCAGAGTAATTTCTAAACATGAGAGAGAGCGAGAGCCGCTCCTGATGTTCATTGTGCTGAGAAGGAAATGAAGCTAGCTCTTTCATGGATGTAAGTCAGCACAGCCCCCCTGGAGCTTCTGTTCCTGGTTTCCTGTATGACCTTGGGCAAGTCATAGCACCACTCTGTGCCTCAGTTTCCTCCCCGTCATACAGGGATAATATTTGTCTACCTCTCGGAGACACTGTGAAAATAAATAGATTCAAGTTTGCAAAGGTGCTTTGAAATCCACAGCTGGCAGGCATTAAAGAAGGGCAAAGTTTTAGTACTAACATGGATGTTAACTGAAGACTGATGTGAAACTGGAAGCAGCAATGTTGTAGGCTGGATTTATTAATGGATATGTCTACACTGAAGTGGGAGGTGTAGTTCCAGCTCAAGGAGATATGCCCATGTTAGCTCTGATTGAGCTAGCATGCTAAAAATAGCAGTGTAGCCATTGCGGTAGAAGGGACTAGCTGTCTCGAGTACGGTCCCATTCAAGACCTACGTACATACTCGGGCAGGCAGAGGGGAAATTGCCTGTGCTGTTGTGGCTACACTTCTTTGTTTAGTGTACTACCTTGATCAGAGCTAGGCTGGGTATATCTCCTCGAGGTGGAAACTACACCTCCAGTTCCAGTCAGTCAACATTTGGGTGTTAACTCATTCTCCAGTTCTAGTGCAAATTATCTAAATGCTACATGCATGGCCCTGCAGAAGTTTATCTGTGTTGTGCTGCACTGGGTCTGACACAGATATTCAGCAATTGGCATGTGGACCCTTTGCTAGTATGTGTTAAAGAGATAATTAGAATAAGCAATTCTGTTAATCCAGTGGTATTCAAAACCCGGAGAAGTGTTTCCTCCTCCAGATTTTTTTTTATGAACTTGTCCCATAGAGAAATGTGTAATATTGGTGCAAGTTGGTATGCCCAGCAATGGGTGCATCTGTGAGCTGGCTACACAAAGGGAATCAGAGAGAGGGTGGAGAGTGTCTGAACTCTGACTTCATAGACATGGTCCATGTGAGCATCTTAGAACCCAGGCTGTGCAAACCTTAATGCAGTATTTAGGGTGGAAAAGTAAGTGCTTTTGTTATTGATACAGGGAGATACAAGAATATAAGAAAGATTTCCTCAGTCCTAAAGGATTACTTGGACTGTGAGCTCATAGGGAAATTGTCTGTTCATGTGTGTAAAACTCTTTGCATACCAAGGATGTCGTATGAATAAATTACAATAGCAATCATCTGAAATCCATTGGATCATGTCATGTCAATAGTGAGGATCTTGTCTTTGCTCAATGGAGGATCCCCTTGAAGAGGAGTAAGAATTAGGGGCCATTCATCCCAAAAAGGAAGTAAGATATTCCCTGGGTTAGGTGATTCAGAAGTGGTTCAGATTCTGAATTTAACTACAGAGTTTAGTAGACCCAGACCCAATGTAATAACTTTGATGTCTCCATGCTCTACGGCTAGACCAGGTGAGACCATGCCCTGGGCACAGAGGGAGGTGGAAGAAGAGGGGAAACAGCATAAAGAACAGACTGGTCATCTCCCCAGCAATTGGCCCCTTCTACTTTTGTGGCCATCGTTTCCTGGAAAGCACAGCTGATGGAGGATACAGCGATCTTGCTGCTTGAACTTCGTCTTGCCACAAGTCAATGTCCTGGCATTCCAGACTGCCATTAGAGCTAATTGAAAAATGCCATGAATTTTTCTTTGCTCAAAATTTGGCAATATTATGTGTGTGTGTGTGTGTGTGTGTGTGTGTGTGTGTGTGTGTGTGTGTGTGTGTGTGTGAGGGAGGGGGTTCCAAAAATTGCAGCGAAATTTTTTTGGCTTTCCAATGAAAAAATCAAAACACGTTCAGTTTTCCAGTTCCCCCACTTTCTCTTCCTTTTTTCCTACCCCCTCTCTTCCAGTGGCAAGATGGAAAAAGAGGGAGATATGGAGAAAAGGAGAAAAAAGTTAGCTTTTGAAAACTAAAATATATGTACACTCTTTTTGCTTCTGATGGAAAACTAAAACAGTTCAAAAGATTTTTTTGTTTAAAGAAAAAAGACCATTTCCCCATGGCTTCTGTGGAATATTTTTGACTAGCTCCTGAACTTGAATTCACCTTGCTGGGATATAGTGCAGTGAGCACAAGCAGAGCTGCTTTGACCAAAGTACTTTATTTTCCCCATAACTCTTCACTCAGCCCCACAAAGGAACATCATTTCTATACCAGCCAGGGAAAAATCTCCTTGTTCCCCAAAAGGGATGAGTATGAAGATGTGACAGACTATTCCTCTGTGTTCACACCCTACACTCTGTTGTAATAACGTTTGCATAAGATATGCCTTGTAAGGTATCATTTGAAAGCTCATGATTTGCCAGTCAGTATCATCCTGATAAAATAAGTGTGGTAACATTGTATGTAAAGTCATAAGATATCCCTGTATGATGTTATTAGCACATGTTCCAAACCCCACAGCCCTGCCCAAACAAAGGTTAGCATACAGGTCTGTCCTAGACAAAGCAATGTGTGCACTGCTTAATTTGCATTTAAGCAGTAAACAGAGTCATCAAACAGGGGGGGAAACAAAGAAAGCTCAAACAGGTGAGAAAAAGCCAACAGGGAACATCCTTCCACTCAGATGCTTTGTCTCCTAATGCCCAGCTGGAAATGTTTGTCAAGAGAGGGACTGAAACTATAAAAGGGAGGGACAACCCCACTTCTCTCTCCCCTGCCCATTGCATTCACTGCCCCTGAAGAGAAAAAGGAAGCAGCCATTGGATTCTGGGGGAGGGGTCCTGACCTGAGATTCGGTCAGTAATCTGCTGGAGCATGGGGTGCAAAACGTTGTTTGAATCTAATATAGTTTGTTACGTTAGGCATTAGTGATGTCTTGTCTTTATTTGACTTGTAACCGTCCTGACAGAGCAAGGAGTAATGGTCTCAAGTTGCAGTGTGGGAGGTCTAGGTTGGATATTAGGAAAAACTTTTTCACTAGAAGAGTGGTGAAGCACTGGAATGGGTTACCTAGGGAGGTGGTGGAATCTCCTTCCTTAGAGGTTTTTAAGGTCAGGCTTGACAAAGCCCTGGCTGGGATGATTTAGTTGGGGATTGGTCCTGCTTTGAGCAGGGGGTTGGACTAGATGACCTCCTGAGCTCCCTTCCAACCCTGATATTCTATGATTCATTTCTGACTGTTAGGCCTCATTACTTCCGTTCTCAGCCTCTCTCCTGAGGGCTAGCCTATGCCAAGCCTGGTTGTGGTTTACGTAATGTAGGTGATTGTTCACTGGGAACTGGACTCAGATTACATAGAGATTGAGATGAAACTATCTATTAGAGAGAGGCCTGCTGGGAAAAAATAAGTCTAATTTTAATTGTTTTTAATTGACTATTTTTGGAAGGCCAGACCCTTGTTTGCAGAAATCATTTGCCCCAGGCAGGTTCTGACTTCTAATCTGCCTCCTTTTCTTAGCAGCACTCTTGCATCCGGGCCCATCCTGTGCCTGACCTTGTGTCCAGTGCAGTGCAGGACTGTTAGGAGAATTGCTGCACTACTAAAACTGTGAAATCAAGTTCATGAAACCCTGGCAGATGCGCAGGTAATAACCCCTGTTGTCCAGGCTGATGGCCCCTCTTTCTGGGTTCTAAAGGCAAAGACTGTGTGTGAACTCTACCAAATTCATCTAGACACGTGCATTGCTCATGCCTTCCAATCTCCCTGACTAAGAGCTCAGAGTCAGTCTGCTGAAATTTCCTTGGCATTATTAGAAGAGATGATCCTCATTATCTTGTTACAACACCAGGGCATGTCTCAAGTTCTCATTGTTTTCTCCCATGCAACGGCAAGAGTTCTGCGCAGCTCTTGGCAAAAACCTGGAGCCTTTATCACCGCGTCAGACATCTTTCCATGGTGCTCTCCAGTATTAATGTTTGCTTGAGCTGCCCCCACTTTGACATCCATTGCCTTAAGAACATCCCTTTTGGAGTCCATCCATTAGCTAGTCTTGGTGCTACTCTGAACATTGCTCTTGCTTGCATTGTCAGCCAACTGCTTTGCTCCCCATAATCTAGGCCTTTGTATTCAGCTTACTCTGTCTCCTCAAACTTCTGTTTAATTTTAATTACTCTTTCTCTCTCCCTCCTTTCTCAGTTGTTATCCCTGATATTTGACCATATTCCTTTGCCGGGGCTTCTCCTGAGCCGCTGAAAGCAGATGCAGACTGCAGTGGTAATATACAACACATGGAATCACTTAAAGTATTGTGTTCCATTCCGAGCCACCAAAATGCAAATGGCTGATCAGTGCCTGATATAAACAGTGAAGAATTTTGACTGGCTTTATTAACAGCCTTGGTAATTGCAATGCCGTGTTTCTAACAAAAAGGTTTACACAATGAAAAATCTTTCTGCCAGGTGTTGTCTGCAGCAATAAGGGCCAGGTTCAAGCAGTGAGGGGTCCCTCTTAAAACCAAAATGCCATCCAGAAATTCTGGGATCACTAAGTCCATTTCCTGAGAGCCCTTCATAGGCCATACTGCCCCACTAACAAGCACTAAGTCTGTATGTGAAATAAGGAGAATTTATTAGGGATGAAGGGAACACAGCATCAACTTGGGAAAACACTGCAACAATTCATACAGCAACAGTATAAATAAAACACTCCCTCATAGTCCTCAGGTGCAACTGAGCAGGCCAGTCGCATGCTGCCTGGTCCTATTCTGAGGCTCTGCCACTAACGCAGCTAGTGTGATTTCAGCTTTATTTAATGGCCAGCTAGGAGAGGACCTTTGCATCATCTCACTTTGAAAAGTCCTTCCCCCTAGTGCAAGATTCTCAGTGGAGAAGAACCAGTAGCATCTAGGGGATGCACCTTGCCAGAAAGTAGAAGTCCTCTCTCAGTTCAGTCTCACTATGCAACCAATTATTGGGTTTGTGTACAGTTATGGAGACTTCCAAAGTGTCACTAGAAGAATTCTGGGTAGAAAGTTTATGCAAATGAAATTCTCTGTAGCTCTTCTTCCCCCCTGCGCATCAACAGATGGGAGTAGAGAGCTCCTTCCTCTCTAGAGCTTCAGGCCACAGGGCTTACCTCTGCAAAGTGGCCTTTTTAAAAAAATGAAACTTCATTTTTCACAAGATTTTTATTGAAACTACCAAAAAAAAAAAAAAAAAAAAAAAAGGCAAAACCAAACCAAAAGAAAAACATCAAGGACCTGTTTTTGCACAAAAGAAAATCAAGATAATTTTTTAAACAACGCACCTTGTGAAATGGAAACAACTTTTAAATTTCCAGCTTTTTTGTGAATTTTTTTTTCCTTGTTTGTTTTTTGACCAGTTCTAATTGCAAGTTGTGGGGTCGAAAAATCCTGGTGTCTTTTGGAACAGAGGAATGGTGACAGATCTGATTTCTACTGCTGGCAAAAAAACAACAGTCTCTTATTTTACCTACTTTCTGGCACTCTTCATTTACTTCTTGTCAGGTTACTGGTAACAAACACTTTAATTAAAGATGTTTGAGTAGGGATCAGGTTGGGCCAGGTCAGCAACCTGTTACTTTTCCTTGGCTCCCATTCTATGCTCCAGAATCTAACCTTCCATTTAGAATCAGAAATAGTGTTGCTAGCCCTTATGATTGCAAAGGAAACCTTTTGAATGTAACCGATGCTGTGGTATCCCCCTGAGTATGCAACAGTAGCCCCGAGGGAGCTGGGAGCTGCCCCCATTCATATCAAGAGGGAGTTAACTAATAAGCCTAATTATGACAATGCCAAATGTCTATACTGTTAACAATTTTGTGCTCAATGCACAGAAATGGGACAATCATGGTGTAGAGATCTGTATGATCAACTTTAATGACACCCCATCACCTCCCATGCTTTAATGAATTTATCCTCACCCCTGTGAGACAGGGAATTATTTTACAGATGGGAAACTGGAGCACAGAGATTAAGTGATCATATAGGGAGACTGTTGCAACATACAGGGAGACAGGTGATCATACAGTGATCATACAGGGAGACTTTCGCAACAGGGAATTTTGCTCAGGATTCCAAGTCCCAGACACTGGACCCTCCTTCTCTGCTGTGAACAGCTTCTCAGTTTGGCTTCACAAGTGGGTGGAACATGGGTAGTAAGTGGAGGTTGGAAGAGGACCACCACAATCTGACCCCCCATATAGGTGATAACTATAGCTATTATGTCCCCTAAATAAAACCGGTAAGGCCTGCTTCTCTTTTCAGCTACAGCTGTACATATCGGGAGGAGTTATACCAGCATATGCAAGAGGAGAATCAGGTCTGTAACATTTTGACATTTTCAGCCTGTCTTTCTTTTTTTTTTTTTTTTTAATAGGCCTCTCATCCATTCAAGTCTTCACTCCTTATCCTCTGCTTCTGCACTGGAAAGGGAGTTGATGGGAGTTCTCTACCCAAGAGAATTCTCTATGCATGTAGTTAGTTAATTAGTAGACAACTTTGCCTGTAGGTGATGCTCATGGGTAGTTCCTGTTCCCAGATTTTTTTTTCTGGACCAATCAAAGCTGCTGCTGTTGTTTACTGCAAATGGCAGCTCTTAATAGGCATCACAAGTCTGTGAGCACTGATCCTGCCACTGACACTCTGTGCAGACTTGGGGAAAGTGAGGCAGAGAGAGGAAGCAATTTCCCTATCTACCTACCTACCTGGCCCCTGGTGGCTCCCGCTTTCCCCACTGTTGAACAGAACCTCCCAAGTGGTGTCACACTCAATCCAGAGTCTTGCCACAGGAGTGATTTACTCAATTGGCTTCTCATGGGGAGCCAGTTTTCCTTCAACCAGGCCAATCGGTAAAGAAAAAATTGAGGTTCTCTGATGTGTTACCCTTGATGCTAGAGATGAAGATAAAGGGTCTGTTTTCATGTGGGCCTGGATGGAAACAGAGGCTTTCATTCCATCTAGCTCCACCTTGGAAAGAGACGTTGGCACCAGATCTGCCAGTTGTCTGTTCAGCATTCCATTCCATTGTCATTCCAGCTGCACAAGCCCCATCCCTCCTATTATCATGTCTTTATAGGCAGCCATGCTGTCTATTGTGCTAAAGCCTCCAAGGACAGTGATTACTGCACAATGGTTATGTGTGGTTTTGTTCATTACTTCCGAACACTGGTACTGCCAAGATCTGCGCCCCCTCCCCTGGCACCCACACATGTATGCTGGATAAGCTGCAGCTGTGCTTACATCTGTACTGCAAGTGCATTCACTGTGTTAACTTTGGGGGAAAACTGTGATTTACTTTGTTTGCTGGACAATTACAATAATGGGATGCAATGCAAAGCAGGGGAAAATGCCTAATAAGAAACATGGCTGAATTCTGTTCTTAGCTACTCCATCAGAAAGGGAATTATGCACTGAAGTCAGCGGAGTTCTCTAGACTTACCGTGGGGCGATTGAGAGTAGAATTTGATGATAATGAATATATTTAGTCATTAGATGGTAGTGGATTTTTAAAGCTTGACTAGTGAATTTAGGGCTTCTGAAGGCTGGTGATTGATAGTGATAGTTTGAGCCTTGATCAATGCAGACAAGAATTCTGCAAGATCCCTCTCTGCCCCCAGCTTTGCAAATGTACCTTAATCCTAACCTTTCATTCCAGTCCTGGGTCTCTACTCAGATGCTGTAGGGGCCCTCAGTCCTCACCTACACCAGTCCCTCGCTAATTCAGTCTGTGATCCTATGTGCAGCTTTGCCAGTGAATCTCAAACCTGACCTGCAACACCTTCTTTCTCTTTCATCAGCTCCTACTTCTAGAGTCGCTCCCCGGGGTTGGGCTGTGAATTGGTGGGGGCAGGACAACAGCACTAGAGTATCTGCGGCTGGAAGAATGTAACCAATAGTGAACCTGGCTGTTTTCTAGATATGCATGTTGATCTCAGTGTCTCTTGGCAGTCTGTGCCCTGGCTCTTTATCTAGATAGAATAAAAAAAAATGTCACATCTCATTCTTCCCTGCTAGGTGCTTTTGCCCACTAGGTAGAGACTTCACAATCTACCAAGATATCACATCCATCTTCTAATTAACACTTGTCTCGTTACGTTATTTATTGCAAATAATTTCTCTAATGAATTTAGGCCTTTTAGTGAGTTATTTTGATTTGTACGCATGTATTTGCTGCTGTTCGAGGATCCTATTCCACTGATGGGCTGTTTGCATCTTTGCTATTCATCATCATCTATTATTATAGCATCTAAAGGCCCCGACTGTAAAATGGTGCCCCATTGTTCTGGGCCCTGTAAACACATTATAAGTCCCTGAAGAGCTTAGAATCTAAACAGACCAAGGGTTGGAAGCTTTATTTTATAGGTGAAGAGTTGAGGTCCAGAGAAATGACATGACTCATCCAAGGTCATACTGGGCATCAATGGCAGAGCCAGAACCTGACCCCAGATTGCCTGAATCCCAGTCCGTTGCCTAACCCCGAGATCCATCCCCTCTCTCTATTCAGGGCTCATGATTGATCACCTAAGTCACATGATATTGTTTCTTCTCCCTGACTGGATGACTGAAATTTTAGCCACAGGGAAGACTAGCAAATGCACATGACACATGAATATGGGTGCGACGGGGTGCGACTCACCGCTACGGCACCTCCTGCTGGCTGTCCTGGGGATTAGCTCTGTGCACCCTCCTCTGGCAGTGCCTCGCCATCATCACTTTTGTTCCAGGATCCGTGCCACTCCCAGACTGCAGCATCCTCTTCAGTGACATTACCCTCTGGCTGTGCCACACTCTGCGTTTCCCCCTTCCAGGAGACCTGCAATCTCTGTCCAACCACTTCCCTCAGTGGTAACTGCAGTCCATTGTCCCAGGGCAGTTTCCCATGCGGTTCCAGCATCCTCTTCTGCCCTTACCTCAGTCCCGAGCAGCCAACCAGAAACTTTCTCTAGCTCCCCCAGTCCCTGCTTGCAGCATTGCTCTATATCCCAGGTGCTGGCGCACCTTCCTCCTGCTAGGAGCCTGGTCTTCTCCCCTGGAACTCCAGTCAGCTACTGAACTCTTCTCTGCCCTGCAGCCCTTCTAATATGAGCCTGCTGGCCATGATTGGCTACTCCTCTCAGTCCCTTTCTAATTGGCTGCTTCTGGCACAGCCTCCTTAGGGTTGCTTTTAACCCCTGTTTTGCCCGTGAGGGGCAGATGCCCCATCACAATGGGTATTCATCAAAATACAGCCATTCCTGAAACATTGATACCAACACAAACCAGTCCATGCTAATGTTCAGGAAAAACAATCAACAAAGCGCTATGGACGAAGCAGCAAATGTTTGTCTGCACTGTTTTCCTGCATTTGCTTAACTCTGCTTTTAACCCAAGGCACTTGGTTAATGATAAGCACAAAGCCTAGTTGGTTTTGTTTTTACTGTGATGCTATCAGGGTTGCGGGGTGGGGGTGGAGGGGAGGTGATTCCTATTTTAAATGCTGCTAACACAGAAAGCATTGGAGTCTAAGAACTAATTCTCCCATCTCCCCCTGCAAAAAATAAAATAAAATAAAATAAAAAAATTCATAATTGAAAGTATGTTTCAGAGGAATCCAGCTGACAACTCCTGCCCCAAAATAATTAGACTTTCTTTACAAAAACTTTACACCTTTTTTAAAAAAACACCCTGTAATATTAGAAAATCTGGAACCGCATAATTAAGGTATCCAGCCAATTCCCGATTGCCATATAATTACTGATCATTCATTATCACCCCAAATGACTTATACCACCCACTCAACCTTAACTTTGCCCCTCAAATCTGTCAAAATATACACTCATATCAACACTGCAAACTGCTATTAAAATACAAGAACACGTTTCCTCAAATGAATCCATTTTCAACATAATTTAACAATCGTGCATTAGCTAGAATGATTTACTGCTCAACAATGTGTGCATTATTTACTACACAAGATCATTACAGTTCATACTTTATCTCATGCACCTGAAACATCATGCAACCTGCACATTTCATAATACCAAACAGCATATCAATCATTTCACTTCTGGCCATACACTAATCATCTCTTCCATCAATATTTCCTTGTAGAATAAAGCACATACAGGCATTATGAGACCCCATTGTTTATGTTATGCATTTTATAAACATAGATATTCAATATAGCTGAGTGAAATTTTCTGGACAAATGCTCATTGCCAAAAAAAAAAAAAAGGGGGGGGGGAGGGAGTTTTGAATTGACCAAAACTATTTGTGAATTTGGGTTGAATTCAGCAAAAAGTTTCATCTTTAAAAAAATGTTTTTTTCAAAGTTTAAATGTTTCATTTTGTCATTTTTTAAATGAAATATCTTGACTTTTTGTTTCAAAATTTAGCTAGATTTACTTTAAAATGTTTTTTATAAAGGATAAAACCTACCCAAAATGAAACAGAAAGTTACATTTTGGATCAACTAAATATTTAATTGAATCTGAAACCAAGTTGTGTGTGTAGTATTTTTTGTTTTGTTGTTGTTTGTTTTTTTGTTGTGAGAAACCAAAAAATAAATAAATCTGTTTTGAGTCAATCCGAAAGGAATTTTGTTTTGGGTGGGCCATTAAACCAAACAAAACCAAACCAAAAAAAATGTAATTATTCAGTCAGCTTCAATATTCACAGGTATCTATTCCAAGAAATGGGCCAAATTCCAAGCGACTACAAATTGGTAGAGTGCCATTGCTTTCCATGCAGGTGCACCAATTTATACCAGCAGAAAAACTGGCACCATATTTCAGTGGAACAATTCTATTGAAGTGTATTTTGAATGGGCAGTGTAAGTCAGCTGAGGGGATAACAAATGATCAGTAATTATACGGCAATGGGAATCTCCCTGACTCCCTCTATTGTTCATTCCAGATCTTCTTAAGTAACGTTTTCTCATAGTTCACCTAGAAAACTTTTAGCTTGGCAAGATCCATTGCAGCCAATCTAGGTATTTATATGGCACTCCTCCCTGCAGCATCTGAGCACCTCAAACTCAGTAATGGATTTTATTCTTCCAACACCCTTGGAATGGAGGAATGTGTTAAGCCCATTTTACAGATGGGGAACAGTATAGATTAAGCCATGTGTGCAAGGTCACACAGGAAGCCTGTGGCTGGACTTTAACCTAGTCTTTTGGTTCCTTAGAGTCCTAAGCCAGTGCTCTAGCCAGGAGACCATAGACACTTGATTTTTAAATGTCTGAAATCTAGGAAATCCACCTTCAGAGTCAACCAAATTTTGGTGTGGTACAATGAAAGCAGCATATGACTGAGCCACTTATGGTTAAACTTCAAGATCTTAAAATTTTAAACCCTTGAGTGCTTTGCTCACTTAGCTATGAGTAGCTTTCCTGTTATGCCTCTAAACTGTCTGAGCTGCCAGGGCATTGAGAGCTAGGGATTAGGGACTGATCCTATTCAGCTCCTTAAAGATTTGGGGACCAGGGTACAAGGAAATGAGCATATAATTGTGCAATATGGGGTTGATCATGCTCCCATTGAAGCCAGTGGGAAAACTCTATTTCATTATTTTAATCATTCGTTTTATTAAACGTCAATATTTATAATGTCTGGAAGTTGACTTTATAATTGGACAGAATTCTGTATATACATGAAGTCAGCTGTAATTATTGCCTTAATTTCTGCAATAACCCACTAAAACTTACTAATAAGCACTGGGAGTTCTCAAGCGGTAGAGAGTGATTCTGTTGATTTGTTTCAAACTGAAGGATATTCTGTTTCTGAGATTTAAGGAGCCAATAAATAAGTAAAAAAGAAGAAAATCTCAGAAAAAGGGGCATCTTTGAAAACCCCATTGGGAAAATCCTCAGCTTGTATGAATCATCCGAGCCCCCTGAGGCCAGTTTACGCTAGCTTATTTTTCTGACCCCATACTCCAGTAGTACCACTTGGTACTACATTTGATCCCCCTGCTCAGGCTGGATAGCACCTTACTGCTCATACAGCACCCATTGACCTCCACAGCAGAAAGGGGATCAGGATCTGGTGTGTTGTAACCTGCCACACATTTTCAATGAGTCCTACCCTTTGCAAACACTCCTCAAACAGCGACCCCTCCACTGGCATGGGCATGTGTGCAGAGTGGATGATGGGCGCATCCCAAAGGGCATCCTCTATGGCGAATTGGCATCTGGAAAAAGACCTAAAGGACGCCCAACATTGTGTTTCAAGGGTGTGTGCAAGCGAGACCTCAAAGAAATGGACATGGATGTGGGCAACTGGGAAGATCACACTCAGGACTGCAGCCTCTGGAAACAAGAGCTTAACAAAGGTCTCCAGAGTTTCTAGAGGAAGGCGCCCAGCCTAGCAGAGGAGAAACAAGCTCACAGAAGGCAGAGCCCAAAGGGTCAAGACATCATCTTTAAATGTGTCAGATGCGGCAGAGATTGTCTCTCTCGAGTGGGTCTCTTCAGCCACAGCCCTGGCTGCTATAAAACCAACTGAGTAAATTCGTTACCTCTCAGGGGTGCACACCCATGGTCTCTCGAGACTGAAGAATGCCTACTGCTATCTTTTGAGATGCCGTATGTGAAAGTTCACTCCAGTTTGTTTAATTTCTATGCAGTTAGAGGTAATATGGAAAACGGCTGTATGCTCTGAAGGTCATTTCAACCTAGGGTGACCAGATGTCCCGATTTTATAGGGACAGTCCCGATTTTGGGGTCTTTTTCTTATATAGGCTTCTATTACCCCCCACCCTGTCCCAATTTTTCACATTTGCTGTCTGGTCACCCTATTTCAACCTTAACTATTGAGAGACTGTGTCTCTTAGTGCCATTATTGTGCTACTCTGATAAAGTGTTGCCATGAACTGGTTCTTGTGCGTATAAACCACTGCCCTCTATTGGCTGGAGATCAGAATTCAGAGACCTATAGATAGCTAAGAGTTGAACAAGGATTTTTCTCTTTGGATCAAGTCACTGTTTGCTCCAAATCTTGGCTTATGCTGTGCTGTGGAGGAACCACATAATGCTAACCCGGGAGCAATACAGAAAGTCAATACTACTTCCAGGTGTAGTGAGACCTGCCACATTAACCTTTCCAGTACCTGACAGCACAGTCTTGCCGTAATCACCCCAAAGGCATAATTACAGTGGCACTCATTTGCAGGCCTTTCGCTGTGGCATACTGTTTGCTACCTTGCACACTCTTTGCAGGATCAGGTCACCACATGTTGCAAGCAGGAGGCTTTCCAGTGTCAGGGCTTTCCCCAATGTAATGTAACTGACAGGCCTCTGTCTCTCTGCACCCATCTCTTCACGCCTTGTTGGGTTAGTTTCTCATGATGGATGACGTGACATGTAGTCAGTGCCTGTTCTGTAAATGACTGCACTATTGTAGGGCTGAAGGTGAAGTGACCAGGAATAGCCTCCCTAATGCATGAATATAGGAACAACACGTATCCCCTCCTTCTGCCGCAGAGCAATGCTGCCCTGCTTGCATATGCTACCGGGTGGCTAGTCTGGCTCGTGTTCCCATTTCAGGGTCTCAACTCCCTAGATGCCAGATGGTTTTTGGCAATTGCTGTCATATACTTTCTTCACCCATTCCCATGCTGATCTTCCTTGGGTTGTTCCATTGGTGGATATGGGTCTGTTATAGCTTGCTGCTTGAGAGGCTGGCTCTTTAGCTCAAGCTGTAGAGGCCTGTGCTGTTAGCTCTGGAGATCCCTGGGTCCAGTCTTGGTGCTGGTTAAATTGGTGGTCCTCCTACTTGGAACTGCCATTAAATATGCAACTTGCCCTAAAGTCTCCAAGCTAGTTTCTCAGAGAGCTTCTGCGGAAGAGCCAGAGGCATTGTTTAAGGATCAGCTGTGGAGAGTTTTAAGGCTGGTATGTTATAGATGATATCTATTAATGGCACCCTTGTTCTAAGCTACTGGAGCATTTTGTATGCTGAAAGATCTCTGTAGAGGTGGACCTACCTCATTTCAGACAGGTGTACTCATGAGGGCCAGGGTGTCCCCAAAATGTAGCAGTGAAGCATGTTCGACTGCTAATTTCAAGCTATGTGGACAGGGAAAACATCCCTCAGCAGTGAGCTCCTCTGGTTGATAATCACATTGAAAGATTGTCTTTATTTGGGCTCAGATAACCTAGGAAAAGGTCTCTAATTTCTCATGCTTAACTGCTTTCCTGAATCTGGATCAAATAGCACTGGCATAGTGCAGACAGATGGTCTGTAAAAGCCTGATCCGGAGAAGTGCTAAGCACCCTTTAGTAGGACGTTGCAGCTACTGGATTAGGTCTTTAGATTCCCTGTTTACATCTGTCAGGAAACTGTTGGAGAAGTGGAGAGTGACATCCCCAATACAACTCAGTCATGCCCGCAGCATCCTGCACTACCAGTATTCAGTTCTGGGTCTCCTTTGAGCAGCTCATGGTGCCAAATGACATCATAGTTTTGTACTATGAACAAACAAATCTGAAACCCACCAGCTTCATTGCCACTTGTGAACTAAGCCAGGTCTCAAGGGCAAAGGCACTAGCCAATTAGGCCACAGAATGTTGGAATAAACGAAGAAAAGATGAGCAAAACCTGTTTCTTAATGAGGAAGCATTTAACTTAAGTGTCCAACTTCCATCACAGCTGATGACCTGTACATTGGTACAGTGCTTTTCACCCATACACCCAAAGTGGATGAATTCTGCTGCAGGGCCGTGGGCAGCTTTGATAAGTGGGCAGAATCATTATTATTACCCTGCATGGCTGCAATGCAGCCCATTGATGACTGCAATTTATCAGGCTATCCCCTGGTGGATGAGATGAGACCTGAATGTTTCAGTATCTCAGTGGTTCCAAACATTGCTAATCACACGGTACCAATGCCAGCTTTCCTGGAAGGCCGTGTGATCTGGCGGGAACTGCTTGCCACATCATCAGTGCAGAATGACCTTTAAAAAAGAGAGGCTGCATACAATCCCACGGTAACCCTAGCAATGTGGGCATTAATGTCCAGAGAGCTTTCTCTCATGGAGAGGGAGTTAATGGGTTTAGATTATTTGTGGTTATCTGGATTTCAGATTGACACCATAAATATTCAAACTCTGAACCCGGCTGGATGCAGCTGCTGCTGACTTTTGTATGACCTAGCTGGAAACTTTAAATCAGCTGTCTACTTGACTTTCAAGGGAATGAAATGCTCCAAATCCACTAGATAGCATCTCCTCAGTGTTTTATTGCCTCCCGAGGACCTTACTTTGGTATGAACCCAACTCTAGCCTCCTTTAGAATGCAGGGCTTTGTTTGCCTTGCTAAGTCATTAAACCTGCCATATGGGAATAAGGGTGTCCTAGATTGGGGATAGAGACAGGGCTTTATTATATAAAATGCACATGATTAATATACAAGGAACAACTTGAAATAGCTCCAAATGCAAGCACAGCACCTTATTATTAATGGGCTAACACAGGGCTCTATCAATGGCTTTCTCTGTTCACTAGATCTCAGTGGGTTTCCTATTTTTATTTTTTAGTGTTCATTTGTCTTTTTGAGATAACTATATAGGACTTCTTTGCAGGTACAGGAGAGGTTTTGCTCCTGATACATGGTGTGCTGCTACAGCTGCTGTGATCACGTGTCTGGACCTGAAACACTGAGTAGGTAAAAAAAGAAAAGATGTGTGTTCCCGCGAATATGGATAGGGTGAGGGCTCTGATGCCAAAGACCAGGGATCACTCTGCTAGCAAAAGGCTAAATAATAATAATTAATGGAGATATCCCATCTCCTAGAACTGGAAGGGACCTTGAAAGGTCATCAAGTCCAGCCCCCTGCCTTCACTAACAGGACCAAGTACTGATTTTGCCCCAGATCCCCAAGAGGCCCCCTCAAGGATTGAACTCACAACCCTGGGTTTAGCAGGCCAATGCTCAAACCACTGAGCTATCCCTCTTGCCCGTAGACTAATAGCAGAATGGTCCTGAACAGGCCAAATCCATCATCAGGGTTGGCCCGAGTTCAGTTCCTCTGTCAGATTAACAGATGTCTCGCAGCAGCCACATGTCAGTGCTGCTCCACAGCGAAAGGGCCTCAAACACCCTTTATGTAATCGCTCAATGGAAAAATCAGACCATCCCTTGAGGCAGCCAGTAGCATGAGCTTAAAGCCTTGATGTATGCTTGCTCCTCCTCCCCTAATGTGGAGGAGGACATTGAGAACGTTATGTAGGTGAAGGACCCAGAGTCAGAACCTCAGCGGGTGTAAATCAGTGTAGCTCCATTGACTCCATTGTAATGATGCTGATTTGTACCTCCCAAGGTGCTTCCCCAAAGTCTTGTCCAACCTTCCAAACTCAAGGTCTCCACTGCTCCCTGGACAGATTTTGGAAATCCACTTGGGTCCCTAAAGACATAACTCTGGTCTTGGCCAGTTGGGTCTATGTTCAAAAGGGACTAGTGATTTTAGGTTCCCAACTTGAATAACCTTAACAGGCCCCGAATTTCAGAAATTGCTGAGCACCTACGCTCTGAGAATCAGGTCCCTTTTGAGATGTCTCAAGTTGGGCACCCAAACATTGGGGTACCTAAAATCACTACTCCTTTTTGAAAATGTAGACCCCGGCAGTCAGGGACTGACAGTTTCTAGACTGGCTTGGTGACTGGTCTAGTAATATAATTTTTGTATTAGGTGTAAGGGATTTCTCGTCCAAGTCTCCAATGAACTATCCAAAAGAACAATATAATTTGTACTCAGAGCAAAAGACAGGCTTGTGGTTAAAGCACAGGACAGAAAGCAAGGAGATCAGGACTCAGTACCTATCTCTGCCGTGGACAGCCTGTGTGAGTCACTTAGTCTCTGTAAAATATAGTAATATTTTCCTCTTTTATATGGAAGTTGTGAGCCTTTGTTCAAAAGAGACTATGTGACTCATGAAGGCAAATCCCCTTTGAACTCCTCGTTAAGTATTCCTCCTGCTTCTAAGATTTAGGACACCCAATCATAGAACTGCAGGAAAAATACCATGTGACTTAGGTGACCCATCACAGAGCACCATTAGTGAAGAGTCCAGAAGCTTAAATTTATTTGCACTTAGGATTCACTGTATGTTTCTGAACAAACTTGTTTGAGAGTAATTTGAAGGTCAGAAGTAGTGGAGCAGGGCTAAATTTGTCAAATTAATTAGTCTTTGCAAAATATTTGCCCATATCTACTGATGAGACTCCATGAAAGCACCAACACTAATGATATTTAATAAAACTAGGCTGCACAAAGAATTGGAAAATATATTGTAGGGAACCATCCTACATTGGCTCCAAGGGAATGAATGAGATATGAATTAATCACAGATGAGTCCATATCACATCTTTGAGAATGCATGGCTTCCTCAACACTCAAGGTGCTGGGTGGTGTGGCTTTGCTTTAGGCCCATCTTCAAACTCAGTGGGACTTTCTCATCTCTAGTTTCTATGGCTGAGATTTTTAAAAATGGGAGGCCTAAATTGAGGCTCTTAATTCCATATTTAGGCACTAAGGCCCAGATCCTCAAAGGTATTTAGGTGCCTAACTCCCATTGATTTAGGATCTGAGTCTAAATATGTGGCGCCTCTACTCTGGACTGCTCAATATCTGTTATCCAAGGGGACTCGAGTAGACTTTGATAGCGACATCCTCCCACAAACCATACTCAGTTATGAAAATTCTAGCATCTCTAATACAGATTCTCATGTCCGATATTTTAATATTGTATATGATGTTCGAGTTGAAGACCAAGATTAATTGAATTATATGTAAAACAATAGATACTAAGAATTAATACAAGGCTTTGTGATACAAATTACTCTTATTCTAATCTGAATACCTCACACAAAGGCTATAAGTACATTAGTTTTATTGATCTATATTCATAGAATTATTTAAATTTATCCTCAGGTGCTGAGTGTCAGGGATTTTCCAATGCTTGCTATTATGTGTTTTTCATTAGTGGCTAGCACTGGTAAATCCAAATTTCATCTTGCCCAGCAAGATTAATTCCATCTCAACAGCCACGGACAAATAAAAAAGTGCTGGGTTTTGACAACTGACCTGTGCTTCTCAGGAATATGAAGACCTAGAAAGTTTTTTGTTTCATTCTGAGTTTTCCCATCAACAATACATGCTCTCCTTTTGCAATACTGCTCCCCAGCCCAATAATAAAAATGCTAGTTCACTTTTCATCCATAGATCTTGAAGTGCTTTACAAAAGAAGTCAGTATCATTATCCCCATTGTATTGGGGGGTGGGGGAAATGGAGACACAGAGAGATTAAAGTAACCTGTCCAAGGTCACCCAGTAGCAGTGTCAGGAATAGAACCCAGAGCTCCTAAATCTTGGTTTGGTGTTCTAACCACTAGGCCTTATTACCTCAGACCTTAGCCTTATTTGTCATCATGTCTCCTACTCCTTCCTGCATTCAGCACTTGGTTTGGACAATGAAACTACTTCCCAGTTCTCCTACACTGTAAGAAGTACTGCAAAGGCATGGTTACAGCCCAAAGAACTGGTTTCATTGAAATTTTGTAAGAATATAATGAAAACATTCCCATTCCTATTACACTTCATAAAACCCTTTTAAAAATGAAATTTTAATATTTCAGCCTGGATCTATCTCTCTATAATTCACAGGGCCAGATCCTCAGCAGGTATAAATTGTCTACAGCTGGTCAAAGATTTTCAGAAAAAATGAGTTTTTGTTTAAAAAAAAAAAAGCCTTTTTTTAAAAAATATTTTTTTCGTGAAAAAAATTATTGACATTTTAAAGTTTTTTTTGAGGGAGGGAAGTGTCATGCCTTGGCTTTGAGATTTTTATCGAAAATGCAGTTGAAATGTTTGGGAAATTTTTGATAATGTTTTCATAAAATGCAGAACAAAAAAAATGGTGACAATTTTTGGGAAAAAAAAGAATGCTGGGACCATTTCCTACCTTGGGAAATTAAAATAAAATTCGGTGTTTTTTTACAAAACTAGCCTTTCATGTTTTAACCAGTGCTAGAAGGTTAATAGTACCATGTAACTTAATAGATTCCAAGGCCAGAAGGGACCATTGTGATCATCTAGTCTGGCCTCTTGTACAACACAGGCCAGAGACCTGCCCCAAAATACGTCTAGAGGAAAATCCCATCTTGATTTAAAAGTTGTCCATGATGGGGACTCCACCACAACCCTTGGTAAATTGCTCCAGTGGTTAATTACCCTCAGCATTAAAAATTTCCGCCTCATTCCCAGTCTTTTTGGTTTTGGGGTTACAGTCTCTGCATGAGCCTGGAGGCAGTTGTTACGGAAGAATCACTTCTAGGCCTGAAGGTCACAGAGCCAGATCCCACCCTCTGAAGTGTACTCATAATTGAAGCTTTGTACTGTGGTTAGAGGTGTTCTCAGTGAGAAGGATCCTGTGGTATATTTTTATTTCAGTTGCCTTTTTTTGAGAATCTCTCTCAGTCTCCACCTACCTCCTTAGGAACTGGATGGCTGAGGATTTATAATGGATTTTCCTGCAATCATCGTTTACTGAAATGAGGTTGAAATTGTTTCATAAAGGAAGTAGGTTGGCAATGAAAAGGTGGCATCCTCCTGCCTTCCTCTATCAAAATCCTCCCATGGGGCTTTTCTTTGTAAAAATGTGCTCACCTTACATGTGGATGAGCTGCAGAATGGAAATATGTATTGGGTTGGGAAATCAGCGCAGGTCAGAATGTCTCCCGTCGCCTCTGTTTTCCCCCTTCTCCGCTGTTCTTTGTCTCCCTAGTGATACGGAGCTAACAACATGGCTATTTGTGTTGTCTGAGGGGGCTAAACCCGGGACCTCTGGACCTGAGCATACGAGACTGTGTTGCTTGAGTTAAAAGACTTGGAGCCAGTAGCAGACTCATAAACCTTGGTGTGTGGCCTTTACACATGTACAGCCCTTCTCTGTACCATTGCTAACATGTTCAACTCGACTGGTGTTAGCAACAATGACGGGCCCAAGCGCAGTGTTTCAAATACGGTGTCATCTAACCCTTCTCTTATTTTCAAGATCTTTTCTAGCATGAACTTTAGTTCCTTGAAGATCCGTGTGAAGTTCAGTATTGGTGAAAAATATGTGCTGCCCATCTACACTCCACCGTGTAGGAAATTTCCCCCTTGGAGTTTCATTTTGTGAACTTAGCTCTTTGATTCTCGCTCTCAAAAATCCAAACTGGAACTTAACAGAGCACACCAACACAGTGTAAGCAGCTGCCACCTACCACCCGAGGTGGCTGTATTTCTGTGGTGGTGGTGTGATTTCAGTGTGCTTTTGCCAGCCTGCAGTTTGCAAAGAGCTTTGGAACCCTTGAGAATAAAAGGCGCTACAGAAATGCTAGTTATTATTGTTAATATATTCCCTAACAGCATCATAACAGTTAGTCTTAAACCAACCTGAAATTTACATCTCCGGTACCGAAAGCTGTGCTTTTTTGTGCTGCAATCTATTGACTGCCTAAGTGAAATAAATACTTCGTGCCAAACTAAGCAATAATTTCATTTAAAAATTTTCCAGGGTGATTGAAAAAAAAGAGAGAGGGATAGAGACATTTTAGATCACAAAGTACCAGGTAAAAATACTGTAAGTGATGAAAACTTTAATAATTGTGGAAAGTTCTCCTAACAAGCCGCTCAGGTAGGAAGTGCCACAGCTTCAACTAGCCAGCCATGCTGATCTGAAGAGCACTTCAGGAGAAGTCTGGCTGGGATACAGGACCTCTGTCTCTCTCTGTCCTGGTTTGCACAGGTTAAAGTGTGGTTGGGTCCATTAAGGGGAGATGGGCCTCAGCCCCATCTGTGACAAGCTTAGCTCATCTCCCCAGGTGGAGAGGATGAGTAATAATGAATGAGGTTCTGCAACTAACTCAGGCCAGGCCTAGGGATATGACGGAGAGGCCTGAGTTACAGTGAGGAGCTTAAGTGGGAGCTTGGCAGAGCGAGGTAGAGCTGGGTGTGGCAAGTAGGACGGAAACAATTGCAGGTGAGTGCTGCCAGAAGCAAGAGTTGCTCCTGCAAGGAGTAAAGATTTGGCATATAACCCAGTCTGGGAAGGAGGGCGGAGGACTCCTGATTCAAGGAGAGAGAACAGTTTGAACAGTGGGATCAGTGGTCATCAGGGCAAAGCTGGTGGGAAGCATTAATGTTTGTTTGGATTAAATAAAGTGGACCCTCTTCCAGAAGGGGAATGTTTTAAAATGATACGGATGGGGTGGAGATTTTGAGGAGCTCTGCGAGAGAGGGAAACTGAGGCAGGGAGCTGCTGGGCCATCCCAGGCAATGAGGGGGTGCTGAGGCGACAGGCATAAATGGAGTAGAGAACGGTCACGTACCCTTGGCTGGGAATTCTGACCCCTGGCATGAGGAGTCTTGATGGGCTTCTGAAGAAGGAGAAGGGGTAAGAATAGAGAGGTTGTTAAGTCTGGGATCAGTCATAGGGTCAGAGAGTTGGGCTCGGATGGTCTTTTCCCAGTGCTAAAGTGTTTGGTGCTCAATCCACCTAATTAATTTTCAGTGGTGTGATTTGAGCAGGGTACGGACACAGAACTCTCCATGTAACAAACCAGACCCTCAAGCCGCCATGCTCTTCTTTGGAGCACCCACCTTAAAACGTGTAGTTTTAACACACCAGTTTCCATGCCCAGGAAAAGGGTTAGGCGGCAAATGGTTACATTGATTAGTTGGAAGAAATTGCCTCCCCCCTTCAAAAAAAAAAAAAAAAAAAAAAAAAAAAAAAAAGCTCTATGATTGTTTAAGTGTGAGACTGTGGATTATAAATTATGCAACATTTATAATCAGGAAAACATGGGTGGTGTTTCCAGTGGACAAGGCCAGCCAAAGGCTCCAGGACACAATGTGTAGGGATTGCACCAATCGCCACCTGTCTGCTCCTATAATTGAGTTGATTTTTTATTATCTTGACATCAGCTTTCAAGATGCATGATCTATGCATTTATTTAGCTGTCTTTCCTGGCGTCCCCTAAATTTGAACTCCCGTAAATCCTCCCACAGTTGGATTTCTGCACTTTTAAGAGATGACGTTTTCTGACAGTACATTTCTTCCTTCCCCTCACTTAGGTGACAGATCACGCTATTCTCTAGGGCAAACGTTTCCCAACCTGGGTCCCTAAAGTTAGGCTCCAAAAGCCTTATTTAGGCACCTAAATAGGAGCCAGAGTTCCAGAGGAGCTGAGAAACCACCTGACATAGAAATTAATGGGAGCTGCAGGTATTTAGCACCTTGGAAAATCAGGCCAAAAGCTTCCATTTAGGTGCTAAAAAATATGGATTTAGGAGCCTAGCTTTAAGGATCCAGGTTTGTAGGTTTTCGATGTAGACTTTTGGCATTGGATGGGAAAAATCTCCTCATAGTGTGTGATCTTCTCACCCAGCCAAGGACTTTCTTAACAAATAACCATGTGCCTGGACAGGTGGGTAAGTATGCAAAACTTAGCAGACTCCAACGAGAGACTGCTGAGCTGGAATTGATATGCAAACTAGATACAATCAATTTAGGATTGAATAAGGACTGGGAATGGCTGAGCCATTACAAACATTGAATCTATCTCCCCTTGTAAGTATTCTCACACTTCTTATCAAACTGTCTGTACTGGGCTAGCTTGATTATCACTTCAAAAGGTTTTTTTTCCACTTACTTAATTGGCCTCGCAGAGTTGGTAACACAACTCCCACCTGTTCATGTTCTCTGTATGTGTGTATATATATCTCCTCAATATATGTTCCATTCTATATGCATCCGAAGAAGTGGGCTGTAGCCCACGAAAGCTTATGCTCAAATAAATTTGTTAGTCTCTAAGGTGCCACAAGTACTCCTGTTCTTTTCATGTTTAGAAAGTTACTTGCACAATGGATGTACAATGTAACATTGTGTTGGCAATGAGAATGAGAGCCAGTGCTGCAATAGAGCATCTACTTGCTGTACTAACTCCATGAAAGCCCAAACCTACAAGACCTCTGAGCTCTGCTTCTGTATTTCGCAGCTTCATCCACATCTTCCATGCTTTCCCTCTGCCATTCACATAATTGATCTAAGCAAACTGGAGGAAGTCCTCTTTGACGACCTTACTGTGCAGGTTCCTTAAGCAAAGGGTCGTTCTTCCTTTATCTCCACTTTGTTGTTTCATCACATGCACAAACTTCAGATTTTTAGTGCATTTCTTAAGTGTGTGTTACTTCCTGACCAGCTCATTTTGAATACTTTTGCTTGTGTGCGCTGCAGTTTTGAGATTATTCTCCATCTCCTTGTAACAAACACATGCCAAATCTCACATAGAATTTTGCTATTCTGAGCTGAGGTCAAGCTGTAAGAGAGATTTGTGACTTTTGTAACTACAACATGATTCTCTGCATCGTCCAAGAGCAAATGTGACGTCTCACTATGATTGATTTAGCTCAGCTGACTTCAGCTCCAGATCTTCCTTTAGTGTCCACTAGAAATGGTCAATAACTGGAAATTCCCTCCTGTGGGAAATTCCCAGATTTGGAAATTAGTTTTCATCCCAAATTGGATGACATTTTTCATGGAATGTAAAGTTCTGAAACATTTCACTTCAGCTTGGTTGACCCTTATCTATGTCTTCTTGAGCTGCCAGCATGCCTCATGAGTGTTGAAGTACTAGTACTTCATACAACCATTCTCCTATATGGGGCTGGGCTATCTGACTGGACTACATCTCCTGTGATGCATTATGGTTATGTCACAGCTGTTCAACCAGAGGAGCAACTGTGGTGCATCATGGGAGAAGTAGTCCAGCCAGGGAGCCCACCCATAAAGGAAAATGGGAGCATGACGCATCAGAACTATAACTCCCAGGAAGCACCACTGCAGCACAGGTGGACACAGATTAATGTCAAACTGAACTGAACTGAAATGTCTTAATTCAGTTTGACAAACCAAAATGTTTTTATTTGGGATGACTCACCCCAAACCAAGATGTTTTGTTTAGATTTTCCTGACAGAAAATAGAAAAACTTCAGCAAGATGCATCTGACGAAGTGGATATTCACCCACGAAAGCTTATGCTCCAATACATCTGTTAGTCTATAAGGTGCCACAGAACTCTTTGTTGCTTTTTTCAGCAAGATTGAAATTGTCCTGTGGAAAGTTTCTGTAGAAACTGCATTTTACATCCAAAAAACGTTGCAATAAAAAATTTCTGACCAGCTTTAGTGCCTTCCAAGAAGCTTGCTCCCATCTCTGTGTCCTTTTTGCAGTACTCTGTTTTGCTGGTATCTGAGAACATCCAGCCCTTTCCTGAAGCTCCTTAAGGGCATTTTCACTAATATCCCCTTCTTTTGTAAAGTATGACCACCTTCCTCTTGCACAAAAAAGCAAATGGTCTTTGCAGATACTCCCTTGTTCATAGCAGTGAAGATAGTCTGTAGTGAGGGGGCGTGGTCTCTGCCGGAAGCAGAGGGGCGGGACAGGAACTGGAACTATAAAAGGCAGGCCTTCCTGGTCAGTCAGAGGAGAGCTGCCAGGGGAGCAGGATGTCTCTCCCCCACTGCTGGAGCTTGGAGCCGACCGAGGTCACCACAGTACCAGAAACCAGGAGGAACTGCCAGAGCGGCCTGACACCAGAAACACTGAGGAACTGTTGGGGCTGCCTCTAGCCATTTACCCCAGAGAGACCAATAGCAACCCCAGAACCCAGGTACCCCCAGACTGGGAGTGTAGGAAGGAGCCCCGGAAAGCAGGGTCTAGAAACCCGGTTCTTCATTTTCCCCCTCTGCCCTCCTCAGGTCTCTCTATCTTTCTACAACTCCTTTAGTCCTTTGCTACTTCTTTCAGGTATTTTCTCCCCTTGAACCTATCTCCACCCTCCAGTCCTTGTCTCCTTTTGCCTCCATTGGTCTGTTTCCCTTTCTCCTTGAGGTCTGGCCCACCCTTCAGTCCTTCTCTGATCCTGTCACCTGCCTGGACCCTTTCTTTTTACTCTGCTCCACAGCAGAGTGACTTACTTGAAGTGTGTGTCCTATTCTAAGGTTTCTTGACATCATGGGGTGCAGTTAATTGCTCAGATGAGCAGGGAGATCACAGGCATTCTGCATCCATAGGAGGCACTTAAAGAGTCTCTCATGGGTTTCCTGCTCTCTTGGGTTTGGAGGAGAGAGGCTTGTGCCTCCCCCCCACCATCTCCAACCACATTGTCTCTGGAGGGCAGCTGAAATGTCAATCTTCAGAGTTAGCCCTCTGCTGAGATGAACAGGGAGGGCTTCACATCTCTCTTACAGCTGAGCTCCTCTAGATCATGGCCCAGATTTTCCAAAGTCACTCAGGATCCTCGTTACCTAACTTGAGACACTTCCCGGGAACCTGATTTTCACAGGATAGGTGTTCAGCACCTTCTGAAAATCTAGCGCCTCTAATGAGGCTCAAGTTGGGTGCCCCAAAATGGAGGCATCTACAAGTCATAGGTTGCTTTTGGAACACTTAGCACAGTAGTGTAATTCACCACTGGTAGCAGTAATGTAGACAAGTTGCAGGCATTTTTTCCTCCAATGCCTTCTCATTCATAGTCTTTTGTCACATCAGGCACTTTATGATCCAGACTGGCACTTTAGTTCCACCTCATTTGCATCTAGAAACTTCTAAGATTCCCTGTCCTCTGGCACCAGGACTCAGGTGTCCCCATAAAATGGATTTTAAAACCTATTCAATATATTGCAAGATATAATTCCCCAGCTGTGTGTTCCAGGAGACCTTCCCTATTAAGTGATACCAGCTACACCTGTCTGTTTCACTAGCTCCATAACTGCAACTGGTGTTGGTATCTCTGTCAGTGGAAGCTGCCACTGTCAGACACTTTGTCAGGCAGGACCAAAGGCTGAGAAAGAAGTTGATGTGGAGGGGACAGATTCTCAGCTAGTGTAACCTGATGTAGCACCACTGAAGTCAATAGGCCAGACCCACAGCTGGTGTCAATTGCAGTGGTGTCATTAAAGTCGATGGGCCAGACTTAATGGTTTTCACCAGCTGAGGGTTTGCCTGAGATGCTTAAGAGCACTGAATTCTACCTTTGGCAGCTCAACTCTGCATTTAGGCATCTAAAATGGGCACCTGCTAACTTGAGCATCCAGCTTCAGAATTGGACACTAACGCTCAGCCTGTCAACATTACCATGACAACCAAACCAGGGAACTTGTAACCACAGTGATGTATGGTGACCTGATTACAGCATGGTTTCATTTTGTAGTGTAGATTGGCTCTTAACTGTGTTCCATGATCAGGTGAAAGACTTGAACAGATTGTAATTGTGCCTCTTGGCTTGAGAATGTAAGGTAGATGGGCCATCAGGTCTGTAAGCTTAAAAATGAGGCTTTGGGTAGGCATCTGAAGATCTGAGTGTCCGAGAAAGGAAGAGTCTCAAAAATTTGGAAGAGCAGTTGGTTTAATTTCAGATCAGACAATGTTTTAATAGAGTTTACCATAGAATTACTTCTGCTGCCTCCTCTTCCTCCTGCAGTGAATGCATAACTGCTTCCTCAATGTCTTGTCATGCCACCCCTCAGAACAGCAGCTCCCTGTTTGACAATCACAGATTCTTCTCATTCTATGTAGGCATTAGGCTCAGTGATTTACCTGTTTGTGCAGTTAGAGATAGTGATTAGAAGGATCTCTCTCTAAGCAGGCTGGCAATTGCCTTTAGGGGCAGCTTCAAGTCTTGGCCTTGAATGGAAAGACCAGCTTCTGTTAGTGGCAGATTAGATAATGCCTCACAATTACTTGCCAGGCAATAACCGGAAAGCAGATGAGGAAAGATTGATCTCTGGGCCTTGATTTTATGGGAGTGGGTTGGAATTCAAGAATCATCAATTTGCCAGTGGAGGTTAGAAAAAAGCCAATATCTTTATCTTGCCCATGTTTGCTGGAAATAATATGCCAAATTAACTGTTACTTTATAATGTAAAGGAGTCAAGTAGATTTGTGCTTCCATGGGAAAGTCTGCTCTGTCTTCATTATTTATATTGCACCTACGAGGCACAGCATCCACCTTTTAAACAAGGTTCCCCATTAACATTAGGAAGCTCATGGGTGGAGGCTCCTTAACTGCAAGGTTCCTAATGGTGGCCTGATTATAGTTTTACCTACAATGTTCTTCCCAAGTGGACTCGATCAAGGGAGTTGAATTCAGCAACCTCAAGCGAAATGGGGCATGGCTTGGGGATAATATTGGTTGTGTAATGAGCCTGTAAGACTTTGTATCCTAGGATTGTTGCATGCTTACATTTCTGCTAGCCCTTGCATCTGTATGACTAGACTTGGGAAGCACCTTTATTTGGGTGTTGGAAAACTTTCAAGTTTTGTCTGAAAAAATGGTAAATGGTAAATTTTTCACACACAAAATGTTGCCCTGGTTTTGGCCTAGTTCCAGTAAATATTATCCCCCTTTTCTTTTACAGATGGGGAAACTGAGACCCAGAGTGAGATGTCCATGGTTGCACAGCAAATCTGTTAAAGAGCTGGGAAGAGTACCCAGATTGCCTGACTCCATGGATCATGTATTAAGTTCTCCTTGCACCATGACAAACTGAGGGCTTTACAGAGGGGGAAAAAAGTCATATTTCAACATATTTCTTGATATGCCCCCAAGTGCATACCACAGGCTGAGAGTTAAGTCAAGAGGCTGCTGTGAAAGGGTCAGAACAGGCCTCTGATCGGAACTGATTAATGACAGCCCAAGGGAACGAAAGCCCTTGAGCTGACAGGAAGGAGGTGTCTAAAGAAAAGCTACCAAGTTTTAAATGCAGCAGCTACAGCCTGACATGTAACAATAGCAAACATACCCTTTTAAAAAAGGCAGACTTCAACTGTGACAGTGGAGCAGAAAACCCCTTCTCAGAACTAGCGGGGAAGGAGTCTTTCACTGTCAAATTGAAACCTGTTGTGATCAAACCCTCCACCTGTGAAATTCAGGGTGTTCATTATAATCAGAGTTGACACGATGGTCCCAAATTAGACCATTTTAAAAACATAGATGACAACAATTTCCAAGGCTGATTAATATTTGATTCAGGGTGTGACGTTCCCCTCTGGTGTTATCTAGACCGGTGATCTGCTAGGCTTCTCCAATCCTTGACTCTGGGAACCAGCCTTACCCTTCTCTGCTGTGAGAACCCCCACTCCTGGGCTGTTCACACACACAGCCTCTGGCATGTAAGCTGCTCCCAGCTACTTGCAAGCGAATGACACTAGCCAATATCTCCGATCCCAGACACAACCCTGGGGACCTCCGTCTTGCAGTGTCCAGTTATGCCCGCTGGACGTTGCAAGCTTATTAAGTTCATCAGTTTAACAAAGAAATTGATATGTACTAGGCTTGTTCTTCTAAGGGGAGTCTCTGACACACTGCAAACCAAATGCACTGCTTCAGGTAGAATAAACAAACAGATTTATTAACTATAAGGATAGATTTTAAGTGATTATAAGTCAAAACATACCAAGTCAGATTTGGTCAAATGAAATAAAAGCAAAACTCATTGTAAGCTGATCTTAACACTTTCAGTGTCCTTGGAAATGGGCCATCCTGATTATCACTACAAAAGTTTTTTTTTCTCCTGCTGATAATAGCCCACCTTAACTTATTACTCTCATTATAGTTAGTATGACAACACCCATTTTTTCATGTCCTCCATGTGTATATATATCTTCCTACTGTATTTTCCACTGCATGCATCTGATGAAGTGGGTTTTAGCCCACGAAAACTTATGCTTAAATAAATTTGTTAGTCTCTAAAGTGCCACAAGTACTCCTCGTTCTTTTTGCTTAAAAACTTAGATGCTTCTCACCACAGGCTGCCTGGTTACTTTTTAGTCAGGCTCTCCCCTTTGATCAGCGTTTCAGTTGCTGCGTGGTGGTGGTGTCTGTAGATGTAGGTCAAAGAGCGAGAGAATGGCAAATGTCACTCCCTTTTATCATGTCCTTTCTTCCCTCTTGGCTTTGCCCTTCCCCGCACCCCTCAGAGTCAGGTGAGCATTACCTCATCACAGTTCCAAACTGACCAAAGGAAGGGGGTGACTCCCTCAAGGGTCTAACAGATTCTTTTGTTCCTGCCTGTGCCAGTGTCCATGTTCCTGTGAGGCTGGGCTGGGTTAGTCCCATCTATGCTCTGATGAGGTGTGAACTGCCTTTCTGTTCTTAGAGAGTTTTTGCGTGGGCTTGCCTTAAGCCATGAGGATACATTTTCAGCATCATAACTATATACATGAAATTACAACCTCTAACAGTATTGTAACAATTACTATAACAACCATGCTCAGTGCATCACGAGTCTTCCGAAGACACCCAACATGACAAACTGCATTGGATACCACCCAGTCATTTTATAAGGATGAACATGGGGGTGTAGGGTGTTACCACGAGGTACTGATTGTCTCTCAGGCTATCACAAAAATAATGAAAACAAGTAACATTTTTCAGTTGTAGAGCTCAAAGTGCCTTAAAAGGTGAGGAAACCGAAGTACAGAGCAGGACTGTGACTTGCCACCATGGCTAATGAATCAGCGGCAGAACTGGGGATAGAATCCATGTTTTCCAACTCCGAGTTCACTGCCTGAGGCTGCCTCACATGTGGCTCTGTGTGCTGGACTCAGCAGAAATATTCCTTTTATATAACAAAAATAGACCAGAAAGAAATCAATTGTTTACATTGGAATAGGTGAATGTAGTGTGCAGTCTAGCCATAGCCTGTTAAATTCTAAATTAAGAAAATCACTTCTATACAATATACATTTTTATACCTTGATCATTACTGTTCTATCTGAGCATCTTCCAGTAGTGCATTAAGCCATGTGACTACAGATCGGTTACGTGTTTGTTCTCTCATCCTCTCCCCGGGGAAAAGCATATGCATTGGAGTGACTTGTGTGTCGTCATCTTCTCTCTTTTTTTTCCCCCCAATATAAATGTACCTTTTGCTATGTGTTTATAGGGGAGAAGGCAAGGTCAAAGAAATACACCTTGCTCATGGAGAAGAAGATGGTGAGGTTTGTGATTGTCCTTAGTTCCTGGAGGCGTTCTTTCCACAGTTTTGGACTGCCTTTGGAGACAGTTCTGCCTCCTGCACAGATGAGCTTTACCCTTACAGTAGAGAGTTCCAGAGGGTCAGAGTTGTCAACCACTGTCTTCATCCTGGAGCTTTACACACTCTTCTAGATATCTTGGGCCCAGACTGTGAAGTGTTTTGAAGATAATGACGGAGACTTAAACTTGATTTGACATTCTATGTGAAGCCAGTGTAGGGCGAGGAAGCCACGTTTGATATGTCCCTGGTAGCCTGTGTTGCTGAGAAGATGTGCTGTGGTCTTGTAGTTGACAATTCATAGCTTTCCAAGCCAGATGGGACCATTGTGATAATCTAATCTGACCTCCTGTATAACACAGCCCAGAGAACTTCCCTGAAATGATGAGTGTCAGCAGAGGACTATTCTCTAGCCTTTTTAACCTCTTTAGCCTATTTAACACCAGCCCATAATCAACACTTGCTACTAAAAGCACACTAGGCCTGTAGTGGAATGAGGACTGGAGTGCCCATGATGAAAATGGCTGGAGTCTGTTTCCTAGATCTGGTCGACAATTTGCCATTGAATGTTTTTTGACAGAAGATGGCTTTTGTTGTCAAAGCAAACATTTTCATAGGAAATGTCCATTTATAACAGACCCCTCCCCCCAAAGTGGATGAAAATGATTCTTTCCCCCATTTTCATCTGCATTTTTCATGGCTGGGGGCAGGGGGTGGAAATGTCCTGGCCAGCTCTGTTGTCCACTTTAGTGAAAACTTGGGGTAGAAAGAGAAGGTGCACTGATGACTCTGTGTCAAGTATAAGTCCCTCTTCTCATGCATAAGACATTAACGTCTGAGTATGTGTTTGGAAGCTTTGGAATAGGCCAGTTTCCTCTCAAATGTTTGGAGAATGAAGATTTTTGTGGCATATCCACGGCTGCAGTCTCTTCCCTGTCTGCAATGGCATTTTTCAAATCAAAGTTAAAACTTCATTACACGTTTTTGGAATAAATGAGAAAACCAAAACCTCCACCTAATGGAACTGGAAGTGCATATGTAAGCCGTTAGCTAGGTCTAGGGCTGCAGAATGCCAAAGCTGAATTCCAGAGCTCAAATTTGGCTGCTGTTTCTTAGTTTAGTGAAGGATATATCCATGGATGGGGCCAGATCCTCAAGAAATCAATGGCTGTGGTTCTAGTCCATGGCATTTTATGGTAGGGTCATTGATCATGGTGCCTCTTTTTCTCTGCATTATAACTCAATTTCCACCTTTCATGCTCACTTTTAATTGGGATGGCTGCTCAGTATAATGCACAATGGTGTGTCTGGAGAAACTGCTCTTCTGTTAAAAAGCACTCAGCGTGGTCTGTGTGTGGGCAGCTGCTGGCGGTGCCCAGTGGTGCATGCATTCTCCTATGTAGGAAGGGGGCTCGGAGCCGTCATCACAACCACTCGCAACCGCAACCACTTCAGGTTGGACCTGAGGGGCACACTGCAAATACTCGCTGAGGAAACCCAGCTGCTGTGAGGGTGAAAAAGGGCAGGCAAATGGCAGGTGTCAGAGATACACACAGGATACATGCACCTTCTTCGCATACTGGGACTGATAGCGTTGACTCTGCATGTGCAAGACATGGCCAACACTGCACCAGCACATGAACTTGACTGTTTCCCCAACCACAGCTGCTCTCCTGTTTGATCCAGGAGTGGCTAGTCGCATCCCCAGAACTCCATACATACTGCCCCTGTGGGTATGCAGCTGAGTGAGGTATGCCTGTTGAGGGGTTCAAAGTCAATTGGAGTCAATGGGAATCTTTCCATTGACTTCAATGGGTTTTGGATTAGTGCCCTGGACACATTGGGGTGAAATCCTGGCCCCACTGAAGTTAATGGCAAAACTCCCAAAGAGTACGTTAGCAGCCTGTGTATTCAAGACTTATTACCACTCCAGTCATAGACTCAAAGGCCAGAAGGGACCGTCATGGTCATCTAGTCTGACCTCCTATATGTTGCAGGACATAGAATCTCGCCCACCCACTCCTGTAATAAACCCCTAAGCTCTGGCTGAATTGCTGAAGTCCTCAAACCATGGTTTAAAGACTTCAAGCTACAGAGAATCCACCATTTGCACTAGTTTAAACCACCAAGTGGCCCATGCTCCATGCTGCAGAGGAATGAAAAAAACTCCCAGGGTCTCTTGCCAATCTGACCTGGGGAAAAATTCCTTCCTGAATCCAAATATGGTGGTCAGTTGGACCGTGAGCATTTTGGCAAGACTCAACAGCCAGACAACTGGGAAAGTATTCACTATAGTAACTCAGAAGCCTCTCCATCTAGTGTCTCATCACTGGCCATTGGGGATATTTGCTATTAGCAGTTGTAGATTGGCTACATGCTGTTGTAGCCAGTCTCACCATACATCGCCTTTATAAACTTATCAAGCTCAGTCTTAAAACCAGTTAGGTTTTTTGCCCCACTGCTCCCTTCGGAAAGCTGTTCCAGAACTCACTGCTCTGATAGTTAGAAACCTTCATCTAATTTCAAGCCTATTCTTGTTGATGGCCAGTTTATAGCCATTTGTTCTTGTGTCCACATTGGCGCTTAACTTAAATAACTCCTCTCCCTCCCTTGTATTTACCCCTCTGATGTACTTACAGAGAGCAATCTCATCTCCCCTCAGCCTATAATAATAATTAATGGAGATATCCCATCTCCTAGAACTGGAAGGGACCTTGGTAGGTCATTGAGTCCAGATTCCTGCCTTCACTAGCAGGACCAAGTACTGATTTTGCCCCAGATCCCTAAGTGGCCCCCTCAAGGATTGAACTCACAACCCTGGGTTTAGCAGGCCAATGCTCAAACCACTAAGCTATCTCTAAGGGAGGTATAAGGTAAGCCTGCCTTACCTTAGACTAAACAAGCCAAACTCTTTGCGTCTCCTCTCATAAGGTAGGTTTTCGATTCCTCTGATCATCCTAGTAGCTCTTTGCTGCATCTGTTCCAGTTTGAATTCATCTTTCTTAAACATGGGAGACCAGAATTGCACACAGTATTCCAGACGAGGTCTCACCAGTGCCTTGTATGATGTTAGCAACATGTCTCTATCTCTACTGGAAATACCTCACCTGATGCATCCTAGGATTGCATTAGCCTTTTTCACAGCCACATCACATTGGCAGCTCATCGGCATCCTGAAATCAACCAATACACCCTGGTCTTTCTCCTCCTATGTCACTTCCAACTAGTATGTACCCGTCTTATAGCAAAATTGTTAGTTCATAAGAGCATGGCTTTGCACTATTAAATTTCATCCTATTTCTATTACTCTAGTTTGTCCAGATCTTCTTGTTTGTTATTCTGGTCCTCCTCCTTATTGGCAATACCTCCCAATTTTGTGTCTGCAAATTTTATTAGCACACTCCCACTTTTTGTGCCAAGGTCATTAATAAAAATGTTAAATAAGATTGGTCCCAAGACCAGTCCCTGAGGAACTCCACTAGTAAACTCCCTCCAGCCTGACTGTTTACCGTTCAGTATGACCAGTTGTAGTCTCCCCTTTAACCAGTTCCTTATCCACCCCTCAATTCTCATATTAATCCCTATCTTCTCCAATGTAACTAATACTTTTCCATGTGGAGCTGTATCAAATGCCTTACTGCAAATCAGTTATCTTCTCAAAGAAAGAGATCAGGTCCGTCTGGCGCAATCTACCTTGTGTCAAACCATTTATCCCAATTACCATTTACCTCTGGGTTCCTGACCTGTTTGTGGACACTGCCTTTGGGTTCATAATACCCTGATTCCCAGATCAGATCCAGGGCTCCAGCTGACACTGACACCAGCTATTGTGGATATCCATTTGCCTATAGTTACAATAAAGAGTGTGTCAAATGATGCAGCTTCAGCTTGCCTGGGACAGATTTAGAGTGTGTGTGTGTGTGTGTGTGTGGGGGGGGGGGGAGTTCTTCTCAAGTTCTCTTTTTGCCATACCTCCATTTCCTGATGCCCGGCTCCTTTCACACTGCAGCAGCTTGTGCTATATGCAGCCGCCTGGCAGGGGTAGCCTATAGCCTCTGTGCATTGGGGCAGTTTAAGAACACACAACTCCGTGCATCATTCCCCCTGAATCTATTAAAACTTGCACCTGTGTTCAGGCACCCACCAGGAGAGTGGGTCCCAGAACTGTCCTGGCATGAGAAGATATTCAGGTATTGTCAGAGTTAATGTAGGAAGCCTCTCTCTCTCTCTCTCATTTATGCATGCAAAGAGGACCCTGCTGGAAGGCCTGTGATTTATCATTGCACCATAATGGGTGCCCTGCTTCTAGTGAAGGAGGTCAACCTCCCTGAGAGATACCAAAGCCCCTCCTTATTAATGTCCTGTTTCGACTAACAGCTTGAGGTAGAGCAAGCAGGTCTCACAAGGAAGGCATTAAAGAGCAGCATTACATTGAATGGAAGCTGACGAATTTACGGGCATATTTACACAGAGGTGTTCCCCAGAGATAAGAATCTACACAGTCGGCTCAGCAGGTAAGCAAAGTCTAGGGTGAGCATGAGCATGCATAGTCGTTAATGTGTCTGGAAGTTCAACCAGATCCAAATGCAGAAGGGTTATGCTTGGGTTCCCAGTGCCCGAATGCATGGGGAAGAACTTCAGAGTTTTTTGAAAATGGTGTTAAATTGGTGCTGGTAAAAATAAGATGCTGATCCTATTAGCCCAGTGTCCAGCACAGTAAGGACAGGGGAACACCTCATTCCAGACCTGCAGAACCCTCTGCTATTCTAGTTCTGACATTCAGTGCAGGGTATGTGACGCTTGACACTGTAGTTGTGTTTTAATTACCATGCCATTTGGTTCCGGATACAAATATCTGTTGATAGCCATGTTTAACCCTACTAGCCACAAACATTAGTGACCTGTCCACACTAGAATTTACAACTGCACTAGGTAATAACAGATGTTAAGACAGGACTACAAATCCAAGTGTGAAGATGCCCCCAAGTTCGGCTAGTGCACCTCAATTGCGAGCCATGTGCCTCCCTATTCCTAGCCTGAGCACTCGTACTGAACTCCAAAACAGCTAGGGGGACTTTAAGGACCACTATATGATCTAGTACAGTGAGTCTCAACCAGGGATACGTAGAGACTTCCAGGGGGTACATCAACTCATCTAGATATTTTATAACAGGCTACAGTACAAACTAAAATTTTATACAGACAGTGACTTGTTTATACTGCTCTATCTAGTATACAATGAAATGTAAGTACAATATTTACATTCCACTTGATTTATTTTATAATTATATGGTAAAAATGAGAAAGTCAGCAATATGTCAGTGATGTGACACTTTTGTATTTTTATGTCTGATTTTGTAAGCAAGTAGTTTTTAAGTGAGGTGAAAGTTGGGGATATGCAAGACTCTTGAAAGGGGTACAGTAGTTTGGAAAGGTTGATAACCATTAATCTAATCTGATTGCCTGCATATCACAGGCCATTAAATTTCACCAGTAACCCCTATAATGAGCCCAGGAACTTTAGTCTAACTAAAGTGTTTCAGTCCTCAGGGGACTAAACTATTATGTGCCACAGGCAGAGAACAGGAGAGGCTGAGGTGTACCAATGCCAGATGGCCCTGCAATGGCAGGGGATTCATTTGGGGAGATATACCCAGTTAATCCAAGTAGGTCTAACAAAATTTGTTTCAACTCACATCCTTGGTTGAACTGCTGCAACTTTCTTTGCAGGCCTTAGGGACACTGCATGGCCTTGTCCATTGACCTTCTAAGTTCTATACTTCTCCCTGAGAAAAGTCTCGTGGAAAGGGCATCTGGTGGATGGAATGGGGACAGACACTACAGACTTGGGGTCTGTCTACACTGCATTCTAAGCCCTGGGTTAGTAGCACTTGAGTTAGCAGACCCTTGGCTGGTTAACCTTGGGCTTGAGCATCTGCACTTATTTGTAACCCCAGGTTAGGAATTGTTGACCCCTAGATCCCAACTTGGGGCTCCAGCATATACAGTAACTCCTCGCTTAACATTGTAGTTATGTTCCTGAAAAATGTGACTTTAAGCAAAACGATGTTAAGCGAATCCAATTTCTCCATAGGAATTAATGTAAATGGGGGGTTAGGTTCCAGGAATTTTTTTTTCACCAGACCAAAAACTATATTATATATATATATATATATATATATATATACACACAGTATAAGTTTTAAACAAACAGTTGAATACTGTCCACAGCAATGATGATTGTGAAGCTTGGTTGAGGTGGAGGAGTAAGAGGGTGGGATATTTCCCGGGGAATGCCTTACTGCTAAATGATGAACTAGCATTCAGCTGAGCCCTCAAGGGTTACCACATTGTTGTTAATGTAGCCTCACACTCTAAATGGCAGCACGAATGGAGGGAGGGGAGACAGCATAGTGGACAGAGACAGAGACACACACCCTATGTGAGAGAGAGAGAGGTGCGCATTGCCCCTTTAAGTACGCTGACACCACTCTAAGTACATTGACTTTTTAAGTAGATCAGGAAGTTGAGACAGCAGCTGCGGCCAGCAAGTTCTCTCCATCCTGAGCCCTGTCGTGTCCCCACCCTGCTCTATGGAGAAAGGGTAAGCGTGGTACAGGCGTGGGAGGAGAGGGGACACCCTGACATTAGCCCCCTTTCCCCCCCCCCCACAGCAAGCAGGAGGCTCCAGGGAGCAGCAGGATGGAGTAGCATATGGCAGTGGGGGAAGGGACTGCTGAACTGCCATCAATTGTTATCCTGCTGGGCGGCTGCCGCACAGGGAACTTTGGGGAGTGGGGAGCTGATAGGGGGAACTGATAGGGAGGCTGCCGATCCATCCTGGTTCCAAGCCCAGCTAGCTCCAACGGGCGGCTCTTCTTGCAAGCAGCAGACAAAGCAGGCTGCCAGATAACGTTATAATGGAGCAGTATGCAACTTTAAACGAGCATGTTCCCTAATTGATCAGCAACGTAACAATGAGACAACGTTAACCAGGACAACTTTAAGTGAGGAGTTACTGTACACTGAATTATGGGGACCCAAGTCCAACCACCCATAATCCCAGAATTCCTAGAGCCCTCCCAAAATGTGGCCGCTCTAGCCTTTTGTTTGTGCTGCAGTGTGGGAAAACTTGACAGTCCACCAAACTTGACTGTCCAGGGGACAAAGAAGGTTGGCTTTTGGGATACTTTTGGTGCACTCCCACAGCACAAGTCCACTGGGGCAGCATCTGCATTGCAGAGCAATAAGACTTAAGCCAAGACCCAGGGTTTGACTCAGGCTCAGACCCGCCACCCCAATGGGGTCCTGGAACCCTGGGTCTAAGCCCTGGGTTAGTGGGATTTGTGTGTAGATGGAAGGGAGGGTTAGGCTTGTGCCTGAGTTTGAATCACGGCTTACATTGCAGTGTAGACATACCCTTGTTTTCCTCTGGAGATAGGAATAGCTGCATGGAGCCAATGGATAAAGAAATCCAATATTGGCAGGCGTCATCTCACCAGGAAACTTTTCCCTACTCTAGCCTGCTGGCATGCAAGGCGTTCCACGGCCAAAAGAGTTAGCTGTGCAGGGGCAAGATAGGCTTATGTCTCCTGTTGAGCAGGTGGAGCTCAACCAAGGCCCACTCATAGTCTCCTAGTCCCTGTTCATGATGAGGCTGAACTGCCTTAAAATGATGGCAGACTGATTTCACGTGGGATAATGCCTGTTCCCAGTCAATGGCTGGATCTAGCAGTGGTTGCCCTCCTTGCAGTAGCTGACACCTTGTTCTTCATCTTGACTGGACTAAGTTAAGTCTTAGCACCCACCAAAGAGCCTCATGCCATGTTTGCAAGTGCAAGGGCCATTTAAGGCCCTGGCCACTTACGTTCTCACCTGACTCGGTGCCCATGTGTGTCAGAGTACATAGTGCATTATAAATATGTGTGCTTGAGACTGTGTCAATCTATTCTCCCATCATCTCTCTGGCAAATGTCTGATTCTTTGTTGCTCTGTCCCTTGGGGAGTCTTTTACACGAGAGCAAAGAAGAAATTAAAGGCTACAGAAACCTTACACCCAACTTGCCCTTGTGTAGATGATTCCACAAGGCAGGGCAATGGGGAACTGAGGCCAAAGGCATGTAGGCACCTAAAATCCCATTAGAATTAGACACCTAGCTACCTTGGAGGATCTGGGCCAAAATCTCTAAAGTTGGCTGCCATGGTATTTTAAATGAGTTTTTGAATTCCTGAAATTTTAAGATAGTGGACTTTGCAAACTGACCTGCAAAATATTTTGAGGCCCTCAAGTTTCTGTGGATGTTGAAAGAAAGGACAGAACAAACTGGCAGGATTTGTGTTCCAAAATATCTTCACCCATTGCACCCAGCCTTACTTACGAAAAGAAGTAGTGCATGTACCAGGGTCAGTTTAATTATCACTCTTGGCTCGTGTTATAATGCTGCTCTCTATGTGTGTAAGAGCCGGTGTGCATCTATGGGGGTTGTGTGAGCAGCCAGGGAAGCATATACGAAAGTTGGTTGTTATGAAGGTTGTAGATGTTTGTTTGAGCACATATGTTACTGTCTGAATATGGGGAGAGAGTGGGGGCTTTTGAACAGAGCTGTGTGTGTGTGTGTGTGTGTGTGTGTTTGTGCTATGGTGGAAATTGTAGGTTTGGCACAAATTGGCTGGAGTGAGCTGGGAGGTACAGAGAGGTGTGTGCATGTGAGTATTGGGACTTGGTCAATAGGGGCCGTGCAGACAGGTGATGCATGTGTGAATGTTAGGGAAGGAAGGGTAGGGGCTATATACATACCTGGACACGTGCCTTTGGGTGTTTATGTGTGATTGATTAGCCTGCAGCCAGACTCCTGGTCCCATTTCCCAAAGCCATTCACCATCCTCTGAGATCCCAGTGTGACGGGCTGGATCACAGAAACCCCCTTGGGAACTGCCAACTGATGTGCCAAGACTACTTCTGCCCCTGCTTTCCCTGCCAGCTTGGAACTCCAGCACCCTGTCTTGCTGAGCCAGACATGCCAGTCTGCTCCAACACAGACCCAGGGTCTGAATTACTTGCCCCAAAGCTGCAGACTTAACTGAAAGCAGCTTACAGAAGTGTTCCTGTCTATAACACTCAGATGCCCAAACCCCAAATAAATCCGTTTTACCCTGTATAACGCTTATACAAGGAAAACTCATAAATAGTTCACCCTCTAAAACACTGATAGAGAGATATGCACAGCTGTTTGCCCCTCCCAGGTATTAATATATACTCTGGGTTAATTAATAAGTAAAAAGTGATTTTATTAAATACAGAAAGTAGGATTTAAGTGGTTCCAAGTAGTAACAGACAGAACAAAGTGAATTACCAAGTAAAATAAAATAGAACACGCAAGTCTATGTTTAAGAAAACTGAATACAGATAAAATCTCACCAGTTCCAGTAAGCTTCCTTTGACAGACTAGTCTTCGTCTAGTCTGGGTCCAGCGACCCTAGTTACTGTCCTTTGTTCCAGTCTCTTTCTGGTATCCTTGGGGTGAAGAGGCTATCTCTTTAGCCAGCTGAAGACAAAATGGAGGTTTAAGGGGTTTAAGTAGACTTTCTTTTGTGGGTGGAGACCACCTCCTTTCTCCTATGCAAAGTCCAGCTCCAAGATGGAGTTTTGGAGTCACACGGGCAAGTCACATGTCCATGCATGACTCAATTTTTACAGGCAGCAGCCATGGCTTACCTGCTACCTTGAACATTCTCATGTAGACTTCTTATGTAGATTGGAGCCTCCCAAGATCCATTGTTCCTTAAGTGCTTCTTGATTGGGCACTTAATTTACACATTCCTTTCTCAAATGCTTTACAAAGGCTACTTAAAAATCAAGCCAATGCCCAGCCAATATTCATAACTTCGAATACAAAAATGATACATGCATACAAATAGGATTACTAGATTCAATAGATCACAACGTTTGCAGAGATATGTTACATGGCATATGTAGCATAAAACATATTCCAGTTATATTATATATACATTCATAAGCATATTCCCATGAAGCCTTATGGGGTGCAACGTCACATCCTGGACACAACTCCCTATTTGCTGGGTTCACTATCAGCCCAGTGGCTCATTGCTTCACCTTTGGTAACCTTCTCCTCCTTGCAGGTAATGCATTCGCTCCCCCTCCAGCCCCGGGGGGAATATGTGTGTGTGTGTGTGCGGGGAAGGATCTGACAGTGGCTGCCTGATGGCCGACAACTCGGTGCAGACTCAGCGAATGGGGCTTGTGATGAATGAATGTGCAGAGCGAGAGGCAATAAAGTGGGCCTCAGTCATGTAATCTTCCATTAAAATGAAATGCATACCAGAAATGAGGCATTTCTGCAGCTTGTACCATCTCCCACGGAAGATCATGAATAAAAGAGGCAAGTGTGCTGCTGACAGATGCCGGCATGCATAAAGGACAGTTCCTATAAAGGCAAAGCCCTGGCTAACAGATGGACTAAAGATGTGAGATGCAGGAAGATTTACCAGACTAAATAATTCAAGGGAATGGCGTATGGCGAGCCAGTGCTTTGAGAACGGAACTGGCAGAAGGTGCAGATGGAAAGGCAGGACGGGCCTTTCCCACAAACCCATTAAGAATGTTGCTTGTCTGAGTGACAGTATGTCGCGAAAGGCACCAGCAGAGGTGGGTGGATTTGCCTCCGGCACTCCTTTAGCAAGGTCAGGAGAAGAGTTAATTTCAAAGGTTGCAACTTTCAGCATCAGCCTCGTCTGTAGCAGGGCTGGTTCCCCCCTCCTCCTGTGACCAAGAAAACAAGATGATCCGGTGATGCTGAGGACAGTGTGAAATAGGTAGTGTCTGCTCACACTCCTCAGCCCTTTGACAGAGCTCTGGGTGGGCATCTGCTTAATTCCTAGCTGTGTATATTCACGGGAGAGTGTGTGGGGGGTGGCTTTTGATCGTAGCCGTGTGTGTGTGGTGCCATTGTGTGCGTGCGTGCCCTACAGTGGGAGTTGCAGGTGATTCATGCATGTGCTGATATGGGAGGTGCGGGTGGCTGAGAGTGTGGGATGTAGGATGCGGGCAGGTGCGGGGTGTGTGTAAGTGATGGGACATGGTTGGAGGGCATGTGAAATGTGTGGGCGCTGTGTGTGAGTGTCAGTGCAGGAGTTTTAGGAGATATGGCCCAGATTCCCAAAGATCAATCACCCAAAGTTAGGTGCCTAAAATACCTTTTTGAGGAGCTGGGCTTATGTGTACTTGTACATGGGTATGTGATCAACATGCCCTGAGATGGCTTGGGTGGGGACTGCTTAATCCCCAGCAGTCTCAGGCGAGATCAGAGAAGCACAATAAAACAACAGTCATCTTAGGTTACCTTTAGGATCACTTCACACACTCCTGAAACACAGCCATCTCCGGCAGGGAATAGGATAGCTGCGGACCAGCATGCACTGCACCAAAATATATTGTTGGTACTTGTCTGTACAGCACTTAGGACCCTGACTCCTGATTGGGTTTCCTATGTGCGGCCATAATATAAATTATAATAATATTGTCTGGCATCCACAGTGTGCTGTGCTCATTTGGGACCGGAAGTGGAAAAAATACTGCCTGAGCGACTTATGGAGGCAAAATATAATTGCTCAAACTAGAATCTTAATCCAAATATTTGGACAGGGCTCCTGATGTTGCACAAAGTGTCTTGGGATTGCTAATGACCACAAAGGGTTAGGACTGTTGTTTAATGTCTCATCTGAAAGACAGCACCTCTGATAGCATGGCGTCCCCACGTGGAACCGCTGCCCCCATGCAGAACCACAGCCCTTAGATTTCTCCTCCACCCCTAATAGCATAAGACAGAAGAATTCAATAAATATTTCTGTTCTGTATTTGGAAACACTTGGGAAGTCCCAAAGCTAATGTGAAACGTCTAAAGAGTAAACAGGCTGACCTGGGTAATGATAGGTTGGTTAGCTTGATGTTAATCCCTCATGTCATTCTGAAAAAGCATTATGCAAAATCCAAAGCAGCGCCCATTAATTGGATTAAAAACTGGTCAATTAATAGATCTCAGAAGTAATTGTAAATTGACAAGAAATTGACTAGAACTTTGGAGATCTGGTTCAATCCCCAGCTCTTCTAGAGATTTCCACTGAAGCCCTGGGCAAGTCACTTAATCATTCCATGCCTTATTTTCTCATCTTTAAAATGGGGATGATAATGTGTCCTTTGTCTCTCTTGCTTACCTAGATTGTAAACTCTTTGGACTCTCTCTTACCATATCGATACAGCGCCTAGTATAATGACATAATGCAAATGATAGATGTGGAGAGAGAGGCAGCAGGTCGTGGTGGTGAAAACCAGAGTCAGGAAATGGACATAGGTGGTAGGTGGCATCTGTCTATAGCTGGAGACAAGAGGATCTTGGATCAGCCGCATCACTGGGGGGAAAGAGGAAGTCTCCCAGGATCGCGGTGGGCGAATGAGAAGAGAGAGAGACAGATGTTGAAGTCAGGGGAGGAGGAGCATGGGGTGTAGTGGATGTGGGGATGTGGATGTTAATGGAAGTGGGGCTCATGGGGGATAGTGGGTGAATGGTGGCCATGGGTTGGGGGAGAGAAGTGGAGTTTGGGGAGAGGATAATGGGTTCATTGGTGGATGTGTGGATGGGGAAGGCATAGTGGTGACCACTGGTAAGGCACAGGGCTACTATAATTTAGGTGGAAAACTTCCTGAATTCTGCACCTTACTGACCAAACAGACTCTCTTCATGTGATGAGGCCTCCTTGGAATTACCATTGCATGCAGACCCTTGCTTATTGTTGTAGGGTTGCTCATGAGGGCTGCTCATGGTCGCTCATTCCCGTAGGGCTACTTCTGAGGGCGGCGTCTACGCCACTGGCTTGTGGTTGCCTTGGAAGCACCAGGATGCTGGTGAAAGGTTGCTCTTTCAGAGCCCATTGAAGCATTTGTTTTGTGGCAAACATCACATAAAAAACCTTGTGGCTCTTACCAGCACACCTCCCTAGAGCTCTGCATTCCTGGTGAGCTGAGCTGTGAGGAGTGAACTCCTGGCTGCCTTTCCTTGCCCTGCCACTGAAACGCTTTGTGACCTTGAGAAATGTCTGTGTCACAGTAAAATGAGCGAGGAGTCCTTATGGCACCTTAGAGACTAACACATTTATTTCAGCATAAGCATTCGTGGGCTAAAACCCACTTCATCAGATGCATGCAGTGAAAAATACAGTAGGAAGATATATATACACAGAGAACATAAAAAAATGGGTGTTGCCATACCAACTGTAACAAGAGTAATTAATTAAGGTGAGCTATTAGGTGAGCTATTATCAGCAGGAGAAAAAAACTTTTGTAGTGATAATCAGGATGGCCCATTTCCAGCAGTTGACAAGAAGGTGTGTGTAACAGTAGGGGGGGAAATTAGCATGGGGAAATAGTTTTTACTTTGTGTAATGACCCATCTACTCCCAGTCTTTATTCAAGCCTAATTTAATGGTGTCCGGTTTGCAAATTAATTCCAATTCTGCAGTTTCTTGTTGGAGTCTGTTTTTGAAGTTTTTTTGTTGGAGTATTGCGACTTTGAGATCTGTAATCGAGTGACCAGGGAAGTTGAAGTGTTCTCCGACTGGTTTTTGAATGTTATAATTCTTGACATCTGATTTGTGTCCATTTATTCTTTTGCATAGAGACTGTCCGGTTTGGCCACTGTACATGGCAGAGGGGCATTGCTGGCACATGATGGCGTATATCACATGTTCTCTGTGTATATCTATCTCCCTACTGTATTTTCCACTGCATGCATCTGATGAAGTGGGTTTTAGCCCACGAAAGCTTATGCCCAAATAAATGTGTTAGTCTCTAAGGTGCCACAAGTATTCCTGTTCTTCTTGCAGATACAGACTAACATGGCTGCTACTCTGAAACCTGTCACAGTGGCGCCCAGAAGCCACGGTCAGTTTCTGGGCCCCTCTTGGGGCAGGTGTCGTACTAGAGGTTAATTCCAGATTGTTTATAATCTGTTGCCCTGCCTTGAAGTGTTCAGAATCCAGCACGATACAAATACCAGCGTTTTCTAACTAGGGTGTGTGTGGGCATGCATGTCCGTGCGTGTCCAAAATGACACACCTAAATAAGTGGTGTGATTTTCCAAGGGTTTGGGTTTTTTATTTAGGTGGAATCTGTGTATGTAAATCAGACCACTTTTGCTTAGGTGCCTAGAACACATTTAGCTTCCTAACATCAATAACCCAAATTTGAACATCTTGGCCATAATCTCTCTATGGCTCAGTTTCCTCCATCTGTAAAATGGGCTAATGCTACTTCCTTCCATTAGGAGCGTGGCAGGTGTTTGTTTGTTGTGTGACAGACCCAGACCAGTGGAGTACAGGAGTCTGGTAGAGGGCAAATATACTGGTCACTGGATGAGTAGTTTTCTGTTCCCTGAGTGACCAGAGCAGGGTCTGCACTAGAGTAATCAGGAACCTGCTAGAACCAGTTAAGGCAGCCTAATTAGGACACCTGGAGCCAATTAAGAAGAAGCTTCTAGAATCAATTAAGGCAGGCTAATCAGGGCACCTGGGTTTTAAAAAGGAGCTCACTTCAGTTTGTGGGGGGAGTGTGAGGAGCTGGGAGCAAGAGGCACAAGGAGCTGAGAGTGAGAGGGTGTGCTGCTGGAGGACTGAGGAGCACAAGCATTATCAGACACCAGGAGGAAGGTCCTGTGGTGAGAATAAGGAAGGTGTTTGGAGGAGACCATGGGGAAGGAGCCCAGGGAGTTGTAGCTGTCATGCAGCAGTTACAGGAGGCCCTATAGACAGCTGCAGCCCACAGGGCCCTGGGCTGGAACCTGGAGTAGAGGGCAGGCCTGGGTTCCCCCCAAACCTCCCAATTGATCTGGATGGTGGGTTCTCCTAGAAGGGAAGGTCTCTGGGCTGTTCCCCAACCCACATGGTGAATCTCTGAGGCAAGAAAATCTGCCAATAAGCGCAGGACCCACCAAGATAGAGGAGGAACTTTGTCAGAGCTGATATTTGTTCAGAGCATGGTTAATGTAAACCCCTTGATAGGACTGTGTTCATTATCACATTTTTGTCGTGGTGCCCAGATACCATGGTGATGATGGGAGCTGGAGAAATCATTTTAATAAATAAACAAAAGAACCCAAATTTGGGATGTTCCCTCCATTAACATTTAGACTTGACCAAAGAGAATGACATAGCTATTCAAGCGTATCATTTCAGTAGGTGGCTGGCTAGGCAGTTAGGCCATACTCCTGACACATGTAACTAACATGCTTACATGCATGTCATCAGGGTTGGCAGCCCAATTCCTGCTGCTGCTGTTCTGTGGTCTCTGGTCAGGTGGATGGCACTCCCAGCTGCACTTACATAGCGGTGTGTTATAAGCAGCAACTGAGCATGGATGTGGCCAGTGCACTTTAGCAATTCTCCTTTTCCCCCATGTCACTTGAGTCCAGGGTTGGCTCGATGAAGAGGAAACGTTGCACTGGGAGAAAAGAAGGGAGATAAAAGGAGAGATGGGGAGGGTTAGATAGACGTAACCAGCAGCTGTTTGGCATAGATTGCGCGTGCTCTCCATTTGGAAGGGGACGTTTTCCCTGTGTTCATCAGCCGTCTGCAACGCAGTGATTAATCATTCATGTCAGAATCCCTAATCCTATTCAATGGAAAACAAACACCATGTCACCCAGCCCTTCCCTTAGCCCAAGCAATTAGCAATTACATGAACTGGGAGAGCTGCAACAAAGATTGGCCAGGCAGGGCCATGGAAAATGGACCCTTTGCTGCTCTTGATTTTGGAAATGCCCAGGGCTACTCGGGCACTGATCCCATCATGAGACCAAAACATGGATATTATTTAAATCAGCTCCTTATTGCAGAAAGTAATTGCTGATTAGTGCTCAGCACACCACAAGTATTTACCTTCTCGAGTGCACAGGTGTGGTCTTTTGTTTATCAGATGGGGAAACGGAGGCACAGAGAGTCTAAGAGATTCACACAAGGTCAGAAAGCAAGTTCAGCAAGACTAGAAGGCAGGAGATTCTGGATTCTAGCCCACTAAACCATGCTGCCACTCTACCAGTACCTACTAATGTTTAAACCCATTATCTGCATCCTTTTAAAGTATTCCTACTCTCTTCAACTCTGGAGATCTTGAGCTAAATCCTGTCTTAGGTCCCATCTGAAAACTGCCAAACAATGGCAGGCAATGGGTAGATCTATTCTGCTGAAGGCCAGGACTGGATTAGCAGCAGCAGAGTGCATTGAGGGAGCTGTGAAGCCCAGGTTAGCATCCAGGGCCATTGGCAGACCTTTGAAAGGCCCCGGGGGTGGAACAGGTTAATACTGCCTCAGCCTGTGCCCAGCTCACGTGAAAACCTAAGCCAGTGGTAAAACCTTGAATATGCTGATAATGGACAACTCAGGACAAAAGAATCTAGGGCCTGTTCCTAGTGCTTTGAAGTCAGCGGAAGTCTTTCCAGCGTGTTCAAGGAATTCTGGATCAGGTACCCTAGGTACCATTGTGGACCGCTCCATGAGAACGTCTGCTCAGTGCACAGCTGTGTTCCAAAAAGGAAAGGAGTTTGGGTTTATTAAGGAAGAGATTAAGAGTAATACTGCAGATATTATACTGTTACCGGATGTGTCATTGATAGGCCTCACCTGGAATCCTGTGTTCAGCTTTGGTTGCTCCATCTCACAAAGGACATAGTATGGCCGAAAGGGCAGCAAAAGTGGTGAGAGGCCTGGAAAGACTATGCTAGGAGACAGTAAAGAGAGTAGCACTATGTAGTTTAGTGGCGAGATCACTAAGCAGAGATGTGACAAAGGTATTTAAAAGGATGAAAGCTTTAGGGACGGCAAACCTGAACTACCATTCACCCTTCTTCATGATCAAATGCAATTAAAAGGCAACGTATTTAAAACCGATAAAAGGAACAGTACTTTTACATGCTGCATAGTTAATCTGTAGAACTCATTGCCACAAGATATTATATTGGCTAAGAGCACAGTAAGATTAAAACCACACCTAAATATTCTTATGACTAATAAGACCATCCAAAGTTACATTAGAAAGGATAAAAATACATCAAGAATACAACCCCACATGCTTGACATAAGCTGAGTGGGTCAGATGTTGCAACCACATACATTAAACATTCCTAAACTTAATCAAATATGGTCCTAAAGTTATTGCATCAGTGTGGGCCAGGGATTGTATGCAACTCCATTTCCCACAGCTCCTCCAGGAACTAGAAACAGTGGGGGGAGGAGGGGGTTTATTGCTTGTAAACAGTTCCAGAGAGGTAACAGCCCCTGGCATGGTTTGCATACGCTGGTTCAGGCTGGGTTTTCCAGAGACTAGAAAATAAAGGGAGGGCTTTTGGTTTAGAAGGATGAGCTTCAACTGACTTGATGTGTTTCTTTTGATTCAGTAAATGGACAGGACTTTCTGTCCAAGAGGACCCCAGCCCTTGCAGAAAGGTTGGGAGGGAGGTTGGTCTACTCCTCATGTGGAAGATGGGTGATCCCTGGTATGTATAGTGAGCTTCTAAATGCTTTTATTAGTTTTTATGTTTTCTCTCATGATGCTTTGTCCTTAAAATAAATGCACTCTGCTGAGAAAGCACCGGGTGGTGACTTGTAACTGCTGCAATACACTGTTTGTAGCCTCCGGAGAGAAAGCAAAGCGCAGTTGCCGGCCTTTAGGCAGACTGGCTTGCTGGGGATATCACAGTGTATTGAAGGGAGCTGTGTTGCCTTAAAGCCCTCTGCTCAGGAGAGACAGAGATGCAGATCTTTGCCCAAGAGAGCTGACGGCTGGGAGCCTGAAGCTGTGCCTGTGTTCCTCCTTCCTGGTCCCCCTTGAGGGACCACAGAGGGGTAACACAGGTGTAGTTATATTGAAACTCTGACACCAAATACTAACAGTTTGGGGTTAGGATGATACTTCTCCTATGGGCAAATTATTCTATAATTGTGCGTTATGGAGTTTCTTTCACCTTGCTCTGATGCACTGATACTAGCTACTGCCTGTGATTGGACTAGATGGAGCATTGGCCTGCTCTGGTATATGTATGTGGATCCCATCATATTCATTAAGCATCTGCAAGAGGAGCTGCGAAGTTGAAAGATGCCTTGGGTTGATCCTGCATCCCAGGCATCAATGGGCAGTTTTGCTACTGAGGTCAACGAGAGCAGGATCAGGGTCATGGGGCCTGATCGAAAGCCTGCTGATGTCAATGGGAATAGTCGGACTTCAGTGGGCTCGGATCAGGCCCATAGTGAGTGGTGAATTAAACAAGCAGTGCATTATGGCGCCTAAGAGGCCAGTGCAGTTTGAGGTTGAGGCATACGTTAGGGAGTAAGGAGCTAAAGACCCTGTCTCTGCAATGCTGGTGTGACCACATCTGCAATATTCTTTCCTTTCTGGACAGCTCATTACCAAAAGCATGTTGTAATACTGGAGGCTGTTTAGAGAAGGGAAGCAAACCTGACTGGACAGCTAAAGGGACCGAGTCTGGAGGATAGATGTATCGCTTGGCTGAGCATCAGCTAGGAAGAGAACATGACAATTGTCTATAAATGATGGAAAGTTGTAAACATGATGGGGGGGGGGTTAGGGTATGAGCAGAAGTGATGGGAGGAAACTGAGGAAAGGAAAGACTATGGGATATCAAAATCAGGACAGACTTCCTGACTGACAGATGTAGTCAACTGTAAAATATTCTCCCAACGTTATTGGTGGAGACCCACTGCTTGGGATTTTTAAACTAGCCAGGACAAGGAATAGTCTGTGGCAATAATCCTCCACTGGTAATGGTTTAGATGCCGACACAGCCTCCATTCAGCATTTTCAGTCTTTAACTAGGGGTCAGATTGGGAGGAAAAAAGGTGGTGGTGCTCTGTCAAGCTCCGCCCACAAAATAAGCCCCACTCATGCGAGCACTAACTGAGATGCTGCTCACAGTAGATGATATGGATATTCAAACTAGGTGTGTCTGGGCTCTCTGAGCTCCACTGGGCTCCTTGAGCCAGGCTTCATGATGGAGTGGCATGTTCTATGCCATGCTTCCCATCAGGGGTATGTGTACTGCTCTCCTAGCCCAGGTGTGCTGAACTATGGGAGGGTGGGAACAGCTACCACTGGCAGCAAAGCTCTCTGTGTTTCACAGTCAGTGGGTCAGACTCAGAGTCCAAGTCAGCAAGTGGTGGGGTTTTTAATTACCCTCTCCGCTGGCAGTGCAACCAAAGCTCATCTGTAATCCCCATCCCCTTGGGTACCAAAGACTCATCAAAATTACAGATGCTATCCTAGTCCTCTACCCATCCAGCTACACACATGTACCTGTGCCATGCTGGAAAGCTCAGGTTTCAGTCAGAAAATGGACATTTAAACACAATTCTGTTTTCACAAAAACATTTGAAAGGTTTTGTTTTCATTCCAATGCAGAGCAAAAACAACGCCGAAACCTTGGAAGTTGCTGGGAAGTGGAATTGTTGTCCTCTGGCCAGCTCCAGTGCTCAGAACCTTCCAGGATGGGACCATAAACCCCCAGATACCATTATGTATGGAGGGGCAATAACCACATAAAAGCAGCGCCACAGAGGGGGAACAGAATCACCTCTTACCATTCGTTACTCAGTAGTATACTACTGATGACAGTTTAATATTCATCATTGCTTGCTGGATCTCCATAGCTCATGTTTATAGGGCATCTTTTATCATGAAGCATCTTAAAGCTCCCTGCTAGGCTAGGACAGAGGGCAAAGCAGCCTTCCCCAGCAGCTAAAACAGTCCAGTGCTGGAAAATCCCAGAGACCTACTGCCCCCATCAGCTTCTATGGTGACGAGGCCCCAGATGCTCAAAGGTATTTAGGTGTCTAACTACTATTGCTTCAATGCACATTAGGTGCCTAAATATCTTTGAGGATTTGAACTGAGGGCTCAAAAGGAGGAAGAATTCGGTATCCAACTGAAATACATTGAAGGAAGTAACAGGTAATTACCTGAGCTGGAATTTGGCAGGGACCCAGGGGGTGTTAATAACCCTGCTCTTGTAAAAATCCTGGGAGGGGAAGGGGCTGTGTGCTCATGCAAGCAGGGGGTGAAATTCCATGGTCTTTGTTAGGCAGGATATCAGTGATCCATCCCTCTTGGCCTTCCAATCTGTGACTCTGACTGTACTGTTACGGCAGGAGTCACTAGATGGCGCTGTTACACAGAGTCTTCTTGCAGATCTTTCTGGGTATGTCTACACAGCCAGGGGAATCAAGCCTCTCAGCTTGGGTCAACGGGCTGGGGCTAGTGGTGCTCGTGCTAGCGCTCTAAAAGGAGCCGTGTGGATCGCACTTTGAAGCTCTGGCTTGGGCTGCAGCTTCCATCCTGAAGCTTAGGGAGGGGGTTGGGCTGCATTCCTCTGCCTAAAATGGCTCTGCCTGTTGCTGACCTACAAAGTATCCTGGGAGTAGGGTCACTGCTTCAGCAGGGCCAGCTGAGGGGGCTGCGCACGGCTCTGGGAGTCGACTCTCATGCCTTGCCTTTTGCATAGTTATTCACACCTGTGACGTGAGGGTTGAGTGCGCCTGGAGAGTTCTGCTTCTGTGGCATTTGATCTCCCCACTCTGCCCTCGGTTTGCACTGGAGTAAGTGACGACACATGGCACCACATGGTGGAGGAGAGTAGTGGTGGGGGAATAGGGTTTGCTAGCGCAACCGATGATGTGCAGTAAAGGTATGTCTGCACAGCAGCTGGTGGTGTGATTCCCAGCCGTGTAGATGTACGTGTGCTAGCTGTGATCTCATACTACAGCAACTACACTGCCATTTTCGATCAAAGCTAGCATGTGCGCATTTACCCAAGTTGGAAATCTCACTGCCAGCAGCAGTATATATGTGGGGTATAAAACATGTTTTTGTAGGACCTACAAAAACCCCAGTTGCTGTGTATTAATGCATTGTTGGTGATGGGAAAGGCAAAGTTTAGGTTTGAACTGATATTTGGTATTGGGTTGCCTACAATTGTTTTAAGGTGGGTCCGATTCAAAATCTTAAGATGTATTTGATTTTTTTCTTTAGATGGAAGGACATTCCTAGCCTAGGTAAAGAATTTTTCTTTTTCCCCTACAGAAATATATCTATTTCTTAAAAAAAGGATTGATTCAAATAAAAATGTGTTTGTATAAGAAAAATGATTTTCTTTTATGAGAAACCACATAGTTTGGGGTAAATTTATAGTTTTGGCTGGGTCGTTAATATCTGGTAGTCAAAAAGTATTGGTTTGAACAAAAATATGCTGTAATAAAAATGCATTGTTTTGAAGAAATTTATTGGCCCCATGAAAACCTATTCGATTCAGAAAGATATGTTGATTTCAATGAAAATCTATTTGTTTTGAGAGCCAGAGGAAAAGAGAGAACACTTATTTGAGAGCCTGGTGCTTCTCAAGGCACGCTCCTCTCAGGGATGCAGCAGTAATTAGTGCCAGGGTGTGTCCGATGAGGAATTAGTGCAAGGAAGCATGGGAAATAAACAGAGAAAGACACAGACTCTGCTACAAGAGAAGCATCAGTGAATAAAGCTGGGACCAAGGAATCAGAACAGAGATGTGGAGAGAGAGAGAGAAGCAGAGAATGCAAAAGCCAATGGGCTGAATAAAATGAGGGAGGAGAGCAAATGGCAAAGAGGAGCAGAGAAGGGGAAGGCAGCTGCGGCAGAAAGATGCCTGACATGTGTAAGGTACAAGTTTAATGTGCCTTGTGCACACTGAGCTCCTAGCCTCTTGACACACAAATGATCTGGTTCCACTCCAGCAGGTAGCTGCATTATCTATAGACCCAGGGTGAGATGACTCTATGGGCGGCACTGTAAGACAGCAACCCATGCAGAGCCAGCGGCATTCTCCTCCCAAACTGATGCCCTTGACTGCTTTCTGGGAGAATTTTGGGCCAATTTTAGTGCATGCTGGTATTTACACATTGCTTTGGTCATTGTGCTTGAGGTTAACAGTCCTTGGCCAGATCCCCACGTGGTGTAAATCCATTGCTCCAGCAATTTAAGCTCTTCTGACGTTCTCCATTCCCCTGATGGGATTTCAGTACCCCAATGGAGGGCAAAGAGGAATTGGCTGCAGTCACATCTTATAGTTTTTCACGGTATCCCATAACCGTGGTATTTGGGCATGTGTGGAGACAGGCTGGACCGACCAAGGGAGAATGGGTAGCTATTATGCATGATCCAGCAGGATGTGTGGATGAGGCATAAACCTCAGCAGACTCAAGCCAAACTGAAGACGGTTGGGTTTTTGCAAAACAAAACGAAATGAACATTGTTCTTTGAGATACGGGAAAATTTTCTGCAAATGCCTGTTTCTCAGAAGTGCTCAGTGTCCTTGCTGATGAATGCTCCAGCCAGTCAGACTGACATCTCCTCTAAATTGCTATGAGTGGAAGGTACATTTCTTTTAGCTGGGCTCTCTTCAGCATGTCTTGCCCAGGTCTTCATAGATTCATAAATTCTAAGACCAGAAGAGATTATCTAGTCTGACCTCCTGCATAACACAGGCTGGAGAACTTCCCTGAAATAATTCCTGTTCCAACCAGAGCAGATGTTTTAGAAAAACACCCGCACTTGATTTTAAATATTGCCTTATTTCTGAATTTATCTAGCTCCAACTTCCAGCCATTGCAACATGTTATAACTTTGCCCACTAGATTGAGGAGCCTGTTATCAAGTTTTTGTTCCTTCTGTAGTTACTTACAGATTGTGATCAAGTTACGCTCTGCCCATCTATTGTTAATCTTAACAGATGGAGTTAATTGAATGTATCACTATAAAGCATGTTTTTTAACCCTTTAAACATACTTGTGTCTCTTCTCTGAATCCTCTCAAATTTAGCAACATCCTTCTTGAATTGTGGGCACCAGAAATGGACACACAATTCCAGTAGCAGTTGCACCAGTGCCAAAAAAAGAGGTTAGATAGACTCCCTATTCCTACTCGAGAGTCTCTGGTTCATGTGCCCAAGGATTGCATTAGCCCTTTTGGCCACAGCGTTGCACTGGAATCTCATGTTCAGCTGATGACCACCAAGACCCTCCAAACCTTTATTTAGAGTCACTGCTTCCCAGTAGAGAGTCCCCTGTCCTGTAAGTTTGGCTTGCTTTCTTGAAGAGCTTATGCCAATTCCTGATCAGCTCTTGGGGACATTCCTGTGGCGTACATTCCCCCTGGTCTCCACATTGCTGTGGTGACAGCTATCCTCTTCTAGATGGCTCATCTCCCCAGGCATGTCCAGGAGTGTGCTGCATCCTCTCTTCACTATGAGATTGGTGGGTTCTTCCAAAGCCAACCAGGGATGGCTGCAGGCTGCCCTCTGTCTTCCAGGTCCTTATTCTTGTTATATTCCTCTTCTTCCGAGCAGTCTCCCTGCTGAGCTGAAGCAGTACGAGCCCTGGCTGTGGCTGCAGGAGGTGGCTGCCTAGAGAAGAGTTGTTCTTTGATCTGTTAGATGAATTGCTGGCCTCCCTAGACAGAAGCTTGGACAACTGCATTTTAGCTGCAGGCTCTTTGTCAATGCTTCTCACTCCTGCTCTGCAGATATTTCTCTCATCAGGGTGGTAAAGGAGGGGGGTGTTGTCCCTCTGCCCACATAAGGATAGCTTGATTGTCTGTGTGACTGCATATAATAGCAGATAAAGCTCCTCAAAGGACCTGTGGGTACGCTCAACGAACTCTGCCATTCCAGAGTAGGATGGGACCTCTCCGTCTTGCCCGCATAGCCACTCACTTATGTAGCCCAGTTCTTTGCTCCCGTTGAGTAGCACTACCTCACACAATCCTGTTGCTTTCAGGGTGACTAGTCACTTGAGTAAGAGTTGCAGAAGCAGCCCCATGGTGTCTGAACCGGACCTCTCAATTCACTCCTCACTAGTCTCGATGCCTGTTGAATTAAGCCAGGGTAGTTTCCTGTGTCATAAAGACAGGCACAGCTCATAGCTGCGAAGCACCTGGTCTCTCTCAGAACACGCATCCTGAAGTTTGGATGTTTAATGAACTCACCTGCTGCTGTTTGGTGGAGAAATCGGGGTAAAAATCTTGCCAGGGTTCCAGGAATTCTGATTGGTGGTGGGCTGAGGATACCCAAGCGCAGCTTTTTTCATTAGATTTTAGTATTTTCAGTCCCAACCCAAAGCAGGAAGTACAGAGTGTGTGCACGTATGTTTTTTTTTAAAGTGACTAAGCCTTTTCCTAAACCACAATACAATACAGCTGCCATTAGTATTATGTCTATTACAATAGTTCCTGGAAATCCCAGCTGAGATCAGGACCCCAGTGCTAGGTGCTATATATACACACAGTGAGAGACAGTCCCTGGACTGAGGGTCTAAATAGTCAAAACAGACAAAGAGTGTGAGGGAAACAGAGGCACAACCAAGAATTGAACTGGTTTGCATTAGGTCACACAGGTGGTCAGTAGCCAAATGAGGACTGAAAACAGGTCTACTGACTCCTGGAGCAGTGTGTTATTCATTGTTTCCAAGGTTGGAAGAGACCAGTGTGATCATTGAGCCTGACCTCTGTATGCTTTAGACCAGTGTTCGCAACCGTTTCAGGTTGGTAATCCCTTATGCAATGTCATTTTCACAATCTCTTTACAGTCACTATAAACAGAAGAGCTATGCCCATGAAAACAATGATACGCCTATATCACTTGAGTGTGTCTGGGTTTTGAGAGGTTGACAGAATACTTGACCTTTAAGGGTAAGCATAAGTGATTAAAAAAATTAATTGCAAATAAACATGCAATTAATCGAATTGTTAAAGAATAATAGAATACCATTTATTTAAATGTTTTTCGATGTTTTCTACATTTTCAAATATTGATTTCAGTTACAACACAGATTACAAAGTGTACAGTGCTCACTTTATATTATTTTTATTACAAATATTTGTAAAAAACAAAAGAAATAGTATTTTTCAATTCACCTAATACAAATAATGTAGTGCAATCTCTTTAACATGAAAGTTGAACTTACAAATGTAGAATTATGTACAAAAATATAATTGCACTCAAATAAAAAATTGTAAAACTGTAGAGCCTACAAGTCCACCCAGTCCTACTTCTTGTTCAGCCAATCACTCAGACAAACAAGTTTGTTTACATTTGTAGGAAATAATGCTGCCCGCTTCTTGTTTATAATGTCACCTGAAAGTGACAACAGGTGTTTGCATGGCACTGTTGTAGCCAGCGTCGCAAGATATTTACGTGCCAGATACGCTAAAGATTCATATGTCCCTTCATGCTTCAACCACCCTTCCAGAGGACATGCGTCCATGCTGATGATGGGTTCTGCTCGATAACAATCCAAAGCAGTGCTGACTGATGCATATTCATTTTCATCATCTGAATCAGATGCCACCAGCAGAAGGTTGATTTTTCTTTTTTGGTGATTCAGTTCTGTAGTTTCCGCATTGGAGTGTTGCTCTTTTAAGACTTCTAAAAACATGCTCCACACCTCATCCCTCTCATATTTTGGAAGGCACTTCAGATTCTTAAACCTTGGGTTGAGTGCTGTAGCTATCTTTAGAAATCTCACATTGAGACCTTCTTTGAGTTTTGTCAAATCGGCAGTGAAAGTGTTCTTAAATCGAACAACATATGCTGGGTCATCATCTGAGATTGCTATAACATGAAATATATGGCAGAATGCGGGTAAAACAGAGCAGGGGACATACAATTCTCCCTCAAGGAGTTCATTCACGAATTTAATTAACGCATTCTTTTTATAACGAGCATCAGCAGCATGGAAGCATGTCCTCTGGAATGGTGGCCGAAGCATGAAGGGGCATACGAATGTTTTGCATAGCTGGCACTTAAGTACCTTGCAATGATGGCTACAGAAGTGCGATGTGAATGGCTGTTATCACTTTCAGGTGACATTGTAAATAAGCGGGCAGCATTGTGTCCTGTAAATGTAAACAAACTTATTTGTCTTAGCGATTAGCTGAACAAGAAGTAGGACTGAGTCGACTTGTAGGCTCTGAAGTTTTACATTGCACTCAAAGAACAGAACAGTTATGTAACAAAAAACCCCCTACATTTGCAAGTTGCACTTTCATGGTAAAGAGATTGCACTACGGTACTTGTATGAGGTGAATTGAAAAATACTATTTCTCTGTTTATCATTTTTACAGTGTAAATATTTGTAATATAATAATATAAAGTGAGCACTATACACTTTGTATTCTTTGTTATAATTGAAATCAACATATTTGAAAATGTAGAAAAACATCCAAAATACAATAAATTTCAATTGGTATTCTATTGTTTAACAGTGTGATTAATTGCAATTAATTTTTTTGAGTTAATCGCGTGAGCTAACTGCGATTAATCGACAGTCCTAATCATAATACATTTTTCAACACCTCACTACGCCCCTCTTTGCCTTTCATGACCCCTCTGAGGATCATGACCCACTGACTGAGAAACAGTGCTTCAGCCTATACGGCCTTGCTTAGCTTTAAACCCAAACATCCTTGAAGTTCAGCGAGAGAGAGAGAAGTTGGTGCTGGAGTTCCATTCTTGATCTCTCTTTACAAAGGAGTTCAAGTGCTTTCATCTCTGCTCATGATATTAACGACGATGCTTCTGGAGGCCAAAGAGAGAGGCGTGCAATGCTGGTTAAGCCTCTTTCTCAGCCGGCAGGGACCAGATGAAATTCAGTTTGAGCTTGAAAGCCAAATGAAAAGCCATAATGCTGCCTTAGCCAGGATTATGAGACGAGCCATCACGGTATCACCTGAAATCCACCTCCTTGTGCTTTTTCATTTAAAACAATTGACACATGTTTGCAATGGGCTTTTCTTTCATTACGATCCAACTCTGCTATTTAATCAGCTTCAGCTTTCCTTTGTTTGTACAAGGAGTTGCTAACCCATATTAAAGGGAGAAAAAAAGCCAATGCAAGAAATGTCACTAGCGCAGCATTATCCTTTCCCTGCCAACACACTCATGCTTCGGTGTCAGTGAAAAGGTTACCTCTGATTAATATTAATAAAGAATTAAAGCTGTGTTTGTCATGATCACCTCGACTGGTAATGCTCTGTGCCGCTGGTGAAAGTGGAGGGGGGGAAAGTAAGTGGTATACATTACATTCATTAATCATTTCATCAGGGAAGAGTTCAAAGCCAATCTCTCCCTTAACGAGCACCACACACTAAGACGAGGCCATGTTTATTCAGATGTTACTCCGTTCGCCTCTTCCCGCCAGAGCAGTTAGCCGGGATGCACCACTGAGCCTTAAATTCTCATGTGGAAGCTGAGATGCCCCTTGATGGAATTTGGGGATGTTTGGAACTTGAGCGGTGGTTGGGTCCACTGTGGGCATGGAGCTCTAGTTGTGAAATTTGGATTCCGATTTTAAACACTCACATTAATGGGTGTTTGAATTTGGGGGGTTGGTCCAGACCTATCTCTAGACGTCAACAATACAAGAACCAGCCAGAGTCCAGGAAAGTGCCTCCTCTGCCCCCCTGTCCCACAATTACTTAAGCACCCAGGCCCTCAAAGGTATTTAGGCACCAAATCACCATTGATTTCAATGGCAGGAGCCTAAATACCTTTAGGGATCTGGACCTACACTCTTTGGAGCAAGGACAGTCTTTCCATTATATATGGAACGTTGTGAAGGCCAAAAGTATAACTGGGTTCAAAAAAGAATTTGGTACATTCCTAGAGGCTAGATCCATCAATGGCTATTAGCCAAGATGGTCAGGGATGCAAGCCTGGGTGTTCCTAAATTTCTGACTGCCAGAAGCTGGGACTGGAAAACAGGGGATGGATCATTTGATAATTGCCCTGTTCTGTTCATTCCCTCTGAAGCATCTGACACTGGTCACTGTTGGACAGGGGTGGCTCCAGGCACCAGCGCACCAAGTGCGTGCCTGGGGCGGCAAGCCGCGGGGGGCGGCCTGCCCATCGCTGTGGGGGCGGCACTCAGGGAGCCTTTGGCGGCATGCCTGTGGGAGGTCCGTCGGTCCCACAGCTTCGGCAGCTATTCGGCGGTGGGTACGCCGAATCCGCAGGACCAGCGGACCTCCCGTAGGCATGCCGCCGAATCCACATTACCAGCGGACCTCCCACAGGCGCACCGCTGAAAGCCACCTGACTGCCATGCTTGGGGCAGCAAAATACATAGAGCCACCCCTGCTGTTGGAAGACAGGATACTGGGCTAGATTGACCTTTGGTCTGACCCTGTTCTTATATGTACCTAGCACAATTGGGACTCTGCCTCAGTTGGGGTGTTTTGGTGCTACTGTAATGCAAACAATAAATCACAATAATAGACGTAAAAGCCAGACTGGAGCTCCAATGGATCAATCAAGGCATTTGGGAGCCAGCAAAGTTTGGAACATTGTTTTTTTGCATTTTGAAAACTAGAGTGTAACTTTCTGTTTGTCCTCGATCAAGGAGAACAAGTGAGTATACTGGGGAAGGCGGGAAGGCTGTCTGGTTATGGGTTTCTTGGGGAAGGCTACATGGTTATAAGACCATTCTTAGTTCTGTATTTATTTACTATGGGTCTTAGATCCTGCCAATGTACACGAGCTTCTTGTGGACTTTAGGCAACGAGCAAGGCTCACAGGCAAAGACGCACTTTATTGTGGAGCCATGTTAAAGCCTGAATGAATTTGTGAAGTCTGCCTGGATAGCCCAGAGCCAAACCAGACGATGAAGGATGATCTTGTGGTAAAGACCTAGGCCACAAAGCCAGGAGATCTGCATCCAATTCCCTGTTCTACCCCAGGCTTTCTGGGTGACCTCGGACAAGTTGCTGTCTCTCTGTATCTCCCAGTCTGTAAAATGGGAATAATAATCCTTCCCTTGTCTGTTTATTTTGTAAACTCTTCAGAGCAGGGACTGTCTCTCATTATACGTGTGAGCATCGCTTAGCACTGGGGGTCGGGACCCCTCAGGGGGTCACAAGGTTATTACATGGGGGGATTGCGAGCTATCAGTCTCCACTCCAAACCCTGCTTTGCCTCCAGCATTTATAATGGTGTTAAATATATAAAAAGTGTTTTTAATTTATAAGGGGGGGGGGTCGCACTCAGAGGCTTGCTATGTGAAAGGGGTCACCAGTACAAACTTTGACAACCACTGGCCTAGCACAGTGGGGCTGGGGCCTGGTTGTAACATCTCTTGATGCTACTTGTATTGCTAACAGTTAAATTAAACTCTCAAGGGAGTCCCTGTCCTGATTTATCCATTCCGAGCCATCAGCCTAAAAATGGCCTCCATTGGAATGCAGCCCTAGAATGGTAAGACTCTGCCTCTAACACACAAATGCCTGTAGATCAGTGTGTTTAGAACCAGGACATAACCTACCGTGTAACGCACCTTTCTTCTGCACATGACGTGCTGGGGAAGGCTTTGCGAGGCTTTATATATTCAGATGTCCAGATAGATTATATTTAGGCAGTTGTTTGGCAGAACAAAAGGAATGAATCTTGCCTGAGGTCTGTCTCTTCACTGGAATCATAGTACCAGATCCAACTTCTGCAGAAGTCAATAGAAGGACTTGGTGGGAGATGGTTTGAGCTCAGAAGGACCAATTTGTTTTAAATTGTACTTTAAAATCATATGTTGTGCGTAGCTTGGCAAAGGTTCCAAGAAGTCCAGGACCAATCAAACACTCATGCATCTGGGTCAGAACCTTTTTGGTGCTCTCTACATCCTGTCGGTTCTTAATACCCCACCAGAGAGACAGACAGACACACACTAGGGAAAAGCTCCATTCATTACAAGTTTTCAGTGTGGCCTCAATTCCTATTTCATTTTTTGATGCTATTTATTATTCAAATGTGGAGAGAATCGAGCCGAATCGTGCATTACTATCATTAATTATTCACCGGGATTAAGGAATCAGTTAAAACCATATCTCCCTTAATCCTGTTTTATTAATTTTATATTCTTGGCAAAAAACCCTCTTTACAAATGGATCATGAAGCTTTCTGTTGGGACCCTAAGAATGGAAGGTCTCTGGTGTTCAAAGAAGGCTCTTCTTTTTAATTTGATAAAATAAATTAGCACAGGATTAAATGTCCCATTAACATGCAGTACAGCTCTGTTGCTGTTACCACCTTACGCGGGTATTAGAATGATTAGGTTGTATCTTGCCTGGCTTCCTTTTTTTCCCTAGGATCTCTTTGGTCATGTACCAAAACATGGCAGAAAGGTACAGAGAATTCCTGTCTTGTGTGAACATGATGAAGGGAAAGAATTCAATTCCTTCTTTCCTGGTCTGATTTATGTATTCACTTTTATCGCACCAGAGCCAGAGATGCATCTGAACTACAGCTTATTGGGAAATGATTCCTGTCCCACGAGAGTTTTTGAGATTTTGAAATTTTTCCCATCCTGAATTGGGACAAAAAAGTCAGAATCTTGAAAAATTTTGCAAATCGATAATCCAAAAATAAATAAATAAAATCCAGATCAGATAAATAAAAACACTTCATTTTGATTTTTTTTGTTTAAACTTTTTTATTTTTTAAACTATAAATTAACTAACAGTTTGAAATATAAAGTAATTTTTAACTGGAAAAGGAAATTAACATTGAGGAAAATGTCAAAATGGGATGTTTAGACATTCAGAATTCTTTCAAAGTGGGAGATCCCTCAAAACCGACCCTTTCCCTGCAAACAGTTAAAAAAAATCAACATTTTCCAGTAAAAAATTATTTAATTGGAAAATTCCCAAGCAGTTCTACTCTGAACCAAAATGCTGTTTCCAAGAGTTACCTACTCACACAAGGTGGTTCTTTGACTCCCTCTAGTGGCTAGACCACATAGGTTTATGAGTTGACTCTTGCATCTCAGCTATTGGGCCTACTCTTTTATTTCAGTCCTTTTAGATTCCAAGGTCCCAGGTTCAAGGCCAATCCCTATAAATATCTGGATCCAGATCTGACCTTTGTGGCTTGACTTCAAAAGGGCTATGCTAATTTATACTGGATTTACAGAAGATCTGGCCCATTGACTCTAATGGATCTATGCTGATTTGCCAGCTGGGAAAATGACCCCATTGACTCCTGTGGAGCTATACCAATTTATACCATCTGGGGGTCTGGCCCCATTGACTGGTAGATTGTACCTTGAAGTCTTTGCAGAATGAATGAGTCAGTTTTATGAAATGTGTATGGGGAGTGCTCCAAGTTCTGCGGTATTAAACATGGGGGAGAGACTCCTCTGGGAGTTGCCATGCGGCAACAACATTTAAAAACGACGAGGTCTGACATCTGAATAGTTTATCTTTTCAGTATATGAAGGTTCCTCATGGTAAATCTCAAGATAGAACCATAATGCCCTCCATGCTGGGCTTGCGTATCGGTCTAAGACAATACTGTGCTATAATTGAGCATAAAATGTTGGAGTTCTGCTAAGCGGCTTCCTCTGTATCTGGGCTTCTTACCTAGTAATAGTGACAGCAGCTTAAAATTGAGACTCCAGTGATGGGAGCTCGGGCCATCGCAAATGGCACTAATTAGCAAGTTCATCAGAGACGACCAGAAATGAATGATCCATAAAGGTGGTTGCTCCTGGGGTTGCAGTGTGGAGAAACTTCTTCTATGGGACAGATCCTCAGCTGGTGTAAACTACAGCTCCATCGCTGAGTATCTGCCCCTACATGCTTTATGTATGTCTGCAGACTGTCATTTGGACATCTGCCACAATCTCAGGCATTTCCTTGGTTGAGAATCTCTTAATTTCACTTTAAAAATACTGGATCACCTCTCTTTACCTCACCTAAATGCTGTCAATCAAGGTTATTGACTACCTGCATGAGGCATTGTTTGGATGTGAAAAACCCTTAAAAAGTGAAGGCTGTAAAATGGGATAGTTGCTGAGTTTGACACCTATTGGCCAGACCCTAGAACGGACTTCATCAATTAGTGGGAAAAATTTTTTAAAAATTGAAAGTGAGATTTTTTTTTTCTGTTACTGTCTCATTTTTTAAACTTTCCTTCTTTTTTTTTTTTTTAATAGTGGAAAAAATATAAAGTGGGGGGGAATAAAACCCTCTTAATTTTCATTTTTAAACTTTTCCCCCAAAAAACCTTTATAACTTCAACTAGCTCTGGATTGTAAGATCTTTGGAAAGGGAACTGTCTCTTACTATGTGTCTGTACAGTGTCTGGCATAATGAGGCCCTGATCTCAGTTGGGGTCTAGAGGTCCTACAATAATATTAAAAAATAATAAAGGTTCTTCAGTAGCATATTCCTGAAAGACACCAAAGTGGGGGCTTTATCCTTAATTTCCATACCAATAAGTTATTGCTTTTCTACTACGATATTAACACCCCCCTCCCCCCTTTTTTTTATTTGTTTGTGAAAATTAGCTAATCAGGTAGCTGGGAATTTTATACATCTACCATCATGTTTCTCTTGGAGGAAAAGAATGCAAGACAAATGTCCTACAGTAGAACCTCAGAGTTATGAACACCAGAGTTACAAACTGACCAGTCAACCACACACCTCATTTTGAATAGGAAGTACAGTAACTTCTCACTTAACGTTGTAGTTATGTTCCTGAAAAATGCGACTTTAAGTGAAACTATGTTAAGCAAATCCAATTTCCCCATAAGAATTAATGTAAATAGGGGGGATTAGGTTCCAGGGAAATTTTTTTTTGCCAGACAAAAGGCATTATATACATTTTAAACAAGTAATTTAATACAGGTACTGTACTATAGTTGGGAGGTGCCCCAGCCTTACCCTACATAGGCACAGCCCACTGGCACTGGAGATGAGGCAGGCAAGGAGGTTGAAGATGCTGTAGGCTAGGAGAAGCACATTGCGCAGCAGCAGCTTCCCCTATTCTGCAAGCACCAGGGGCGGGGTACTCAACCCTCAGCCCACCCACTCCTCCCCTTCCCCCAAGCCCCCATCCTTGACCTGCCTCTTCTCCGCCCCCAACTCCTCCCCTTTTACTTCCCATGCTCCTCCCCTCCCTTCTAAACCCTGCAAGCCAGCTGATTGCCCCAGGCAGGAGGCAGGAGAGGGAGGGGGGAGGCCCGCTGAGTCCTCACTCCTCCCCCATCCCTCCTGCCCGTGGCAATCAGCTGGCTTGCATTTAGGAGGCAGGAAGGAGGCGTGAGGACTTGGCGCAGGCTCCCTCTCCCTCCCCCCCGCCTCTTGCCCACAGCAATCCGCTAGCTTGTGGCATTTGGGAGACGGGAGTGAGGGGGAGCCTGCACGCCGAGTACTCGCTCCTCTCCCCTCCGTCCTGCCCCCAAAACGCCGCAAGCCCGCTGATTGCTGTGGGCAGGAGGCGGGGGAGGAGGGGGAAGGCGCTGATCCATGGGGTCTGCTGGCGGGCGGGAGGCGCTGTGGGGAGGGGAGGGGGGGTGTAGGGAGGCTGCTAGCTGTGGAGAAAGCAGGCAGCCAAACAAGGTAAGAGTGGAGCATTGCACAACTTTAAATGAGCATGTTCCCTAATTGATCAGCAACATAACAACGAAACAATGTTAACTGGGACGACTTAAAGTGAGGCGTTACTGTACACAATCAGGCAGCAACAGATCCGAAAAGCAAAATAGCAAATACAGTACAGTAATGTGTTAAACATACTAAAAAATAAAGGGTATGTTTTTAAAAAATATATTTGACAAGATAAGGAAACTGTTTCTGTATTTGTTTCATTTAAATTAAGATGGTTAAACACAGGATTTTTCTTCTGCATAGTAAGAAGTTTCAAAGTTTTATTAAGTCAATGTTTAGTTGTAAACCTAAAGACCAACCATAATGTTTTCTTCAGTTACAAACATTTCAGAGTTACGAACAATCTCCCTTCTCGAGGTGTTCGTAACTCTGAGGTTCTACTGTAGTTGTTTTAATCACTAGTAACTGCTTGTATAATTTGCTGTGCTAGAAACCAGTCATTTCTTGCTTGTCTTAATATTAACAAGGTTAGGATGAGCAAGAGAAACAACTTGCCCCCAGTGCTTTCCATCCATATCTTGAACCAGCCTCCGTTTTCTTGTGCAGATCATATGCAAGAACCCATGTCAGCTCAATTCCACCCTTCCTCCGCCACTGGACTGCTCATCATGCTATTTGTTGTGGTAACAATAAGATCTAGGCAAGATCCCATGCCATCTTAACTCCACTTCTTATGGTAGCCACTGGGCTTTAGGAAGGTGCCATAACTGAGTTCTCTTCTGTGCCAGTCTCTGGGCTCCAGACAGAGCCCATCTCATCTCAACCCTTGCCCACCTGTATTGACCACTGAGCTCTAACTCAGATGGGTTGGGTCAGATTTTGGCTTAAGTCTGCTCCCAGTGCAGTCAATGGGAGTTTTACTACCAGCATCAATGGGAACGGAGTTAGACCAATGCTAGCTCTGTTGAAAATCCAACCTGTTGAAGTTTCCGTATGAATTAAGATGCAGCCTGAGCAAATGGAGTCTCTTGAATTATGTTTTGGTCAGAAATTCTTTTTTTCTGTTAATGACTCGGTTATCTGCTTCTAATGACAAGAGATGGAGGGCCCTTTCCCATTCATGGGGTTGTCATGCTACCTAGCTATGGCTTTTCTTGAGCAACTTTTCCATGCCGTGATAAAGTCGGTGGGAAGATCATTGAGACAGATGTAGAAGACACCAAAGAATGAACCTGCATCTTGGAGGCTTACTGGATAGTTAAGGCTACAGCTGCTGTCAGGAGCTTTGGAAAGGGATGAGTAAAACAAAAAGACATTAATAAAGATTTTACAGTGATTTCTGCCAGTGGCCCAGGGATGACTTTATCTCATTTTCAATCTCTAGGGCAAGATCTATTTTAAGTTAACCTATATCAAGATGCATGGATGAAGCTGTTGTGAAAGAGACCTCGGATGGCTGTGAGCCACAAACAAAGATGTGTATTTCAGACTTCAGGTAGGAATTATATATACTTAGAGTCATGAACTCTGGGTAATAATTGAAAGGTCAGATTGATGAGAGCAGCCTCGGAGATGCGATTTCTATGACAGGTTGATGGATGCGCCACTATCAAGGTGTACTTTTAATCATAATCTCATTACTCCACTTCTTATGGTTTGACTCACCTAGGCTTGCAGGGAGAATCTGAGTCCACCTTAGAGGTGAATTGACTTTTTGAGGAAGAGCGACGGAACGGCCAAGAGAACAAGAAAAAGAGAGAGACAAAAAGAAATGAGACTAGATCCTGTGCTAGATCCAGTGTCGCTTCATTGAACTATGTTAATTTACACTAGCTGAGCACCTGACCCCATGGAGATATAAACTAAATAGCAATTAGAACTGGCAACACAACTGGGCAGAGTTGTGGGGAGTTAAATTGCTAGCAATAGCAAAATCTTCAAAAAAGGAACAGTGATGTGCGTAAGTGCACCATGTTTGCCTTTGCTCCCCAAAGCTTTCCCCAACTTTGTAATCCCAGCAAGCAGAGCGGAATCATAATTTCAGAGGAAAACAAAGGCCTTGCAACAACAATTTTGTTCTTTGCTTGTACAGCACCTAGCACCATGGGGTCCTGGGCTACGTGGTGTATTGAAAACGGTGTTAACACAGTGATCTACCACTTCAAATTCTCAGGGGGTTTCCTGGTCCTGCTTGATGGGTCCATGACAGGGTGCCATGGTGATACAAATTAATAATTTCTTTGTTTGGGGTAGAGTCGACCCTCTGGTCAGGTTATCCACACAGTCCTTTCTCTCCCCAGTGTGCTTGGGAAGAGAGGGGCTCGTTGTCCCATCCCAACTGGGGGTTTGAAAGGTATTTATCCTTCCTCTCTTTTCCATTGGGGGGGTGAGGGAGGGGGGGAGTCTAGAAAGTAAGGGGCTTCGGGCCCTTCTTAATAAGGGAGGTCGAGAGGGGAGCCCAGGCCCTCCCACTCCATTGGACTCCAGCCCAGGGCCCTGTCAGAGTTACTAAATTATCAGTACCCAGGAACAGCTTCTTGGCCACTCCCTACCATTCGCACTGTTGTCCAAATCTTGCACTCTGTCCCAAAACAGTAACAGAAGAAGGTACTGATTGAACCTTCAATCCCTGTGGCTCAGCAGGTAGGCTCTTCTCTGGGAGAAGGGTTCTGCAGTGCCCTTCCTCAGGAGCTCCCAGAGCAGGTCCTTCGCCTGGCCTTGCCAGCCCACTTCAGAGCTGTCTGGCTCCCTTTTTAAGTTCCCTCTCCAGTTGGAGCATGCTGTGCAAGCGCGGCTGGGCATAGTGGTGTGGGTCCAGAATTGCTGTTTAATCCCTTCAGTTCTAGTGTGGGGTTCATACTCCCCTTCCCCGTCACATTTCACAGAACACACTTTTAACCTGTGGAATTCCTTGCCAAGGGATGTTATGAAGGCCAAAAGTATAACTGGGTTCAAAACAGAATTAGAGAAGTTCCTGGAGGATCAGTCCATCAATGGCTATTAGCCAAAATGGTTGGGGACACAACCCCATCTCCCCGTCTCCACAAAACATACACGCAAACAAGGGGCCTGTCTGAGCTGTTGAAGCCAGGCTATCCACAGTTTCTGCGGTGCTCTGAAAAGTCTTCCAGCCTTAGAGCTTAGAGCAATCTGGGATTTGTTTGGCTTCCCACTACGATCCTAAGACAAGGCCCTAAGTGTGGAAGTTTGGGAACCTTAGCTAGTGAGTTTGGATGGTTGTACAGTGGGCTTGTCTGGAATCTCTGCCGATGCCTAACAGCTCATCATCTTGTATTGTAATTCATCCTTGCTTTCCTTGAACCTCCTGGAAGAGTTAGTATGTAAATTTCAACCTATTTTTAAGGGTTATTTTCACTCAAGTGAAATCTATCAAAGAAGGAGGGTTATTTTTACAGCACACAGCAACTGCTGGTCCCCATGGCAACGGGCCTGGTGAAATGCAATAAAGCATCCCTCTGTTATCGTAAACACAAAAGGGAACCACTGAAATCTAAAAGAAAGGCAATTATTACGGAGGGGGAAAAACAATGGAAGATTTGCAGTCACGTGACTCATCTGAGCTTGGAAAGTTATCTCTGCTGAGATTTCACCGCCTCTCCGAGTGAGGGGGTTATAAAGAGGACGGGGATACTCGCGGGTTCCCTTTGTGATTAGCTGAGAAAGTCAGGTACGATATTGCAGGCCAATATAAACTTTTCCATCTCATTTCTGGAAGCATGAAATGAGTTTAGAAAATATAGCCATTGGGGAGGCAAGAAAGCCATATCCATTTAGATGTGATTTTTTTGGAGGAAAACAGGTTCTTGTTAGCCGTGAAATATCTCAGGGATTGTTTTTGAAATGCCTACGCACAACCAAATGTTTTTCTGGGTACCCTTATTTGCCCTTCTTTCCTTATATGCTTAAGGTGTGCCTGTGTGAATTTATACTCCAAGTCAGCCAAAACTCTTAAACACCTGCTTAACTTTAAGTCTAGGCATAATACAGGTTGACCTCTGCCTGTGTATCTCAAGCCTGAGCTGTGGCAGGCTCTGGTTTTCCAGTCCAGGCCATGCATGCAGCTCTGCCATTCACCTCTCTGCAGCACCCTGCCTCTCTGCTCTTCTATCCATTGGCCCAGCACGCCACTCGGCTACTGCAACTCCCTCCTGCCCTACAGCCCTGCTACTGCAATGATGTGAAGCCAGAGGCGTGGGTGGCTGTGCACTAAGCTGCTATATCATCTACATGCCCCTAGCATTCACCCGTATGGGAATCAAAGAGAAACAGGTGGAGGATTTATTACAGGAAATTACAGCTGAGCTCTGGCCCCAAATTTGGGGAGATGCACTGACGGTGTCTAAGGCTGCTGAGATTAACTTGGCAAGCACTTGTATATTTCATAAGGACAGCTTTATACCAAAGCATGTGGCTAAACAGCTGTGCATGAAGACTGCTCTGCTGGCATCAGGAGAAATAGATGGGCACCTATCTCCTTCTATAGCATTGTCCCAAACAATATGGATTGCTGGTTAGGGGAACGTGTGGTTTAAACTCCATACTGGATGTGGAATTAGAAGTTAGCTACTTATGGGCCTGTTTATTTTCAGGCTGAATAAAAGGCTACACGTGACATTAGACTTTGCTCATCCAGGGCCAGATTGTGGACTTGCTACATTCCCCAAATAAGGGGCAGTGTTTAGGGGCATAACAGGGACCAAATCATGGCTCACAGAGTCACAGCCTGGACCCTAGTTCCCCACTTACTAGGGTTACCATACGTCCTCTTTTTCCCGGACATGTCCGGCTTTTCAGCAATCAAACCCCCGTCCGGGGGGAATTGCTGAAAAGCCACACATGTCCGGGAAAATGGCCGGCACTTCCTCTCCCCCTGTGGCTCTGCTCCACTCCTCCTCTCTCAGATTTACAGAGCCAAGCTGCCCGAGCAAGCGCTACTGGCTTCAGGCAGCACCCCCCCCCCGCCTCCGGACCCCGAGCCCCCAGCCAGGCACTTCTCCTACCCGGCTCCAGCTGAGCTGCTCCCACGGTGCAAGGTCCCGAGGCAGGGGGGGTGCTGCCTGAAGCCGGTAACGCTGGCTCCTGCAGCTCTGCTCTGTAAGTCTGAGGGGGCGGAGCCGAGCAGCTCAGTTGGAGCCGGGGGAAGGGACGTGTCCAGCCAGCTCTGGGTCCTGAGGTAGGGGAGGGCTGCCAGAAGCCAGCAGCTCGGCTCTTACAGTCTGAGCTGGGAGGAGCAGCTCAGGTGGAGCCCAGGTAGGAGAAGTGCCTGAAGCCGGTAGCACTAGGGCAGCTTGGCTCTTAAACAGAGCCGAAGAGTCAGGGAGCAGCAAAGCTGGGAGTACCATGCGCCGCTGATTGCACAGGTGGGGGGCAGCGCTGGGGGAGCTGCTCCGGGGAGTCGCCAAAAAGCACTGACTGTGGTGGGGGAGGAGGGGAGGGCAGTGTGAGAAAGGCAGGAGTGTGCAGAGGGATCAGAGCTCTGGCTGCGATGGGCATCGGGCTGCCTTGCCTGCAAGTGGATCAGAGCTCCTGGGGCTGGGGTGTGCTGTATGGCACTCAGCTCCCCATTTGTGATGAGACACAGCAGTGTGGTGGATCACTGCGAAATACCTGCCCAATCAGAGCTGCGGGGGCAGGGCTTGCAGGGGCTGGCTCCGACAGCTCCCATTGGAGCTTTTCCCAGCCAATGGGAGCCTCTGAGCTTGGCTTGTGGCGGGCCAAGCACGTGGAGACCCTGGCTGCCCCTGATCCTAGGAGCAAACACAATGCCAAAACGAAAATACAAAGTTCACTACATATAAAGAATTACGTTTTAGAATTAAAGAATTAAATAGCTCAAAATGTCCGGGATTTTACCGGGCAGGGAGGAGAACTGGGTGCTCCAAGGCATCTGGGGAGCTGGGAAACAGAACAGTGTGAGCTGCGTGTCCTGACCGCTCCCAAAAACTGAGGGCCGGGGCAGATCCTCCACTGAGCAGCTTCATTAAAGTCATGGGAGTCTATACTAGTGGAGTGCCTGACTTTAGAATTGGTGCAGCTGTTTCGTGTGGCTGGGAGGGAGGAGGGGGAATGTGGGGTGCTCAGGGGAGGGGGCGGAGACTTTGGGGAAGGGGTTGGAATGGGGACAGGGAAGGGGCGGAGTTGGGCGGGGCCGGGGGTGGGGAAAGGGGTGGGACCGGGGGAGGGGAAGGGGCGGAGTTGGGGCGGGGCCGGGGCCCCATGGAGTGTCCTCTTTTTTCAATGTTCAAATATGGTAACCCTACCACTTACTCCAGAGAGAAGTAAGCTACTCCAGCCCTTTACCTTGAACAGATGACTTCCCTCTCCCTGCTGGCTCTGGTGCCTGTGTGTAAAGTGGTAGGTAAGGCTCCGCCCACTCCAAACTACTGCCTGCCCTCGCCTCTCTGCCAGCTGCTGTCCCCTCCACACTGAGACACATGCTGCAGGGATAGGGTGACCAGATAGCAAGTATGAAAAATCAGGACAGAGTGTGTGTGGGGGGAATAGGCGTCTATATAAGAAAAAGGCCCAACTATTGGGACTGTCCCTATAAAATCGGGACATCTGGTCACCCTATTCAGGTAGCTCACGCAAAGGAGTGAGAGCGTTCCTTATGTCTCCTGCATAGGTGTGCTGGACAAGTGACAGTCTTGTCCTTAATAGTACAACTAATGTTCTCCATCATCAGACATTGTTAGGGCCCTACCAAATTCACGGTCCATTTTGGTCAATTTCACGGTCATATGAATTTAAAAATCATAAATTTCATGATTTCAACTATTTAAATCTAAAATTTCACAGTGTTGTAATTGTAGGGGTTCTCACCCAAAAAGGAGTTTTGGGGGGGGGTCACAAGGTTATTGTAGGGGGGGTTGCGGTACTGCTACTCTTACTTCTGTGCTCCTGCTGGCGGCCACTCTGCCTTCAGAGCTGGGCAGTTGGAGAGCGCGGCTGCTGGCTGGGATCCCAGCTCTGAAGGCAGAGCCACTGCCAGCAGCAGCGCAGAAGTAAGGATGGCATGGTATGGTATTGCCACCCTTACTTCTGCGATGCTGCCTTCAGAGCTGGGTGCCCAGCCAACAGCTGCTGCTCTGCGGCTGCCCAGCTCTGAAGGCAGCAGTGCAGAATTAAGGGTGGCAATACTGTGACCGCCCTAAAATAACCTTCCAACCCCCTTGCAACTCCCTTTTGGGTCAGGACCCCCAATTTGAGAAATGCTGGTCCCCCCATGAAATCTGTATAGTATAGGGTAAAAACACACAAAAGATCAGATTTCACAGTCTGTGATACGTTTTTCATGGCCGTGAATTTGGTAGGGCCCTAGACATTGTGATCTATTTAATAGCTCCTTGCTTAGCAACTGGGCTTCAGCCACTGTTTGAGATCTTGGGAAGACCTCTGCTACAGTAAGGGCACATGCAGAGATACAGCCTTAGATTGGAAGCTCCTTGGGGCAGGGGCGCTTTCTGTTCTGTGTTTGTACAGCCTCACGCACAATGGGGTCCTGGTCCATGACTGAGGCTCCCCAGGGTATGTCCACTCTACACACTAAGTCCAGGCTCTGACTCAGTTTTGAGCCAAAGCTCCCCTTCCGGCCACACACACACATCAGTCTGACTTGGGTGAGCAAGCACTCAGGACCCAGATCCTAGGACCCTGCTAGGAGTGAGTCAGAGCCCAAGTCATTTTGCAGTGTGGATGTAGGTCAAGTCACAGACCCGAGTCAGAAGGTCTGCACAGTGCAGTGTGGACACGTTAGCATGGCTGTGAGACCCAAGTCCAGCAATTGTCAATCCAGGTTCACAATGCAGTGTAAATGCTCAGGCATGGGCTCCCATGGACCAAGGCTTTGTGTGCAGTGTAGACATAAGATGCTACAGGGATGCTAATAATACTTAAATTAATAACCCTGTGACCCTCCACCCCCATTGGCTCTGCTTGGTGCTTAATCCATATTTTTTTTATTCCCATGACCTATTGCTGTGAATTTCTGTCCCTTGGTTTAGTATCTATAGTATTCAGAAAAAATGATCTTGGGCTTTTGTTTTTGCTTCTAACAAAATAAAAGGTAAAAAAACAAAAACCCTACATGGTTGGAATGGTTGTAAGCAGGTATATTGTCTCCCTGGCAAAGCTCCATTGAAGATCTAATGTCAGCTGTCAGTGTTCGGCTGCCCTATCTGGATTTGTTTAGCTCAATTGTCATTCAGCTGGTAATCACCTTCCTTTCCTGGAAATGCTACACAACCGGAGCTGCATCAGCATCAAGATGACATAATGGAAGAGAGAAAAGGAGTGAGAGTGGATGGGGAGGGAGGCGGAGAGAGAGAGAAAAAGAAAGCCCTGGAGGTTGAAAGAGAAGCAGGGAAAGAGGCATGTGGAAGAAACAGGATATAGCTGATTTTCCAAAGCGAATAGTGATTTTTGGGAGTCCAACTTGAGACCTCCGAAAGGGGCTGGAATTTCAGAAAGTGCTGGGCTCTTATCTTTGGAGAATGGAGCCCCTTTTAAGCTGGCTCAAGTTGGATATCCAAAAACAAGCCATCCAAAACCGCTAATCATGCTGGAAAATTTTGCCCTGTGTTCTGATTTCTAAACTGCTACAGTTTCTGTGGGCTTCTGTCCAAGGTTCAGAGCCTGATCCGACGGGGTGCTGGGCAAGTCCCATCTCCCACTGAAGTCGATGGTTATACTTAGATGGGCAGGTCTTTGGATCCGGGACAGGCTTTTCGTTCTGTGCACCTGTTATGGTCTGTGGGCGCTAGCAGTAACAATAGGGACTGAGAGTGCTGGGCACTCCATGGTTTTGGGCCTTCGCCCATGGGACACACATAGGACAATTGCCTCAGGGATCTACCTAGCAACCAGCCCTGTTATTGCACAAACCCAAGGTTCATTCAGTGGGTTTCGATCTCCAGGAAGCATTAGTGGCACTGAGAAGTCAGCAGGCGTCTCTGCTTTCATTGGAATGCTTGATGGAGAAGAGCTGCATCTGCAGACGAAAAGAACCAAGAGTCCAGATAGTCCATGCCCCATGGAAGCAAAGATTCTGCTGAAGAAAAGCTCCATCTGGACTATCTCCTAACTAAACATTAATTAAGACCCACCTGTCTCCCCAAAAGAAAAACAAGGCTGCATGTTCAAAGGGCCCTACAGCGTTTAGTTCCCAGTTTTCATTGAATTGCATTGGCTTTCGGGATCCTGACTCCATGGGTGCCTTTGAAATGGTCCATCTAGTGTACCTCCTGCAGAGCCAGTCTCTGGGCAACCTAACGAGTGCAGCTGGCCTGTAGTAGGCTGCCAGATTGGCTACACCACCTGATTGGTTGGAAGAAGTACCAGACTGGTTCTTAAGTCCAGCACCAGTTCTGCGACTGCTCAGACCACTCGTCCACAGCTGCAGTAGCTCCTGTGATTGCTTGATCCAGTCCTGTTCCTGTCTTGGCCCCTGCCTTGCCCCCTCCAGGTAATTCAGTCCTGACCCTCGTCTCCGATTCCTGACTACCGACTCCTGCTCTAACTCCTGGGAATGACTGCCCACGTCCCAGTCACTGACAGATGCATCTAGTGCTCCTCTCCTTAGAACTGGTACGTCACATGCTGCAGCTTGCAAAGCCAAGATCCAATCCTATTTTTCATAGAGGCCAGAGTGTGAGCCCTGCTTTCTGAACATAAGTCATTCCAAAGGAAATGAAACAAAGGCATGAATTGCAGTGCAGCAGCATGTTTATAAATAGATCTCTGGGAGGGGGAGACTGGCAGAAGAGGTGAGCACCAGTCTGCTTCCATTTCGAAAGAGGAATAATCCCTTGTTCGGTATTGAAGTCTTATTCTTCATAGTTTGCCTTTGTGATCTGAATGTTGTGAGGTCAGTGGTCCTTATCCCTAAAGCAGGCAATACGCTCGTTTATCTAGGCGAGGATAATGTAAACCCTGCTCCTGCTTCTTCCCAGACAAGGGGGTTCTTTTTTTTTTTTTTTTAAGGTTAATGGGCTTTGTTGAATAGGAAAAAAAATTATAATAATGCCCAAGTGGAGCCGTATCTCGTTTTAAAAGGGTTTCTAATGATCGGTTTCATGCTGAATTATTAGCTAGTCAATTATCAGGGAGTGTGGAGATCTTGACGTCTCTTCTGAGCACAGATGAATTAGACTCAGGGCTGACTTGTGACTCAGACTGTGCGTCTGTGCCAGGAAGCCCTAGGAATTTACATGTCGACACATGGGCCTTGAGTCTGGATGTCCGGGAGTGAGGTCCAGCTGACAGCCTCCCTTCTGGAGGAGGTGGAAGGGGCTAGGGAATAAGCAGCACTGTGGCTCCATCCCCATCAATGTCCGGCCAGTGCAGCTGAGTGGACGGGAGGGTGCTGTGATTTCCTGCTGGTACGGGCCAGGAACAAATGACAGCTTCCTGGAGGAAGTGGAGCAGCAGGGAGGAAATAGTGTCTTTGACACTGGATCTCCCAGGGCTATTCCTAGTGTGCAGCAGCTAACGGACCACCACTTGCTCAGCACTGGGCCTCAAATCACAGCCTCGATCCCAGAGAATAATAGGGAAACAGAGGAGACTGCTTGGCTTGTGCAGTCAGCCCCTCCCACCCCCCAGCATTGTGCAAGAAGCCTTCTTGCATCAGTGGCACTCAATTGTCATCTAACTCTCCTTGACTCTCTGCAGTGATGGCTGCTTGGCCTCTTTGCTTGAGGAGCCTCTTCCTTTGTCCTATTGCTACAGCAGGACAGAACTTGTCTTGATATCCAAGCTGAACGTCTCCTTCCTGAAGCTTAGCTCTTGGCGCTTATACACAGTGATCAGGTCCCCTTCTCTTTTCTATACCACGTAGTTATCCACACAAAACAACGACCTTGACGGCTGCACTCCACGGGCTCACAACGTCCGCCTTGTAGGGAGGATTTAGCCACATGGCTCTCATTGCCAGTAGGAGTCAGGTCACTAAGGAACTGATCCAAAGGCCACTGAAATGAATGGGGATCTTTCCCCGGGGGATCAAGTCCTAGCTCTTCCACTGAGAATGCTCTGAAATATACCACACCAAGTGCTGGATGTCCTCTACTAGATTAAACTTAATTCACAACTCTTTAACCTAAGGTTCCCATTCATAAGTGTTTTATTATGAAAAGGTGAGTACATGGCAGCTTCATTCTTTAATCGCGTATATAGCATGTTACACTTTACAGTGCATTAGCAATAAATGCTTAATGGAAGATGCTATATCAAGCTGTTAGATAGAAAGCCTATTATAAAATGTGGTTTTGCTAAAACAATGTATGTGTCTGTTTAACACCTGATGTTAACTTAAAAGGCGTATTAGAAAGAGTGGCTCTCTAGAATACATAAAAATAGATGGAACTTTATATATTAAAGTGTCACCAAATTTCCTTATTAAAAACAATCATGAGACAATCTCATATAAAATGGAGGCGGGTGAAATTTGTGTATATTGAACAATTGGATGAAAACACATGGAGCCAGGCATTGTAGAGGCAAACACTGGGCAAGCATGGCTCTTCTGGTGGACTGCAACCTGGATTTGCCACACCCCATGATACTCCAGCACTGAGTGTGTCATACTGTAACGGGGTGCTCTCGCCTCTTCTGAGTGCCCCCTTCGCTGAGTGCACGCCTGTACACTTTCTCTGATTGTCCCTCCTCTGGAGGCAGTATCTTCACCCTCTTGGGGCTTCCTGGCTACAGATCTCCTGCTGGGCCACTATAGTTCAGTTCCCCCTTCTGGGGTGCCTCACTGTCCAGGCCACTTCCACCAGTGGCTAGTGGGGGATTGCAGGGGGACCCGGGCCCACCCAACTACTCCAGGTCCCAGCCCAGGGACCCTACAGATAGCAGCTATCTGCTCTGTCCCTTTATCTAAGTCACACTACTACTCTAATTCCCTAGGCCACTTCCCTGTGGCCCTGCGCCATCTTTGCCCTTACCTCAGGGCCTTGTCCTGATGGAGTTCCTGCAACCAGCTCAGGGATCCTTCTTGCTCTCCCTGGCTTCTGGCAGCACCACCTTGTCAGAGGTCCTGTAGCTCTGTCAGCCAGCCACACACCATCCACACTCCTTCAACTCCAGCAAGGAACTGAACTCCCTATGGCCCTGCAGCTCTTCTTATACTAGCCTACTGGTTGGCTGTGTCCTACACAGCCATTTTAGGCAGCTTGGAGGACCCTCTGCACTGCCCTTTTTTGGAGTGGGTTGTGACAGGGCCATGAGGCCTCCAGCAGGGAGCCTCAGAAGGTCTGGTATACCCTGTAATACATACCCAGGGTACAGGCTAGACTATAAGTGTCTGTGTCACCCCTGCCCTGTAACCTGGGGTGCCCTTTACAATGCTTTGCTGTTGTTGCCTCCACTCCTGGGCTGCTCACAAACAGCCTCTAGCATATAAGTCACTCCCAGCTATATGTGTGTTTGTGCTGCAGCCTGTCAGTCACAGTCAGGCTTTAACCAGCCTGAATTATACTGCAGGGTGACCCCAGCACACTCCCAGTCATTGCCTGTCCCAGAAATGTACGTCTTTTACTGCCTTGCCCTCTCCTGGACAATACAAGCCTATATAAAGTCTGTCATTTGATTAGTAGAAATGATGGGTCACTTGGGGTGTTTCTCCTTTCTGTTTATAGTCTTCTCTGTCCTTTGAGAAGCATTTCCAGCTGGGATTATGGAGACAGGCAGACTCCATGGACAGGAACTCCATGCTATTTCTTTGTTAAAATGTAGATTTTTCACCCACATCCCCTTTCCTGCTAGAGAATGGCCATTTAGCAGGACCTTGTATACACCTGGCTGAGGTGTCGGCTGGTCCTTTGTCTCTGAGGAACTGGTTTGGCCATTCTCTAGACTTGGAACATGATTTAGTAACACCATACAGTGAAATCCTGTAAGTTTTCATACAATGTTGCTACACATATTTTACCAGGACAGTAATGACCAGCAAATTTTGAGTTTCCAAATGATACCTCACAAGGCAAACTTCGTACAAAGACTATTACAGTAGTGTGCAAAGGTTGAGTACAGGGTACAGTCTGTCACACAGTTCTGTGAAGGTGCCTAAATCTTGATCTGCAACAAATTCTGCTTTTCCAGTCCTGGGTTTCGCATGTGGCTCTACCAAGGCTTTCAATCCTGACCACCCCTCAGACGTGACGTGTAGGGAGGACATGCAGGGTCAAGTGCCCCCCCCCCCTCCAGATTGGCCTGCTGGGGTGGGGAGGGAGAGGGGCTTTGTCCTTCTCCTGCTGTGCCTGTCCTTCTAGCATGCCCTGCCCCTGTCCCTGGCAGCCACGCCTGGTTGGGGAGAAGAGGGGGGAAGACCAGCTGCTTCTCACACTGGCCGCTGTGGGTTGCTGTTCTGTGCAGCACAGCAGCAGCCTGCAAGCGAACCTGGCTGGGGCGGCGGCCCACCCTGCTCCCTCTGCCCCACGCCTGGGTGCCAGAGCAGGGGCTGAATAAGCTGGAGCCACCCCCTCCTCCCCGGCACGTTTCCGACTTGCTTAGCTCCTGTCCCCAGCAGCTGGGCCCAGGGGCAGGGAGTGGGCCTCTGCTGCCAACAGGCTCTTGCAGGCAGCTGTTGCGCTGCACAGAGCAGCGACTGGGAACTGCTGGTTTGAGCCACCTGAGAAATGGCTCCCTCCCACCAGGGCCTGGCTGTCAGGGAGAGTGGCCAAACATGCAGGGGTGGAGATGCAGTGGGAGAAGGACAAAGGCTCCCCCCAAGCTCTGCAGGTAATGTGGGGCAGGGAGAGCACAGCGGCCCTGGGCTGGGTGCACGCCTGGGGCCTGTAGGGTTGCCAATTTTGCTTAGATGTATGCCTGGAGATTTCATCATGTGATATAATCTTTAATTAAAGATTAATCTTTAATTCCTGGAGACATCAGGCCTATCCTGGAGGGTTGGCAACCCTACCTAGGGGTGTGTGTCTCTGGGCAGAGGAGACATGTGTGGGGGGGTCACGTGTCCTCCCCTTTAGATTGGGCTCCCATCCCCGCAGTGTGGGGAGGTGTAGTGAGGCGGCCTGGCTCCCACTCGCCCCTGCGAGGGACGAGCCAGAACAGCTGCCGAAGTGGGCGGAGTCACCGCCGCCTGTACCCGCCCCCCGGAAGTCAAGGGGCGGGACCGGAAGTATAAAGGCCCGGTCCCAGCGCTCAGTTGCGTCCCGACTGTGGGAGAGGGCAGACGCTGGTGCCCGAGCTCCTGCTGGACTGAGCCTGCCCCGGGCCCAGTATCCTGAGGAGGACTGGCCGCGCCTGTCCCGAGCCCGGTATCCTGAGGAGGACTGGCTGCGCCTGCCACGAGCCCGGTATCCTGAGGAGGACTGGTCGCGCCTGCCCCGAGCCTGGTATCTGGAGGAGCGGATTGAACTTCCCCTCACCGAGGGTCCGAAGGAGCTGCCCAATCTACCCAGCACTCGCTGCCCTGAGGAGCCCATGATCTGGGACACGGCAGACGAGGCTAAGGACGTGCAGGTACCCATGGAGGAGGAGATGGGAAGTAGCCCGGGGATAGCAGACCCCGAACCTATGTCAGTGTGTTGCGGTCAGGATCCCCACTGACCCAGCAGCAGACAGATTGCTGCTGATAGGGCCCCGGGCTGGGACACAGTGGAGTGGGTGGGCCTGTGTCACCCCCTGCCACCTCACCCCGGGTGGCAGTCTCTCCTCCTCCCCTACCCTCACGCCAATGCTCAGCCCCTGCCTGAGGGCCTGAGCCCTGAACTACTGTTTATTTGCTCAGCCCCTGCCTGAGGCCAGGACTACTGATTGCTCGCGACCTCGCCCCGGCTTAGGGCTTGGACCTGCGAGATTGATCTGTTCCCCAGCCTTGCGGAGTGAGGCGGCCTGGCTCCCACTCGCCCCTGCGAGGGACGAGCCCCACCCCGGACATCTACAGGAGGCACGAGTTTTCTATGTCTCCCCATTCCAGTGTTTCAGTGGTTAAATGCAAAACTGCTTTGGAGAAGGCTGGAAATAAGTCATTAAAGCATCTGGACATTTTTAAGAGGATTGCTGAGAGTTGTAGTACTCGAGATTGACTTGAGAATTTGGGGGTGGATTTGCAGCTGGAAGATATTCCTCATGTACAGTATACCTGCCCCTTGTGTATATGTTAGCAGACTCGCTGCAGATGTCTCTTTGTTTCCATACAGGAAACTAATTGCCTTTCTTGTTTCAGTCGGAGAAGTTTTCCTGCGTCACTCTGCAAATAATGGGAGGCATTTTTTAGAGTTTGCAAAGCACCCTCATCTCTCCTGATAGCATTTTGCACACGCCCCATATAAAAAGGAACAGCAGCTCCTTGGAAACTGCAACAAGAGCTGTCCCGGCTTTTACTTTTGTCACATGGGGAACACGGCAGCAGGGAAGTGAGGCAGGGAAAATGCTATTACGCCACAGCAACGAGTCTCACCTCATTTTAAGCTCCCACAACTTTCTTCATGAATTCAGTGCAGCTGAAAAGGTGCTAGACTGACAACCCTGGTGTGTAGAGTCCTATATTTAGCCACAAATTAGATCTGGCTTAGGCAGCAGCATGGCTAGCTTCCCGTATGCTCCCTCCCCCAGTGGGCTCTAGCCCAGTTCTTGGAGGGAATACTTGCAAAGGGAATAGGTGAATTTAATTTCTTTGCCCATTTAGTCTTTTCATCCTCTCTGCGGAGGCTGCCAGCAAGATGGGGCATTTAGTACAAGCTGGGGTGCCAAAACAGCACTAAGACTGAGCCAATCAATTCATGTCCTATCAGCCACCGAGCATTCAGCAGAGGGCAGTGATGTCTGGTCACTATCACCTTAGCCTGGGTTGGATCCATTGACCGAGCGAGAGAAGGACGGATACATAGCCTTTCACGCAATCCCTTACATCCTCTAGCCCCCATCAGGATCAGTTGTATCTGTCCTTCCTTTGGGTTCCTGGTCCCACAGATGCTTGTGACACCTGACTGTGCTCATACTAGACACTCAGGACAAAGGTGTTGATCAGGACTTGTCTACATGGGGAAGTTTGCGGGCATTACTGTACCATATTGGTATCATTATATTGCTAGAGTTATACTGTTACAACAACAGCAATATAATTACACCGGTATGTTCGTGCTGGTAGATTTCCCCACGCAGATAACACCTTAGTCTGATTAATGAAACTGACTTGGCTAGAGCCTGGGTTCGGAAACCCGGTGAGCGGGGTAGGTCTCAGACTGGGCTCCAGCCCAAGCGGGAATGTCTATACTGCTATTTTTAGCTCGGTAGCGTGAGTCCAAGTCAGTTGACCCAGGCTCTGAGACTCTGAGACTTCCTGCTCTCTCTCTGTGTGTGTGTGTGTGTGTGTGTGTGTGCGCACGCACATGTGTGCAGTGTAGACATATCCTCAGAGCATGGGCGGAGGGTGTTATTCCTTCTCACTCCTTTGCATACACCCTTTGACAGAGTGACTTGCCCTGAGTGCTAGAGGACGTAGGGCTCAGCCATCCCTGATCACAGGACAGGCTCTACCTGAATCAGGGAATCAGGGACTTTGTGTATCAGAGGAGACTGAAGCTGTGTCTCTAGTGACTTGCAGGGAGCAAGAAGGCTCCTGCAGAGCCCTGGGCCAGCAGGGGAATAGCTCAGTGCAGGAAAGGAAGCTGCAGGGAAGAGTGAGGAAGAAAAGTTCACCAGACAGAGAGGCCTGGAGAGACCCTGACTAAGCAGGGGAGGGTCTGGGAGGCTCAGAAGGGAACCTGAGAAGAGAGGCAGGAAGTGGCCCAGGGAAACTGCAGGAAAGATAAAGGAGCAGGCCTAGCAGTTCGGTACAGGACCTCAACCCAGAGTTGAGGGTAGGACAGGGTTCCCCTACTGGCCCCACAGTCGGGGGCCTACAAGCCCACCGAACGGGTGACTGAGCTCAGCAGACAGCAAGGTGACTGCAGGCTGAGGAAGAGCCCCAGAGATGGCAGAAGGGTTTGTTTCTATGACAGCGATTGTAGTTTGGGATAATTTGCACCCCAGAAGCAGGGGGACGAGTGATGGTCACACAGTCAGAGGGCTGAGTTACCAGCAGAGATACTGCTACAGCGCTGGAGTAATGGTTAGCAGGGGGTGCTAGGCCAGGGAGAGATCTGCGACACCACACCTGGCCACGAGGGGGCACCTAGTGGTGAGGGGACACCTACATACCTGTAGTCCAAATGACAATCCAGCCCTAAATAGGCAGATAGGGGCTTAAAATACTTAGGTAGGATCGTCCTCCTGTTGCTGAAGGAACTTCATCCTTCTGCTTCATACAATAGCTGAAGCTTTGAGGAAGCAGGCAGCTTTGCCAATGCACTCCTGGGAGAAAATCAATGTTTCAGCATGACTCTGGTATGTTGTGCAGGGCTCCCTTTCCTTCTGTATGTCACAGGGTACTCAGCACTTACGTTTCTTGTGGCTGAGGGGCAGAGAGTTCAAATGTCGAGGGAGACATGATACATTTCTACAGTCCGGGGAAGGAGTCCAGTTTCCCAGCCATGGAAATGAAAGCCCTGGGACAAGAGACATACTTTTGAAAAGCTGGGATTCTCACATAGTCGCCTGAGTCCAGGTGCTGGGGTTGAACGAAAACCACCAAATATCACCAGACTCATAACAAAATTGTGAGAAGCGGCACTGTAATAATATCACAATGCCTTCCTCTTCTGACAGGCTCCCACTGGTACCTAGGCGTAGCACGTGAGAACGTGGCATGGATCTATCGAGAACAGGGATGCCTAGAGGCCTCCCCCACCCCCCGCTACCTAACGTCCACGTATACACCGGAAATATCAATGGGAAATGAAATTACAGTAGCAGAGAATATACAGCAAGTGTAAAGCAGTATCTATTGCAATCCTGGGTTCAGTACTGTGGGGAAGTTCAGGCCCAATAATGAGAGAGCAGTTGAGAGTGCAAATGCAGTGGATGGAGAAGGACCTGCTGTCATTATTCTGACTAACCCACAATGAGACTTTGAAGACATTTGAGAAGCTGAAGGAAAAATTTGGCCTCCAGAACAAAAGGCAATTCTGGCAATGCGTATAAATGAGACTTTTCTTAATCAATCAGGCTCATCCCCAAGCAGTAGCAGCCCTAGAATATCCAGCCTTGCTACATTTTATAAGAAAATTCAGAGAGCAGGCCAGATCTCCTAACCCTAAGCATGTATTGTATTTATTTAAAGAAGGCCGCACAAGAAAAGTTCAGAGGCAGTTCAACATCAACAAAGTTGAGATTCAGGGATCCCCGTGACTTCACTGGTGTGCTAGTTGGGCCTACAATTGTGAGCTCAACTGTAAGAAGTGAATGCAAGTTCATAAGATGTCACAATAACCTATTGTGGGACATATTGCTGGGAAAAAGGGTGAAAGGGAGACAGACTGAATTAATCCAAACAAAAAAGGCTGACTGATACAATCCAAGAACTGTATCATGCCTGGGAAACAAGAACAGTCTGAGATTGAAAATTTTGGGGAGAAAAATTGGCTACTGGAGCAAGCTTCACCATCATGGTTGCCACTTCCACCATCTCCTGGGACCCCAGACGACTTCTTCTCAATCCCGAAAGATGTGCTGACCAGAGCTGGCCAAAGAAGGTGAGCGATAGATGACACCACCACCTCCACCAGCTGAAACCCAAATACCATCTGGGATGTGAGACTTTGTCTCTCTCTTTTCCTCCCCCACGTGTCCTTTTCCTTCCCCACCTTATTCCTCCTCTCTCCTATCCCTCTCCTTTTTCCTTATGCCCAATAAGAGTTGGGCTCAGCCAGCTAAGACTATATATTTTGCAACACTGCTGCAACCCTGTGACTAGAGAGGCAACTAAATTCATTGCCCTAAATAGCCCAATGCTGGTACAAGTTTGCCAGGTCTCGGAATGGCTAATAAGACTGTGTACTGTGCCTGTGGTTTTTGCCAACAGAGAGGTTGCAAGAGTCAACACCAGAGACAGAAGCTGTGTTTTCCATTCTTCTGTTCTTTTCTCTCCCCTTGTGCATGCATTTGGCTTGTTTTCTAGAAAACGGGATCAGACTTTAACAACAACAGCAATGACAGCTCAGCCTCTCTCTACTAACAGCTTCTCTTTTCCCCAAAAGGACAGTTATTACCATCTTTGATACCATCTAAGAGACTGTCAAATAAGGGTTTTTTTTCCTTCTAAAAGTTCTCTCCAGCTAAAGGGATAAGGAACAGGGCAGACTGTTAAAATGAAAGCCTGACTTACCACTTTACATTTCAAATGGTTTAACTGTTTTTTCCTTCTTTTCTGTATCATTAATAAAAGGTTAAAAAGAATTTTGAATGGTGTGTTTGCCATGGTACGGTCTCTGTACATCAAACCCTGGACCTTGTTTAAAAATGTTTAATGTTGGACAGCGACTGGGTCGTGTTAGCACCTTTGGCCCAGACATGCCATCGAAATGAATACAACTCACAACGGGACAAAAACGGGTATAACGCAAGTTCAAGTCCCAACGGATCTCTGTCTGTTTCACCAGGAACGTATTTTTCATGTGGATTCCAACCTGCATGTCGAAGGAAGGCATTAAAGATACAGGTAAGTGTTGGAGATGGAGAGGGTCTCTTGGCTCCCTTTATGAAGCTATTCAAAAACATGGAGTTTCTGCAAAGACTGCGTTTAAAACTGAATGTGACATTAGGCACTTCTCTGCTGTCTTGTTTACATGGAAGCTCACCAGCCTGAGGCTGAACCGCACTGGCTCACAACAGCTCTTCTTCCTACAAGCTTTATTGGTAGCAAAATACCTGCTACTGCATCTCCACCTCCCAGGACAGCCAGGAGATGGGTGCAACAGATTAAGTGACACGGCAGCTCTTGAAAGAGGTACACACGAAAGGAGGAACAATGCCATAAACGTGATGACATTTGGGTTTTGTTTTTAGAGCTGTTCAGCTGACAGATAACTATGCGGGGGGGGAGGAGAGAGAAGGAGTGAAGGGAGCTGTGTTGATGAACCTGATGAAACAGCCCTGGAGACAGTTATAGCCTAATGTCATTGCTGTATGCTGACAATTTCCTGGCTCTGTGTGACTTTTTTTCTGTCTGAACATGCTATGCTCTACATGTCATCTTTCCCTCATTTCCTAAGGCTTGTTTCTCTTCTCTTTTCGCTTTGATCCGTTTCCCTCTGCATTCTCCTACGATACAAAGCAGTGAACAAACTAAACTTAGTATTTTATGATATGATGACTATAGCTGTGTATTGGGCAGGCAATCTGCTCTGGTGGCTAAGGCTAAGGAGTGGGCATATGGAAACTTGGGTTTTATTTCAGGCTCTGCTACTGACCTGCTGTGTCATCTTAGACAAGTCACTTCCCCTCTCACCCTTTGTCGGTCTTGTCTACTTAGACTGTAAATTCTTCCAAGCAGAGACTGTCTCTTACTATGTGTATGTACAGCATCTACCACAATCAGAATTTGACCTTGGGTTGCGGTCTCTAGAAACAACTATAATACCAACAAGAGTCACTATTATTTTACTTGCTTTTTCTTATTTCACTGTAATTTGTATTTTTCTCCGTGGCACAATAAAATATTTACTAAAAAAATTTTAAATCAGTGAAAGAAGCCAGCTGAAGTATTAACAACACATGAAAATAAGTGGATCTTAACTTTTGAGTACAATTTATCTGTATTCTTCAATACAAAAGTCAGACCTAAATACAAAATGAATCTCTTCACCTTGGCTTTCCTTCAATAAATTCCTCCTTCTCTCTCACAGACACAAGTTAAGTAATATCAAGTACCTGGCCTGCTGGGAATGTTTTGGTTGGAACTGTTCTGGTTAGAGCAGGTTGAAAAATTGCCCATTATTTTTTTGCAGGAAATTTTGAAAAAGTTTAGTTGCTTTTATCAAAATTTCTCCTGAACATTTTTGGGCTTTTGAAAAAACAGTGTTCAGTAAATGTCTTTTTTGTTAAGGTTTTCCAGCAGAACGGAGAGGGAGGAATAGAGAAGGGGAAGGACATTTTCCTCCCAAGAGTCCATTTTCTATAGAGCCAAGGCTCTGGGTCCCAGAAGGCTGAGGTTTCATTTGGATTAATTTTAGACATGTCCTTTCCCCCTCCCTTTTTTGAGCATCCACAGCCCTTTGGCAGCCCTGCAGGCCCATAGCTTATTTGGAGACATTTCCCTGAGAAAACTTTTGGTGACTAGGAGTCTGTGTTGCCACCTTTCTTGATCTTTCCTTCTCTTGCAGACACCAACCCAGTCAGCACTGCCAATGGCCCTGTGGAAGGAAGAGGCATCTTCTGTTGGTGAGTAGAATACTCCTGGACAGGATTCCTGGCTCTCCCACTGAATCACTGGGTATCCTTGAGCAAGTCACATCATCTCTCCGTGCCTCGGTTTCCTCTCTGTAAAATGGGGGGAACCATACCGACCTCACAGGGGTGTTTCAGGGATTAGCTAATTAACACTGCTGAAGTGTTAATTAGAGGAATGCAAAGAATGACTGAGCCCTCTGTGCTGAGCTCAGTACAGTTTAGTCCCTGCCTGCTGGAGTGGGTATTTAAAGTTAATTAACATCAGGGATGGGGAGGGGGGCATATCCTGGGCTGGTGTCACTGAGCATAGCTTTGATGACTCCATTGACTTCAATGGTGCTATGCTGATTGACACCAGCTGAGGATTTGGCCCGGGATTTATTACCTGTCGCGGTTTTGCTCTGAAGAAAGATCAAGCGCTTTCTCTCAGGGGAGTTGGTGGGTCTGTGTCTTTGGGTCTGTCATATTCCTTGTGGGGATCACGTGGCTTTGTGAATAGGTGGGTTCATTAGCACAGGCCGCTGCCTGTCAGGATCTACAGAGCACACGTACTGTGCACTTCCAATTCCTCCTGGAGATCTGACAGACGGTGACAACGGAGTCTCTTGTTCTACCCCTTTTAGGCAGCCAGTCACCTGAACTGCTCTATCTGCTGCTGCAGCAGCGTGTTGCGATCTCCTTCTTGGGGCCATATCCTGAAAGGGGCTGAGCACTTGCTGCTCCTACCAGTGGTGCTGGAGCAATTTTTATAGTGGGGGCGCTGAAGGCAGAAACCATGTATTTGGGGGTGCAGCAGCACCCCTAGTCCCAGCTCCTATGGCTCCTATGGAATTCAACTGCCTGTGTCGCAGGGGCCCAGCCACACTCAGAATTTGGCCCTGTGAGAGTAGCTGGAATCGCATATCCTTTCCCACTCTCTGCCCTGCTGCTAATTGTAGGGTGCTTTTGATTTCCATGCTGCTTGACATAACCTGCCAATCACTCTTTCATTCCCCTCCATCTGCTGGCTTTTGTTTTAGAGCAGGAAATCGGCTGCAGTGTATTCACATCAGCCCCGCTCGCTGTATTGCAGAATGTCCATCATATGCATCATGTCTGATGTGTCACTGCATATTTCTGACATTGACTGGATACTTGGACCTTGCTAGGGAGTGATGAATGGTAATTGGGTCTCACCCACAGCACTGAATGGGCTGTGTTATCTGCTGAGAGAATTATGCAGGCAGTGGGGAACTTATTAGACATCTGAGAAAATGTTTGGTTTCAATTTCTGTCAAAGGGAGACAAATATATTATACATTTATTTACACTGACAGAGGGTTTGGGAGGCGGGTCACTCATTGTCACTATTATAGAGCCAAAGACTTAGCTGGTGTAAATTGGTGGAGCTAATGAGTTAGGTGCCTAACTCCCCTTGAAGGTCAATGGGAGTTAGGCACCTAAATACTTCCGAAAATATGGGCTTAGATGCTTAACTTGCTTAGGTTCTTTTGTAAATTCCAGTAGATGCCCATTTGCATCTTAATATCTTCATAAATCTGGCCACTAGTGTCTCAACCTAACTTCTGTTTTCCTCCAGCATAGCCTAGTTGGACTCAGATTCAGGAGCCCTGGCTTCTATTCCTGTCTTGAAAAAGTCACTTTACCTTGCTATGCCTCAGTTTCCACCATCTGTAAAATGGGGGTGATGCTACAGACCTCTCTCTTTTTTTTTTTAAAGGGCTTTCAGATCTATCGATGAACAGTGATGGTGAGAACTGGGTATTATTAATGGTCGGAGTGCTCACAGTCAGTCAAATGAGATCTCGTGTGGAAATTGTGGGAGGCACGCCTGTCCTCGCCCTTGTAGCATGCCTTTCCATTTTTATGCCTTTTCTTTGATTTACTCTGATATTTCCTACTTCATAAATATGTGAGGCCAGAGTCCCAGCCATTGACTTCAGCGCCAAGTCACACCAGTTGAGAATCTGACCTATGGGTCCTAAATACGTCTCTATTGTCTTTGCAATTCAGATAAAGAGCAGCTTCCCAAGGGAGGTTCATGGTAAATTTCAGCTTTGAAACTATGACCATAGAGAAAAGCGTGGAGCTTTGTCCAGCCTCACATATTTGATTTGATTTGCCTATGCTGTTTCTGTGCTCCTGGCATAGCTCTCAAAGCATACCTCACAGCACACATTCAGCTCCAGTGTCTCTGTAGCAGTTAATACAGCTCCCAGCCTACCTTTTGTACCCTCTGTGGAGAGCATAACCTCTTTCAGCGAGTCAAACATTGCTGCAGTCATGTCAGTACATGCTTCAAATCCTTGAGCTGGCATCCATGCCCATTCAGCATCTTTCTGAAAGAGTTTTCTTAGGTGAGTTGTTTGAGTGGCATAGTTGGGTGTGAACTAAGGGCGAACTTCACAGAAGGGTTTAGATGCCACCACCTCTTCCTCTCCCTTCTCACATCTTGCATAGCACGGCATAGGTGCCTAACCTCAAGAGAGGGGTTGCAGCTGAGAATCTCAAGCAGAGAGAGGTGCCTATCTCTGCAAGGGGCAGGGTTTAGGACCCTTTGCCTTGGCATCTCTCATTGGCTCATTTACATGTGGCACCACCTAGCATGCTGGTTTTTGTAAATCCTATTCTGAGGCGACTCTCTCTCCCTGTTCATTGTACAGGGAGCCTAGGTGCCAAACGCAAGCTTTGTGAATCCCAGTGATTTTCTAGGCACCGAAAAATGAGGTGTGCCAGCTCTCAGCGTCACCGTGCCTACATTTCTTTGTGAATCGAGCCCTAAGTGAGATAATTCAACATGCCCTGCAGCTGGAATGCCCCTTTTTCTCTTTGGATCTCTGCATTTTCAGAATCACTTGGATCTCAGAATCACCAGGCACCATTCTCTGTCTGGTCAATTTTGCACTGATGCAGGGGATTTTAGTGGTTTGAAATTGACACTTTGGCTTTGTGCGGTTTCACATTTTTTGCTTGCAATCTCCAGTAGTCTGTGCAATGGTTTCTGATGAATGGTAGTGGTGCTGTCCCTGACTGGTATGTCACTGCTGTACACTTTCACACCTGCCAGACCTTCTGGCATGTGGAATGCTGTATATTGAAATGTTTCTGGTGTTGAACGTATTCCAAAAGGCAATCTGATGAAGCAGTATGTGCCAAAATAGTGTATTAAAAGTGCAAATCTCAAGTCTTTCTGTGTCCTGGGAATTTACTGAAACCTGGCTGATGCATCTACTTTGCTGGAGAATGGATCTCCTGTCATCTCAGCACACATCTCCACTGTTGTGTGCAAGTGGAAACATTCCTTCTTATGTTCTGATTCAGCTCTCGGGGTCAATGCCATTACATCCCTGGCTGAATCCCCCCTAGTGGCTGTTATAACTGGACCCAACATCTGGCTTCCACGTGCTTCCAAGCCCACTGGGTCTGACCAGGAATTCAGTCCTTGCAAGGGAACTTCTTAAACGCACCCATTACTCTTAGGAAGCACAAATGATTTACAGATCTATGACAACATAACAAAAAGCTGCATGCAATACACTCCTGCAAACTTGTCATCGGTGAGTCTTTCAGTGTTTGGTTAGTATCCTTTGATCAGTGGGGGTCAGGGGAGGTCTCTCCAGCCCTCTGTGCCTCATTCTCAGTCTTCATTTCCCGGTGACGGTGTGTCCCTTTACCAGAGAGCGTTTCTCTTTTTAAAAGCAGTCTGTAACATCTTTTCTCCTTCACTCCCTCCACTGGGTTTTTCCATTCTCCAACCCCCTCCTCATGGACTACTATGTATTGAGGGTTGTTTAAGAATCATTAGCAAGTCAATAGTCTTTTTCCAGTAGTCCCTGTTGTCCCACCAGAGAATGGCTATTCAGCTGTTGATGGTCTCTGGAGGTCTCTATCATTCAGGATCCAGGCATCCCAAATCCAAGAGGGATTATGCAGCATACAGTAAAAGACATAATCTAGGTGACACACAAAATGGAATCTGAAATACAACACAGTTTTCACAAAATAAGAGTGGGGACACAGACGTACCCCCAAACTGTCGCCAGTGCAACGTGTGGGTCTATCTCCTACAGCCTTCCTCTACAATTACCAAGGAGTGCATCCAGCCTGTCGGCTCCTCTGATCTGTGCATCATGCCATCTGCCGTTATGCTTTACAGTGCTTTCTTTAGTCTCTTGTTAAGGCTGTGGGACATTGCAGGTAGCATGTATAACAGGCTCTGTGACTCACCATAACTGTGTCTTGTATTTCATCAAGAGGCTGACCTTTCCCATGAACACCACCTCCTCATCCGATGCACCCTGTCCATTCACATCTGGCTCAGATTACTTACTAGAATTTTTATTCTGTCTTTTTATGGTGTGGAAGCTCTTGAATAGGCCCTACCCAGGCTCTCTGTCTGGGAAGTGCAGCCCTTAAAAGCATGATCCTAAGTCCACACGCTTCATATGTGTATTGCCCAAGACTGATTGCTTTGCTTCTCATGCTACCACATGCTCAGTTGCCCTTTTGCCTTTGAACCTTTAACACTCCTGGAATTTGTCCTTTAGACTTTTTGAATCTTACCCCCTTTTCTTTGAAGCATTCTATTTCAGTTCCTGCTATTATGTTCACTTGTGCCCCTGTGCCTATTTGTATGTCTCATGGAAGCTGTGATAGGCTTTGTACATCCCCCCACCCCCTCACAGGCCCTTAAGGGGTTACTGTGAATCTGAAGGGTCAATTAGGGTGTCTGGCTGTACCTGGGGGGAGAGCCAGGCCTAACTGAACAAGAGGCACAGCTGGGCCAGAGTAGGATCGATTATAAAGCCAGGAAGTTTGCAGCAGAAACAGGCTGCAGGGAGAAAGTCTGCAGTCACTCTCTGGGAGCAGAGAGGAGGGGTGTAGAAAACCCAAGAGGGAGAATAAGCCCATTATTCTAGCCCTGGAAGAAGGGTCACCTGATGAAATTAATAGGCAGCAGGTTTAAAACAAACCACAAGGACGTACTTCTTCATACAATGGATAGTCGGCCTGTGGAACTCATTGCTAGGGGATGTTGTGAAAAAAGCCTCCAATAAGTTCCTGGAGGATAGGTCCATCAAAGCTTATTAGCTAAGATGGCTAAGCCTTTGACTGCCAGAAGCTGAGAGTGGATGACAGGATGGATCACTCAAAATTGATCAGTTCTCTTCATTCCCCCTGAAGCACCTGGCACTGGCCATTATTGGAAGACAGGATACTGAGCTGGACGGACCATTGGTCTGACCCAGTATGGCCATTCTTATGTCAATCCATAGGAGTTGTGGGAAAAGAAAGCTTGAGAGGGCTAGGTAGGAAGAAGCCCAGGGAAACAGCAGCAAGGGGTAGGACTGTGCAGATCTTGGTCCTTGGGCAGGAATGGAGTGTAGAGGGCAGGCCCAGGCTCCCCTACCAGCTGCTCGGAAGTGGCTCAGACAAACTGGAGACTCCAACTGGACAGCTGGTCTGGAGATACTTTGTTACCCTGGAAGGGGAGGACTAAATAACGACTTGGCTGGTTGGCCATGTCATGAAAAGGGAGCACTGCAAGTTGTGACTAGAGAGAGAGGGGTTATAGCTTGAGTAACTGACAGAAGAGGGGGCCAGACCTGGTGAGAGCTGATCCCCAGAGCCATAAGGAGGTGCCACTAGTGGTAAGTGAACCCTCCACAGAAGCTGCTTGTGCATATATATTTTTAGTAGCTTTTCTTCCAAGTTTGCAGGTTGTTTCTTTCTTGCCTTTATGAACAGCTTGTCCCCCTCGCTTGAGGAATCCTCACCTTTTAGCATTAACCCAGTCATTTTCCTGCAAAGTGGTTGAGCTTATTACAGTTTTTACATATTTGCCTCAGTGATGGGTACTTTCTACATTCCTGCTAGCTGCGATATGGCTCTAATCACTCCTGGCTTGGCAGGATTCTTTTCTCTTTTGCCTCTTTATTTACCATAAACCTTTCCCTTACCTGCTTAACTATGGTGTTTACTACACAATTATGTATAACAAGCCTCTCTAGGGCCTTTATATGCATTTGTTTGCTTGGCGTCTTGTGACGTGAATATTGCTCTTTCTGATTTCAGATTCATAAGCCTGAATAGCCTTGCATATGCTTCTTTGTTGTTGCACCTCTGACAACATCCCTTACTGTGGCATCTGTGGGGACTGAATGTGGGACCTCTGGGTTTAAAAGCCCGGCACTCTACTGCTTGAGCTAAAAGACCTAGCCTGTCAACCTGGCGCCATTAGCAGGCTCATAAATCTCTAACCACTAGACACACTTGGCCAATGTGTTGCCCTTTCTTTTATGAGAGAGTCTTAATAGTCCAAATTCCCAAGACTGGCTTTTCAGTTTTCTGCCTATGACAAACTCCGCTGTTGTTTCCCTTTCCTTCTGCATCCTATCCTTGAAAATAAATCTTTCATAAGTAACATTTTTATAAGGACAAAGTGATCCCCAAACCTGTAACTTTCACCCCCTTCCTCATCTTCAGCACAGAATGTGTTGTGTATATATCCAGGGCTTCTCCACCTGTGACTGTCAAAAGCAGTGCAACTTTGTGCGCCTCTTCCAATTTACTGGCCCCTTATGGCTTTTGCACACAGTTCAAATGGCTGCTTGAACCTTTTCCAGGTTTCCTCGGGATTGCCCATGAATATTAGGGTTGGTGAAGGATTTACTTGTTACTGTCACACAGGCTCCATAGCAGCCATTAGAACTATACCTCTCTCCTTGAGGTAGTGAGCATCCTTTTCATCAAACATTTGCAGTCTAATTGCTCTTTTCCAGGATTTGCCAGCACAATTTTGGTGATGATGGATGCAGGTTTAGGTTAACTTCATTACTTAAATAACAACAAAAAATAACATATGTAATAAACATGGCACTCATGTAACTGTTCTATTGCCTGGTTGTATTTTTGGTTTCCATCTCTGCAACTGATGCCTGTGGCTATGTAAGCAGGAGTCTGTGAGCATCCACGGAAAATGTGGCTCTGCAGAGTTTCCTGAAGCGTGTCTGGCAACTTAAAATTTCTGGTGGTGATTAGCCCTTTAAATCATAGTCAGTACCCCGGTGTAATTTTGAGTTTCTGAACATTTCAAGACAAATGTTATCCTATACATCCTGACTGCAGTGATCACCTATTGAATAGATCCTGCTATCAAGGCACTTTTCACAACAGTGCTTTTTGTTGTAGATGTCTAAGTGCCTTCAATGTCATTTTATAATTAGCCCCTTGCCATTAAGTGACCCAGAGTAAGCTGGTCAGCCATACGAGGAAAGGGCAGCTGGTGACTGATTTTGAGAGAAAATGACTGAGGCTCCAACAGTATGACAGTTATCATGATATATGGAAACACAGTCCACTTTAAACAGGAGGCATTTATTAAAGAAAACAGATGCAAACTATAGATACAAACAAAGAGGCTTATGCACAGCTTGAGTTCCAGCTTTGTCTCCTTGGTTTACCCAGTACCACATCCTGTCTGGAACTCTAAAACAGCACAGAGACAGCTTGTGGCTGAATAAGAGACTGCAAGTCAATATGTCATTATGACAAGTAAGTCTAAGTGACTTTAGGCATTAGAAGGGTCTCAGCCAGAGTTTCTACTTTCTAGATGTAGCTTACCCATGAGCAGCCACAGGACAATTTATGAGCCAAATTCCAACTGGATCAAGGTGAAATATCACATAACATTATATTAACATGAGTTCAAACTTTCTAATCTTCTTGTAGCCCCTACTCTTGTATTCTTGGTAAGTGTGAATGCTCCCCACACACAAAGTTTATGGGCTGTAGTTAGCCCATAGACAATATATTGGCCACATGTGAGTTAGATTCTGTCCTTATGTCAGAGCTAAATGAGCGAGTCCCTTCTAGTTCCTGATAGGGCACTTAAGAGGCACATATGACATTACTTACAAGCATGATACATTATCAAGACCCAATAGACAATATTGCCAACCTCAAGCATTAAAAAATCATGACTCAGCCCCTCAAAATCATGAGATTAGCTTAAAAATACATTTGGCATTCTTTTCATTTGCCTTCTGATTTCTGAGCCTTTGAGGTACACTGGGGTCATGTTTTCCAGCTTTTGTGCACAACCATGAAGGCTTGAAATATAGTTTTTTTTTCCAAATGGAAGCTGAGATGCTTCCATATTCTTATGACTCCAGCAGCTGGAGCTTTATGGAAAAAAACAATATTGTGAGACTTCCGATAAAATCATAAGAGTTGGCAATACTCAAGAAAATCAAATAAACTCAAGCTTAAATTAACCACTTTCCATCCTCTCCTGCCTTAAATCTAGCCAAATGTAGAGTTTACTAGTAGTAAATATTCTTCTGCAGTGTGATCTGTGGGTATTATATTGGCAGCACAAGGTTCCCATGTATTTGAAATGAAAGGGGGATGGAGAGTTGTGAGGAAGCGAATGATGTTCTAGTGCTCACTAATGTAATGTGCGAGATGGAGAGGCACAGGACCTACTGCAAATGTGTAATGATTCCTAACATTCTGTTCACTTTTTTGACTGCTGCTGCACATTGAGTGGATGTTTTCAGAGAACTATCCACAATGACTCAAAGATCTCTCGAGTGGTAACGGCTAATTTAGACCCCATCATTTTATATATATAGCTGGGATTATGTTGTTCAATGTGAATTACTTTGGATTTATCAACAATGAATTTTATCTGCCATTTTGTTGCCCAGTCACCCAGTTTTGTGAGATCCTTTTGTAATTCTTCAGTCTGCTTTGGACTTAACTATCTTGAGTAGTTTTGTGTCATTTGCAAATTTTGCCACCTCATTGTTTACCCCCTTTTCCAGATCATCGATGAATATGCTGAATAGCACTGGTCCCCATACAGATCCTGGGAGGACACCACTATTTACCTCTCACCATTCTGAAAACTGACCATTTATTCCTATCCTTTGTTTCCTATCTTTTAACCAATCCATGAGAGGACCTTCCCTCTTATCCCATGACAGCTTACTTTGCTTAAGAACCTTTGGTGAGGGACCTTATCAAAGGCTTTCTGAAAAATCTAAGTACACTATATCCACTGGATCCCCCTTGTCCACATGCTTGTTGAGCCCCCTCCAAGAATGCTAGTAGAATTCTTCAAAGAGGTTTGTGATTCATGCAGCCATCAGGACCTCTCAGCATAACTTGTCTAAATACCTTGGAGGATCTGGGCCTAAGCGACTTGTCCAAGGTCACACAGGAAGCCTGTGTTGCAGCAGGGTATGGAACCCAAGTCCTAGCTGGGTACCCTAAGCACAGGACGATCATTCCTCTCAAGATGGCTCTGGAGTGCCAGGGGACACATTTGTCTAACAGACAGGATTTTGGCTAGCCCTCTGTTAGATGATCCACAGTAAAGAGGGAAACTGATGGCATATTTTTCACTACTGGGAATGCCCTAGTCTGCAAGTAGCTAGCAGAGCGGATACACAGGAGAGGACACATTGTTACTCTTCTTGGCCATTATTGCTTTACAAATGGCTATTCCAAGCTCAGTTCCAAAATGGTGTCATGGCTTTGACTGCTGTCATCAATTGCCATCAACACTGCATTTAGCTGACATAATTACTTATTGTTACAATCAGTGCCCATTAGGTTAAAGCTAAATTACAGTCTCAGTCCTTGGGAACTGCCTATTATATCCATATGAATACGCAAAGTTCATCACTCATGATTAACGTTGCTACAGTGAATACAAAAGGAATTAGTGAGGACCTGTCACTTATTGTAAAGTGCTGCCAGATTATAGTATCAGAGATGATGTGTCAACTGTTAAAATTTAATAATCCGTGTTGGAGTGCTGTATCACTGATTACAACACTGATCGAAGGAGAAGTCCCATTGGCTTTTTTGAAGTCAGAGCTGTGTGATTATGAGACCAATAACCTACATGGGTCAGGAGTCATTGACCAAAACATTAGAGACACAATTTGGAAGCTGAACAATTTGTTACAATCACACCCTGGGGCTCGGGGGGACAGCGCTTGGGTTAGTGCCTTATAAATATATGGCTTGGCTTCTGGCTTTGTTATGTGCATCATTCCATGCGTACCTGTAACAGGGCACTGGGGCTTTGGGTGCATGCATGTCCCTGTGTGCCTGTTATGGCCCATGGCCTCTTTAAAACCGAGAGCCATAGTTGCAGGTCACATGGTAGTTCCTAGTCATGTGTCCTACAGTAAATCACTGTAACGGGGCTCACTCACCACTGTGGCACCTCCTGCTGGCTGTCATGGGAAATAGCTCTGCATGTTAGTGTGCCCTCTTCAGATGGTGCCTCGCTGCCATCACTCCTGCTCTAGGAACCACGTCTCTCCAAGGACCACGACATCCTCTTCAGCAACACAGCCTTCTGGCTGTGTTGCACTTCTGGGGGACCTGCAGTCTGCTGTTCAGCCACTTCCCTTAGTGGCAACTGCAGTGAGCTGTCTGACCACTTCCTCATGGCCCCAACATCCTCTTTGCCATTGCCTCAGGGCCTCAGCCTGCAAACCCCAACGGCCAGCCAGGAGCTATCTCTTACTCCCCCGGTCCCTGCTAGCAGCACGGCTCTGTCCAGGGTGCTGGCAGTTCTCTCAGCCCTCCAGAGACACAGTCCTTCCTCCCTGGGCTCCCAGCAGAGAACTGCCTTCCTCTGCCCTGCAGCTCCCTTTTTAAATGGGCCTGCTTGGCCCTGATTGGCTGTCTCTTGCACAGCCTCTTGAGGGCTCTATTAACCCTTTAGAGCCCTGTGTGGGGCAGGCACCCCATCACAATCACATATAAGGCTTCCTGCCTCTTGTGGTGGTGATGGGGAGATAGGAGAGATCAAGGGCTGGGAAAGGACCCAAGGGTCCAGGGTGGAGTGGGTGTTGTCCCCTGTAGCTAGGAAGAGCTACCACAGGGAAAGGGTGAGGTCACCCTCTTCCAAAGTGGTTTGTTATTTCGAGCTGATATATCTTGTGTTGATTGATAAACCTCCCTGAGGAAGGGGGTGTGGACCTACACTTGAGCATGTGGCTTTATTGGTCTGCCTGGCCGACGAATCTGCGCCCTAGCCTTTAAGCTTAGCCCTTGGTATGGGATGGCAGGTACCTGACCCCCTAGCAGGAGCTCCAGGAAGCCACTGAATCTCAGACAGATCCCACTGAGGCAAGGGAAGAGTATGCCAGATCAGCCCCCTATAATGCACAGCATTCTTCCCCTTCTCATCCAGCAAGCTCTGTGTCTGGACTCAAGGTCCAGCTAGGTCCTGCATAGCCATGCAGGAGGGTGCACAGTACCAGGGCACAGTCTAGCCAATTGTAAGAATAAAGGAAAGGACTCTAACTGATGTTGGTATGGAACCCTGACGTCTGGGTAGGAAAAAACATTAAATCCTACTATTAGATACTGTGTGGTTAATAAGGCTGGGACTTTTCAGCATGGAAAAGAGACGACTACGGGGGGATATGATTGAGGTCTATAAAATCATGAATGGTGTGGAGAAAGTAAATAAGGAAGTGTTATTTACTCCTTCTCATAACACAAGAACCAGGGGTCACCAAAGGAAATTAATAGGCAGCAGGTTTAAAACAAACAAGAGGAAGTATTGCTTCACACAATGCACAGTCAGTCTGTGGAACTCTTTGCCAGAGGATGTTGTGAAGGCTAAGACTATAACAGGGTTCAAAAAAGAACTAGATAAGTTCATGGAGGATAGGTACATCAATGGCTATTAGCCAGGATGGGAAGGGATGTTGTCCCTAGCCTTTCTTTGCCGGAAGTTGGGAATGGGCGACTAGGGATGGATCACTTAATGATTACCTGTTCTGTTCATTCCCTCTGGGGCACCTAGCATTGGCCACTGTCAAAAGACAGGATATTGGACTAGATGGATCTTTGGTCTGACCCAGTATGGCCATTCTTATGTTCTTATGTGGCTTGGGGGGATCTAGCAGGAGAAATAATACCTCCAGCTCAGATCAGGGCCCCATTGTGCTGGGTGCTGTGCAGACACATTTTGGAAGATGTGTCCTGAAGAACTTAAAATAGATTCTGATTCTCATTTGCATTAAGGCCATTTTGCAGTGTAAAAGGCCTTTGTGTAAATGAGAAGCAGGCCCTAAGCAGCCAAGGAAGACAAAGGATGGGGAGGGAGACAGAAGCACAAGATCACACAACAGATCAGAATTGGGAATAGAACTGCCTCTCCCACCCCTTACTGCTTCTGCAGCAGGAAGACAGCTGCTATACTGGCTCAGATCAATGTTCCAGCTATTTCAGTCTCATGTCTCCGATGCTGCTTCAGAGGAAGGTTCCGGAAGCCCTGAAGTGGGCAATGCTGATATAACCTGCCCATTGGAGGGGTTGCTTTCTATCCCCAGGCAGACAGACCTTTTCCAAAGTGGCCGCTGACTGGGGGTGCTTTCATTTTTGGCATGTCAACTCGAGACACCTTGAGCCTGAGTTACAGGAAGTGCTGAGCACGTATAGCTCCATGTTTTTAAAAATGTTTGGCCTCAGTGGCTGGCATGTGCCATGAAGCATGAGTTTTATATGCTTTGTAAATATTTCCTCCTATCTTATGTGACTGAGGGCTTGTGCCGCTGTTGTGCTTCAGTGTAGACATTACCCACGCCAACAGGATGGGTTCTCCCTTTGCTGTAGGTAATCCACCTCCCCAAGAGGTGGTAGCTAGGTCGACAAAAGAATTCTTCTGTCAATCCAGCGCTGTCTACACCAGGGGCTAGGTTGGCTTAACTACATTGCTATGGATTTTTCACACCCCTGAGTGACATCATTGGGTCGACCTAATTTTTTAGTGTAGACCCGGCCTGTGGATGTTGCATTAGCCATAGAAATCAGATCATTTTTTGGACCCACTAAATTCTTAGTCTCATTGTTACCTTGTGACAATGGGTGGATTATGTGCTGTGTAAAAATGTATGGCTTTCTATCAGCTTTACATCATTTGCCTATAAATGTCATCTGCTTTCCCCTTGCCCTTGCGTACTAAGGAGAGTGTGAATAGGAGTGCTCCGTTTTCCTTTCTATATCTTTCATTATTGTATTTTACCTTCGTCATCTTCCTGCTTTTCATCTCTCTACACAGTGCTAATCTTTTCAATCTCTCCGTGTGGAAGAGCCTATATCTCATATCTCCTGTCCCTCGACCCCTTCTCTTTCTGCTATATCTTTTTTCAGGTGGGATGTCTGGAACTGAATGCTGTATTCTGGGTGAGGGTGCATAGAAGAGGTTGGCTTCCACATGGGCTGGAGAGCCTGGGGGTAAGACAGCCCTGATTACAAGGTGAGCCCACCTGAAGGGACTCAGGGGAGTCCAACATCCTCTCTGGTGCAACTAAATCATTTAGACCAGTGGTTTTCAACCTCTTTTCATTTTCAGACCCCTAAACAATTTTGAATGGAGGTATGGACCTCTTTGGAAGTCTTAGACATAGTCTGCAGATCCACGGACCTCAGGTTGAAAACCACTGATTTAGACCCAGATCCTCAAAGGTATTTAGGCACCTAACACCCATTAATTTCAGTGGGAGTTAATCTGTCTAATATCTTTGAGGCTTTAGCTTTTCCAGCAATCCAGTGGACTCACTGGTGCTCTCATGGGCTTTCTGCTTTTATACCTTGTTATTTACCAACACAAATGTTTCTCGAGGTTCAAAATATTTCTCTTCGTTTTCACGATTTGTTCACTTCTGTACTTCTTGGTTACTGCCGTGATCAGAAGCAGAAATGCCAAAATACTCTAAGCAAGTCTGTCTGTTCTCTAGAGGTCCCCAGCCCAAGTAAGAATAGGATGTACTAGAAACATGTGAAAAATCAATTTGTGGGAGATTTCATAATCCCTCCTTAAAACTAGAGCTGGTTGGAAAACTTTCAGTGAAACAGTCTTCTGTCAGGAAAGGGTGTTTCAATGAAACCAAAATTTTTCACAAATCATTGATTGCAATGAAATTTCAAAGAAAAATTGGATAAAAATGTTTGCAAAATGTTTTGACATTTTCAGAACAAAAAGTTTTGATATTTTTTGTTTCAAAATTACTTTTTGCTTGGAAATTAACTTTATTTTATCATTAAAAAACCCCTACATAAAAAGGGTTGAAATCAAAATGAAATGTTTCAGTTGACCAAAAATGATGTTTTGTTTTGTTTTTAAATTTGGTTTCACAAAAAACTTCAAAACTTTGGCTTTCTGTCCCAATTCTGGACAAAAATAAATAAAAACTAATAAAATAATTTAAAAAATCAATCTCAAATTTTTTTCACAGAGTGGGAAATCCATTTTCTGATCAGCTGTACTTAGAACTCTTTTCTGTCCTGATGCTTACTACATACTTGATGGTGGTTCAGCAGCTGGTGAGCTCAGACCACTGCTTAGTGTGAAGTATCATCTCATTGTTCCCTTGTATTCCCTGTCTCTTTGTGGTGTGCGACTGTTCTCTATAGTCTTATATGTAGATGGTAAGCTCTTCAGAGCTGGGGCAGGCCTCTTATATGATTGTACAGCCCCTAGCACAGTGGAGCCCTGGTCTCTAGGCACTCTCACAATCCTAATAATAATCAGTTTTGGAAACACAAGAGGCTTAGATAAACTATAGATACATATCTATTCCCTGTTAGTCCATTCTCTTGCTCTGAAGAGAGTTACTACAGAGAATTTTTTCCTGCTGTCTGGCTGGTGGGTCTTGCCGAAATGCTCAAGGTCCAACTGACCACCATATTTGGGGTCAGGAAGGAATTTTCCCGGGCTCAGATTGGCAGAGACCTCTGCAACATGGAGCACTGATCACTTGCAGGTTTAAACTAGTGCAAATGGTGGATTCTCTGTAACTTTAAGTCTTTCCATCATTATTTGAGGACTTCAGTAACTTAGCCAGAGGTTATGGGTCTATTACAGGAGTGGGCGGGCGAGATTCTGCAGCCTGCAATGTGCAGGAGGTCAGACTAGATGATCATGATGGTCCCTTCTGGCCTTAAAGTCTATGGAGTCTAAGATCCCTTCTCCCCTGTGAAGATGGCGTATTCTTTTCATGGCTCCTTATTTCCCATGTGCTCCTTTCTTTCTGTTCAGTCCAGAGCTCAGGAAAGCTATAGCAAGCACTCCCAACTGGGCCAGATTCTCAGCTGAAGTAGAGTCCATTCCCCTTGCCCTCACTCTGGTCACAGGTTTATAGCTCCATCCCACTTCTTTTCACAGAGCAGCCTCAACATGTTGTTTCCAGGATCATAAATTTGCAATGTGATGAGACCCAACCAGATGTTACCCGATGTGAACTGACTGCCAAGCAGGCCTGCTCACGCTCGTCCCCCAGCTGAGAAATCAGTAGCCCATGAATGAGAGGCTGGGCTTCCGTAGCCAGCTGAGCCAAGAGAAGATGACAACATCCCAGAAACAATCAGATGTTGACTGGTGAAGAGACAATTCTAGCCCCATCCCCCTGAGCATTTCCTGCTGCTCACAATGCCTACAGAGGCTCTCCAGTTTCCTTTGACCAACTTGACTTAGCCACTTCTATGGGTCTGTGCTCAACATGGCCAGCTGCAAAGTCAGCACAGCCTGGTGCAGAGGGTAGAACCAATAGCTGGAGTCCCCTTTGGTAATAGCGAAGCCAAGGTCCCCTTTTCTATTTACTTCACTGGTGTTATTATAAAGTATTTGGGCAATGGGCTGCTCAGGGGGCTGAATGGTCTCTTTTTTCCTTTTCCCTTTTTGTGGGGAACGACGGGGAGGTAAGTGCTATCCAGCCTATTCCATTAGGAGATAGCCATATGGTACAGACACAGTGAGCTGGGCTCAGTCCTCACCTCCATGACAGGCTTCTTGTATGACCGTGGGCAAGTCACCCTGCGCTTCCGTTCCCCATGTGGGAAATGAGGCTAACGCCACTTTGTCCATCTTGCTGCTTTCGATTGCAAGCTAGCCAGGCTGTGAGTGCATTCAGCACGGGAATAAGTCTCTAATTCTTTAAAATCCCACTCCCCAGTTCTATTTGTATCTAGCTGTTGGCTTCATCATACACTAATATTGTAAACTTTTGTATCATTTTGTTATGTATCTCTACAGCACCCAGCACAACAGTGCCCAGATCCTGACTGGGACCTCTAGCCGCTACTAGGTACACCTCTACCCCGATATAAGGTTATCCTCAGGAGCCAAAAAAATCTTACTGCATTATAGGTGAAACCGCATTATATCGAATTTGCTTTGATCTGCTGGAGTGCGCAGCCCTGCCCCCCTGGAGTGCTGCTTTACCACGTTATATCCAAATTCGTGTTATATCGGGTCGCGTTATATCGGGGTGGAGATGTATATTGTCTCCCCTCCCCCTGCCCTTGAAATCCACTGTCAGTACCTGATTTGGTAGCGATGCCCTGGAAAACATCATCCTGTGACTGACAGAAGTCAGAAGTCTTATTGCAACCCACAAGATTTCTGAGGCCAGATCGTGAGCCAAAATAAACCAGCATAACTCCATAGCAGTTAACGGAGCTGTGCTGACTTACATCAGCTGAAGTTCTGTGGTGTCAAAATGTGTTCTAAGGATGGCTGGAGTGAGCCAAGAGGGCTGGGTAGATTTCAAAGAGGAGGGGAAATATGTTTTTAAATAGTTAGCACAGAAACAAGTCTGACTCCACCCCCAACCTGCCTAATGGGCCATTCAGCACAGAAACCTGGGCTTACTTCAGTTTCCCCCTTAGCTTTGTACTTTCCCTTTAAATGCATTGCTTTAATGTTTCCTCCTTGGAGCTCTTTTTCTTTAACAATGTTATTACCTGCTCCAAGGCCTCCTCTCCTAGAATTAGAACTCGCCACCTCCTTCCCTGTTCAGACAGCAGAATTTGTGAATAGGAGCTTTGCAGTCCAATAACTTCATGTCTGAGCTGCCCCATTCCCCTCGAGGAAACCGGAGAGGGAGGATGGATTATCCCTTTCAGTTCAGAGAGGCCTTGCTTGGTCAATGCTGAATGCTTTGATGTTCGTATCTCTGTGTCTGAAAACCAATCGGAAGACGGTGTGAAAGTGAACAGCATCATTTGGCACTCTGTCTATTCTAGATACTTATATAGGCCCCATTACTGCAGCATCTCACAATCTGGGGTAGGGAAATGCTACTATCCCCCTTTTGAAGATGGGGAACCCAGCTCCTCAAAGGTAGTTAGGTGCCTAACTCCCATGACTTAAAGAACAGGAGTACTTGTGGCACCTTAGAGACTAACAAATTTATTAGAGCATAAGCTTTCGTGGATTACAGCCCACTTCTTCGGATGCATACAGAGTCCCATGACTTAGGTGCCTAACTCCCTTAGACAATCTAGGCCAGAGAAACTTAGGCCCACATCCTCTAAGGTGGTTAAGCTCCTAAATCCCATGATTTCAGTTACCTAAATCCTACTGAGGACTTGGGCCTAAGTGACTTGCCCAAGGCCACCCAGGAAGTTTGTGGTAGAGCAGGGAATTGAACGTGAGTCTTCTGAGTCCCTGGCTAGTGCTCAAACCACTGAACCAGCCTTCTTCTTCATTCAGCCCTTCTAGTGACAAATGATTTCCTGTAATGGAGAGGTTACACTTTGCAGCTTCCCTGTAGCATTGGAATAATGGTCCTCTGGGGCTGTCTTGGTCAATCACAAGAGAGCCTCTAGTACCTCTATTGATTTGAGGTCAGATAACAACGAAACGAATAAACAAAAAGACTAGTATGAACCCCAGTATTTCTCCTGCTGGGAGGTCAGACTAAAGAAAAATGCCTGGGAGTCCTTCATTCTGATAGATGATCCTTTAGGGGTGCTGACTTAGCGTTCACTGGGGCTGCTCTTAATTACGGTAGATCCCAGACCCAACTATGTAAATAGAGGGAAGAGAAATATGATTACATAGGGTGAGGACACCTGTGGGTTTTGCTGCTCATGGGAAAGTCCATTCTATTGTGTGACTGCTTATTCAAGTCGGTTTGGGTTAGAAGGGGTTAACAAGGCTCTGCTGTAACACATGATTGGTCTTTATGAGGTTGAAGCTCTTGTCTGTTTGAGGCCTACAGATGATGCTAAAGAGCCAATAATGACAGCAATTCAAAGCAATCTAATTATGCAAACGGGAGGCTAAACAATTTCATCATCCTTAAATTAGATTGTCCTAATGAGATAAAGACACCAATTAATCCTGAATTAATTTCAATAGCCTATTTCAGGCAAACACTTTAATATGCAAATGTAAATGAGAAACAAAGCCTACTGTAGAATGCCAGAGTTCAGAACCTCTCTCTTCACAGCTGCAGCGGGTGTAAATAGTGGCTAATGAGTTTGCATGGAAAGACACAACCAGTTGAAAATTTTAGACTTCATAAAGCACAGCCGGCTCCTCAGGTATGTTGCACTGCCGAGCTGGGCAGGAGAAGCGGGACAGGAAAGGCTGACGCTGTGAAACAGATCGGCCTCTCTCTAGATACCCACACAGGATGGGCCCATCCAACTCCACTGCGGGATCAGGGGCTTTAACAAGATGCTGTTCCACAGAGCCAAACTCTCATGCTGAGTACCTGGCCCGTCGCCTTTCTGGGACATGGAGCTGATTTTAATTAGCTGTCGCTTAATTGTTTTAAATTAGCCATGTCCCCACGCACTGAAAAAAGCCTCTGTTTTTATTTTAGAAGCAGGATTCTGGCACTGGGCAATCAAGATTTGGGTTACAAAGAAGGCAAAGCTCCACTATACTATGTGGTTCCTGAGCTGATTTTACGCTAGAGATTATGGGCAGTCCTAGGCATTTGGTTTGAGCCATCATAGAAGTAGGCCTCAGCTCCAAAGTTCAGATCTGGATCTGTAGTCAAAATTGCCCTCCTTTAACGATGGGTGCTGGTAATATGACAGACGGGGGCCCATAAAGTTTGTGTGCACAGAAGATAGGAACACAGGAATTGCCAGACTGGATCAGACCTGTGCACCATCTGGTGCAGTGTCCTGTCTACAGCAGTGCCGGCACCAGATGCTTCAGAGGAGTAAGCACATCTGGGATAATCAGTCCCTCAGCCAAATCTCCTCCTAACCCCTAAGATGAGAGACTGGCACTAGCCCTGAAGAATTAAGGTTTATATCCCTTCTAAAAGTATTTTAGTATATACTATTCCAACTATGGATATTCTTGTTATCCTCATCAATGTCCAATCCCTCTATGAATCTTGCTGAGTTCTTGGCTTCAACAATTGCCTGTGGCAATGAGTTTCACAATCCAATTGCTCATTGTATACAAATCTATTGCCTTCAATTGGTTTTTAATTTGAACTATCTCACCTTCACAGCTCCCTCATCACTCTTTCCTCAAAACCCTAAATGGGTCATTTTTGAGGCTTGAAAATATTTGGTTCATTTCTTGGTTTTGCTTATTTTTTATTGTGATGTACATCACGGTTTTGAATGACTGTTTAGTGACATTTCCAGTCCAATTGGAAGCAGGAAGTACCAAGAATCTTGTGAGAACCTCACCTCATGAGCTGTGCAGGCTAGTTTTGAAGACCCAAGAGTTTTAGATGGTTTGGATGAATTTCAAATACACTTCAAAAGCATTGGTTGCTTATCTGAACTGTAAAGCTTTTGAGGTTCAGCCATCTTTATTAAGCAGGGCCAGCCCTAGACCAAATGGCGCGCCAGGAGTGTTTTCGGTACCCCCCTCCATTTGTTAAACTTTTGAATACCTTATTTTTTATTGTATTTGTAGCCCATTTCACAACTTTGATACATGATTTGCATGCATGATTTATCCCTGTCATATAAGACGATAAATGTGCACACTAGGATCTGTAAATCTGTATTTTTTCATGCCATATATAAGCAAATTAAAAAAATGTTTCCTCTAAGCTTATAGAAACTTTTTAATTTTAAGAATAACTGAAATGTACTAACATCAAGAAATTGAACGGGGCATCAACATTGGATGGACTAGTATTAAATAGTGCTACAGTGGGGGACATCCTTAGTATGTTAATGCTAGTCCTTTAGTTCAAAAGGTTGCTTTTCTTGCCTTTGCCCTCATGAACTGAAGCAGTGTCAGAAAGATCAAAGACTGGCCAATGGCATTTTCAAGCAATAAAATAGCAAGCAATGTCAGTCTCTCGTCAGCCATTGTCGATCAAAGATATGTTTTAATGAGCCTGAGATTTGAAAAGTTGCCCTCACCACTCGCGACTGTGACTGACAGCATGAGCAGAATCCTCAAAGCATCCACACATTAGGAAAAGTGACCTTCAGCTCTGCATCATGAATGAATTGAAGAACTCGGAGTGGAGAGTGCTTCCCGTGTTGCAAAATGTGACGATGTTGTCTAATTCAACATAGATTGATTAGGGTGACCAGACAGCAAGTGTGAAAAATTGGGACAGGGGATGGGGGTTAATAGGAGCGTATATCTTTGACAGAACAAGGAGTAATGGTCTCAAGTTGCAGTGGGGGAGGTTTAGGTTGGATATTAGGAAAAACTTTTTAATTAGGAGGGTGGTGAAGCACTGGAATGGGTTACCTAGGGAGGTGGTGGAATCTCCTTTCTTAGAGGTTTTTAAGGTCAGGCTTGACAAAGCCCTGGCTGGGATGATTTAGTTGGGAATTGGTCCTGCTTTGAGCAAGGGGTTGGACTAGATGACCTCCTGAGGTCCCTTCCAATCCTGATATTCTATGATTCTATATAAGAAAAAGACCCAAAAATCAGGACTGTCCCTATAAAATCGGGACATCTGGTCACTCTATCATTGATGTCTGAACATTTCCCATTCCATTCCATACAGTGAAGGTCTGTACAATTGTTCAAGAGTGTTTTCCTGTCTGCTGCGGCAGCTTACTATAGTCAAACAACCCCCCCCCCCCCCCCCCCGCAGGCTTTTCATGGTGCTTCTTCAATGGACACTCAAGCAGTGTCAACGAGCAAGCAAAAAAACCTCCCTCTTGAATTTTTCTTCTGAGCATCCCATCACCTCATCTCTGCCCTCATAACCAAACTGTCTCTTCTTCAAATGAATACAAGTTTCCTTGAGGACAGGCTCAACTCCTACATTGTCCGCCATTTCTTTGGGAGCAGTGATGGCATCTTCAAACTCATTGCCTCTGTAGGCCACAATGAAATCAAGGCAGCTTCTCATCAAAGTAGTAGCAGTCGTGATGTTCATCAACTGAGTTTGTAATGCTTTGATCACAACATTTAATTGGAACAGGATATTGTGCCAAACCACAACTGAGGCCAGAAATTTGAAGTCAATGATCTGGTTTGTCAGGCTTTGTGCCTTATGTCAGATTCCAGCCTTGGGTTTACTTGACTGCACCAGTTCCATCAGGGCGTTGTAAACCTCAGTCACTTGGTACTTCACTGGCCTTATGCTGTCAGTGTGGCTCTCCCAGTGAGTGTCACTTAGTGGCTTCAGAATCAAATTTGTAATTTTCCATGAGGATCTTCTACCTGATACTTGATGCTGAAAACAGGACATATGTACTCCAAAGAGAGATACTGAATCTAAAGAAGATGACACTGCATTTGACACAACCAGGTGGAGGGAATGGCAGCCAAAAGGCACAAAGAAAGCTCTTGGATTCAGCACAAGGATCCTTGCCTGGACATCATTGTTTTTTCCCTTCATGTTCATGCTGTAGTCATAGCCTTGGCCACGGCAGTCCTGATGCGCTTTTTTATTCTTATTCAAAATGTTCAGAAATAGTTCTGTTAGGTCTTTTCCAGTAGAGTCGTCCACAGAGCGGAAGCAGATAAAGTGTTCCTTTACTTGGATTTAGCCATGCTCGTTGTCAACAAATCTTACTGAAAATGACATCTTTTGACTTGTCTGATGTCAGGAGTGCAGTACATTATTATAAAAAGAAGAACAGGAGTACTTGTGGCACCTTAGAGACTAACAAATTTATTAGAGCATAAGCTTTCGTGGACTACAGCCCACTTCTTTATTATGGCGCAGTACTTTGCTTTGCTAAGACGCATCAATATGTTATCGAGCACCTTCTTTGCCATAAGGTCAATCAATTTGTTTTGATTTTTTTTCTGCAGTAATGGTCCATAGCTTCTTTACGAACTACTCCTCATAGATGTTCACACATGACATCTTTGTATTTCCCATGGAGCTCTACCAAACTGAGGAAATTACCATTTTGTTCAGTAAATAATGTAGCCTACGAGCCCAAGTCAAATTATTCTTTGTAAGGAAGAGGATAATTGAGATCAGACGCCAGAGCACATTCCTCCAGTGTTGGGTTTCTATATTAATAATGTGCTGGTTTTCTGCATCTATGCATTTATTCAGCTAGAGCCTGGACTCGACCTCCATCTATTTGGAGTAGGCTGTAAAATGGCTGGGTGATTTTTCATGTTGCTTCAGAGCATCAGCTAAGTTATGCCAGAAATTGCACCCAGAAAACCCAAGCAATGATTTGGCATTCTTGTCAAATATTTTGCAACAAAAACAGAACACTTTGTCAGTTGATATCGAGTAAACTAGCCAACGCCAATTCAGTTTCTCACCATTCTCGAGCATTCTTTCACAGTGCGACTTTGAGAAGTGTCACTTCCGCTCATTTACTGGAAACATCATACCCTCAATTTTGCCCAGCCCATTCCAAATTGTACAAACAATATCAGTACCGTTTAGGATCGCCGACCATAAAGCAGGATCTGATGTATCTATTTGTGGTGTGCAGTTTTTCTCACTGCAGTTTCTGTCAATATGCGAGGCTGATTCTTCTTTATTGTTTCTGTGTAAACCAGATTTTTCTTTTTCATTACTCTCCTTTTCATGTGAGCCACATTCTTCTTTATCATCACTCTCCTTTATGCCGTCAGGAAAACTGGACAATTTTCCATCACTTTCCGACCATTTCCTTTCCTTATCTTCAAATAAATGTGCTAATTCCTTAGTAATAGGACTGCCATCATTTACGCCTTGCTCCTCAATTTTTTTCTGCACTCAGGCAGTAGCAATCATCTAAAACTCACTCTGTGTTGTTCTGTTTCAGATATTTCCCGTTCCAATTTACCCCTTGCTGCAATCCTATTGCAATTGAGCTTTTCGCTTCCTACACTGAGCTCCTGAAGGCTTCTTCAGGGGCATCTTTTATTTTCTATAAGGGAAAACAGACAGTATGAGGGAGGGCAAGAGTCTCTGTTCCTCAGTCTTAGAAAGTCATCACTTCTTTTGCCATGCTTAACATGTAATGTTTAATGGTATTTCTTTTATATTGTTGCGTAGATACGGGTTTGATAAATATCTTTGGCATGTCATTAAATATGTCCTTTATTAGTCTCTACTTACACTCTTCAAGTCTTAAAACACAAGTACACTTTCAAAATTACACAATAAAACAAGGTTCACAATATCGCAGCTGGGCTCCTACTTCACTTCACTTCATTCTTATATATCACTGACTGACTGGTGACACCCCGCCCCTTGTATACCCATGAGGGCATGGCTGACAACATTCTAGAAGGTATGAGGAAAATATAGTTCTGAGAAAATTTGGAAGGTTCCACGAGATTCTACAAAGGTCCAAAACATTCTAGGAGGTTAGTGAAAAATGAATCCACATATGGAATACCTGAAACATTTTACTTCAAACGTTCTATTTTCCCTTTTGTCGCTAACAACAAAAACAGCACCCAGTGATGGGGTGACTAAACCCCACAAGGTAATGCAGGCCAGATGGGTCAGTTAATCCATTAGGCAGCTGATTAAGTAGGCTTGGCTGGACAGGAATAGGTGGAGTCTATAAAGCCCAGGAGCTGAAGCAGAAGGGGACTCTGGGAAAAGGCAGACACTCCCAGGAGAAAGAGAGGAGTGAGTGGAGACTGCAAATGGCAGTCACTCCCTGGGAAGAGGGAAGAGGCTTTTGGGAACTAGTAGGCCTAGGAAGAAAAGGGGAACCAGTAGTAGGAAGCAGCCCAGGGATAGAACACTGAGGCCAGAGAGAGAAGGCCCAGACTGCTGAGCTGAGGGTCTCTGGTCTGAGAAGAGGGCAGGTCCAGGTTTCCCTACCAGTCACTGGGCGGGTGGCATGGAGTCAGTGAGCAGGAAGACTGCCTAGGACTTCTTAGGAGCTAAACCTCCCCCTGGAATGGGGGAACATGGACAGCGACACAGCCGGAGGGCCGAGCCATGAAGAGGACACTGCAGTTCCTGAGGCTGCAGGAATGGGGCTGCAGGTGGACAGCAGAGACAGAGTGACAAGGTGCAAACCACAGAGATGGGGAATGTCGGCCTCAAGCTAATCCCCAGAGTACCAGGAAGAGGCGTCAGTCTGGTGGTGAGTGGTGCACCCTGTGACACACCTCAAGCCCAGCACCCCTGAAGCCCAGCACTCCAGGCGGTTGCCTGGATTGCCTGCTCCTAAATCTGGCCTTTCTATTAAAAACATCATCATTTCTTCCCTATGCATTAGAACAGGTCAAATTATTTGTTATATATAATAGCACTGTGAATTTAGCCCTTTTTTCCCCTGTTCATAAATCATTTCTTTGTTTGACACATGGATATATTAATATCCACCAAATAGTAATCCCAGCAAATTTCCAGCCAATACTGAGGGGCTAACTGCTCTCTTTAGCATTTTGAGGTGTGTTATTGTCATATTGTTTCTGTGTCTCGTGCTTCACTAACAGGAGGATAACGGATCATGAATAGCAATTACAGGACAAATGCTTGGATTAATAATCATTTGTGCTAAAATATATTTAATTTTCAATAGGATGGTCACTAAGTGTCTTCTTTCATGGCTTTGGTCATCTTGGGCACCCTGCTTTATGGACAGATGAGTCTAGAGGGTTGGAAGGCTGGAGGCCCAGAGCTTGTAAAATGTCAGCAAACATGGAGACCTTGTAGAACACATTGGGATTATCACTGGGAAAAGACAAGTGGCTCAGTAAAATACCTTTACTGTCAGTCTAAAGCAGTCACGGGATGAGAGGGGAGGTCCTCTCATGGATCAGTAACTGATAAAAGCTAGGAAATAAAGGGTAGCAATACATTGTTAGTTTTCAGAATGGGGAGAGGTAAATAGTGATGTTCCCGAGCGATATGAACTGGGGCCAATGATGTTCAACATATTCATACATGACCTGGAAAAAGGAGGTGAATCGTGAGGTGGCAAAGTTTACAGATGATACGAAATTATGCAAGATAGTGAAGTTCAAAGCAGACTGAGAAGAGTTACAAAGAGCATCAGGGCCGGCTCCAGGCACCAGCTTACCAAGCAGGTGCTTGGGGCAGCCACTTCGGAGAGGGGCGGCAGATCCAGCTGTTCGGTGGCAATTCGGCGGATGGTCCCTCACTCCTGCTCGGAGCGAAGGACCTCCCGCTGAATTGCCACCGCAGATCGTGATCGCGGCTTGTTTGTTTGTTTGTTTGTTTGGCTGCTTGGGGCGGCCAAAACTCTGGAGCCGGCCCTGAAGAGAATTCACAAAACTGGGTGACTGGGCAACAAAATGGCAGATGAAATTCAATATTGATTAATGCAAAGTAATGCACATTGGAAAACATAATCCCAACTATACAAACAAAATGATGGGGTCTAAAGAGAAAGGAAAGAGATCTTGGAATCATTGTGAATAGTTCACTGAAAACAGCTGCTCAATGTGCAGTGGCAGTCAAAAAAAGCTAACAGAATTTTAGGAATCATTAGGAAAGGGATATATAACAAGATGGTAAAATCATAATGCCACTATATTAATCCATGGTACGCCCACACCTTGAATGCTGGCTTCAGTTCTGGTCGCCTCATCTCAAAAAAAACAAAAAACAAAAAACTGGAAAAGGTACAGAGAAGGCAACAAAAAGGATTAAGGGTATGGAACAGCTTCCATCTGAGGAAAGATTAAAAACACTGGGACTGTTCAGCTTGGAAAAGAGACGACTAAGGGGAGATATGATAGCAGTCTATAAAATCATGAATGGTGTGGAGAAAGTGAATAAGGAAGTGTTATTTACCCCTTCATATAACACAAGAACCAGGGATCACCTGCTGAAATTAATGGGCAGCAGGTTTAAAACAAACATAAGGAAGTACTTCTTCAGACACGCCACAGTCTGCCTGTGGAACTCTTTGCTAGGGGATGTTGTGAAGGCCAAAACTATAACTCAGTTAAAAAAAGAACTAGATAAGTTCATGGAGAACAGGTCCATCAATGGCTATTAGCCAAGATGGTCAGGGATGCAACCCCATGCTCTGGGTGTCCCTAAGCCTCTGACTGCCAGGTTCTGGTACTGGATGACAGGGGAGGATCACTTGATAACAACCCTGTTCTGTCTGAAGCATATCTGGCATTGGCCACTGTTGAAGACAGGATACTGGGCTAGATGGACCATTGGTCTGACCTGGTATGGCTGTTTTCTTGTTCTTATGTACTTACGTCCTGCTGGCATTATGGATACGAGCAACATTTCATGAAAGTTTTCTGCTGGGGAATCTAGGTATTTTCAGAAGTGCTCAGCATTGGCCTAACTCTGCTCCTCACATTAGTGGGAGTATGTCATTGGCTTCAGTGGGAGCAAAGTAAGGCCAAGTGCTTTTGAAAATTCCACCCCCGAGGAGCACCCACTGAGAGGCTAAATCTGTGCTAACACTAGACATGGGCAAGAGCCAAAAAACAAAGCCCTCCCCCACCCCACTTAGGAACCAGATCTGACCTTTGCTGCCTGGACCCATCTCTAGTTAAAAATCAGAGTCCCTGGGAAAAACGCAGGCCTTTGGGTATGCTTCTTTTAATCTCTTAGCCATGTAAATGGAGGCTCTCAGTTGTGTTCTATTTAATGGGCTCTAATAGTCAGCGAAGAGACTTGAGAAAATGTTACCATAGGGCTTCCTCTTTATTCTCTCTCTCCATACCCCTCTCTCAAATAAAAAAATACTTTTTTCTAGCTGCCACTGCTGCAGTCTGAAGAATCCAGCTGTTTTCTTTCCCCCACTGAAATCCTGACATTATAATCAGCACTTAGTGGAAAAATTTGCTGCCGATGTATAAGACAGTATAGAGTCCCATAGTGTCTGGGTTCTATTGTGGCTTTCCTACTGAGGTGCTGAGTGACCATCACATCTCTGATTCCACTTCCAACTTTTGTCATTTTAGATTGCCAGCTTTTCATGTAGTCTCTTACTATTCATAGATTCATAGATTCTAGGACTGGAAGGGACCCCGAGAGGTCATCGAGTCCAGTCCCCTGCCCGCATGGCAGGACCAAATACTGTCTAGATCATCCCTGATAGACATTTATCTAACCTACTCTTAAATATCTCCAGAGATGGAGATTCCACAACCTCCCTAGGCAATTTATTCCAGTGTTTAACCACCCTGACAGTTAGGAACTTTTTCCTAATGTCCAACCTAGACCTCCCTTGCTGCAGTTTAAACCCATTGCTTCTTGTTCTATCCTTAGAGGCTAAGGTGAACAAGTTTTCTCCCTCCTCCTTAGACACCCTTTTAAATACCTGAAAACTGCTATCATGTCCCCTCTCAGTCTTCTCTTTTCCAAACTAAACAAACCCAATTCTTTCAGCCTTCCTTCATAGGTCATGTTCTCAAGACCTTTAATCATTCTTGTTGCTCTTCTCTGGACCCTTTCCAATTTCTCCGCATCTTTTTTAAAATGTGGTGCCCAGAACTGGACACAATACTCCATCTGAGGCCTAACCAGAGCAGAGCAGAGTGGAAGAATGACTTCTCGTGTCTTGCTCACAGCACACCTGTTAATACATCCCAGAATCATGTTTGCTTTTTTTGCAACAGCATCACACTGTTGACTCATATTTAGCTTGTGGTCCACTATAATCCCTAGATCCCTTTCTGCCGTACTCCTTCCTAGACAGTCTCTTCCCATTCTGTATGTGTGAAACTGATTTTTCCTTCCTAAGTGGAGCACTTTGCATTTGTCTTTGTTAAACTTCATCCTGTTTACCTCAGCCCATTTCTCCAATTTGTCCAGATCATTTTGAATGATGACCCTGTCCTCCAAAGCAGTTGCAATCCCTCCCAGTTTGGTATCATCCGCAAACTTAATAAGCGTACTTTCTATGCCAATATCTAAGTCGTTGATGAAGATATTGAACAGAGCCTGTCCCAAAACAGACCCCTGCGGAACTCCACTCGTTATGCCTTTCCAGCAGGATTGGGAACCATTAATAACAATTCTCTGAGTACGGTTATCCAGCCAGTTATGCACCCACCTTATAGTAGCCCCATCTAAATTGTATTTGCCTAGTTTATTGATAAGAGTATCATGCGAGACTGTATCAAATGCCTTACTAAAGTCTAGGTATACCACATCCACAGCTTCACCCTTATCCACAAGGCTCGTTATCCTATCAAAGAAAGCTATCAGATTGGTTTGACATGATTTGTTCTTCACAAATCCATGCTGGCTGTTCCCTATCACCTTACCACCTTCCAAGTGTTTGCAGATGATTTCCTTAATTACTTGCTCCATTATCTTCCCTGGCACAGAAGTTAAACTAACTGGTCTGTAGTTTCCTGGGTTGTTTTTATTTCCCTTTTTATAGATGGGCACTATATTTGCCCTTTTCCAGTCTTCTGGAATCTCTCCCGTCTCCCACGATTTTGCAAAGATAATAGCTAGAGGCTCAGATACCTCCTCTATTAGCTCCTTGAGTATTCTAGGATGCATTTCATCAGGCCCTGGTGACTTGCAGGCATCTAACTTTTCTAAGTGATTTTTAACTTGTTCTTTTTTTATTTTATCTGCTAAACCTACCCCCTTCCCATTAGCATTCACTATGTTAGGCATTCCTTCAGACTTCTCGGTGAAGACCGAAACAAAGAAGTCATTAAGCATCTCTGCCATTTCCAAGTTTCCTGTTACTGTTTCTCCCTCTTCACTAAGCAGTGGGCCTACCCTGTCTTTGGTCTTCCTCTTGCTTCTAATGTATTGATAAAAAGTCTTCTTGTTTCCCTTTATTCCCGTAGCTAGTTTGAGCTCATTTTGTGCCTTTGCCTTTCTAATCTTGCCCCTGCATTCCTGTGTTGTTTGCCTATATTCATCCTGTGTAATCTGTCCTAGTTTCCATTTTTTATATGACTCCTTTTTATTTTTTAGATCATGCAAGATCTCGTGGTTAAGCCAAGGTGGTCTTTTGCCACATTTTCTATCTTTCCTAACCAGCGGAATAGCTTGCTTTTGGGCCCTTAATAGTGTCCCTTTGAAAAACTGCCAACTCTCCTCAGTTGTTTTTCCCCTCAGTCTTGATTCCCATGGGACCTTACCTATCAGCTCTCTGAGCTTACCAAAATCTGCCTTCCTGAAATCCATTGTCTCTATTTTGCTGTTCTCCCTTCTACCCTTCCTTAGAATTGCAAACTCTATGATTTCATGATCACTTTCACCCAGGCTGCCTTCTACTTTCAAATTCTCAACGAGTTCTTCCCTATTTGTTAAAATCAAGTCTAGAACAGCTTCCTCCCTAGTAGCTTTTTCAACCTTCTGAAATAAAAAGTTGTCTGCAATGCAGTCCAAGAATTTGTTGGATAGTCTGTGCCCCGCTGTGTTATTTTCCCAACATATATCTGGATAGTTGAAGTCCCCCATCACCACCAAATCTTGGGCTTTGGATGATTTTGTTAGTTGCTTAAAAAAAGCCTCATCCACCTCTTCCACCTGGTTAGGTGGCCTGTAGTAGACTCCTAGCATGACATCTCCCTTGTTTTTTACCCCTTTTAGCCTAACCCAGAGACTCTCAACACTTCCGTCTCCTATGTCCATCTCTACCTCAGTCCAAGTATGTACATTTTTAATATATAAGGCAACACCTCCTCCCTTTTCCCCCTGTCTATCCTTCCTGAGCAAGCTGTACCCATCCACACCAACATTCCAATCATGTGTATTATCCCACCAAGTTTCAGTGATGCCAACAATGTCATAGTTGTATTTATTTATTAGCACTTCCAGTTCTTCCTGCTTATTCCCCATACTTCTCGCATTTGTATATAGGCATCTAAGATACTGGTTTGATCTTTCCTCCCAGTTTTGTCCTGACCCCCCTTTCTCTCTGCCAATATAGCCCACATTCCCTCTCGTTTCCGACCCATCTCCCCGGTCTCCATGTTCCCCACTTACCTGTGGGCTTTGCTCAGCTGTCCCCATCGAACCTAGTTTAAAGCCCTCCTCACTAGGTTAGCCAGTCTGTGTCCAAATAGGGTCTTTCCCCTCCTCGAAAGGTGAACGCCATCTCTGCCTAGCAGTCCTTCCTCGAATAGCATCCCGTGGTCTAGGAAGCCAAAGCCCTCCTGGCGACACCATCTTCGCAGCCAGGCATTCACCTCCACGATGCATCTGTCTCTGCCCAGGCCCCTACCTTTGACAGGAAGAATTGAAGAGAATACCACCTATGCTCCAAACTCCTTCACCCATACTCCCAGAGCCCTGTAGTCACTCTTGATCCGCTCAGTGTCACACCACGCAGTATCATTTGTGCCCACATGGATGAGTAGCATGGGGTAGTAGTCAGAGGGCTGGATAATCCTCGACAATGCCTCCGTAACGTCTCGGATACGGGCTCCCGGCAGGCAGGATACCTCCCAAGATGAAATGTCAGGGCGACAGATGGGCGCCTCCGTCCCCCTCAGCAGAGAGTCTCTGACCACCACTACCCTACATTTCCTATTCGCAGTGGTGGCAGCAGACCTCCCAGCCTTAGGGGTACGAGGCTTCTCCTCGTTTACTGTAGGGGGTGATTCCTTCTTTCCTGTATCAAGAAGAGCATAACGGTTACCTATTACCATGGCAGGAGGGTTCGGAGCAGGGGTGGAGCACTGCCTGCTGCCAGAAGTAACCAGCTGCCAGTGTCCACCCTGAGCCATCTCCTCCTCCACCAGTGGTGTATCAGCAGTCCTGTGTACTGGGACAGCTACCTCAGCTGTCTCCACATGGACACTGTCGAGGAATTGCTCGTGGATTCGGATGCTCCTCAACCTAGCCACCTCCTCCTGTAGCTCTCCCACCTGCTGCCTGAGAGATTCCACCAGCAGGCACCTCTCACATTGGATGGTCCCCCCAGCCTGGATATCAGTAAGTGGAAATTGCAAGTTACAGTCTCTGCAAAACCACACCAGGATCTGGGTAGAAGCATCCATTCTCAGGCGCTCTGTCTGGCTACAAGCACAGGTGGAGGAGACAGAAGCAGTGCTGGCACAGGTGTTGCGGGTCTTCCTAACCATCGTAAGCCTCCCTCTGTCAAACTCCCGTCTGCAGCCCCCTGTCCGCTGAAAGGGTTAGAATCATAGAATATCAGAGTTGGAAGGGACCTCAAGAGGTCATCTAGTCCAACCCCCTGCTCAAAGCAGGACCAATTCCCAGCTAAATCATCCCAGCCGGGGCTTTGTCAAGCCGGGCCTTAAAAACCTCCAAGGAAGGAGACTCCACCACCTCCCTAGGTAACGCATTCCAGTGTTTCACCACCCTCCTAGTGAAATAGTTTTTCCTGATATCCAACCTGGACCTCCCCCACTGCAACTTGAGACCATTGCTCCTTGTTCTGTCATCTGCCACCACTGAGAACAGCCGAGCTCCATCCTCTTTGGAACCCCCCTTCAGGTAGTTGAAGGCTGCTATCAAATCCCCCCTCATTCTTCTCTTCTGGAGACTAAACAATCCCAGTTCCCTCAGCCTCTCCTCATAAGTCATGTGCTCCAGACCCCTAATCATTTTTGTTGCCCTCCGCTGGACTCTTTCCAATTTTTCCACATCCTTCTTGTAGTGTGGGGCCCAAAACTGGACACAGTATTCCAGATGAGGCCTCACCAATGTCGAATAAAGGGGAACGATCACGTTCCTCGATCTGCTGGCAATGCCCCTACTTATACAGCCCAAAATGCCGTTAGCCTTCTTGGCAACAAGAGCACACTGTTGACTCATATCCAGCTTCTCGTCCACTGTGACCCCTAGGTCCTTTTCTGCAGAACTGCTACCTAGCCATTCGGTCCCTAGTCTGTAGCAGTGCATGGGATTCTTCCATCCTAAGTGCAGGACTCTGCACTTGTCCTTGTTGAACCTCATCAGGTTTTTTTCGGCCCAATCCTCTAGTTTGTCTAGGTCCCTCTGTATCCGATCCCTACCCTCTAGTGTATCTATCACGCCTCCTAGTTTAGTGTCATCTGCAAACTTGCTGAGAGTGCAGTCCACACCATCCTCCAGATCATTAATAAAGATATTAAACAAAACCGGCCCCAGGACCGACCCTTGGAGCACTCCGCTTGAAACCGGCTGCCAACTAGACATGGAGCCATTGATCACTACCAGTTGAGCCTGACGATCTAGCCAGCTTTCTATCCACCTTACAGTCCATTCATCCAGCCCATACTTCTTTAACTTGGCGGCAAGAATACTGTGGGAGACCGTATCAAAAGCTTTGCTAAAGTCAAGGAATAACACATCCACTGCTTTCCCCTCATCCACAGAGCCAGTTATCTCATCATAGAAGGAAATTAGGTTAGTCAGGCACGACTTCCCCTTCGTGAATCCATGCTGACTGTTCCTGATCACGTTCCTCTCCTCTAAATGTTTCATAATTGATTCCTTGAGGACCTGCTCCATGATTTTTCCAGGGACTGAGGTGAGGCTGACTGGCCTATAGTTCCCTGGATCCTCCTTCTTCCGTTTTTTAAAGATGGGCACTACATTAGCCTTTTTCCAGTCATCTGGGACCTCCCCTGATCGCCAAGAGTTTTCAAAAATAATGGCTAATGGCTCTGCAATCTCACCCGCCAACTCCTTTAGCACCCTCAGATGCAGCGCATCCGGCCCCATGGACTTGTGCACGTCCAGTTTTTCTAAATAGTCCCGAACCACTTCTTTCTCCACAGAGGGTTGGTCACCTTCTCCCCATGCTGTACTGCCCAGTGCAGCAATCTGGGAGCTGACCTTGTGCGTGAAGACAGAGGCAAAAAAATCATTGAGTACATTAGCTTTTTCCACATCCTCGGTCACTAGGTTGCCTCCCTCATTCAGTAAGGGGCCCACACTTTCCTTGACTTTCTTCTTGTTGCTAACATACCTGAAGAAACCCTTCTTGTTACTCTTAACATCTCTTGCTAACTGCAACTCCAAGTGTGATTTGGCCTTCCTGATTTCACTCCTGCACGCCTGAGCAATATTTTTATACTCCTCCCTGGTCATTTGTCCAATCTTCCACTTCTTGTAAGCTTCTTTTTTGTGTTTAAGATCAGCAAGGATTTCACTGTTTAGCCAAGCTGGTCGCCTGCCATATTTACTATTCTTTCTACACATCGGGATGGTTTGTTCCTGCAACCTCAATAAGGATTCTTTAAAATACAGCCAGCTCTCCTGGACCCCTTTGCCCTTCATGTTATTCTCCCAGGGGATCCTGCCCATCTGTTCCCTGAGGGAGTCAAAGTCTGGTTGTTTAAGCAAGAAGTTTTGAATGTAGTTGGTTTATAGGTATTAAGGGGAATAAAGAGAAAACAGATAGAACCGGTAAGGGACCCTCGCCCCCTTCCTGCTCCCCTTCCAAACTCCCTTGCGAAACTCCCTGTTAGCAGCCCCTGTTTGCAAAAGCCCCTGGTCGCTTGTGCGCTGCTTTATAAAGCCCTGGCCTGTATGAATGCCCCGCCCACTGATTAAGGCTCAGCCACTTACCAGAGGCTTCTAGCTTTCAAACCTTCCTTTGAAGCTCACAGCTTCCAACTGCCAGCCACAGCACACGGTCCTTCAAACAAACAAACAAACAAACAGACTGACAAACACAAGCTCAGCACACAGCAGGTAACCCTCAAACACAAACACACACACACTACAGACAGTCACTTACCCCAAAAGGGTGCTGTATTGCTCCTCCTTCACCTGGAGAACTCCCTTGCGAAACTCCCTGTTAGCAGCCCCTGTTCGCAAAAGCAACAGTACCTATGTGCATGTACAGTACCTAGCAAAGTGGGGTTAATTGATCTCAGTTAAAGCCTCTAGGCTGTGCTATCATATTGATAATTATTATGTGAAAAGGCCATTTTTAAGGCTGAAAAGTCAAGCCCTCAAAAGTTAGGAAGTTCCAGTATTAAGGTTTTCCTGCACAACCTTTATTCTGCTCCCATGAGTGTCCATCCATCCTGTGCACAGAATGAGGTGGGGGTCCTGTTGAAAAAATAGTATATGATCATGTCATTAAAGAAATGATAATGCACATGCACAACTTTTAAGTGCTTGACCTTGCAAAGAATAATATTCTTTTAACATAGTTTTTTGGGGGCATAATTTCACATTTTTTCTATTTGTTTTCACCTCTTTCTTTTATGTGCGACTGCAACACTTCCTCCTTCCACTTCATCAATAATCAAAAGGGTTTGAGCCTTGAACCTTCAGTCCAGGCTGCTACCTCTTGAGCTCCAAGATGTAGAACACTCGTTAGGAGCAGGAGAGGGTTGTTTCTCCAGGTTGGGAGAGGATAGGATGCTGGATTCAATTGCTGGATCAGATGAGTGGCTGAGGGGAAGCCCAGCCAGGATCTCTGTCCCCCACCCCCAGAGTTGGGGAAGGGGCTTCCTGCACTGTGTGGGAGGATCTAGGCAAAGAGAGAGCCAAACAAAAACATTGTACAATACCAATGGCATGTATATTGTAGAACAAGGTTCCAGTTTGGATTCAGAATGTCTATCAACACAAAGACAAGAGGAGGGAAAGCTTAGGTGGGACTTGCTTTGCGTCAGAAATAGAAGTCAGTGAAGCCACTGTCTGTTTACTGTTTTGTCCAAAATGTGGTGTCTCTGCTGTTGCCCTGCCTCTCTCCCCCCTAGAGGAGGCTGCATTTTAGTGGTGGTATATGTACGGTAGGACATACAGTAAAACCTTATCCAAATGTAGGTGATGTCCACTGGTGTACGTCACTTCCCTGAAAAACTCCCATTCTATATGAACCCTATGATCCTCATTCCATACAGATAATAATCTATCCAGTATTTAGGATTGTGGCATATTGTTTACCATTCACTTAGAGACCCCTTGCATGAAAAGCACTATGCAAATGTAAAATATAGTATTGTTCTACCCCACACAGGTTACAGCTGATATGCCTTGAAGGGCTGGAGGGGCCAGCCTTGGAATAGTAGAGGGACATGTGGGTTAGGATTGAGGTGCATTTTTCAAAGCTGTAGGGCAAGAAGCTGGCTGACTCAGTGGCTAGGGTGCTTCCCTGCAACTTGAGAGACCCATAGTTAAGTCTCTGCTCCACCACAAGCTTTGCTCTATGCTGTTGGCAAATCTCTCCATACCTTAGTTCCCTAACTTTAAAATGGGTGTGCTGTTTCCATGCCTCCCAAGGGTGTTGAGAAGGTAAATAGTGCTCAGATGTTGCAGCAGTGAGGGCCACAGAGAGAGAAAGGACTGGCACAATGGAGGGTTTTCTGGGACAGTGCTGAGGTCCTACAGCTCAGTAATGTGCCTGGCAGTGGTTTTTGGGGGCTGACTCTGGATTAGTGGGTTGCTGTAGGCAGGATTGTGGTGCATTGGCAGAGATGTCTGATGAAGCTTTCTGAGGCCTGATCTACACTATGGAAGTAGGTCAACGCAAGGCAGCCTACGTCGACCCAACTCTGGAAGCATCTACATTACGTCGCTCCCACTGATGTAACTCGCCTGCTACACTGACTTAAAAACTCCACCTCCAGGGAAGGCATAGTGCTTAGGTCGATGTAGTTAGGTCGACGCAGTGTCAGTGTAGACACTGTTGCTTACATCAACTGTTGCTGCCTTTTGGAAGCCGTTCCACAATGTTCCACACTGACAAATCGGTGCAAGCACACTGCCAAACACAAGCTGCATAGTGTGGACGCGTAAAACCGATTCAATTACTGTAGTGGCTCTATGTTGACATAATGTAGGTCAACTTAATTTTGTAGTGTAGATTGGCTCCGAGTCCTGGTCTGCACTGAACCTGGTGTTAGCCAGTACTACTGGCCCCTAGATATCGCAAGAAGCAAGTTCACAAAGCCTTTTATAAAGGAAGATAAAGAACTATGATCAGGGCTGGTCCTGCATTTGGGGTGGGAGGGGACCAGCAGGGAGGTGGAAAGGTACAGCTCTGCCCATACTCACTCTTTACTTCTCCCCCTGCCTCACACCGGCAGTGTGGGTGAGAAATCCAACCTGAGCCTGGATTGTTCCTCCTCGACCCACGCCTGCTTGCTCCCCAGACCCTGCCAGGAACCCACCTAGCACTGCCATGCCACCCACCTAGTGAGATATGCAGCTGGCACAAGATGGGGTGCTGGTTTGGGGGTGTTCAGTGTCCCTCTTGGCTGCCAGCTGTCTGACCTGCAACCCCAACTGGGGCCTTCCTCCCAAGGCTCTCCCTCCCCTTCTGGCTGCTGCCCACTTCTACAGGCTTCCCCTTCTTGTTGCATCTGACTTGGACTGGGCTCCCAGCCACTGCTGCTGCTGCTTTTCCCTGTCCCTGCCTCCCCTCCCACTAGCTCGCCTGTCCCCATGCCTTTCTGCCCCAGACAACCTTCCCCATACCCTCCCTGCCCTGTCCCCAGTCAGCCTCTAATGCACAGGAGTTGTATGTATTTTTATAAAGCAACTACGCGCCATTTGAATTATGAGCAGGCAGGGCCGGCTCTGGCTTTCTGGCCGCCCCAAGAAAAAAAAAAAAAAACGCGGCGGCCAGAACAGCAAAGCAAAAAACAAAAAAAAAACCTGTGGCGTGACCAGAGCCAGGGTGCAGGGGGACTCCCTGCCCTGCAGATGTGCCCCGGCTAGTGGGGGGAGGGGAGGGAGCGGGGGGAGAGCGAGAAGGGGGGCGGCCAGGGCTTCAGCGGGCTGCTGCCACGCGGCTCTTCCCGCCGTGCCCCCTGCCGGGAGGGCTCCGCACAGCTCCGGTCGGCTGGGAGGGAAGGACGCGGGCTGCCCTGCCGGGCTTGCTGCAGGGTGCTCCCGTCCTCCACGCTGCTGCCCCCTACAGGGCAGCCAGAGCGGAACAAAAAAGAAAAAAAGAAAAAAAAGGGGCCATGCCGCCCTAGGATTGGGTGGAATGCTGCCTCCTACAAGCTGCCGCCCCAAGCACCAGCTTGCTCGGCTGATGCCTGGAGCTGGCCCTGTGAGCAGGAATGGGGTGGAAAGGGCCTGACAAGTACATTGGGAGACCCCAATGGAGTGGGCCCAAAGAGGGCCAAGAGATTCTTGACCTGGCCCTGCTACAGTAAGGAACTGTGAAGTCGGCATGACAAAAAGCCGCCCTCTTACAGACTGTCTCTCAGCATGAAATCCCCTTCTCTTTCTCTGTGAATTAGCCCGAGGCCAGAGAACAGGACTGAGATCCCTGTTACGGCAGACCAGCTCGATGATACTTTGTGTGCCTGTGTTTCCTATACAAAACAACAGGCTTGAATATTGATGGAGCGCAACATCAGATTCTCCCTCTGTTGAACTGGAGTGAGACAGGAAGGAGGGAGAGAGAGCAGAAAAATACAGCAGCCTCATGTCCAAGCAGGAAATGCTGGAGCCTGTTAACACAGCAAATATTCCAAGCTACAAGGCTGGAGGCAGAGGAAAGCGAAGACAACGAATAAGGTAAACTCAAATGAAACAAACATGTGAGATGTCTCTGCGTCTGTAGCAGGTTGGTTACTGATGAGCCTTACAACACAAAGGAAGAATCTGCATAAAATATTCTGAGTAGAGCTCGGGTAGCTGGTTCCACACCAGATAACAATTTGACAATCGCTGAGGAAGAATGCCTCTAACCTTCATGAAACTGAAAGGACAGGAGAGAAATGAGGCGGGCGGTGGTATCATGAAAATTACAGCCTCAGCGATTTGGACGCATTTCATTCTGCAGAGGAGCTCTGTGCAGCTGGGGGAGAATAAACAAAAATGGGGAGCTGGCTGTAAGTGGCATGGAATATTTATGTTAAGCTAGAACAAGATGTTGTGCCTTTTATCAGAGGATCACAAAGAACTTAACAGACATTCATTAGTTAAACTGCACCTTGGTGAGTATTCTCTCCATTTTGCAGGTGACTAATGTGTGGCACAGGGGGGTTAAATGATTTGCCCAAGATCACACAGCTAGTCAGTGACCAAGCTCAGAACTGAACCCAGGAGTCCTGGTGTCCAGATTACACCATCTCGCCTTAGTTAATGAATGATCTCTATGGAGCCTCCAGGGCTTGGAGTTCAGGAGCCTGAATTTTTTTCAGCTCTTCAGGAAATTATTTTGTCACTACAAATCTACACATTTTTCTTTGAAAAGTTCCCTTTGATGGCACAATAGAGTGAGTGTGCCATGCTTTGGACTTCAGAGATGTGCCTGCTTTGAAATGAACTTCAGTAGGCACCAGCCTTGCCTCTGTTGGACACTTGTCCACATCTCGGAACTGCCCCTCAATCGGTCCAGCAGGAGTTGCAGCCACTCTTCAGCAGAGGCCCAGTAGTGGAATAGCTGAAGATCACCATGGGTGAAGTGGACTACATTGGCAAAGGTGCATTGCACAAATGCTGCAGTTTAGGAATGAGATGCATTGGCAGAGTTGTTGGAGAGCCCAGCAGTGCAATATCAGAGCTCTTGCCTCCTTATCTAGCCAGAAGCTTTTCCCCTGTCCAGATCCCTACAGTATTTTCATTATTTGCTCTGTTTTCAAAGCATGCCCTATGGATTCCATTACAGCCCCACACAACCAGCAATCCTCTGACTCTCTGCACATGACCTACTCACGGCTGGGGGAGAAATCGTCTGCCCTGATGCTTGGAGTCATGTTTGGCTTTCTGATGACTGCTATACTGCTTTGGTGTCCTGGGGAACAGAGCTGGCCAAGAGTGGAAAAACTGGTTCTGGAATATTTCTGCAAATAAGAGAACTGAGTGTGGTTCATTCTGATTCCTGGAGTCTTCTTAGTCTCTGACATGGGTATTCAGGAAACTCTTTGTGAGTCCCAGTATTGTCATGAATTTTAGCACAAATGCTGATTCTTTCCTCACAGCACTGGTTTGCCCCCAGTTCATGATTCCAAGATTATGTGACGACCAATTTTTGAGATAGTTATGTCTTTTTGTTTTCCTCTGACTTTATAATGCAAGTCAATTTTTGGCCTCAAAAATCACTTAACAAGGGACAACATTCTTCCTAACTTTGGAGTCATTAAAGACAGAATGGATATCTTTTTAAAAACCATGCTCTAGGTCAATTTTTGGCTAGGACCTTGGATGAGTTAACCTTTCCTGCAGAGCACTGTGCGGGCATCATCTAGCTGTTCTCACACAATCAACTTCCTGTGGTCACTGGTGGAAGTCAATGCTTCCCTAACTTCTCTTTCTGGGTTTACATCGGCCAGAGAAGAAGATCAAATCTATAGCAAGCATTTGTTCCAGTGAAAACAAAGCCAGTGAAACAGCACGGGCTCCTGGATCAGTGTTTCCCGCTTTGCCTTGAAAGTACAGCCGAGTGAAAATTTTGGGCTGAAAGGTTGAAAAATGCAGTTTGGGGCTAATCAAAACATTTCACAAATGCATGTTGAATTCATCAAACTGTTTTGTCCCCCCCAAAATTCCTAAAAATAGAAATGTTCCATTTTGCTATTCTTGAGACAAAATGCTTTGATTTTTCAGTTCAAAATAACTTTTTATTGAGAAATTGACTTACATTTTATTTTTTAAAAGTTTTTAAAAACCCCTCACACAAAACATTGAACCCAAATAAGAAAACATTCAACAATTTTGGTTCACGAAAAAAGTGAAAAACTTTTCAGGCTGAGCAGAAATGACTTTTTTCTTCAGTTTTTTTGGTATGGCCAATGAATGAAAAATCAGTTATTTGCATAACTGCTTGAGAGTTATACGAAAGCAGAAGACTTTTGCCTGTTGATAAGGCCCTGACTCATCATTATAAATTTAGTCCATATCACTTTGAAGTTAGGATGGGTGCAGAACTTCACAGTGGGTAAAATTCCATGGATTTTTTTTTTCATTATACCTGACTTTTCTTGTGCCTGGATTTCAAATAGGGCTCGTATGTCCAAGCTGTCCTTAATGACTATACTAATACGATACCAAATTTTGGCCCTCATCCTGCAAACATTTATGCACATGAGTAACTTTACACCCAATGAGATGATTTGCACATCATGTGTGTAATGAGAATACTTCATGCATGAATTTTCTTATGTGTGCAAGTGATTGCAGGATGTGGGCCAGTATTTGGTTCAGCCTCTATTTTCATAGTTGCAGATGCTTATGTGAAATTGCCATATCTCAGTCAGATTTGTTATCTGAAATTTATCCCAGCTCTTGTAATCACATAGTCCTGATATGAAGAAATCTCTGTGAAGCTACGTGAATTCTCTTCCCCCTCTGCCAATGTGAGAGAGACAAAGCTGAATGTAGGGGGAAGAAGCTAAGGGAGGACAGAGTGAGTAGTAACAGCCTCCTCTTCCAGCTGGAGAATCAATACCAGAGGGTTTAAGCCACAGAACTGGATGTTGGGGCACTTACATTCGGTGGCAATTGAGAACTTCCATGTGGACGGTTCTTGGGGCTGAGAGCTTCCATGATGCTTGCCAGGTGGCATGCTGGTGCGTGAGGGCTCCATGGCAGTTGGGTTGTTGGACTGGGGGCTGAAGCACTAAGATGACAGCTAGGCAGTTTAGTGCAGGGGGGTAAAATGCCTGAGGAGGGTGGATGTTAGGAATTGAGCTGGGTGAATCCTGCATCAATCCAGTCTTTGTGAATCCAAAAGCACCTTTGGCAATGATGCAGCTTCAACCTACGTAGCCCGACCTGAAGGAATTTCGAAAACACAATGCTGAAATAAAAATGTAGTGGGACTCAAACTTCAGTGGCCAGCACTACCTGAACTGAGACCCGTGAGCCAAGTTTGGCTCAAAAGCACCAGACATTTGGGACTGTTCAGAGCTAGACACAAAACTTTCAGATCCAACTTAATGGCAACTCCAAAAGGCCTTCTTTGGAGGAGTTGGGCTCGTTGTCAATATTTCCCAACACTAGAGAGAGAGGATCTGGGGCCGGCAGGTACTCTGTCAGGAACTGAGGCCTCTCCACAGGGAACTCCATGAACAAATTAAACAGAAGTAAGAACACAGTCTAGAAGAGCGATCATCTTGCCTCAAAAACTGGACCTTTAGAATACTGCTCAGAACCATTTAAATACAATTGATAAGGGGGCATATTAGTGGAAATAGCTTACTTTGAATTGTTGTGAGGTGTCCGTATATATCTTGGTTTATAATTTGTTTTAATCTTTTATTAAGAAAGGGAGATGTGAAGTGGTTATAGAATTCCTGGTCCTCCACAGCTACCAGAGAGGACCAGGGGAGGTTAATAAACATAGGAAGATGGGAAGTTCCTGCTTAGGAAGTTCTCTAGTTGCTGCTTAAAGTGTGGCTCTTTGTGTCTGTCCTCACAGTACAGGAAATATTCCTCTGACCGCATTCTTTCGCATAGCTTGCCTCTTTACCTCATGACGGGACTTGAGGCCACAGGACGATTCCTTGGTAGCATGGAGTATTCTGGGGCTTTCACAGTCTAAAAGTCCTCACGATTAAATAATATTGGCTGAATTTCAGAATGAATTTTCCTTGCTTATTTTCATCCCATTTCTTCTAGCTCCCCCCTTGGGCACTTCTTCTCTTCACTTGGCATTCACACCCTCAGATACCTGTAGCTGGTCATCATATCATCACACTTCCCTTCATTATCGTTTAGATAAGAGACAGATACATAGTACCTTTTAATAAGTGTTCCCCCTAATTCAGTCCCTCCATCCCCAGCCCCAGCCCCTCTCTTTTTAGACATCTGATTAATTACAAGAAGGCTGCAGGTAGAGCAAATCCCCCACCTTGTCTCTTTCTCATTTGTTCCATGCACAGAGTGGGCACCGGGGATGCCAGCTGTCTGGTGTTTGTAGAGTTACAGGAATCCAATACAACGATAGGTTTGCAAAATAAATTATCCCCTAAATGGGTGACCTCACAGCCCACTGAACTAACTGTGCCTTGCTAGCTTATTAATAAGCATCTTTTCCAAGTAACCAAGATGTATTGAGTTGGGACTCCCTGAGTACGAGCGCGGCCAGACATAGCTTTGACTTTTCCTTTTTTTAATTTACCTTGTGGGACCGTGGGGAATGAGCAATCCTTGAGTCTGTCAATATTGCCAGCAGCAACAACAGCAGCGGTACTGCCCTGGGAATAAAGGGGGGACTGTCTGAGGGGATGGAGAAATGATGCACCTCAGGACCAGCAGATCAGCTGCTTGCTAGGGTACAGCTGAAATGTCAAAGTAGACAATGGACAAGTGCTGAATAATCAGGATTCTGGTCAGCCCACAGCACTTCATGGGGCTCTGACAACTACCAGAAGATAATTCTTCTGCCTATACCCCTTTCTCTCTCTGATTCCCAGAGTCAGATTTCTTTCTTAGTAGTTTACAAAGACTTCTTTTTATGTCTTTTCAAACTTTTTTTAGCAGCAAAATTGTTCTTCCAGGAAGGTGTGTTCAAGGTGAACTGGACTCCCCCTTCCCCCCAATGCATAATTTGCCTGTGGAACTCATTACCACAATACATAATTGAGGCCAGGATCAGGCCTTTCTAGGGCTAATGGGGAGGCAGTGATGTCTAGTGGATAGGGCACTGGCAGTCAGGAGACCTCACTTCTATTCCTGGCTCTGCTACTGACCTGCTGTGTGAACTCTGTTTGCTCTTCCCAGCCTTATCTTATCTCTTCTTTATCTATTTAGATTGTTAGCTCTGAGGGGCGGGGACTGTCTCTTTCTCTGTGTATGTACAGCGCCTAGCGTGATGGAGCCCCAATCTCAGTTGGTGCCTCTAGGCACAACTCTCAAAGAAATAACCATAATATCCAGAGTGGTATTAATAAGGTTTCAAATAAACAAGAGTTTTGAAAGGGATGTAAATCCTCATGCTTCAGAGCATAAGGCGGCAACCATTTACTAATGAATGTCAAGAAGAAACTTTCCCTGGGGGCAGGTTATCCCATAAATATCACTATTGGTTTTTTTGCCATTATTTCTGACACCGCTGGTGCTGGCCGCTTCTGGAGACAGGACATTGGGCGTGGCCTCAAATATCATGTTTACACCGACCACTCTCAAATCTCTCTCTCTACTAAAGACCTCCATTCGGTCTCACCTCTTTCATCTCTTTGTCATTCAGCTGGCAACTTAAACTCCCTTTTGCTGATGTTGAGCTTTTGTTCTTCCCCTCTCCCCCATGTCTCCATCACTGTCAACAACACCCCTGTCCTCCCAGTCACTATGGCCAGGAACGTGGGCATCATCTTCAATGTGGAGTTCCTTTGACCACACCACTAGAGCATATCGACATCTCCCCACTTCTGCCAATAGAACATTTTGTAAAATTAAGCCGCTTCTTTTTTAGGCCTAATGCCTTGACTGCTGTGATTCAGCTGGACAGAATTTTTTTTTGTCAAAATGGTTTTTCAGCGTATAATGCCATTTTTGATAAAAGTGTCAGTATTGATGAAATTTTGTCTAGAAAAAATGAAATGAAGGTTTTTTGGTTATGTCTGCCCTTGCTGCCATTTTTAGAATAGAACGCTTTGATTTTGCATTTTGAAACAAATCTTTTTTAACATAAAAACGTTTTAAAAGGTTGAAATTAGAATTAAATGTTCTAATTATATCAAAATGAAGCTTCTCAGTCAATCCCAAATTCATTCGCCCCCCCCCCCCCCCAATTTCATTTAATGGGAATCTTGGATATTATTTTTGGTTTTGTTCCATTTCAGAATGGAGGTGGGGGGAATTCAAAATTGTAGAATTTCCCCCAAAATGGAAAATCTGGCTCCTGCACAGAACTAATTATAATCTCCTCTTCTTTAGACAGTCACATTGTCTTCCCTCCACCCACAATGGCCATTCCAAGCATTGCTACTAGGATCATTTCAACCATATCACCGCATTCCTTGTATCCCTCACTGATTCCCCACCCCTCTCACACTAGACACAAAATGACATGTCTTTATGTCCTTCACCATTTAGCCCAGTCCTAGATATCAATCTGCTCGCTTGCAGATCCATTGATTCCCTATCTTTGCTCTGCCAATGATGGCACCGTCAATTGCCCACCTGTCCTCTTTCCTCCTCCTGCCCTTGAAAGCAGCTCTGGGTGTTCTCCCATGTCAGGGAAAAACTCTCCATCGCAATTCATCAAGCCCTCACCTTTAAATGCCCCGTAAAACCCACCACTGCTTAGAAGCCTGCAAATCACTCCCATTTGGGTCAGGCAAATGGTGGGTTGTGACTTCTGCTAAACTCCGGTTAATTTTGTTACATGTCTGTTTCAACCACTTGTCAGATCATGTCTGACACTGGGAGCCCACTGAGGCCAGGGCTCTGTTCGTTGTTACCAGTCTGCACAATTCCTGCCGTTATCATCACTAAATAAGAACTATTCCTTCTACTTAGTGATACTTATTCAAATACTTTATGACGTATCGCTGCAGCATTTGCTATGTTTCATGTTTATTAATTGGGTCCCGTTTATTTTGATGTGCAGCGGGAGCAGCAAAAATGAATCAGTAAAAGTCCTTCTTCCCGCACAGTATAAATCTCAATCCATCTTTATAACGCAAAGGGCATGTATGGTACATTAAAAAAAAAACTACTACAAAATCATTTTATCCTTGCTTTTTTTTCTAGTACTACCTCCATGGATGTGTGGAACTGAAATCTATACCCGAAAGGCTCCTATTCTGTAACAACTTGGCCCCCAAACCAGAAAAACATTTAAAAACATTCTTAAAAGTATCCAGTGCAGTTTTTTAAAAAATTGCAGGTCTACTTATGACCACAGGACTACATGCATGGTTTGTTATTATAGGGTTGTTCTGGAGCACGGGCCTGTGCTTGCTGACTTATTACTAGAGGTGTAATATGAACATGGGAAATGCTGTCACTGAATTAGTTACTTTGAAAAATCTTGGAACTTTTGTTCCAAAACAGAAATCCTCTCAACTTTGGCGAGAGCTGTAAGAATCAACACTACTGATCTCATGGATCAAGTCTTGAGCCAGTGCCAATCCTGGCAGTTCTAGTATTAATTGTATTACAGTAGCAATTCAAAGCTCCAACTGATTTCAGGACTCCGGTGTGCTTGGTGCTGTATACCCACATAGCGAGAGACATAGGCACCGTCTTTAAGAGATGCTGGGGGGTGCTTAACCCCTGTTGCGCCCCAGGCCCTGTCCCCGCGCCACCCCTTCCTCCAAACCCCCACCGTTGCTCTGCTTCTTCCCACCCCTGCTCTGCCCCTGCCCCTCCCTTGTGCACGCCCTGCCCTTACTCCTCCCCTTCCCCCTCCCCCCCCAGTGCCTCCTGCACACTGCTGAACAGCTGATCCGTGGCAGATGGGAGGCACTGGGAAAGAGAGGGAGGAGCTGATCGGCAGGGAGGCACTGGGGGTAGGGGAAGGAGCTGATTTGGGGGCTGCTGGTGGGTACTGAGTGTAACCCACACACCCCCTGGGTGTGGTGTTCTGTCCCACCTAGTGGCACTGAGATCACTTAGAGAGAGAAGTTAATGAGTCTGCTCTAGAGCCTGCTCATGCACTAAGCTCCAGAGGTTCCAGATTCAATCCCACCCACTGATGACCAGGGTCTGTCAGTGTTACAAGTGAGGGCTCATCTGGGATTTCAACTGGGAAGTCTCTGAAGTTTGGGATTCACTTCCTCAGCTAGAGGAAGTATGTAAGCCACACATCTCGGGGTGTGGTGTTCTGTCCCATCTGAGACCCCTTAGAGAGAGATTAATGAGTCTGCTATAGAGCCTTAGCTAACAGCCATATGGCTTTTAGCTCCTACAGTAGAGGCTCGTGCACTAAACTCCAAAGGTCCCAGGTTTGATCCTGTCCGCTGACGACTGGGGTCTGTCGGTGTTACATGAGCACCCACTATTTTTTTCGTGGGTGCTCCATCCATAGAGAGACAAGACAGAAAATGCCTGGAAGCTTAAGCTACACAAACTCAGTCTGAAAAAAGGTGCAGATTTTTAACTGCTAGGGCCATTAACCACTGGGAACCATTACCAAGGGTTGTGATGGATTCTCTATCACGGGCAAATTTTAAATCAAGATTGGATGTTTTCCTTAAAGATCTGCTCTAGTTCAAACAGGAATTAATTCAGGGAAGTCCTGTGTTGTACGGGAAGTCAGACTAGATACCCACATTGCTCCCTTCTGGCCTTATAACACTGCTCTACAGCCAAAATGCTTCTGAAATAAATGTAGTCAAACTTTACTAATTCTGGGTCACTGAGAACGAAAATGAGCCTTAAAATTGTTGATTGGCTCTAGTTTTCAAGATATGCTATTGGGTCAGTATATACGACCCTTGACTTGGGAATGGCGGAGGATAAGTGAGTTATAAAGGGAAGGGATCTCAATTTAAACCAGAAATGACTAAAATACATCTTTGACTGGATCGATGAATAAATCTATGACTGGGTTTGGACAGTACTTGCTTTTTAGGCAAAACAATGAATGATGCAATCTGAAGCTGGTATTGCGTCATACATGATATGAATTGCATCATGTTATTCCTAGAAGTCATGGATGATGCAATCATAACGAAGCTTACATCACTCTGCTGAACAAATTGCCCTATATAGCTCTAGAAATCATACAGTGTTGTGCTCTCTTATTTGTCAGTGTTTGATTTTGCAAAGGGACACATTTCTGTTTAGCCAAAGTGAGCAGAGATGCCTCGTACTTGTGTGAACAGTGCAGATAACTTCTGCTATGTTTGTGGTGAAGTGACTTTTGCATCACAAAAGTGCAGTATAACCACTATGGTTAAGAAAGCCTATCACCTTTATTTTGGCTGCAAAATTGGAGATCGGGACAAGAGGTGGGCCCCACACATATGCTGCAACACTTGTGCACCAAATCTTCGCCAGTGGTTGAACAGGAAAAGGAAATCTATGCCTTCTGCAGTGCCAATGATTTGGAGAGAGCCAACAGATCATACCGGCAATTGTTACTTCTGCATGGTGCCTCCAGTTGGGAAAGGTGTGTCAAAGAAGAAAAAGTGGACTGTGCATTAACCAAACATTCCATCAGCTATACGCCCAGTACCCCACGGAGAAGGAGTACCGGTTCCTGCTGCACCAGAATCATTCTCACTTGAGTCAGACGAGGAAGAGGAAGAGGATGAAACTTCTGGTCCTGAACCATCAATGTCACAGGACCCACATTTTTTCCCATCCTCCTCCTCTGAACCACACCTCATAACACAAGGTGAACTGAATGACCTTGTCAGGGATTTGGAACTACCCAAGAGTAAGGCAGAGCTATTGGGCTCCAGACTACAGCAGTGGAATCTCCTGGCAGGTGATGTTAGGGTTTCCATGTTCCATGACTGTCAAAAGGATCTTGTCCCATTCTTCTTCATGGAAGGTGATCTTGTAGCCTGCAACAACATCGATGGTGTGATGGCAGCCCTCAACATCGTTCACGATCCAGATGAGTGGAGACTGTTCATTGATTCATCGAAGACGAGTCTTAAAGCTGTTTTACTGCATAATGGCAATGTTTTGCTATCAATTCCAGTTGGTCATGCAGTCCATATGAAGGAAACCTATGACAACATGAAACAACTTTTGAGGTGCATAAACTATGACCAACATCAGTGGTAGCTTTGTGGCAATTTGAAGGTTGTTGCTCTCTTGCTTGGTCTGCAGACTGGATACACAAAGTACTGCTGTTTTCTCTGCGAATGGGATAGTCGTGCAAGAGATTCCCACTACATCAAGAAAGATTGGCCACTCCGACAGTCATTGGAGCCTGGGAGGAAAAGTGTTCAGCATCCACTACTTGTTGAATCAAGGAAGATTTTGTTACCACCCTTACACATCAAGCTGGGTCTGATGAAGAACTTTGTCAAGGCCATTGACAAAACACAAGCAGCTTTCAAGTACCTCTGTGGAAAATTTTCAAGGTTAAGTGAAGCTAAGATAAAGGAAGGTGTCTTTGTTGGTCCTCAGATTCGTGAACTTCTTCGAGATGATGCATTTGACCATGCACTGCGTGGCAAGGAAAAGACGGCATGGAAAGCCTTCCAGTTAGTGGCAATACATTTTCTCGGAAACAACAAGGCAGACAACTACAGGTTGTTGGTGGAAAACCTCCTCAAGGCATACAAAAGCCTTGGTTGCAACATGTCACTAAAGGTACATTTTTTGCACTCTCATCTAGATTTTTTTCCACCGAACTGCAGAGCAGTGAGCAACGAGCACGGCGAGTGATTTCACCAGGACATTGCAACAATGGAGAAACGCTATCAGGGCAAATGGAGCCCATCAATGCTTGCAGACTATTGCTGGACAGTGACAAGAGATGCTCCATTTAATGAATACAAGAGACAAGCCAAGAAGCGCCGAGTAGACACTGAATAGGACTAAACTATGTACATAATAATTTTTTGCCTTTTGTTTCATAATAAATTTTATTTATATAACCCTTTTGCTGATTTTTAAAGTGTTACATAAACAGGACAGGTGAAATATTATCATGTAAAGCAACCATAAACACATGAAAAGACCTAGGTTTACAATTTATGATTAAAACTCTACTATCTACACAATATACATAGACCTAAAATGTAAAAACTTAAATATCTTAGAAACAGTAGCCAATCAGTTGTTTTAATTGTCATATTTGAATTCA